>NC_057803.1:381045381-381684505 GCF_018294505.1 Triticum aestivum | reverse complement strand
GCCAATGGTGGAGCGCCACATGGCGGCGGACGGGCGCGGCGGACGTGTCCGGCCGGACACGGAAATGTCCGGCGGCGCGAGAGGTGGGTGGATCTAGGGTTTCGTCCGTGATTCGAATGGGGGGAGATATATATAGGCATAGAGGGAGCTAGGAGAGTCCAAATGAGGTGCGGTTTATGGCCATGTGATCGTGATCGAACGCTCTAGATGATGGAGAGGGTTTTGGTGGGTTTTGTGCCAGCTTGGAGGGGTGTTGGGCTGCAACACAGACGAGGCCTTTTCGGTCCCTCGGTTAACGGTTGGAGTATCAAACGAAGTCCAAATGGTACGAAACTTGACAGGCGGTCTACCGGTAGTAAACCAAGGCCTCTTGGCAAGTCTCGGTCCAATCCGGAAATGTTTAATCCCCACACACGAAATAAAGCTAGAAATGGCCACCGGAGGAGAACGAAGCGCCGGAATGCAAAACGGACAACGGGGAAAATGCTCGAATGCATGAGATGAACACGTATGCAAATGCAATGCATATGATGACATGATATGAGATGCATGACAATGACAACAACACACGGAGGCAAAACCCGAACCCGAGAACATAAAATAACTTAACGCCGGAAATGGCAAGAGTTGGAGTACAAATAGGGAAAGTTACATCCGGGGTGTTACATACGGTCTCTTTTTACATCGGAAATAAGACAAAACTTATGGAACGTAAAATTATGGTGCATTGATGGTAAAATAGAGGGGGTGAAGAATAACTATTCCTCACCCAGGGTGACGAATAACGCGACCCTATATATATATATATATATATAAAGTACTAGAATTCTTTGTTGTGCTTTTGAAAGTATATATAAAAAATGATGTACATAGAATTTTATTCCAATCAAAAATGGATCCTGAACGAACAAAAATAGAATAGATACTGGATTCGAATTGAGTTGGCACGGTAAATGTGCACGCTTGCTCTGCAAAAGTTTGAACGAAGTGGGGAAAGTTGCAGTAACCACCCGAAACTAAAATCTGTGAGATGAAAATTACCGCCGATCCCTGACACGCAAAGCCTATCGGCATGATTTCTATAGGTTTCAATAGGGGCAGGTTTGTAATTTCACTCAAACGTGGCATAACCGCCTCTCACCCGGATTCATACACGATGGGCGCCAAAACACAGAGTCGCCTCGGTCGAAATTGACCCCCTCTCTGATTCATACACGGTGGGCGCCAAAGCAAACTCTCGTCGGCAAATATTCGGTGTATGCGAGATTACCGTCCTATCCCGAACCGACTAATATTGGTGTGATGTAGGAAATTTTAAATAGGGGATAAGTTTGTAAATTTCCTCGCACTTGAGACAAGCGCACTCTGAAGACATGGTTCCCACCTTCCTCTCTCCCTCCATTTCCCCATTCGTACTCCGTGGGCACCAAAACACCCTCTCCACCCCAGCCTCCTCCGTCCGCCACCCCATCCACCGCCGTCCTCCTCCACCATGCCAGAGCTGATACCCCAACGCCGTTGGCCATTACAAGAGATCGACCTCTCTCATCCACGACTTCGGACCGGGATACTTGCATCTTGCTTCATCCCCATCATCGTCCACCTTGTTGGCGCAGCTCCTACGACCTTCTTGTCCACCGCGCCCCGCCGCCACCGTCTAGCCTCCTAGATCTGCTTCCACGCCACCGACAACCATCGCTACCACAGCACCGTCAAATTCTTAGAAGATGCATATACTGCGCCGCACGAGAGCTGGTACTCTTTCGTATCTGCTCAACTTATTTATCGCAGAAAGAAAATAGATCGCCACTTCTTTACGCTAATTTCTTGTCAATCACTTATATATTTGTTAGTTCAAAGCAAACGTTGGTTACGAAGTTTCCTTTTGTCCGGTTTGCACCTGCAGATTCTCCATGGCACTACACTATACTCGCAATGCTTATGGTTTCCCCTTTTATATTCCACATTAGTTAAATGACAGTAGACTAAATTTCAAAATTGGGTCAGCCGATTTTTAAGAGCTTATCGGTAAGAAGGAAGGGGCTCGAGTGGGAAAGGTGATTGTGGGGGCGGTGGTGGGGCCTCGACGAATTAAGAAAACTCAACGCGGGTGGGGGTGGGGTGGGGGTGTGGGTGGCAGAGGAACACATGCGGTGGGGGCGGTTCAGGGGAGGGCGGGGGAGTCTGGGCTAGTGGTTCGGCCGGCGGCCCGCGCGGTCTTTTGAGTTGGGAAGAATTAGGGACGAGGAAGAAGAAGGGTTAGGAAACGTAGGATCTTCATCCAACCGCCTGAAATGGTCGACCGACCCAAATGCCAAAAGTCACGCGACTTGCATGCAGACATGCCTTTATATTCAGTACCATCATCATAGCTGCTTAGGACAGCTCCTGAATCCATCAAGCTAAACAACATGCCACTCGTAATACCAAACTTGTTGCTCAAATAAGAATCTAATATGATGTTGATATTACAAAAACAGGTGACGTTTAATTGGTCAGCTAATGTTCCTACTTTACTTTTGAAAAGCACGTGCACCACATATAGAGAGACAGCAGGGAGTTGCATTCTTAATCCGCTCTAGTACATCATGTGTGGGCACTATGCAACGAACATTTTATTATCCAAAATCTGCTTGCTCTTCATTAGCATGTTCCTCTTCCGTTCTTCTTTAATAAGTACTCTCTTTGTTCCTAAATACAAGTCTTTGTATAGATTCCACCGTGGACTACATATGGAGCAAAATGAGTGAATCTACACTGTAAAATGTATCTCTATACATCTGTATGTGATCCATAGTGGAAATTTCACACCCTAGCTAGTTCATGCATTAGAGTGTGGCATCGTGTCTACTCTTCTAGAAAACTGAAATGGGGATTGCAGAACCCCCAGCACCCCCTGGAAACTGAAATGCCCTTCTAAAAAGTCCACCCTTTTTGTTTTGTGTTAGAACCCCTGACAAAATGGGTTCACATTTTTCCAGGACACATAAGGTCATTGGATTAAATCATTACTATTTGCATTTGGGCAATTTAAATCCTATAAATATTTTAAAATGCCCAAATTATCCTGAAAGTATTTTAAGGCTGTTGAGAATATTTTCAAATGTGCCTCTGAATATTTTCAGGTTTTTCCTAAATGGAATAGTATTTTTACTATTTCAAAACACAGAACAGGAATAAATAAAAAAGAAAAACAAAAGCAGAGAGCAGAGGCTTACCTGGCGCTCACCTAGCAAGCCCACCTAGCCGGCCCAGCCCAGCAACTACTCCAGCGAGCTGCTTGACTCAGCCAGGCAGGCAGGCAGGTGCTCGACGCCGGCACCAGAGCGCGCCATGCAGGTGCCCGCCGCCCTTCTTCCCCCCCCCCCTCGCCGTTCTGCTACCCTGGGTCGGTCACCCACTCCTCCCCCGAGCTCGCAGACACACCCCTTCCTCCCCAGCTCCTCTCCCTCGCTCTCCCGCACCATGGCTGACGCTGTCGCGCCCACGCCACTGTGATAACCGCATCGGCCGTCGTTCCCGTGCCGCGTCACCGTGTCCGTTCGCTTTGTCGTCGTCGTCCACGTCGAGCAGGCCGAGCCCCATGCGCTCGCCCGCTCTGGAGTCGCCCCTGACCCCATCTTCCCCAACTCTGGCCGCCAAGATCGCCATCGTCGCCCCGCGCAGCTCCGGCCTTCCTCGAGCCCGCTTCGACGCTTGCTGCAATCGCCGTGAGCTCAGCTCCATCCTCCCCCTCTCCGTTAACTCTCTCCTGCACCGTATGCACCACACCACGTTCACCCGCACTCGCCGCCACTGAGCTCATCGCCGACGTGACTCCGGCCACCCACTGGCCACACCACTGTGACCAACGCACTCATCGCACTCGCAGGAATCCGTAGCCTTGGGTTCATACACCATTGTGACCAACGCACTCATCGCACTCCACGCGCCTCGCCGTGCCCCGTAGCCTTGGGTTCGACCTCACCCGAGCTTCGGCAGCCGCATAGCTCATCGTCGGCGACGTTTCCGGCCACCCCGAGCTCCACCACTGCCACCAAACGACGCGGCTTGCTCCCAGCTACGCGTAGATGCTCTCCGCCGCCCATTTGGTCGCCGGAGCACGAAACCCGCACTGCTCCGCCGCGTCTGGCCTCACCGGTGGCTAAACGCCGACGAGTTTGACTTCGTTTAACCCTGGTTGACCCCGTGTGGGCCCAGGTTGACTCCCCCTGAGTCTATGGCAAGTGGGACCGCTCTGCTAATTAACTTAGATTAGCACTAACTAAATTTAGTTAGTTAATTAACTACTGACACACGGGTTCCACTGGTCAGGTTTGACCTGGACCAGCCCCGTTGACCACTGACGTCACCCTGACGCAATGCTGACGCAATAATTCAATTACTGGAATTATTCTTATACAGGAAATTCCAAAAAAACTACAAACTTCAAAAATTCATAACTTTTAATCTGTAACTCCAAATGCAAAGATTTATATATGAAATTTGACCAGAAAAATTCAATCTTTCCATCTGTAATGGTTTCATGCACGACAAAACACTTTAACCTTGCTGTTTAGATGAAACAAGCAAATGCACTTATATGACTTAATGACATAAGCTTCCATTTGAACCTTTGATTCAAATAGACTCAAACCAACTTGTTTCACAATGCATTAGCCAGGACACCTCATATTGCCATGTCATAGCATGCATCATATTGTTGCATATTGCCATGTGATGATTGTGTTCTCTGGTATCTTTCGTGGTAGGTTCTGCCTCCGAGGATATTCACGAGTATCCAACTGAAGGGCAGTACCCTACTACTACTCTATCTGGCAAGCAGCCCCATTGATCATATCGACACAATCCCATGTTCTCGCTCCTGCTCTCATTTACTGCATTAAGACAACAACGTTTCAAACTGCTGTGTGTTGCGGTAGTTGAACCCTTATCCTCTGCATGACCTGTCATTGCCACAGTAACTAGATGAAACCCACTAGCATGTGTAGGAGTTGATTGAGCCATGTGTGTGTTTCCTACCTTGCTATGCCTGCTATGCTTAGAGTTGTGTCAGGTCTGGTTCATCTGGGTGATGGGCTAGAGTGAAATGATTACGTCGGTAATGTGAGGGATGTGTTGAACATGATTTGGTAAATGTATCGATGAGAGGCCATGTAGGATTACATGATGAGAGGCCATCCCTAAGAACTGAGATCTGCATGCGTGATTTAAGATTAAGCTACTACCACACGTTGGGCCCTGAAATATGACTCCGCTCGACTTACTGACCCCTCTTGTCCTCTGTCCAGGAGTTGCAACTAGTTTCTGGTGTTTATAGGTTATGTGTTGGCGGCCGTGCGTAGCGCTGACCCTAGGGGTGGGCTATGATGCGGTAGATACACTGTGGCCGGGTATGCCGGGCGCCCGTTTGGCGTCTCGGGGCCCTGTACACATCGTTTGGGGCCGTTGAGGACACCCCGGCCGGATTTCCTTGCGGATGGATCCCGAATAGGCGATAAACCTGGACTAGAGACTTGTGCGGTTAGTTAGGTCATGGTCTACACCCAGGTCGGCTTTCGCTTGAAGTCTGCCGAGCACATGTCGTGTGCAGACGCTAAGTGGTGGAAATATGTGTGACGAAGTACACCCCTGCAGGGTATAAAACTATTCGAATAGTCGCGTCCACAGTAAAGGACTACTTGGTTGCCTATACAGTTCATAGACAAGTTAATGGTTACAACTAAAAGACTCAAGATAAGTGTGAGTACCGCGGATGGCCCTCTCGTAGGATGACGAGGGAGGATCCATGGTGGAGTATTGTGTTGGTGTTTAGTGGACTCGTGTGTGAAAACTATTTTACAAGTGGTGTCTCATAGGATAGCTTAGCCAAGAGTCAAAGCTGGCTTGCTGCAATAAATCCACCACCTTCTTGAGAATGAGCATGTATAGTAGGATCGGTTGTAAGACTTCCTGAGTACCTTTGTACTCATGTTGCTTTAATTACTGTTTTCAAACGACAACACCGCCACCTCCGATGGGTTTTACGTCGACCTCGACGTCGATGAGTGACTTGCCACCCAGGTGGTGGTTCTGGCCATGGAGGGCCCTATGTAGATAGACACGCTTCGTCAAGCCTTCTTTCTTTCTAGTGTCTGTACTCAGACTAGTTTGCTTCCGCATGTGCTTGTATGCTTGTATGACTTGAGTGTTGGGTCATGTGACCCCTACCTGTATGAACTTGTTATGTATGGCTCTCCGGAGCCTTTAAATAAAGTACTTTGAGTTTTAGAGTTTTGTTGTGATGCCATGATGTATTTAAAGATATCGAGCATATTGTGTGTATGATTGAAATGCTTGGTATGTGTGGGATCCGACAATCTAGTTGGTTATCCTTGGCAGCCTCTCTTATGGGGAAATGTAGTCTAGTGCTTCCATGAGACATAGTAGTCCGCTACAGCCCGATTCACCGGAGTCCTGCTAGCCCAACACTACTGCTCCGGACACCTGACTGGTTGACATGTGTTTCACTTGGTTCCTGTGTCTGTCCCTTCGGGGAAATGTCATGCGGTGACATCCGGAGTCCTGTCTAGGCTGCTACAGCCTGGGTTCCCGGAGTCCTGTTAGCCCAGTTCTACAGACCGGATTCACACGCTGCTGACCGACATGCTCGATGTGATTCATGTATGCCTGTCCCCATAGGTTTGTGACGCTTTGGGTTCACGACTAGCCATGTCGGCCCGGGTTCTCTGTCATATGGATGCTAGCGACACTATCATATACATGAGCCAAAAGGCGCAAACGGTCCCGGGCCATGGTAAGGCGACACCCGTGGGAATACCATGCGTGAGGCCGCAAAGTGATATGAGGTGTTACCGACTAGATCGATGTGACTTGGAATCGGGGTCCTGACAGCGTTGGCATTAGAGCTGAACTGCCTGTAGGTTCGTTGAGCCAAACTGGTCGATGTCGAGTCTACAAATGCTTTAGTTATATGTAGGGGAATTGATTGTGGGAGGGAATGTAAGGCTCTTTTACTCCTTTACCTTATGCCCTCTGATCTGAGTCATTCTCTTCTCATTCTACGTGGGTTAAGGACTAGGCTCTCTTCTCTCTATCAGGTTCACGTGTTACTAATCCATAGTAACTTATAGGATTATGAGTTCAAGCCTCAATTCAGTTTCTACTACTTTTAGTATGTTGTCAGTTGAACCAGAACCTTGATATGATGTTGTTGAGTGGTTTTGCAAACTGTTGTGAATGTCTCAAATCTTTTTATGAGCATTTACAGCCGTTATGCTGTCCGATTTCTCCTAGAAAATACTAATGCCTTTGCATTATTATGTGCTTTCAGATGGCCACCCGTTCCCAGAACCAAGTGGTTCGTCTGACAAGGTGCCTCGATGTACCTGGTCACACGGCCATGTTGGTCTGAGTGATGGTCGAGATAGGCCATCGATGGTATCCTGAATATACCGTCGAGGAGCAGTTCCGAGACTTCAACCAGAGCCAATATCTTTGTACTGTCAGGATATACCCCTCTTATCCTGGAGCCACTGAACCCCTCCACTGCTCTTATGGACTTGGGGTCACTATCGTGATGTCCGTGCAGGACGCAACTTACTCAATGATGACTATCATTCAAGCCAGAACTGCCTTGCTGCAGAACACCGATTTCCGCTACATGCCAGCCTCACTCCCTGGGGCACAGGGGTACTATCAGGCTTTGTACTATGACTCTACACATGAGGATTCACTACTCCGCACCACTGCCGAGATGCTCGAGGACAAGGACTGCGAAAATCGTGCCTTGCGAATGGAGCTCTTCAACTCTTGTTCTGATCACTGGGCCACTTTGACACGGTTTGCACCTACCGTGCAGGCCAGATACATGGACATGAGGGACCTGTACCCCGTGCGGTCTGGGTTGCCAGATTGTATGGACTGGCGTGATGTAGGAGGCATCACCCCTCCTCGTGGTCCCCGGCTGCCACCATTTGTTGGACCAAGGCCACATCCGAGTCCCTATGGCCCGCAAGCTCCACAGGACCGTCTGTTCCTAGATGATCATGTTCCGCTTCCAGGTTTTGGTGGTGACTTTTATGAGGATTACTAAGGAGCTGTCTAAGCTAGTTGTAGTTTCACTAGTACTGTCGTAGTTGTATTCTCCACAGTCATGCATGACCTGTGGGATACGACTTGGTGTGTATCATGCTCCAGAGGTGTAGAAATAATGTATAGGAGCTTGGAATGCCTCTGATGAGATGTAACCTCTTTCACCGTAGTTGTACTCTAGCCTGGGCTTTACTAAACTATGTACGGTGTGTATGACCGATGGTATATATATGGCAGTTTCTATATTACCATGTCATGCAATGAACATCTCAGCATTCCATTTTATCCATTACATTCCGCACTTCTCTGCCAAGATTGTGCCATCCTTGTCTAAACCATTGTCTTGTTTTTCCCGCAGCAACCCTGCTGCCCTGGAGCAGGGGGAAGCCAGTGCAGCTAGGGATGAGAATCTGCATCACCCGCCTTCTCTGGCTGAAGTTATGCTGGAGGAAGAAAGAAACAAGCATGAGACTAAGCGCTTCCTGGAGTGGATTGAGCAGAACACTGCACGTCATTAGAGAAACGACTTGGTGTCAATCAATGACTTTATCAAGTTGTATCCACCAAAGTTTAATCATTCCGTCGAGCCTCTTGATGTGGATGATTGGCTTCGCAGCATCACCCATAAGCTACATTCTGCCAACGTAGCCGAAGCTGATAAGGTCACCTATGCTTCCTATCACCTCGAAGGCCCTGCTAGCCTTTGGTGGGAAAACTTTGAGGCGATGCGCCCGCTCGGCCAAATCACTACTTGGGCTAAATTCAGTGAGGCTTTCCATGAGCATCACATCCCGGAAGGTCTCATGGATTGTAAGAGTGAAGAGTTCTGCAATTTCACCCAAGGCAGACTGACTGTGGATGCATACAGCCGTGAGTTTGGAAATTTAGCACGTTATGCTCCTGAAGAGGTATCCACTGACGCTAAGAAGCAGGCAAGGTTCCGCAAGGGACTTAGCCCTGAGCTTCATTGTGATCTTCGTCTGCACGAGTGCGCCTCCTTCCAGTAGCTGGTCAATAAGGCCATCGGTGCTGAGACAGGTCAGACTAACTATGACGCTTCACGCAAGCACTCCCGTGATTTTGGTTCTTCATCCGGCTCTGGATCTCAGAAGCGCCGGGTGTGGATTCCACGCACAGCGCTGCCACCCAGGTTCACTCTGAGGCCATCCTTTGAGGCGCCTTGCCCCAACCAGCAGTTTGCACCACCTAAGGCCTATGGTGGCCCCTCTGCTAATGCTGCTCCACGCCCCAATGTTGTGACATGTTTCAAGTGTGGAGAGCCGGGTCACTACAGTCGAGAGTGTCCCCAGAGCAACAACCCCAACTAGTCTGGAAAGTCCGTTGGCCATGGTAAGCCAGCGGGAAAGACATTCTACGCCAAGCCAGCCAGCACTACACGTGGCCATGTCAACTATGTCTCGGCTGAGGAGGCTCATGATGATCCTAACGTCGTCCTTGGTATGCTCCTTGTTAATTTCCATCCGGCATCTGTTCTTTTTGATACTAGAGCACCTCATTCATTCATATTTGAGAGCTATGCTCGATTGCATAACACGACATTCTGTGACATGCCCACTTCCATGGTAATTCAAACTCCGGGTTCCAAATGGCAAACTTCTAGAGTAAGCCATGGGAATGAAATCCTTGTCGATAGACTTGTCTTCCTTGCATCTTTAATAGCTCGCAAGTCCTCGGACATAAACATCATCTTAGGTATGGACTGGATGTCAGCCCATTATGCTAAGATTGATTGCTCAACTAGAACTGTCCAACTTACTCACCCATCGGGCAAGAAAGTCAATGTCTTAACTCGAGTGGCCAAGCACCAGCTTTACTCCCTAAATGCCAACCCCCTTCCAGACCTTGAAGATATTCCAGTAGTCCGAGACTTCCCGGATGTCTTTCTAGAAGAACTGCCAGGTGTTCCACCTGACAGGGATGTCGAGTTCGTGATAGACCTTGTTCCAGGAACCGTGCCAATTTCTAGAAGACCCTACAAGATGGCACCCTTTGAACTAGCCGAGCTTAAGAATCAACTCGATGATTCCTTGAAAAAGGATTTCATCCGTCCTAGTTCTTCTCCTTGGGCTTGCCCCATCCTCTTCGTCAAGAAGAAGGATGGAACGGATCGGATGGTTGTAGATTATCGACCTGACAACTTGGTCACTATCAAGAACAAGTATCCGCTCCCCAGGATCAACGATCTGTATGATCAGCTCGCTGGATCCTCAGTCTTCTCCAAAATGGATTTGAGGTTGGGCTACCATCAAATCAAAGTCAAGAACGGGGACATTCCTAAAACGGCTTTTGTTACTCGTTATGGCCAATACGAGTACACCGTCATGTCCTTTAGTTTAACCAATGTCCCAGCCACCTTCTCTCGGTTAATGAACTCGATCTTCTTGGAGTATTTGGATAAATTCGTCGTGGTATACCTCGATGATATACTCATCTACTCCAAGAATGAGGAAGAACATGTCGAACATCTAAGGCTGGTATTGATGAAACTTCGAGAGCATCGCCTTTATGCCAAATTCTCCAAGTGTGAATTTTGGTTGCCAGAAGTGACCTATCTAGGCCATGTATTCTCTGGTAAGGGTATTGCTGTCAATCCCGAGCGAGTTCAAGCCATCCTTGATTGGAATCCACCTGAAATGGTCAAGCAAGTTCGGAGCTTCCTTGGCTTAGCAAGCTATTGTCGCCACTCCGTCGAGAATTTCTCCAAGGTTGCTAAACCTCTAACCGAACTCCTCAAGAAAGATAAAAAGTTCGAGTGGACCCCACAGCGCGAGTTTAGCTTTCAGGAACTGAAAAGACGTCTGACATCTGCTCCCATACTGGTACCACCAGATTTCTCCAAGGACTTTATTATCTATTGCGACGCCTCGCGACAAGGACTAGGTTGCATACTCATGCAAGATCGTCAGGTAATTGCCTATGCCTCATGGCAATTACACCCACATGAGGAAAACTATCCCACACATAATCTAGAGCTTGCAGCTGTAGTCCATGCACTCAAAACTTGGCGACATTACCTTCTCGGTAATCATTGCGAGATCTTCACCGATCACCAAAGTTTGAAATATATCTTCACCCAACCAGATTTGAATCTCAGGCAAAGACGTTGGGTCGATTTGATCTCAGATTACGACTTAGGAATAACATACACCTCGAGAAAAGCCAATGTCATGGCTGAGGCACTAAGTCGTAAATCCTATTGTAACAATCTGATGTTACAACAAGGTCAACCACTTCTCCATGAGGAATTTCGGAAGCTTAACCTTCACATTGTTCCTCAAGGATTCCTATCCACCATGGTAGCGAAAACTACCCTAACGGATCAGATCATCAAAGCACAGAAGGTAGACCCGGGAATCTCCCGTATTAAGAGAAACATTAAGAAAGGAGTCGCGAATTGTTTCTCCGTTGATGATCAAGGTGTCGTATTCTTTGGAAACCGCTTAGTGGTTCCCAAGGCACGAAACCTAAGGCGGCTGATTCTTAAGGAAACTCATGAATCCCCTCTCACCATTCATCCCGGTAGTACTAGAATGTATCAAGACCTACGCCAGAGGTTTTGGTGGACTAGGATGAAGAGAGAAATTGCTCAATACATTGCTAGTTGCGACGTCTTTCGTCGTGTTAAAGCAGAGCATCAACAGCCTGCTGGCACCCTTCAACCTTTGGCTATTCCTGAATGGGAATGGGATAAAATCAGTATGGATTTCATTACCGGGTTTCCCAGGACCAAGAAAGGGAATAATGCTATCTTCGTCGTTGTCGATCGTCTTTCCAAAGTAGCCCACTTCCTACCTGTTTGTGAGAGTATCGCCGCTAGCCAGCTAGCTGACTTATACATCTCCCAAATAGTGTCTCTTCATGGTGTCCCATTGGAAATTAACTCAGACCGTGGAAGTCTCTTCACCTCTCGATTTTGGGAAAGTTTCCAAAATGCTATGGGAACTCGTCTCTCCTTTAGCACCGCCTTCCACCCCCAATCAAGTGGTCAAGTAGAACGAGTCAATCAAATTCTGGAGGACATGCTCTGAGATTCTGTCATCTCATTCGGAATGGGTTGGGAGAAATGCCTTCCATTCACGGAGTTCGCTTATAACAATAGTTATCAAGCTAGCTTGGGCAAAGCTCCTTTCGAAGTTCTCTATGGACGGAAATGTCGAACGCCCCTTAACTGGTTAGAAACCGGGGAAAGACAACTCTTTGGCCCGGATATGATTCAGGAAGCAGAAGAGCAGGTTCGCGTTATTCATGAGAAATTGAAAACAGCCCAATCTCGTCAAAAGAGCCAATATGACCGCAAACATAAGCTCATGACTTATGAAGTCGGCAAGAAGGCTTACCTTCGGGTTACTCCTTTAAAGGGAACCCATCGTTTCGGCATCAAAGGAAAGTTGGCTCCTCGTTACATTGGACCCTTTCGCATTCTTGCCAAACGAGGAGAAGTTGCCTACCAATTGGAACTACCTCCGCATCTTTCCAGAGTCACGATGTCTTCCACATTTCTCAACTCAGGCATTGCTTCGCGGATCCTATCCGTGGAGTGGACCACGAAGCGCTTGATCTCCAAGATAATCTCACATATCGGGAATATACCGCTCATATCCTTGATCAAGCCGAGCGCACCACTCGACGCCATAACATCAAGTTTCTCAAGGTTCAATCGTCACACCATTCTGAGAAAGAAGCCACTTGGGAAAGGGAGGATCGTCTGCGACTTGAGTACCCCACCTTCTTTCCAACGGATCCTAAATCTCGGGACGAGAATCTTTTGAGTGGGGGTGAGTTGTCAGACCCTAGCTAGTTCATGCATTAGGGTGTTGCATCATGTCTACTCTTCTAGAAAACTAAAATGGGGATGGCAGAACCCCCAGCACCCCCTGGAAACAACTAGGGTTTACTAAAATCTTTTTCAATGAACCTGAAATGCCCTTCTAAAAATTCCACCCTTTTTGTTTTGGGTTAGAACCCCTGACAATATGGGTTCACATTTTTCTAGGACACATAAGGTCATTGGATTAAATCATTACTATTTGCATTTGGGCAATTTAAATCCTATAAATATTTTAAAATGCCCAAATAATCCTAAAAGTATTTTTAGGTTGTTGAGAATATTTTCAAATGTGCCTCTGAATATTTTCAGGTTTTTCCTAAATGGAATAGTATTTTTACTATTTCAAAACACAGAATAGGAATAAATAAAAAAGAAAAACAAAAGCAGAGAGCATAGGCTTACCTGGCGCTCACCTAGCAGGCCCACCTAGCCGGCCCAGCCCAGCAACCGCTCCAGCGAGCTGCTTGACTCGGCCAGGCAGGCAGGCAGGTGCTCGACGCCGGCACGAGCACGCGCCGCGCTGCTGCCCGCCACCCTTCTTCCTCCCCTCGCCATTCTGCTACCCTGGGTCGGTCACCCACTCTTCCCCCGAGCTCGCAGACACACCCCTTCCTCCCCAGCTCCTCTCGCTCGCTCTCCCACACCATGGACGACGATGTCGCGCCCGCGCCACCGAGATAACCGCGTCCGCCGTCGTCCCCGTGCCGCGTCACCGTGTTTGTTCGCTCCGCCATTGTCATCCATGTTGAGCAGGCCGAGCCCCGAGCGCTCGCCTGCTCTGGAGTCGCCCCTGACCCCGTCTTCCCCAACTGCGGCCGCCGAGATCGCCATCGTCGCCCCGCTCAGCTCCGGCCTTCCCCGAGCCCGCTTCGACGCTTGCTGCAATCGTCGTGAGCTCAGCTCCGTCCTCCCCCTCTCTGTTAACTCTCTCCTGCACCGTATGCACCGCACAACGTTCACCCGCACCCGCCGCCACCGAGCACGTCATCGACATGACTCCGGCCACCCACTGGCCACATGTAACACCCTCGATGCGACTATATCTCCCACATGTCGAGGCACGACTTAGAGGCATAATCGCATTGAAGGCATATGTCGCAAGTTAGGCAATCTTCACAACATCCCATGTAATATAGATAATAAAAGGGGAGATAACATAGTTGGCTTACACTCGCCACATCAATCAAGGTACATAAATAACATTACATCATCCAAACACTCAGGGCCCGACTACGGCGCCAAAATAAAAGATAACCCAACATGCGAAACGGTCCCGATCACCCCCAACTGGGAACCACTACTGATCATCAGGGAAAGAAACATAGTATCATTGAGAGTCCTCGTTGAACTCCCACTTGATCTCAAGCGCGTCACCTGGAGCGGAATCATCAGGCCCTGCATCTGGTGTAATAGTAATATGTGAGCCACAGGGACTCAGCAATCTCGCACCCTTGCGATCAAGACTATTTAAGCTTAATAGGTAAGGCAAGGTAAATATGTGGAGCTGCAGCAAGCGACTAGCAAATATGGTGGCTATCCTGTTCGCAAAAGAGAGCGAGAAGAGGAGGCAAAGTGCGAGCGAGAAACTAGAGAGCAAACCTGCGGCAAGCATTACTCCAACACCGTATCCACTTCCCGGACTCCACCGAGAAGACGCCATCACGGTAACACACTCAGTTGATTCATTTTAATTAAGTTAAGGTTCAAGTTATCTACAACTGGACATTAACAAATTCCCATCTGCCCATAACCATGGGCACAGCTTTCGAAAGTTCAAATCCCTGCAGGGGAGTCCCAACTTAGCCCATGACAAGCTCTCACGGTCAACGAAGGAATAGACCTCCTCCCGAGACATTCCGATCAGACTCGGTATCTTGGTTCTTCATGACACTTCGACAGGTTAAAACAAATCCAGCAACACCGCCCGAATGTGCCAACAAATCCCGATAGGAGCTGCACATATCTCTTTCTCAGGGCACACTCAGATTGTCTTAGGTACGGGTAGGCCATCCCAGAGTTGCCCCTGGTGGCCACCGGCAGCTGACAGGTGGTCCAACACTCAGAGGAGCACTGGCCCGTGGGGGTTTAAAATAAGATGACCCTCGGGCTCCGGAAACCCAAGGGAAAAAGAGGCTAGGTGGCAAATGGTAAAACCAAGGTTGGGCATTGCTAGAAAAGCTTTAATCAAGGCGAACTATCAAGGGGTTCCCATTATAACCCAACCGCGTAAGGAACGCAAAATCCGGGAACATAACACCGATATGACAGAAACTAGGGCGGCAAGAGTGGAACAAAACACTAGGCGAGAGGCCGAGCCTTCCACCCTTTACCAAGTATATAGATGCATTAAGATAACATGGCAATATAATGATATCCCAACAAGTAAATAAATGTTCCAACAAGGAACGGTCTCCAATCTTCACCTACAACTAGCAACGCTATAAGAGGGGTTGAGCAAAGCGGTAACATAGCCAATCAACGGTTTGCTAGGACATGGTGGGTTAGAAGTTTGACATGGCAATTTGGGAGGCTTGAAGCAAGTGGTAGGCATCGTAGCATTGGCATAGCAAAAGAGCGAGCATCTAGTGAAGCAAAGATAGTAGTGATTTCGAGGGTATGATCATCTTGCATGCAAAGTTGTCAGAGTTGACTAGATCCTCGAAAGCAAACTCAACGGGCTCCTCGTTAGTGAACTCGTCTCCCATCTCTACCCAAACAAGAAAAACAAGCAAACGGAACACAATCAACCACGTGCAAGGCTCAAACAATATGATGCAAACATGGTATGCTATGCGGGATGCGATGCGGGATGCATATGCAAGATTTGACAAGGGATGCATGAACCTGGCCTCAACTAGGGAATCCAAGTGCGCCACTGGAAAGATGAGATGAAAACGTTTGAAAACGATATAAAGAACGCCGGAATCGGAGTTACGGTTTGGAAATGGCAAGCGTTTCAAATATGACACCGGTCTGCGATTTACGGCAAGTAGCCATCTAAATGCGACAAGATAAACATGCTACAACATTCAAACATGGCATCAAAATACATGGAAGGGATGCATTAATGATGCTTAACAAAAGTCTAACACTGAGCTACGGCCAATTCATCCATTAACAGGTTCAAACAAGCATGGCAAAAATGCATATGGTAAACAGATCTCAGACTTAGTGAAATTAACACTTGTCTGGAATTTCAGATCAGATAGCACTCTTCGGAGCAACAAAACTACATGCTACAGGACCTGAACATGGCAAAGTAAAGCATGGCATGGAGCTACTCAAAGATCTTAACAAAAGTCCCTTAGTGACCTTCAGCCAAAAGGGATCAGAAAATACAATTGCAAGCATGTGAACATGGCAAAAACATAATCAGTTCTCACACTTAGTGAAAACTGGAGCATGCTGAAAACAAATATCAAGTAGGCATGTTTATGAGCTCGATGCACTCACCACAGAGAAAGTCATGATAATCTAAGCATACACCCATCAAGAATACACAAAATGCAAGCTAGACATGGCACGAACAATAGCATAGCATGCACGGATCAACTACAACATCCTCGCCAAAATTGCTAACAAGTAGACAATCTGCCCAGATACACGAAGTAGCAAAAGTAGAGCTCGATTGACTCAATCTAGGGTGCTCCATAATTGCAAACAAAGACATGTATGTATAGAGCACTACAATATTAACAAAACATCCTTACTGATCATCCTCAAAAGAGGCACGGATCACTAGGAAACAACATGAACATATGGCCATATGAGATAAACAGCTCAAGGACTTAGTGGAAATGCTAAGTCCCTGAAATCAGCATTACCAAATGCCTCACTTTGCAAGCTTGTGCTAGTCACCACACACATCACAAAAATACATGGGTTGCACCTCTGGAAAGATGGCAAAACCCTTAACAAAACATATGTAGAGCTCACGGGCATATCATGCACACAATAATCATGGCAAAAATGACAAATAACTAAATGGAGCAGCACATCTAACAAATATCTCAAGTAGCCCTCTTCTAACAGCATTTCTGACATCAAGATGAACTCAAATGAAAATGATGCAGTGGAATGAAATGATGTACTCTCTGAGACGAACATTTTGATATGCTATATGCCCAAAATGGAGCTACGGATGCAAAGTTATAGCACGATGAACAGCAACATATGGATCTGAGATTTTTAGGACTTAGAAGAAAATTCCACCTCGCGGTTAGGGTTTACTGTAGCTATCAGATCTGATCGCGGCGTGCTTCCCGAGGTTCATCGGAAAACGGAGGTGGCCGGAGAGGGGATGATGCGGCGAGGTGCTCCCGGGCCGGATCCGGCCGGCGGGGAGCCGGAGGGCGGCGAGGAAGGTGCGGGCGGCCGTTGGGGAGCGCGGCGAGGGCCGGGTCGGGCGCCCCTGCGCCGGCCGGCGTCGGACGGTAGGGAAGAGGCGGAGGTCGGCGATGGAGCACGGCGGTGCTGTGGCGGTGGCAGCCGGCTCCCGGGCGGCATGGAGCTTCGGGCCCGCGGGGGCCCTACGCTGGCCGAGCGGGCCGGCACGCGGGTGGAGGCGCGGCGACTGGGTGAATAGGGAGGCGCCACATGGCGCGGACAGGCGGAGTGGACGTGTCCGGCCGGACGGAAAAGTGTCCGCCGGCGCGTGGAGACGAAGGAGGCTAGGGTTTCGGGGGAAGGAGAAGGAGAATTTCGGAGGGGGTCTTTATGTAGGCATAGGAGGAGGTAGGAGAGTCCAAATGAGGTGCGGTTTACGGCCACGCGATCGTGATCGAACGCTCTAGATGATGGAGAGGGTTTTGGTGGGTTTTGGACCATCTTGGAGGGGTGTTGGGCTGCAACACACACGAGGCCTTTTCGGTCCCTCGGTTAACCGTTGGAGCATCAAACAAAGTCCAAATGATACGAAACTTCATAGGCAGTCTACCGGTAGTAAACAAAGGCCGCTTGGCAAGTCTCGGTCCAATCCGGAAATGCTTAATCCCCACACATGAAAGAAAGGTAGAAATGACCACCGGAGGAGAACGAAGCGCCGGAATGCAAAACAGACAATGGGGAAAATGCTCGAATGCAAGAGATGAACACGTATGCAAATGCAATGCACATGATGACATGATATGAGATGCATGACAACGATAAAAACACACGGAGACAAAAACCCGAACCCGAGAAAATAAAATAACTTAAGGCCGGAAACGGCAAGAGTTGGAATACATATTGGGAAAGTCATATCCGGGGTGTTACAACACTCCACCACTACGAAAGGATCTCGTCCCGAGATCTAGGACTGAAAGAACGCCGGGTACTCAGAACGGAGTGATCCTCGTGTTCCCAGGTAGCTTCACGGTCGGAATGGTGTGACCACTTAACTTTGAGGAATTTGATTGACTTGTTGCGAGTCTTGCGTTCAGTCTCTTCAAGAATAGCAACTGGGTGCTCACGATAAGAGAGATCTTCTTGGAGCTCAATGTCCTCGAAGTTGACAGTGCGGTCAGGAGTCTTGAAGCACTTTCGAAGCTGAGAGACATGGAACACGTCATGAACATTTGCAAAGTTTGAAGGAAGCTCGAGTTGATAGGCGAGATCGCCTCTCTTGCTGACAATCTTGAAAGGTCCCATGTATCTGGGGGCAAGCTTCCCTTTGATACCGAAGCGACGAGTACCTTTCATAGGAGAGACGTGGAGGTAAACATGATCTCTGATCTCGAAAGCCAAATCATGGTGCTTACTGTCATAGTAGCTCTTCTGATGGGATTGGGCTGCTTTGAGGTTATGTCGAATGACTTTGAACATTTCCTCTGCCTCTGTGATTAAGTCATTACCCAAAAGCTGACGTTCACCGGTTTCAGACCAGTTGAGAGGGGTACGGCACTTCCTACCATACAGAATTTCAAATGGGCCTTGCCCAAACTTGCTTGAAAACTGTTGTTGTAGGAGAATTCAGCATAAGGAAGACAATCCTCCCACTTCATACCGAAGGAGATCACACAAGCCCTGAGCATATCTTCAAGAATCTGGTTGACACGCTCGACTTGACCGCTAGTTTGAGGATGGAAAGCTGTGCTGAAGCCGATGTTGGTGCCCATGGACTTCTGAAATGAATCCCAAAACTTAGAGGTAAAGATGCTGCCACGGTCTGAAGAGATCACTTGTGGAATACCGTGTAGAGAGACAATTCGAGAGGTATAGAGTTCCGCCAATTGAGATGCAGTGATTGACTCTTTGATAGGAAGAAAGTGAGCCACTTTGGTGAGTTTGTCGATGATAACGAATATAGCATCATTACCACGTTTGGACTTTGGAAACCCAGTCACGAAGTCCATCTCAATGTGGTCAAACTTCCATTCTGGAATGGCAAGAGGTTGGAGGAGACCAGCTGGCCTTTGGTGTTCTGCCTTCACTCTTCTGCAGACATCACACTCATTCACGAATTGAGCAATCTCGGCTTCATTCGAGTCCACCAATAAGCCTGCTTGAGGTCCTGATACATCTTCGTGCTCCCAGGGTGGATGGACAGGAGAGAATTGTGAGCCTCGTTCATGATCACTTTACGGAGATCACCTTTGGGCACAACGATACGATCCTCGAAGAAGAGAGTGTCCTTGTCATCAAGGAGGTAGCACTTGTACTTGGGTTGACTCTTGGCAATCCCAATCTTCACCTTTTTCACCATAGCATCAAGAAGCTGAGCTTGGCGAATCTGGTCTTCCAAGGTAGGAGAGACTTGAAGGTTGGTGTTGGGGATATTACTACTGGGCGTAAACCGGCCAGGACAAGCCGGGTTAACTTCATCAGTAGTTGAGTGTGATAAAAGCCCATGAGGGCAGATGAGGGCTAAAGGCCCATAATCAGTTTAAGGCCTATAGCTATAAACCGGCGTCGGTATGTAACTTGTGTTATAAGTTAGGAATAGTGGAGACCGAACCGGACGCATCTATGAGCCGGTATCGGGACTCTGTAAACCGACGGGCGTCACCCATGTATATAAGGGGACGACCCGGCGGCGGTTCAAGGACAGACAACAACTCGAGACATAGGCGAAGCTTATTTGCTCCCTAGTCATTGAAACACCCATCAATTTCATCACAACTAGAAGTAGGCTTTTACCTTCATTGAAGGGGCCGAACTAGTATAAACTCTCTTGTGTCCTTGTGTCCGCTTTAACCCCTTCAAGCTAACCCGTTGCGATGGCTCCATGACTAAGTCCTTTCTCTAGGACATCTGCCGTGACAAAACCACGACAGTTGGCGCCCACCGTGGGGCTATCGCACGATGGTTTCCGGTTCTTGGAGGGCCGCTTTGAAGGACTCGAGGGCTACGCTGTAGGCCGGATGACTAAGAGTCGTCGCGGCAAACTCTACATCGACGACGCAGGCTGGCGCCCCGAGGCCGGCTCAATTGAGTATGGGTACCGGGTCCCCTTTGGTAGCATTCACGTTTTCATTGGCAAGATCGGTGAACCGGGCCCTGAGCCGGACATCTGCACCGACCTCGTCGAGACGGCTCAGCATACGCGATCCACCTGGGTTAAACCGGCCATGAATCGTGCCTTCGTGGGAATGATCCATGGAGGGAGTTACGAGGATGCATCGGACCTTTGCGGGGCGACCGCCGTTCGTTCCGATGATGAATTTTCGACCAGAGAAACCGAATCTCTTTATCAGCTACAAGATGGCCGGATTGAGAGCTGTTCCGACGGCGACAGTATTCTGGACCCCTCTGATCTGCTTAACCGGGTTGGAATATTCATGACCGGAACACAAGCAGCGCTTCACTCTTCGACAGCCGCGGCAACGATCTCCGGTTCAGCAGCGGCAACGGTTGCCGGGGTGGGAGGCCCTATGCGCCCACCGGCTCAGGTTCTATCAGAACTATTTGATGCGTTGTTGTGCTTATGGCAGAAGTTAACCCGCCAGATCAGGACGCTCACAACGCGGAGATTGCAAAGGTAAAGGAACAAATCACCCAGGCCAAAACGGATCTGGCGGTTGAGGACACCAGGATGGCCGCAGAGCGGGCCGCTTTAGACGCACAGGCCTACAGGCTTATGTTGGATCAGAGCGCGTCGCATGAAGTCACGAGGAGGAACCACCGGTCCCGCCTACCTCCGATTTTCGAGGCCAGAGACCTTTTCAACACTCCAGGACCAAGAGCCAGTAATCCGCTTGAGGGGAACCGGGCAGAAGCCCCTGGGACCGGTGCACCGGTTCAGCCCCGTCAGATGGACCCGCCTCGTCAAAACACCATTATACCTCGGGATGTTTTAACACCTCTGGGTCACTACTCCAACCCAATGGACAATCTTGTTGCCGCTGCTGCACGACTGGAGGCCATTCCAGTTGAAGGTGACTCGCCGCAAGCAGTGGAGACGCGACGGGTCAAGGAACTTCTGAGGACAGCTTTGGCCCAACAGGAGGCGTACTCGTACAGCCGCGACCGAATCCATTCGACCCCCCGTCCAAGCCGCAGCTATAGCAGACATATGGATGAACCAGCAGTGTCGAGTAATGAATGACGTGGAGCACCTAGTTGTAACAACCCGACGGGTGGTGCTGATGACGCTCAGGAAGTGGTGAACCGGGCCCGAGCGCGTAGGGAGGCCGAATTAGCCGCACAGCATCAGGCTCGGCAGCTCACGCCAGTTTGTCCAACCATTTCGATCAAACCTGGTGTTACTTCTAGTTCTTTGGGGGTGCCTTGCCTTGTCCCCGCTTTACGCAATGTGCGCTTGCCCAAGGATTTCAAAGGCCCACGCAAGGTACCAAATTATACGGCGGATCAACCACCAGAGACATGGGTAGAGAGCTATGAGATGGCCATGGAGATGCTTGATGTGGATGACACGGCGTGTGCGAAATACTTCACCATGATGCTTGAAGGAACGGCCCATACTTGGTTAAAAAGCTTGCCCGCTAATTCTATCAGTTCATGGGCCCAATTACAAGCCCGGTTTATCAACAATTTCAAGGATACCTGTAAACAGCCTATGTCGATAGTGGACTTAGCTGCATGCATCCAGGAGGAAGGAGAGTCAACGAATCATTGGGTGCACCGGGTTTCACAAGTGTTGCACTCCTCAGACCGCATCAACACTGACACCGCAGTATTAACCCTAGAAGGCAACTGCCGTGGGCCCCTGAAGTTGAAATTGGGATGGATGAAACGTCATTGCACCGACATGGGGACCCTCATGGCCGCTCTGGTAAAATATGCTGATTCTGATAGTACCAAGGATCTCGAATCTGATGATAACAAGACAGGGAAGGGGAAGAAGAACAGCAGCTCCAAAGGTCAGCAGCATCACTGGGCAGGCAATGCGGAGGAGGCAAGCGTAAAGCGGATGGCAACGTGGATTTTGTGGCTAATACCAACGTACAGGACAATGGCCAGCGACGCAAGGGTAGGCCGAAAAATCATAGTGGAGGGCTCAACCCCAACCCAAACCGCCTGAACTATCTGCTAAGCTAGCCCTGTCCAAGACATGGGACGAAGGAGGAGCCAGCAAACCACCTTTGGAAGGATTGCTTTATTATGCAGTAGTTCAAAAATTCTAATAATTTCCGGTATGATCACGGATCCGGCGGTGGCTCAGGGTCCGGGCCGGGTTACGGTGGAGGAAGTTCCGGTTCAGGATTTAATGGTAATCCGGGCGGACATAATGGTCAAAATAGTCAGAACAACTAGGGTGGTTACAACCAACAGCAGCAACAGTCAGGTTACCAAAGCAACCCAAAGCAGTTGAGTAATGGGCAGTACCATGTCTTTACCACTAGCTTGGACAAGCGAGACTGGAAGGTTCAGAGGCGGGCAGTCAACTCTGTTGAACCGGCCACACCCCGTTATCTATGTTGGTCTGAACAGCCAATCATATGGAGCAGAGAGGATCACCCACTCCAGGTCGATAATCCGGGTCAGTTGGCTCTGGTGGTGGTGCCTCAGGTGGGAGGTTATAAGTTCACCAACGTGCTCATGGATGGAGGGAGCAGCATTAACATCCTATACTATGAGACCTTCTGTCGTATGGGACTTACAGATAAGAATCTCAAACCGTCCAATACAGTATTCCACAGTGTAGTGCCTGGCAGATCAGCATATCCCATTGGTAAGATAGCTCTTGAAGTGGCCTTTGGGGATGATCATGATTCCAGGTCGGAGACATTAACGTTTGAAGTGGTGAAAATCCAAAGTCCATATCATGCCCTGTTTGGGCATCCGGCATACGCCAAGTTTATGGCTCGGCCCTACTAGGTGTATTTGCAGCTCAAGATGCCGGGTCACAAGGGGACAATAACAGTTCATGGAAGCCGCAAAATCGCTTTGGAATGTGAGGAAGGAGATGCGGCTTATGCAGAGTCGGTTTGTGCCACCGAGGAGTTGAAGTACTATAGACAACGTTGATCCGGCAGACATGACTCCGTTGAAGAAGCCAACTACGGAGCATGATCCGGCCCTGAAGTTCAAATCGGCAGCAGAAACTAAGCTTGTTGACTTCGTACCTGGCGATTCGTCCAAGCAGTTCAGCATTAGTGCCAACTTGGATCCGAAATAGGAAAGCGCGCTCATCGAGTTCATCCGTGAGAATCGGGACATTTTTGCATGGAAGCCCTCTGACATGCCAGGTGTACCGAGGCAACTCGCTGAGCACACACTTAATGTGGATCCTAAATACAAACTGGTGAAACAGTTCCTCCGTCGGTTTAACGAAGAAAGACGCAAGGCGATTGGAGAAGAGGTAGCCAGGCTCTTAGCAGCTGGTTTTATTGTTGAAGTTTTTCACCCTGAGTGGCTTGCCAATCCGGTGCTAGTCCTTAAGAAAAACAGGCACCTGGCGTATGTGTGTGGATTACACAGATCTTAATAAAGCTTGTCCAGCAGATCCTTTTGCCCTCCCCCATATTGATCAAATCATTGATGCTACGGCGGGTTGTGAGCGTTTAAGTTTTTTGGATGCATATTCTGGCTATCATCAGATCAAAATGGCAGTTAAGGACCAGGAGAAGACGGCATTCATAACTCCCTTTGGAGCCTTCTGCTATGTGTCTATGCCCTTGGGCTCAAAAGTGCCCAGGCAACTTATCAACGGTGTGTACAAAATTGTCTTCACAAACAGATTGGCCGTAATGTACATGCTTACGTGGATGATATTGTGGATAAATACAAGGAGAAGGAGACTCTGGTTGATGATTTGAAGGGAACCTTTGATAACCTAAGGACGTACAAGATGATGCTTAATCCGGACAAGTGTGTCTTTGGTGTACCGGCGGGCAAGTTATTGGGTTTTCTGGTGTCCAACAGGGGAATTGAGGCTAATCCGGAGAAGATCACAGCCATCACCTCCCTGGCTAAACCGAAGTGTATCAATGATGTTCAACGCCTGGCAGGCTGGGTTGCCGCGTTAAGCCGGTTTATCAGCCGCCTTGGTGAGAAGGCGATCCCTTTGTATCAGATGTTGAAGAAGACGGATCAGTTCGTCTGGAGTTCTGCTGCTGATGAAGCATTTGAGGACTTAAAGCGGCAATTGGCTAATCCGCTTGTGCTCGCCGCTCGCATTGACAAGGAGCCGTTGCTGCTATATGTTGCTGCTAATGCTCGTGCGGTCAGCGTGGCTATTGTGGTGGAACGAAAGGAGCCAGGTAAGGAGCATCCAGTTCAACGTCCAGTCTGTTATATCAGCGAGGTACTCATTGAGTCCAAGCAAAGGTATCCGCATTGGCAGAAGCTGGTGTACGGAGTTTTTATGGTAAGCCGGAAGCTTAAGCAATACTTCCAAGGGCAACCAATTACGGTGGTCAGTTCTGCTCCTTTGGGAGATATCATTCAGAACCGGGAAGCAACTGGCCGGATTGCAAAGTGGGCTATAGAGCTGGGGCCGTACGGTTTGAAATATGTGCCTCGGACAGCGATTAAGTCTCAAGCACTTGTTGATTTCATCAATGATTGGACGGAAATGCAAGCACCTGAAGAAAAGCTGGATCATACGTATTGGACCATCCATTTTGAGGGATCCAGGCAGTTGGAAGGCTCGGGGGCTGGAGTCGTATTAACTTCCCCACGAGGTGATAAGTTTTGTTATGTTCTCCGTTTAATGTTCCCTTGTACTAACAACGCAGTTGAGTATGAAGCCTTGCTCCATGGTCTTCGGATGGCTAAGGAGATGAATCTAAGTCGAGTTAGGTGCTTCGATGATTCGGACCTTGTGGCTCAGCAAGTGTCAGGCACTTGGGACTCCAAGGACCCACTCATGGCAGCATATCATCGTGAGGTGGATATTGTTGCAGGTTATTTCAGAGGCTATCAGGTGGACCACGTGGACCGACGGAAAAATGAAGCGGCGGATGCTTTAAGCCGGCTGGGCTCTCAGCGCAAACCGGTCCCACCCAATGTTTTTCTGGATGTGTTGCACAACCCGTCAGTGAAGATCCCTGATGAAGAGGATTTGGCCATTCCTGATCCGGAGGCTCAATTGGTGGCAGTTCTTCATGTTATTCCGGATTGGACGCTTCCTTATCTGGCGTACAAGAACTGGGGCGAGTTGCCAGAAGATGAGATTCTGGCCCGGCAGATAATCCGGTGATCCAAGTCCATGGCTGTCATCAACGGTGAGTTGCATCATTGCAGTGTATCAGGAGCTTTTCAATGTTGCGTGTCTCCTGAAGAAGGCCGTGAAATTTTGCGGGAGATCCACAAAGGAGATTGTGGTCACAACGCCGGTTCAAAGTCTCTGGTGGCCAAAGCGTTTCGCCATGGTTTCTATTGGTTAACTGCTCATGCTGATGCGAAGGATCTGGTCAGACGATGTGATGGTTTCCAAAGGTTTTCAAGACGTGCTCATGTACCGGCTCAAGAATTGAGGATGATTCCAATTACTTGGCCGTTTGCGACTTGGGGCTAGATATGGTTGGGCCTTTCAAAAGGTCCAAAGATAAGAAGACCCACCTCCTGGTGGCGGTGGACAAGTTTACAAAGTGGGTGGAGGCAGAACCTGTTAGCAAGTGTGATGCGGCCACGGCGGTTCAGTTCATCAAAAAGGTGATTTTTCAGTTTGGCTTTCTGCACAGTATTATCACAGATAATGGTACCAATTTATCCAAAGGTGCTATGAAGGAGTTTTGCAAATGGGAGCACATCCGGCTCGACGTTTAATCAGTGGCACATCCATAGTCCAATGGTCAAGCAGAAAGAGCTAATCAAGAGATCTTGAGAGGCATCAAGCCCCGGCTCATGGTTCCTTTGCAGAGAACGCTGGGTTGTTGGGTAGAAGAATTACCATATGTGTTATGGAGCATCAATACAACACCCAACAGATCAACAGGATACACACCGTTCTTCATCGTTTATGGAGCAGAGGCGGTTCTCCCCAGCGATATCCGTCATGACTCACCTCGTGTCACGGCTTATGTTGAAGCGGACAACGAGATAGCACGACAAGATGCTTTGGACCGGTTGGATGAATAGCGTGACATCGCAGCCGCCCGGTCGGCGATTTACCAGTAGGATCTTTGTCGTTATCACAGTCGCCGAGTCAGAACCAGAGCCTTCCAGGAAGGAGATTTGGTGCTTCGGCTCATCCAAGATCAGACTGATATGCATAAGCTATCCCCACCTTGGGAGGGGCCTTTCGTGGTCAGCAAGAATCTGCACAACGGGTCATACTATCTGATCGATATTCGAGAGCATAAGGACTCACGTACATCAGAGGAGGAGACTAACAGGCCGTGGAATATAGCTCATCTTCGGCCTTACTATACCTGAGCCATTGGCTATACTTATGTACATACAATGTATATATTATGATTAAGTAAAATAAACTAGAACCTCAGCTAAAGCGGGGTATCTGTTCTTTTACATCATGTGAGGTTACACGGAGTTGCTCTAAAGTGGCCTCCGGTTTACCCCTTGAGTTCGCTTTGCTAAAAGCATCGTGTTATATCACTTGGAGGATTGGTCGTGTCCGAACCAATAGCATGCCTCTTGATAGGCGAAAGCCACCAGATCACTTGGGGACCTGGTCATGTCTGAACCAGTCATGCCTCTTGATCGGCCTAAGGCCACAGAATCACTTGGGGGCTTGGTCGAACCTGAACCATGACCACGCCATTTGGTCGTCATAAAATGCCACAAGAATCACTTGGGGACCTGGCTAACTAGAAACATAGTTACACCTAATGGGAGCTTGGTCGTGTTTGGCCATGGTTACGCCATTTGATCAGCTTAAATAAATCTTTTTTGGCAAACGTTTTTTTTCGTTGCTTTTGCTTCATACTTTTCTTTGAAGGTTTTTTTTTGCTTTTTATTGTGTTCTTTAAACCGACAAAGTTTATTAACCAATCAATTGAAGGAACATAGTTCACATTAATCTAGAGACTATTTGTCCAGTTTGATCCTTGTTGTTAACATCCTCTTATGGAGTAACACGGTGTTCATTATAACCCAACACGGTTTACATGGTAACCAGTGTCATATACATATACAGGAGTTGTTATTTCCTCCAATAGTGTGGGTTTGCAAAAGCTCCGCTTCAAGGTTGGCCAAGCCAACTTCACACTCAATGGTGGAAGGTATTATGTATCTCAAAATTTTTGATCATGTACTTAAAATTTTATTTTGGATGTTTTGACTTTATATATACAAACATCATATTCCGCCTGACGGTACAACCGCGGTGGCACTTAATGAATTTCTGTCAGGACCCCGACTCAATGCCACATCGATCTAGCATGTAACACCTCATATCACTTTGCGGCCTCACGCACGGTATTCCCACGGGTGTCGCCTTACCTGTGCCCGGGACCGTTTGCGCCTTTTGGCACACGTATATGACAGTGTCGCTAGCATCCATATGATAAGGAGCCTGGGCTGACATGGCTAGTCGTAAACCCAAAGTGGCACAAACTTACAGGGACAGGCATCCATGACCCAGCATCGAACGTGTCGGTCATCAGCGAGTGAACCCAGGCTGTAGCACTGGGCTAGCAGGACTCCGGTGAACCGGGCTGTAGCGGGCTAACAGGACTCCGGTATTCATCGCGTGACATTTCCCCGAAGGGACAGACACAGGAACGAAGAAGGACACATGCCGGCCAGCCTAAGTGTTCCGGAGCAGTAGCAAGCTACCATGACTCAGTGGAAACACTAGGAGACATTTCCCGGTAAGAGAGGCTACTAAAGATAAACAACTAGATGGTCAGATCCCACACATACCAAGCATTTCAATAACATACACACAATATGCTCGATATGTGCAAATACAACATGGCATCACAACATGACTCTACGACACAAGTAAATATTCATTAGGCTCCGAGGAGCGAGATATTACAAACATGGGTCTTATGACCCAACAATCAGAGCATACAAGTCAAAGCACATGCGGAAGCTTAACATGTCTGAGTACAGACATCTATAAATGAAAAAGGCTGAGAAGCCTGACTATCTACCAGATCCTGCCGAGGGCACAAGATCGTAGCTGAGGTAACAAGCTAAACGTCGAAGACCACGCGGAATTACTAGTGAGACTGAAGTCTCTCTGCAAAAACATAAAATAGGCAAACGTGAGTACAAATGTACCCAGCAAGACTTACATCAGAACTATCTACATATGCATCATTATCAACAAAGGGATGGTGGGGTTTAACTGCAGCAAGCCAGCTTTGACTCGGTGGCTATCCTGAACTACGACGGCAAGTAACTCTTTTGAGGTGGCGCACACGAGTCCACATATTCACCATATCAATACACCACTATGGATCCGCTCCCGTCTCCCTACGAGAACGCCATCCATAGCACTCACGCTTATCTTGCGTATTTTAGAGTATCCACTTTCACTTGTCTATGAACTGATATAAGCAACCCAGAAGTCCTTTACGGCGGACACGGCTATTCAAGTAGATGATGTTAACCCTGCAGGGGTGTACTTCTTCATACATGTTTCCACCACTTAGCGTCTGCACACGACATGTGCTCGGCAGACTTCAAGCGAAAGCCGACGTGGGTGTAGACCACGACCTACCTAAACACTTAAGTCTCTAGTCCAGGTTTATCGCCTATTCGGGTTCCATCCATGAGGAGATCCGGCCGGAGTTTCGCTCACAGCCCCAAACGATGTGAACAGGGTTCCGTGACACCAAACGGGCGCCCGGTATACCCGGCCACGTGCCTACCGCATCACAGCCCACCCCTACGGTCAGCGCTGTCCACGGCCTCCAGCATACTACAAACACCAGAAACTACTTGCAACTCCTGGACAGAGGACAAGGGTGAATAAGAAGTCGAGCGGGGTCATATTTCAGGGCCCAATGCATGGTAGTAGCTGAATCATGGATCACAAACACAAAACTCAGTTCCTAAGGACGGCTTCAATGAGACAACCCACCATGTACTCCTACATGGCCTCTCACCGCTACCTTTACCAAATCGTGTTCACACACTTAGCTCACACACAGTAGGACATGTTCACACGCCTCTGATTCATCCCCGATGAATCAGACCTGAATCAACTCTAAGCAGTAGCAGGCATGACAATCAAGCATGAATGAGTAGGCACAACAGGGCTCAAACAACTCCTACTCATACTAGTGGGTTTCAATCTATTTACTGTGGCAATGACAGGTCATGCAGAGGATAAAGGGGTTCAGCTACCGCAGCAAGTAACAGTTGAATCGTTGTTGTCCTAATGCAATAAAAGAGAGCAGGAGCGAGAGAGTGGGATTGTATCGGAATGAACAAGGGGGTTTTGCTTGCCTGGCACTTCTGAAGATAGCATTGAGTCTTCATCAGTGTCAACGATCACATCATCGGTATCACGTCTATCGAGAGGGGACAATTACCGGCAACATAGAAGGGAACACAATCAATGCAATGCACAATATGATGCATGATCATGACATGGCAAAATGAATGTGTTTTGAGCTAATGCAACTAGCAACAGATTAAATGAAGTTGGTTTGAATACAAGATTCAAATTTAAACTCCATATGTGATTATTTAAATGCCCTTTAATTGATTTGTGCTAAACAGCAGCTATAAGTTGTTCTAACATGCATGAAAATGGTACAGATGGATTCCTTGAATTTTTCTGATAATTTTTCATATATAAATTATTTAATTTGGAGTTACGGTTGAATTTCTATGAATTTTAGAAGTTTTAGGCATTTTCTGGAATTTCTGAATAATAATAAATCCAGAAATGAATTATGGCGTCAGCACCACGTCACTGTGACGTCAGCAGGGTCAACAGGGCCGGCTCGGGTCAAACCCGACGTGTGGGGTCCACACGTCAGTGACACAGGGGCTAATCCCGCGTTGACTCGGGCTTTGACCCGCTACGGGGCCCGCTGTCAGTGTCACGGGGTTAGTTAGCAGGGTCATTAGCCCCTAACGACGACGCTACGTCAGCACGCCGGAGACCAGCCGACGGCGACCACAGAACACGGCGGGGCACGGCGGACTTGCGCTAGAGGCGTCAGTTTGGCGCGCTGAGGGCACCAGGGGATGGCCCTTGCTCCCGCGCATCCAGAGGACCGAGTGGGAGGTCGTGGGGTCGCCGGAACTCATGCCGGCGACGAGCTTTGGCGGCGATGGTGTTCGATGGTGCTCGGGCGCGTCGCTACGGTGCATCAGTGAGCAAATGGAGAGGCTGGGCAGCACCTGCTAGACATGGGGAGCACTAAGAGCAGCTCAGTGAGGCCAGGGGAGCACGGAGGCTATGCGTGCAGCAGCAATGGCGGACGGTGGCTTCGGTGCTCGTGGGGAACAGCGCTACGGCACGGAGGGGAGCATGCTGAGTTAGGGGAGAGGGTCAGTGACTCACGGCGATGACGAGGGGACGCTCGGCGAGGTCGGGGACGGTCCGGAGCCGGCGAATTTGACGAAGATGGCCGGCGGTCCCGAGGTTGAAGAAGGCATGGAGGGCGGTGTTGTGGCACGTCCGGGGCCTCGTGGCTCGTTGAGGAGGTAGAGGGAGGACCGGCGGAGCTTCCTGGGGCGTCGGTGAGCCGTGGGGTGGCCGGTAGCCACGGTGGCTCTCGTCGGTGGCGGCGGCTCCATTCGGTCGCGGGAGGGGAAACAGAGGAGCGAGGGGGAGGGAGGTCCAGAGAGCGAGGGAGAAGTGAGAGGGGGTCGGGGCTGCGTGGCGTCGCGGGAGGGACCAGGGAAGGAGGAGGCAGCCAGGCAGGAAGGAGGTGGCCTCCTCGGCCGCGCGCGTGCGAGCACGCAGCTGCTCCCACTGGCAAGAGGAAGACGACAGGGGGGGAGTAGCGGTGGCGGGCTGGGCCGCGCTGGGCCGGTCCTGTTGGGCCACCAGGTGGGCTTCACAGGTAAGTCCTTCTCTCTTTTATTTCTGTTCTAGTTCTCTTTTCTATTTCTGCAATTTGTTTTTGGATTTGATTTAAAATATCAAATCATTTTATAAAATCCTGGAAATAATTATGGGTGCTTTCTGAATTATTTCAGTGACCCTTAATAATTTCCAACATTTATTTGAACATTTAAATTATTTATAGTATTCAAATGCCCAAAGTCAAATACAATATGGTTTATTCAAAAAATCCAAAAATGTCTTGGAAAAATATCCATCATCTCTGGATATGGTTTTCACCCTTTTCCAGTGATCATGAACATTTTTGCAAACCAATTTGGGTTCTTTGAAAATATTTTGAAGTTGAACCTATTTGCAATGCTTTGGTGCTAGGGCTTGGTCATCCCCATTTCAAATTTCATACAATTTAAACATGTTGCACACATGAAGCTAGCCTAGAGCATTACCAGAAGCTAGGGATGTGACAACTCACCCCCACTAAACAAGAATCTCGTCTCGAGATTCAAGCATAGGGTAAGGTGAAGGGGAAACGCAAACTAGTATAATCTTCACGATCCAGGGTGCACTTCAGTTGAACGTTGATTCATTCACCATCATTGCCTTGAAGTCTTGCCTTGAAAAACCCTGTCAACATGACATGGAGGGAAGAAGGAGACTCTAGAAGGGTCGATCTTCTCGAAGATCGAACAACTCACGGAATGAGACATAGGACCATCTCTCGGGTTGAGACACGAGGTACACATCAAGAGGGGTGGGAAGAAACGGATGACGAAGGTTCACTAGGTAGACAACAATTCCACACCTAAGAAGGTGGTAAACGATTGTCAACGTAGCGAGGAGTTGAGTTGCCATGATACCACGACGAAACATCCTGGAGGAGGGTGATTCGTAGATTATTACCTTAAGTGGCAAAAAGAATTACTTTTGATTCAGAGATCATTGAAACTCTTTAAACCAGCCTAAGACAATTCTCGAGCGATCGTTTGGAGGGGGTCGGTAGAATGGCATACTCGGACTTGGATGATGTGGATTACCTTGTTGAAGACAACGCAATGGATGAATTTGCTTATCACCGGAAATGGAAGAGACCCATGGTAGAATGACACGTTGGCGGTGCAAGCTGGGAACAAAATGCAAATGCTGGGAATGATTCTGGTAACTGGGGAAGAACCCAACAATAGAGAGTGGATTCACTGTTTGAGAAGGTCACAGCATTGCCGAGGGAACTGAGAGCATCCCAATTAGAGCCGATGATAACACGTAGCGCTTGTGCGTGCTCTCAAGAACTTGAGCATTTCCACAACCATCAAGGTTTTATCAACAACCGCGTCAAGGGTGCTGACAACACAACATACTACCATGGTGAATAGCGATGGACGATGCAGATGCAAAGGAAGATAACACCTTCTCAGATTTCACCCTTGACGGGGCCAAGGAAATAAAATCTAGATGATCGACCGAGAGACATTTAGCACTCCGCTTCTGATGTTCTCCTTGATGTGCTAGCGTAACCATTCATAGATATGGTTTGATATCTAGAACATCAAGTAAAAAGGTCGGACTTCGGGATCTCAAAATCCATAGGGGCAACTAGGGAGTAAATCCTACGAAATCCCTATGGGGAGGTGGCCAACTTCCTCAATCAAGATATTATAATAACAGGTCTTCCGGCTGGATGTGTTGGCCACGACATCCACTTTACCGGTTATCGAGGGACCAATATTATAGTTCTTGGGAAATATTCCAACCATCATATCTGCCTGAGACTCAGATCTGGTTGGTGTCAGGATATTCCAGGCTCATCGAGTCCAGGAGGAAAAAATGAAAGTTTGCAACACAAATCGACGAGATGACGTTGCGGGATTCTCGGGAGATGAACTACGATAGCAAGCTCCAAAACATGAGCTGGTTCTGCTACAAACATGTGAACATGTTGTCCAAGACAAGCATGACCACAAAGTAGTCTTATAATAAAACAGTACCGAGTTCAGGAGGGGGAACCATCATTAATGACATCGAAGTCTCCACGCGTGGAAGTCCAAAGAGTTCACCTTGGACAGACTCCTTTATCTTTGAACAACTCAATCAGTGGCTTGGTGTGCTAGGATATACATATAGAATGGAGGTTGCAAATCTCCAGACCACAGAATACTTCGCACGTATGCATGACTGACTTGGGATGATTCCAAAGGAAGCAAAACTAACTTTCTCAAATTCTCGGCGGCAACTTTCACCAAATGCACGTGTATAAGAGGAAGTCACTCCTTTCATCAAACAAATACTTCATGAGCTAGCATGAAGAAAATGCTTTCAAAAGTTTCCAACACTAGCTTAATGTCCAACAAAATCATGGAGGAGATAAGGATGTTGTCAATGGGCTCAACAACAATTCATCTGGGTTTCCTTTTAAAAGGAATTCCATAGTTAAGTGAACACGGTGATAGCATTGGTCAGACCCAAAAGATATAATGGTGTATGCTCGAGGGATCAACCACGAATAAGACAACATTACGAGCATCGTTGGTACTGATTTGATTTGACGATAGCCCACACTCAAATCAAAGGATTGATAAGACAATAGGTCCAGCAACTGATCACAGGGACCAATCGATGAAGATATCATCTTTCTCCAACACACACTACACAAGAATATTCCTTTGGAACAAACTAAGTTAGGCAAGCTTTTATATTCCAACTCTCCAAGTTGTTGTCTAGCTTAACCAACTAGCTCAGGGATATCTAACACCGATTCTTGGAGAGAAGGTGGTTCACAAGAAACCAACTTGATCACGAGCTCAACATAACAGTCAGGGAACAACCTGGTAATACTTCCGAGAAGATATTCGGAAAATCACGAACCACCGGTATGTTACTAAGCTCGAGAACAATCTCGCTTTTGAGGGCAAGACGATATGATCAAATGAGTGAGGACTTGACAAGATCCTAACTCATCAATCGAAGGGTGCACCGAAATAAGGACTAGGTAGCACGATCAGTCTTAGAAGGATGATTCAAAAATCAATACGCTGAGAATGAGGTTATCGTCCATTTAACTACCAAGCAACAAAGTTGCTAGCAGTATTGATTTCACACGCCACGATCCACTTGTCGGCATTCCGGTTACAATAACACAGGAACCGAGGAATGAACAGTGATGGCAAGAAGTATCACTGTACCAAGAGTTCATAGGATGGTGTGCAATTCCTATAACAATCTCGATATAAAATATGTAATACTCCAAGGTAGAGCAGAACAAAAGCTGGATTAGCAATTTGATCTGCGGAGCACAACTTCTTTGACCCAATCCTGGATATGGATGAGGTACTGGAGTTTGTTTCTCCAAGTCATTCAGGACAGAATGGCTTGACGGACCACAAGGGTAATAGGCATCGATAAACGAACGCACGCATACTCTTGACTATCAATTGATAGGCGAGGGTCAGAGGACAACTAAAGAGGGACAACTCGAAGGAACATACGATTTTCTGAGTTGTGGATGCATGGTTTAGCATGTCGAACGAAGTTCAACATAATTCTTCCGGATAACCCATGCAGAAAGGTTGAGCTGGCAGAGTCACAATATAGCATGGAGAACTCATAGAGGGCCTGTTGTGATCTTTTGATCCAACAAACTTCTGCCATAATGGTTCATGGTATTTGGAAGAACGATATACCACGGACCTCGAGGACTATCGCAAAGGTTACTAATATACTAAAAGAACTAGCAACACTATCAACATGATGTAAGTAGGGTGAATATCGGGTTTAAGAACCCAGGAATAGAATACCAACTAACTAAATGGCATCACGGGATGCTTTCGATAATGACGGCCAGAGTCATCACACTGGAACATAAATCATGGCTAGACTACTAGATGATCCCCTGAGACACCTAGGGTCATAACAATAACTCCAACATAAAGGTTGAGGCAGTAGAGTACCTCAGCTCAACAATTTGTCTGATTAACCTGGCCTAACAGACATTGAAACCGGAGAAAAAGGATTTTGCAAATGCATCAGACTCTTTAGAAACCTGGGATGACTCGGACAGCATAACGGCTGTAAATGCTCAGAAAAGATTTGAGACATTCACAAAAATGGTGGCATAACCACTCAGAAGCACAATATCAAGGTCTCGAGATCAACAATTAACATACGGAAGTAGTAGAAACTGAACTCAAGCTTAAATCCAACAATCTTATAAGTCCACTGATTAGTAACACGTGATCCTAATAGAAAGAAGAGATAGCCTAGTTCTTAATCCCCGTAGAAGAGAAGATGATGATTCAGATCAGAAAGCCATGAGGTATAAGGAGTAAAAAGAGCCTTACGTTCCATCCCACAATCAATTCCCTTATATAACTAAAGAATTTCTAGACTCAACTTCGACCAGTTTGGCTTGGTAACCTACAGGCAGTCAAGCTCTGATACCAACGCTGTCAGGACCCCGACTTAATGCCACATCGATCTAGCATGTAACACCTCATATCACTTTGCGGCCTCACGCACGGTATTCCCACGGGTGTCGCCTTACCTGTGCCCGGGACCGTTTGCGCCTTTTGGCACACGTATATGATAGTGTCGCTAGCATCCATATGATAAGGAGCCCGGGCTGACATGGCTAGTCGTAAACCCAAAGTGGCACAAACTTACAGGGACAGGCATCCATGACCCAGCATCGAACGTGTCGGTCATCAGCGAGTGAACCCAGGCTGTAGCACTGGGCTAGCAGGACTCCGGTGAACCGGGCTGTAGCGGGCTAACAGGACTCCGGTATTCATCGCGTGACATTTCCCCGAAGGGACAGACACAGGAACAAAGAAGGACACATGCCGGCCAGCCTAAGTGTTCCGGAGCAGTAGCAAGCTACCATGGCTCAGTGGAAACACTAGGAGACATTTCCCGGTAAGAGAGGCTACTAAAGATAAACAACTAGATGGTCAGATCCCACACATACCAAGCATTTCAATAACATACACACAATATGCTCGATATGTGCAAATACAACATGGCATCACAACATGACTCTACGACACAAGTAAATATTCATTAGGCTCCGAGGAGCGAGATATTACAAACATGGGTCTTATGACCCAACAATCAGAGCATACAAGTCAAAGCACATGCGGAAGCTTAACATGTCTGAGTACAGACATCTATAAATGAAAAAGGCTGAGAAGCCTGACTATCTACCAGATCCTGCCGAGGGCACAAGATCGTAGCTGAGGTAACAAGCTAAACGTCGAAGACCACGCGGAATTACTAGTGAGACTGAAGTCTCTCTGCAAAAACATAAAATAGGCAAACGTGAGTACAAATGTACCCAGCAAGACTTACATCAGAACTATCTACATATGCATCATTATCAACAAAGGGATGGTGGGGTTTAACTGCAGCAAGCCAGCTTTGACTCGGTGGCTATCCTGAACTACGACTGCAAGTAACTCTTTTGAGGTGGCGCACACGAGTCCACATATTCACCATATCAATACACCACTATGGATCCGCTCCCGTCTCCCTACGAGAACGCCATCCATAGCACTCACGCTTATCTTGCGTATTTTAGAGTATCCACTTTCACTTGCCTATGAACTGATATAAGCAACCCAGAAGTCCTTTACCGCGGACACGGCTATTCGAATAGATGATGTTAACCCTGCAGGGGTGTACTTCTTCATACATGTTTCCACCACTTAGCGTCTGCACACGACATGTGCTCGGCAGACTTCAAGCGAAAGCCGACGTGGGTGTAGACCACGACCTACCTAAACACTTAAGTCTCTAGTCCAGGTTTATCGCCTATTCGGGTTCCATCCATGAGGAGATCCGGCCGGAGTTTCGCTCACAGCCCCAAACGATGTGAACAGGGTTCCGTGACACCAAACGGGCGCCCGGTATACCCGGCCACGTGCCTACCGCATCACAGCCCACCCCTACGGTCAGCGCTGTCCACGGCCTCCAGCATACTACAAACACCAGAAACTACTTGCAACTCCTGGACAGAGGACAAGGGTGAATAAGAAGTCGAGCGGGGTCATATTTCAGGGCCCAATGCATGGTAGTAGCTGAATCATGGATCACAAACACAGAACTCAGTTCCTAAGGACGGCTTCAATGAGACAACCCACCATGTACTCCTACATGGCCTCTCACCGCTACCTTTACCAAATCGTGTTCACACACTTAGCTCACACACAGTAGGACATGTTCACACGCCTCTGATTCATCCCCGATGAATCAGACCTGACTCAACTCTAAGCAGTAGCAGGCATGACAATCAAGCATGAATGAGTAGGCACAACAGGGCTCAAACAACTCCTACTCATACTAGTGGGTTTCAATCTATTTACTGTGGCAATGACAGGTCATGCAGAGGATAAAGGGGTTCAGCTACCGCAACAAGTAACAGTTGAATCGTTGTTGTCCTAATGCAATAAAAGAGAGCAGGAGCGAGAGAGTGGGATTGTATCGGAATGAACAAGGGGGTTTTGCTTGCCTGGCACTTCTGAAGATAGCATTGAGTCTTCATCAGTGTCAACGATCACATCATCGGTATCACGTCTATCGAGAGGGGACAATTACCGGCAACATAGAAGGGAACACAATCAATGCAATGCACAATATGATGCATGATCATGACATGGCAAAATGAATGTGTTTTGAGCTAATGCAACTAGCAACAGATTAAATGAAGTTGGTTTGAATACAAGATTCAAATTTAAACTCCATATGTGATTATTTAAATGCCCTTTAATTGATTTGTGCTAAACAGCAGCTATAAGTTGTTCTAACATGCATGAAAATGGTACAGATGGATTCCTTGAATTTTTCTGATAATTTTTCATATATAAATTATTTAATTTGGAGTTACGGTTGAATTTCTATGAATTTTAGAAGTTTTAGGCATTTTCTGGAATTTCTGAATAATAATAAATCCAGAAATGAATTATGGCGTCAGCACCACGTCACTGTGACGTCAGCAGGGTCAACTGGGCCGGCTCGGGTCAAACCCGACGTGTGGGGTCCACACGTCAGTGACACAGGGGCTAATCCCGCGTTGACTCGGGCTTTGACCCGCTACGGGGCCCGCTGTCAGTGTCACAGGGTTAGTTAGCAGGGTCATTAGCCCCTAACTACGACGCCACGTCAGCACGCCGGAGACCAGCCGACGGCGACCACAGAACACGGCGGGGCACGCCGGACTTGCGCTAGAGGCGTCAGTTTGGCGCGCTGAGGGCACCAGGGGATGGCCCTTGCTCCTGCGCATCCAGAGGACCGAGTGGGAGGTCGTGGGGTCGCCGGAACTCATGCCGGCGACGAGCTTTGGCGGCGATGGTGTTCGGTGGTGCTCGGGCGCGTCGCTACGGTGCATCAGTGAGCAAATGGAGAGGCTGGGCAGCACCTGCTAGACATGGGGAGCACTAAGAGCAACTCAGTGAGGCCAGGGGAGCACGGAGGCTATGCGTGCAGCAGCAATGGCGGACGGTGGCTTCGGTGCTCGTGGGGAACGTCGCTACGGCACGGAGGGGAGCATGCTGAGTTAGGGGAGAGGGTCAGTGACTCACAGCGATGACGAGGGGACGCTCGGCGAGGTCGGGGACGGTCCGGAGCCGGCGAATTTGACGAAGATGGCCGGCGGTCCCGAGGTTGAAGAAGGCATCGAGGGCGGTGTTGTGGCACGTCCGAGGCCTCGTGGCTCGTTGAGGAGGTAGAGGGAGGACCGGCGGAGCTTCCTGGGGCGTCGGTGAGCCGTGGGGTGGCCGGTAGCCACGGTGGCTCTCGTCGGTGGCGGCGGCTCCGTTCGGTCGCGGGAGGGGAAACAGAGGAGCGAGGGGGAGGGAGGTCCAGAGAGCGAGGGAGAAGTGAGAGGGGGTCGGGGCTGCGTGGCGTCGCGGGAGGGACCAGGGAAGGAGGAGGCAGCCAGGCAGGGAGGAGGTGGCCTCCTCGGCCACGCGCGTGCGAGCACGCAGCTGCTCCCACTGGCAAGAGGAAGACGACAGGGGGGGGGAGTAGCGGTGGCGGGCTGGGCCGCGCTGGGCCGGTCCTGTTGGGCCACCAGGTGGGCTTCACAGGTAAGTCCTTCTCTCTTTTATTTCTGTTCTGGTTCTCTTTTCTATTTCTGCAATTTGTTTTTGGATTTGATTTAAAATATCAAATCATTTTATAAAATCCTGGAAATAATTATGGGTGCTTTCTGAATTATTTCAGTGACCCTTAACAATTTCCAACATTTATTTGAACATTTAAATTATTTATAGTATTCAAATGCCCAAAGTCAAATACAATATGGTTTATTCAAAAAATCCAAAAATGTCTTGGAAAAATATCCATCATCTCTGGATATGGTTTTCACCCTTTTCCAGTGATCATGAACATTTTTGCAAACCAATTTGGGTTCTTTGAAAATATTTTGAAGTTGAACCTATTTGCAATGCTTTGGTGCTAGGGCTTGGTCATCCCCATTTCAAATTTCATACAATTTAAACATGTTGCACACATGAAGCTAGCCTAGAGCATTACCAAAAGCTAGGGATGTGACAATTTCTTACTTCAGAAAGTATTTTGGAAAGTTCATTACCACAGGAAGAACAAGTTATGCGCGAAGGCATATCAACATCAAAGGTATCAGCTAGCCTATTACAAGGCAACATGGTGCCCATAATAACATAATTGTTTTGCACAAAGGAGAGACAGTTTTAAAACCGGCTTCCGGTTTAAGCTTGGCCACCAGCCTGGCCCGATGGTTGTGGGTCATCCTGCGCCGCTTCAGCTTCCGTTTCTCTACCCAGTGGCTGAAAATCCATAGTTGTTCAGTCGATTCCCATCAATGCTTTAAAAAAAGCTTCGTCATGGATTAGCGAAGACGGGTCAATATCGGGAGCGTAAGAATGCTTACAGATTGGAGGGATCAGGTTTTCCGATTCATGGATTGGGGCAGCTATTCGCTTGTTCTGGCTGTCATATTGGGCTTGATAATGAGACAAATCTGCTTCCTCAGCCAGTTGACAAGCTAACGGACGTACCTCCCGATTTATGGCTCGCAGATCCGCTTCACCAAATTCTGACCCGTCTTCCTTCAAACTGGGATAACCTTGAGCCGCTTCAATAGGATCAAAATCCGGCACCCAGGCTTTTGCCCAGATTAAAGCATTGATTGCACCAGTTCGAGCAGCAGATTTCTTCAGCTCTTCAACCCGGGAAGGAAGCACTGACAGTTTCATCAAAGTAGGCGCCGGTTTGTTATGAGACGCAGTACAGATGATCCGCTGGGCACCAGTATACAATTTTTCAACCATGGTATAGGCGGCTTTCAATTTCTTCCGCACATCTGACCCCAAGTGAACAATGCGTGTCCCTGAAATACCATAAAAGGTTAATAAACCGGCAACACTGTAAGAAGGCAGAACCAATTCAGAAGGCAAGCTGGCTTACCAAAGATAGCAGTGGTCATGGCATGAACGTGTCGCTTTATGCTGGTCAGTTCATCCGTCACTGGTTTCAGTGCAGCCTCGGCATCCTCGGCTCGTTTGATCAAAGCGGACTTTTCAGTGGCCCAATCTGCCTGTTTCTTCTTGAAGTTCTCCTTAAGTTGTTCCATGGCCCTTAAGGCACTGGCCAATTCCTATTTTGCCTTGGAGGTTTTAGCCTGTTGGGTTTTCAGGTTTTCTCGCAGATCGATGACTTGGCTTTCTTTCGGCTTCAGCTCCGCCTGCAGGCATACAGATATATGTTTCAACAAATTGGTAGAAGGATTCAAGTACCAACCACATAACAAGTTATGCGCTTAGCACTTGGGGGCTAATGCATATTCGATCTGCATCTTTCAATTGTTTACAAAGTCCCAAGCTCAATACAAGTATTCAACTTGGCACTTGGGGGCTAATGCATATTCGATCTTCATCTTTCAATTGTTTACAAAATCCCAAGCTCAATACAAGTATTCAACTTGGCACTTGGGGGCTAATGGCTATTTGATCATATCTATTCTAATGTGGCAGTTTCAATTACTTAAAGTACCGGTTTAACTACGCTAAGTTGAACCGGCCCTTGGGGACTACATCAACAAATTTCAAAGCATCAAGATTCATATTATTAAGTCCCGGTTTGAAAGGATATTTCAAATCGGCCCTTAGGGGCTAGTAGAGTCAGCAAGAATGAAAGCATACAAGCAGGAAGGAGCATATGGAAGCTACCTCATATTTAACCTTCATCATGTTAACCAGACCGGCTTCATAGTCACGGCTGGTATACAGCCGGTTCAGATAGCCGGAATGGATATCTTGGGCGTTCAGAGCAGCGTAAGCCGTCAGATCAGCATTCCACTTGCCTTTGCCAAAAGCAGCTAATTCTTCCTTGGCAGAATGTTTGGATAAAGCGACGGGATTGCTTGGCTCAGTATGGCCAGTGCCAGTAATGACAAATTCATCATCATTGGTACCGCCGGTTTGCACTGGAGCTGTTGGCTTGTCAGTAGGTTTTGCGGGACCGGTGGAGCTTTCAACCCGGAGGGAACCTGTGGGCTGATGGATAGGACCTGAGGTATCAGTAGGTCTTTCCTTAGCAGTAAGATCATCATCTGGCTGTGGTGGATCATTGGGAATATCCTCAGGAATAGCCGCTTCAAGATTGGGTGTGGTGCCTGGTTCAAGAATGGCATCTTCTTCGGTCGCTTAATCCAGGCGGGCCTTCTTGCTCGGCCTAGGTTTGGCCCCGAGAAGAATAACAAAATTAAATACAGCATATTTTCTAAGGCAATATACTGCAAACATCACAATAAATATAGCTTACCCAAGCACCGTTTTGAGCGGTGGGAGCTAAGTATTCGACGACTCGCCAGAAGATGAGTGGGAAATAACCTGATAATCGGAGTCAGACGGATTAAGAGGTTGACGAAAGCAGCCCGCTTTAGGACAAGCACTGACAAGCGAATTAGAGACCTCGGAATGACGTTTCCAAACCGGACTGTTCGGTAAACCGGCGGAGGTAACTACCTGGCCGCTGTGCCGGGTGGTGCGGCGAGCTTCGTGTTGTTGAGTCTTCATAAGAAGTTTAGGATCCAAATAAGCAAGAGGATGAGAAAAATTAACTTTCCGGTTTGCCTGACGGATTTTTTGTGAAGGCAAAGTTTCTGAATCAGAAGAGAGAATAATTACCTCTGCAACATCCGCATGGCTGGCTTCGGCATCATCCTGACAAATATCATCATCAATAAGATGCATGAAAAATAAACCAAGTGGTTCAAGCTCTACCTCAAAGTCTGGATTATCCACCTCGTCATCAGGGGCCGGATTAGAAGAGGCAGTGGTTCTTTTCTGGTGGGCAGTCTTCTTCACAGCTTTAGCTTTTTGCCGGGTTGCTCTTTCTGGTTTATCTGTTTTCTCTGGTTGCTCCTGCGGCAGCTTTTTGCTCCAAAACGGATCATCGCCCTGGTTATGCAGACACTAATATTAAAAACAATGACCAGACATATCAATAACAGATTCAGCAAAGAGAAAAATCAAAGTCTTACAGCTGGCGGTTTGTTGGTGGCACAGAAGGAAGCAGGCCGGTTCTAGCGCAGATGTGCTCCGGTTCATTGAGTATCTTACGCACAGCCTCTGTGATTTCTTCACCGGAGAGCTGGAGTCTTGAATGTCGCAGTGGGTCATCCACACTATCAGTATATTTGCACATCAAACCGGAGCGCTGACTAAGGGGCAGTATGCACCATGATATCCAACAGTGAGCAAGGTCAACCCCTGTTAAACCGTTGGCCATAAAGGCTCTGAGCTTTGACAGCTGAGGAGCATATTTGCTTCTCTCCTGGGAAGTCAATCATTGAGGAAAAGGATAGGTATTGCTGAGCCGCTCCGGACGAAAGCCAGGCAAGGGATTCTCACCAGCAGGGGAGGTATCTTTGCAGTAGAACCATGTCTGATTCCACTCCTTGGGGTGACTGTGCAGCTTGGCATGGGGGTATGTGACCTCTTTCCTTTTTTGAATCGCCATGCCACCCAACTCCGTATTAGAGCCATCAGTAAACTCAGTACGGCGGTTTAGATGGAAAAGATCTCTGAATAATTCCACTGTGGGCTCCTCTTGAAAGAACACCTCACAGAGCACTTGGAAGTGGCACATATTTGTAACAAAGTTGGGGCCAGTCTCTTGCGGATGGAGTTGGAAATCAGCTAGAACATCCCGGTAGAATTTAGAACCGGGCGGTCTAAAACCCCGGGCTAAGTGGTCGACAAAAACAACAACCTCTCCTTCTCGAGGTATGGGGGCGCATTCTTTGCCAGGATCCCTCCAATGGACGGTGTCTTTGCTGCCCAAGGCGCCAATCAGGACTAAATCGTCCAATTGATCCTCTGTGACGCGAGAAGGGACCCAATTGCACTCATACACTTGCTTGGCCATGATGAAATCTACAAAGTACATTGATATGTGCAATGTTAAACCAGAAGCAGATCTATCTAAACCGGAGTTTATGAAGCAACAGCATCCCGGCGGTTCAACAAGGGGACTAATGATTTATGATAGATTGCTTTTTCAAAGGTGAACTGCCTATGTGTTAAAGAGGATACAGATCTAAGGCAAGAATGACTAAGGAAGGTAAAAACAGATTTCATAAAGTCACAGTGAAATTTTGGATCTACCGTAAGACAGGAAAATAAAAGGATTTCGACCTAAAAGATCAATCTCAAAGCAATTCACAAGGGACCAGATCAGTGTTTTATGCGCATAAAGGTTTGCTTTGGTAACAGAAGATAAGCCATTACGGAGAATACATCAGGTTTGAAGTTTTATTCATGGGCTAAAGAAGAAACAAAGGAAGAGTAGCGCCAGAGTCTCGATGAACTTCGACGAACGAGGAAACCCTAGAACAGATCTGCGGGGGAAAGGAAAGAAGATTTACCGGAGCTGAGGAAGAAGCGGAAGGTCGCCGGGATGCTCTGGTGTGCTCAGGTTGATGCAGCGGCCAAGGTTGATGCAAAGGTCGACGGTGGCGGCGGAGCTCCGAAGCTGGGCGACGCGAGGAAGATGAAGCAGAAGGGGCCGGAGGGAAAGATAAAGGAAATGACCCTTCGGTCCTATTTATAAAGTAAGGGATATGTCAGGCGCGAGAATCAAGGAGCCGCGAGTTTGGAAACAAAGCTGCGGCCTTAATTGTCGCAGGCTTGTTAACAGGATAAGGTTCTTTATAACCAATGACGTCACACCGGTCTACCGCAAGCAGAGGAGATGACATCACGGCGGTTCAACAAAATACAAGAAGATGTTGAAGATGAAGATTTTTGCTAAGGATTGACATGAACCTATTCAAATCAATTTGGGGCCTAATGTTGGGGATATTACTATTGGGCGTAAACCGGCCAGGACAAGCCGGGTTAACTTCATCAGTAGTTGAGTGTGATAAAAGCCCATGAGGGCAGATGAGGGCTAAAGGCCCATAATCAGTTTAAGGCCTATAGCTATAAACCGGCGTCGGTATGTAACTTGTGTTATAAGTAAGGAATAGTGGAGACCGAACCGGACGCATCTATGAGCCAGTATCGGGATTCTGTAAACCGACGGGCGTCACCCATGTATATAAGGGGACGACCCGGCGGCGGTTCAAGGACAGACAACAACTCGAGACATAGGCGAAGCTTATTTGCTCCCTAGTCATCGAAACACCCATCAATTCCATCACAACTAGAAGTAGGCTTTTACCTTCATTGAAGGGGCCGAACTAGTATAAACTCTCTTGCGTCCTTGTGTCCGCTTTAACCCCTTCAAGCTAACCCGTTGCGATGGCTCCATGACTAAGTCGTTTCTCTAGGACATCTGTCGTGACAAAACCACGATAGTTGGCGAGGAAACCTTGAGGAACAACTTGCAGATTAAGTTTGCGGAAAGCTTCACAAAGCTCGGGTTGATAAGGCTTGAGAATAAGACTGTTGCAATAAGCTTTCCTTCTCAATGCGTCAGCAATCACATTGGCCTTGCCTGGAGTATACTCGATACTCGGATTATACTCTTGAATCATTTCGACCCATCGAGTTTGTCTGAGGTTGAGATTAGGCTGAGTGAAGATGTACTTGAGACTCTTGTGATAAGTGAAAATGTCCACTTTTCTTCCCAATAAGAGATGTCTCCAAGTCAAAAGAGCATGCACAACTGCCGCCAACTCGAGATCATGAGTGGGGTAGTTCTTCTCATTGGGCTTTAACTGGCGAGAGGTATAAGCAACAACTTTCTTCTCTTGCATCAATACTACGCCAAGACCTTGGAGAGAGGCATCACAAAAGACCTCGTACGGCTTGGATTCATCGGGCGGAGTCAGAACTGGAGCAGTGAGCAATTTCTCTTTCAAAGTGTTGAAAGCAATGTCACACTCCGGAGACCAAACGTACTTGACGTGCTTTCTGGAGAAGATTTGAGAGAGGCTTCGCGATCTTAGAAAAGTATTCAACGAATCTTCGGTAGTAGCTTGCGAGACCGAGGAAGCTATGGAGTTGCTTCACGTTCTGAGGAGGTTCCCAATTCACAATTGCAGACACCTTCTCAGGATTCACCGCAATGCCCTTGGCAGAGATGATATGACCAAGATAAAGAACCTCATCGAGCCAAAATTCGCACTTGGAGAACTTGGCGTAGAACTTGTGTTCTCTGAGCTTATCGAGTACCAAACGCAAGTGCTTGGCATGATCTTCCTTGTTCTTCGAGAAAACCAGAATGTCGTCGAGATAGACCAAAACGAAGTCATTGGTGTAGGCGTTAAAGATGAAGTTCATCATGCGAGACAACGTCGGAGGAGCGTTGACGAGGCCAAAAGACATGACAGTGTATTCATATGAACCATAGCTTGTCCTGAAGGCCGTCTTGGGAATATCTTGTTCACGGATTTGAATCCGATGGTAACCCATACGGAGATCAAGCTTGGACAATACTTGGGCACCTTTGAGTTGTTCGAACAGCTCGTTGATGTTGGGAAGTGGGTATTTGTTCTTGATGGTCTTCTTGTTCAATGGACGGTAATCAACACAAAGTCGGTCCGTTCCATCCTTCTTCTTAACAAAAAGAACACCACAACCCCATGGAGAAGAACTAGTCCGGATGAGACCCATTCTTTCTTGAATATCGAGTTGCTTCTTCAGCTCCTTCAACTCTTCAGGTCCGAGCTTGTAAGGATGCTTGCACACAGGTTCCGTGCCGGGCTCAAGATCAATAAGGAATTCAACTGGCCGGTGCGGAGGCATTCCTGGAAGCTCTTCTGGAAAGACGTCTTGATATTCGCAAATGACTGGAATTTGCGAGATAGCATCCAGTTCACCCTTCTCATTGAGAGAAAACTGACGGATGGTATTATCCCGAGCGGCAAAGACAATTACATCCTCAGACGAATGAGTCAATTGAATCTGCCTGGCCGCACAATCAAGATGCGCCTTGTGCTTAGAAAGCCAATCCATTCCAAGAATAAGATCAATATCTGAGTCACCAAGAACCGTTGGAGAAGCCAGAAACTTGTAGTCACCCAAGGTGATAGTAACATCCGCAGCAATGGAGTTAGCATGCATGCGCCTACCGGGAGAGACAACTGCTAATGGACTAGGCAAAATTTGCAAAGCCGAACCATGCTTAGATGAACACGGTCTCGAGATGAAACAATGCGATGCACCCGTGTCAAAAAGAACTTTTGCAGGGATATCATTAACAGGAAGATTACCCATGATGACATCTGACGAATCCTCTGCCTGAGCCGCGTTCATTAAGTTGACCTTAGCGTTCTTGGGGTTATGCTTGACCACAGCTGTACTTGCCGATCTCACTGGAGGAGGAGGAGGAAGACGCCTCTGATTGAGACACTTGTTGGCATAGTGACCCTTCTGTTGGCACTTGTTGCACGTGACCTCTGAAAGCGGACGGTGATACGGAGCACTCGATCTTGGAGCTTGAGACGAAGTCTTGTTCTGAAAGCCCGGGTTGGGTGGGTGGGAAGATCCAGTACCACCTTTGCTCTTCTGCTGATACGACTGACGGAACGGAGGAGGAGGAAGCCAATACTTCTGCTGCTTGGCCACTTGAGTAGAGGGAGAAGGAGTAGCATCTCTGACTCGCTTCTTGGAAGCATCACACCTCAGTTGAGCAGCCTCTTGCTTCAATGCCATGTTGTAGAACTCATCATACCTCAAGGGATCGAAGAGAACAAGAGCTAGCTGAATTTCTTCTCTGAGACCACCCCTGAACTGGTATATCATGCTCTTCTCATCAGGGACGTCCTGCTTGGCAAAGCGGTCGAGCTTCTGAAACAACTTGTTTTATTCATAGACAGACAAAGAGCCTTGCTTCAGGTTGCGGAATTCCTCACGCTTGCTTTCAACCACGCTCTGAGGAATATGATGAGCTCTGAAATCTTGACGGAATTCATCCCAAGTGATCACACGTCCACCTCTGGAATCCTTGTACTGCTGGAACCATTCTGCAGCTTGATCTTTGAGTTGGAAGGAAGCGAACTTGACGAAGTCCTCAGGCCTGACGTTACTGCACTCGAAATGCTTGCACAGATCCACAAGCCAATCTTCAGCATCGGTTGCCTCAACACAATTGCTGAAAGTCTTTGGCCCGTTAGCAAGGAACTGGTTGAGTGTAGCAAAGTGATTCTGATTGTTGCCTTGGTTCCCTTGGTTGGCTTGATTGTGCTCTTGGAGAATTTGCATGATCAACTGTGTGTTTGCATTGGTTGCGGCCATCACAGCTTGCCATGCCTCCGGAGGAGGTGGAGGTGGTGGCGGATCTTGATTCTGATTCTGACTGGTGCTCTTAGCGGGAGCCATCCTGAAGAGGTTGACCACCGTTAGCACATAGACAGATAAAATGAAGCTGAATCCAACGGAATGAAAATTGCAACATATAGTCTTCACATCTGAATAAAATGAACGAATGCATTCCTCTTGAAATGGTCACATATCCATAAATTGAGAAGCCACTTAGAATTTAGGTAGAGAAATAAATCAACAAGGTACGGATCAAGAACGAATACTCGGTAAGAAATCCCAATCTCAAACCAAATATCCGTGGAAGAAGAAACTAGAGCTACAAGAATTCCCACCTATGAAACTCCCGAACCTTTCCGGTTATGCAATCAGGTGTTGGGGATACAGGGGAAGCATAATATCTCACCCAAATCTAGCAAATCCTACATCCAGCTGTATCCATCCTTCAACACATTACCGAGAAAACTTCGGAAACCATCTACCTCAACCTTCGAAAAGCATCCGTTATACAAGTTATGGCGATACTCCCGAACTCCCGCCCCAGTACTGGGTTGCGTCGAGATTATCTCACCAACGAACTACATAAAAGAGATTTTCGATGTCGGCGTACTAAACTTAGGTATTCCAGAACTGCAACGATAAAATTATGACGACAACACCTCAGAGCTCAACTCCCCGGGACACTTCCACTAAACCCCTGACAGGAGGCACCAAGACAATGTTCTCGTCATAAAACCATCGAAACGATTCCAAGATACCCGCGTGATCCTAAAAAAGAAAAATTTAGTGAAATTTGAGAAGAGAAGAGTCAAAACTCTACGTTAGGATGCCTTACCAGAGCGATGAGGAGACTAGGAAGTAAAAAGAATTCCTAAACTCTCTGATATATAATTCCTAAATGACTCAAAACATTTTTCTAGACACAACTCGGCCGCTAAAAATGATCAAGCAATGGGGCTCCTATGGTCGGGGAAAGCTCTGATACCAACTTGTAACACCCTCAATGCGACTATATCTCCCACGTGTCGAGGCACGACTTAGAGGCATAATCGAATTGAAGGCATATGTCGCAAGTTAGGCAATCTTCACAACATCCCATGTAATATAGATAATAAAAGGGGAGATAACATAGTTGGCTTACACTCGCCACATCAAGCAAGGTACATAAATAACATTACATCATCCAAACACTCAGGGCCCGACTACGGCGCCAAAATAAAAGATAACCCAACATGCAACACGGTCCCAATCACCCCCAACTGGGCACCACTACTGATCATTAGGGAAAGAAACATAGTATCGTTGAGAGTCCTCGTCGAACTCCCACTTGAGCTCAAGCGCGTCACCTGGAGCGGAATCATCAGGCCCTGCATCTGGTGTAATAGTAATCTGTGAGCCACATGGACTCAGCAATCTCACACCCTCGTGATCAAGACTATTTAAGCTTAATAGGTAAGGCAAGGTAAATATGTGGAGCTGCAGCAAGCGACTAGCAAATATGGTGGCTATCCTGTTCGCAAAAGAGAGCGAGAAGAGGAGGCAAAGTGCGAGCGAGAAACTAGAGAGAAAACCTGCGGCAAGCATTACTCCAACATCGTGTCCACTTCCCGGACTCCGTCGAGAAGAGGCCATCACGATAACACACTCAGTTGATTCATTTGAATTAAGTTAAGGTTCAAGTTATCTACAACCGGACATTAACAAATTCCCATCTGCCCATAACCGCGGGCACGGCTTTCGAAAGTTCAAATCCCTACAGGGGAGTCCCAACTTAGCCCATGACAAGCTCTCACGGTCAACGAAGGAATAGACCTCCTCCCGAGACGTTCGGATTAGACTCGGTATCTCGGTTCTTCAAGACACTTCGACAGGTTAAAACAAATCCAGCAACACCTCCCGAATGTGCCGACAAATCCCAATAGAAGCTGCACATATCTCTTTCTCAGGGCACACTCAGATTGTCTTAGGTATGGGTAGGCCAGCCCAGAGTTGCCCCTGGTGGCCACCGGCAGCTGACAGGTGGACGAACACTCAGAGGAGCACTGGCCCGGGGGAGGTTTAAAATAAGATGACCCTCGGGCTTCGGAAACCCAAGGGAAAAAGAGGCTAGGTGGCAAATGGTAAAACCAAGGTTGGGCATTGCTGGAAAAGCTTTAATCAAGGCGAACTATCAAGGGGTTCCCATTATAACCCAACCGCGTAAGGAACGCAAAATCCGGGAACATAACACCGATATGACAGAAACTAGGGCGGCAAGAGTGGAACAAAACACTAGGCGAGAGGCCGAGCCTTCCACCCTTTACCAAGTATATAGATGCATTAAGATAACATGGCAATATAATGATATCCCAACAAGTAAATAAATGTTCCAACAAGGAACGGTCTCCAATCGTCACCTGCAACTAGCAACGCTATAAGAGGGGCTGAGCAAAGCGGTAACATAGCCAATCAACGGTTTGCTAGGACATGGTGGGTTAGAAGTTTGACATGGCAATTTGGGAGGCTTGAAGCAAGTGGTAGGCATCGTAGCATTGGCATAGCAAAAGAGCGAGCATCCAGCAAAGCAAAGATAGTAGTGATTTCGAGGGTATGATCATCTTGCCTGCAAAGTTGTCAGAGTTGACTGGATCCTCGAAAGCAAACTCAACGGGCTCCTCGTTAGCGAACTCGTCTCCCGGCTCTACCCAAACAAGACAAACAAGCAAACGGAACACAATCAACCACGTGCTAGGCTCAAACAATATGATGCAAACATGGTATGCTATGCGGGATGCGATGCAGGATGCATATGCAAGATTTGACAAGGGATGCATGAACCTGGCCTCAACTTGGGAATCCAAGTGTGACACTGGAAATATGAGATGAAAACGTTTGAAAACAATATAAAGAACGCCGAAATCGGAGTTACGGTTTGGAAATGGCAAGCGATTCAAATATGACACCGGTCTGCGATTTACAGCAAGTAGCCATCTAAATGCGACAAGATGAACATGCTACGGCATTCAAACATGGCATAAAGATAAATGGCAGGAATGCATTCATGATGCTTAACAAAAGTCTAGCACTAAGCTACGGCCAATTCATCCATTAGCAGGTTCAAACAAGCATGGCAAAAATGCATATGGTAAACAGATCTCAGACTTTGTGAAATTAACACTTGTCTGGAATTTCATATCAGATAGCACTCTTCGGAGCAACAAAACTACATGCTACAGGACCTGAACATGGCAAAGTAAAGCATAGCATGGAGCTACTCAAAGAGCTTAACAAAAGTCCCTTATTGACCTTGAGCCAAAAGGGATCAGAAAATACAATTGCAAGCATGTGAACATGGCAAAAACATAATCAGTTCTCAGACTTAGTGAAAACTGGAGCATGCTGAAAACAGATATCAAGTAGGCATGTTTACGAGCTCGATGCACTCACCACCGATCAAGTCATGATAATCTAAGCATACACTCATCAAGAATACACAATATTCAAGCTAGACATGGCATGAACAATAGCATAGCATGCACGGATCAACTACAACATCCTCGGCAAAATTGCTAACAAGTAGACAATCTGCCCAGATACACGAAGTAGCAAAAGTAGAGCTCGATTGACTCAAGCTAGGGTGCTCCATAATTGCAAACAAAGACATGATGGATAGAGAACTACAAGATTAACAAAACATCCTTACTGATCATCCTCAAAAGAGGCACGGATCACTAGGAAACAACATGAACATATGGCCATATAAGATAACCAGTTCAAGGACTTAGTGGAGATGCTAAGTCCCTGAAATCTGCATTACCAAGTGCCTCACTTTGCAAGCTTGTTCTAGTCACCACACATCACAAAAATACATGGGTTGCACCTCTGGAAATATGGCAAAACCCTTAAAAAAATATATGTAGAGCTCATGGGCATATCATGCACACAATAATCATGGCAAAAATGACAAATAACTAAATGGAGCAGCACATCTGACAAATATCTCAAGTAGCCCTCTTCTAACAGCATTTCGGGCACCAAGATGAACTCAAATGAAAATGATGCAATGAAATGAAATGATGCACTCTTTGAGTCGAACATTTTGATATGCTATATGCTCAAAACAGAGCTACGGATGCAAAGTTATAGCACGATGAACAGGAGCATATGGATCTGACATTTTTAGGACTTAGAAGAAAATTCCACCTCGCGGTTAGGGTTTACTATAGCTATCAGATCTGGATCGCGGCGCGCTTCCCGAGGTTCGCCGGAAAACGGAGGTGGCCGGAGCGGGGATGACGCGGCAAGGTGCTCCCGAGCCGGATCTCGCCGGATCCGGCCGGTGGGGAGCAGAAGGGCGGCGAGGAAGGTGCGGGTGGCCATTGGGAAGCGCGGCGAGGGCCGGGTCGGGTGCCCCTGCGCCGGCCGGCGTCGGATGGCGGGGAAGAGGCGGAGGTCGGCGATGGAGCGCGGCGGCGCTGTGGCAGCGGCGGCCGGCGACCGGGTGTCGTGGAGGAAGAGGACGGCGGCGGCTCGGGCTCCCGGGCGGCGTGGAGCTTCGGGCCCGCGGGGGCCCTACGCGGGCCGAGCGGGCCGGCGCGCGGGTGGAGGTGCGGCGACCGGGCGAATAGGGAGGTGCCACGTGGCGTGGACAGGCGGAGTGGACATGTCCGGCCGGACGGAAAAGTGTCCGCCGGCGCGTGGAGACGAAGGAGACTAGGGTTTCGGGGGAAGGAGAAGGAGAATTTCGGAGGGGGTCTTTATATAGGCATAGGAGGAGGTAGAAGAGTCCAAATGAGGTGCGGTTTGCAGCCACGCGATCGTGATCGAACACTCTAGATGATGGAGAGGGTTTTGGTGGGTTTTGGGCCAGCTTGGTGGGGTGTTGGGTTGCAACACACACAAGGCCTTTTCGGCCCCTCGGTTAACCGTTGGAGCATCAAACGGAGTCCAAATGATACGAAACTTGACAGGCGGTCTACCGTTGTAAACCAAGGCCGCTTGGAAAGTCTCGGTCCAATCCGGAAATGTTTAATCCCCACACACGAAAGAAAGGTATAAATGACCACCTAAGGAGAACGAAGCGCCGGAATGCAAAACGGACAACGGGGAAAATGCCGGAATGCAAGAGATGAACACGTATGCAAATGCAATGCACATGATGACATGATATGAGATGCATGACAACGATAACAACACACGGAGACAAAAACCTGAACCCAAGAAAATAAAATAACTTAAGGCCGGAAACAGCAAGAGTTGGAATACATATTGGGAAAGTCATATCCGGGGTGTTACACCACACCACTATGACCAACGCACTCACCGCACTCGCAGGAACCCGTAGCACTACTCCACGCGCCTCGCCGTGCCCCGTAGCCTCGGGTTCGACCTCACCCGAGCTCCCGCAGCCACACAGCTCATCGCCGGCGACGCTTTCGGCCACCCCGAGCTCCACCACTGCCACCAAACGATGCGGCTTGCTCCCAGCTACGCGTAGATGCTCTCCGCCGCCCATTTGGTCGTCAGAGCACGAAACCCGCGCTTGCTCCGCCGCGTATGGCCTTGCCGGCGGCTAAACACCGGTGAGTTTGACTTTGTTTGACCCTGGTTGACCCTGTGTGGGCCCAGGTTCGCTCCCCCTGAGTCTATGGCATGTGGGACCGCTCTGCTAATTAACTTAGATTAGCACTAACTAAATTTAGTTAGTTAATTAACTACTGACACACGGGTCCCACTGGTCAGGTTTGACCTGGACCGGCCCTGTTGACCACTAACATCACCCTGATGCAATGCTGACGCAATAATTCAATTACTGGAATTATTCTTGCACAGGAAATTCCAGAAAATACTACAAATTTCAAAAATTCATAACTTTTAATCTGTAACTCCAAATGCAAAGATTTATATATGATATTTAACCAGAAAAATTCAATATTTCTATCTGTAATGGTTTCATGCATGACAAAACACTTTAGCGTTGTTGTTTAGGTGAAACAACCAAATGCACTTATATGACTTAATAACATAAGCTTCCATTTGAATAGACTCAAACCAACTTGTTTCACAATGCATTAGCCAGGACACCTCATATTGCCATGTCATAGCATGCATCATATTGTTGCATATTGCCATGTGATGATTGTGTTCTGTGGTGTCTTTCATTGTAGGTTCTGCCTCCGAGGATATTCACGAGTATCCAACTGAAGGGTAGTACCCTACTACTACTCCATCAGGCAAGCAACCCCATTGATCATATCGATACAATCCCATGTTCTCGCTCCTGCTCTCATTTACTGCATTAAGACAACAACATTTCAAACTGCTGTGTGATGCGGTAGTTGAACCCTTATCCTCTGCATGACCTGTCATTGCCACAATAACTAGATGAAACCCACAAGCATGTGTAAGAGATGATTGAGCCATGTATGTGTTTCCTACCTTGCTATGCCTGCTATGCTTAGAGTTGTGTCAGGTCTGGTTCATCTGGGTGATGGGCTAGAGTGAAATGATTACGTCGGTAATGTGAGGGATGTGTTGAACATGATTTGGTAAAGGTATCGATGAGAGGCCATGTAGGAGTACATGGTGGGTTGTTTCATTGAGGCCGTCCCTAAGAACTGAGATATGTATGCGTGATTTAAGATTCAGCTACTACCACACATTGGGCCCTAAAATATGACCCCACTCGACTTACTGACCCCTCTCGTCCTTTGTCCAGGAGTTGCAACTAGTTTCTGGTGTTTATAGGTTATGTGTTGGCGGCCGTGCGTAGCGCTGACCCTAGGGGTGGGCTATGATGCGGTAGATATGTAACACCCCGGATGTAACCTACCTTATTTGTATTCCAATCTTGCCGTTTACGGCACTAAGTTATTCTATTACCTCGTTGTCGGGTTTTTGTCTTCATGTGTTTTGTCTTTGTCATGCATCTCATATCATGTCATCATGTGCATTGCATTTGCATACATGTGCGCCTCATGCATCCAAGCATTTTTCCCGTTGTCCGTTTTGCATTCCGGCGCTCCTATGTCCTCCGGTGTCCCTTTCTACCTCTTTTCATGTGCGGGTGTTAAACGTTTTCGGATTGGACCGAGAGTTGCCAAGCGGCCTTGGTTTACTACCGGTAGACCGCCTGTCAAGTTTCGTGCCATTTGGACTTTGTTTGATACTCCAACGGTTAACCGAGGGACTGAAAAGGCCTCGTGTGTGTTGTAGCCCAACACCCTTCCAAAGTGGCCCAAAACCCACCTAAACCTCCCCCATCACCTAGGTCGTTCGATCACGATCGCGTGGCCGCAAACCGCACCTCATTTGGAGCTTCCTAGCTCCTCCTACCTTTATAAATTGCCCCTCCTCGAAATCCCAAGTCTCCTCCCCCTAACCCTAGCCATTTTTCCCTGCAGCGCGCCGGACATTTCCGTTTCCGCACCGATCACTGCCCCGTGCCACTGAGGGCTCCCCACGTGTTGCGCTGGGAGCTCCCCCGCCGCCGGCCCGCTCGGCCCGAGCTGAGCCCTCCTTGCCGCGCAACCGGGCCGCGCCCCGCGCCCGACGCCGTCACCCGCCTCTCCTCTCGTCGGCCCCACTCCATCGACGGCGACCGCCGACCCCGCCGCCATTGACCTCCGCTGCGGCGCACCCCCTCGACACCCGCGCCGCCCGAGCCGGCGCCAGCCACCGCTGCCTCGCCCTCGCCTTCCCACGCCAGTGTCCAGCCCCTTGCAGCTTCGGCCGGCCCCAAACTCGGCGAGCTCGAAGATTCCGGCGACTCTCCGGCAGCTACAGTACCGCCAGATCTTGATCGGGAGCTACAGTAACCCTAGATCCGGTTGACTTCTTCCCCCTCTCCTCCTGATATTTTGTTGCAATCTTTGACCTGCCATAACTTCCTCACCGTGGCTCCAATTCATGCGTGTAGCATATCGAAATGTTCGTCCCGATGAGTACATCATTTCACCTCATTGCATCATTTTCATTTGAGCTCATCTTGATGCCCGAAATGCTGTTGGAAGAGGGCTATGTGATGATAGTTTCAGATCTGTTTCAGCAAATGCACTTTTGTCATTTTTGCCATGATTAATGTGTGCATGCTATGATCCTGAGCTCTACATGTGTTTTGAAGTATGCCATGCCATCTTTACAAGGGTGTATGCCATGTATTTTTGTGATCTTTGTGGTGATTAGCAAAAGCATGCAAAGTAGCTTACTCCATGATGCTGATTTCAGGGACTTAGAATTTCACTAAGTCCTTGCCCTGTCTTTATTTTTATGCCATATGTTCATGTTGTTTCCTAGTGATCCGTGCCTCTTTTGAGCATGATCAGTAAGGATGTGTTGAAGATAATGTTGTGCTCTATCCATCCATGTCTTTGTTTGCATTTATGGAGCATCCTAGCATGAGTCAATCGAGCTCTACTTTTGCTATAAAATGTTCCTGGTAGATTGTTAACATGTTTAGCAATTTTGTCGAGCTTGTTGTAGTTGATTCGTGCATGCTATGTTGTTGTTCTTGCCATGTCTAGCTTCTATGCCATGTCTACTTGCTGGGTGTATGCTTAGATTATCATGCCATGCTTTGTAGTGAGTGCATCAAACTCGTAAACATGCCTACTTGTTATCTGTTTTGCCATGTTCCAGTTTTTCACCAAGTCTGAATATGTTTATGTTTTTGCTATGTTCACATGCTTGCAATTGTATTTTCTGATCCCTTTTGGCTTATGGTCAGTAAAGGACTTTTGTTTTGTGCTTTGAGTAGCTTCATTCCATCCCTTGCATTGCCATGATATGTTCCTGTAGCATATAGTTATCGTTCTCTAAATATTGCTTCCTGATGTTAAATTCCTGACATGCTGTTAATTTCACTAAGTCTGAAACCTGTTATCTTTTGCACTTTTGCCATGCTTGTTTAAAAGTGTTAATGAGTGAATTAGCCATAGCTCAGTGTTTATCTTTTGTCAAGCATCATGAGTGGATCTGTACCATGTATTTTGTTGTCATGTTGGAGTGCTGTAGCATGTTGTTCTTGATGCATTCAGATGGTCTCGTGTTGATTATCGCAGACCGGTGCCATATTTGTTTTGCTTGCCTTTTCCAAACCATGCATCCGATTCCGATGATCTTTATATTGATTTCGACCGAAATCAACTCACCTTTCCAGTGGAACTCTTGGATTTCCAAGATGAGGCCAGGTTCAATCATTCCTTTCCAACTCATGCATATGCATCACATATCGCATCCCGCATATCATGGCCATGTTCTGCATCATGTTGTTTGAGCATTGCACGTGGTAGATTGTGTTCCTTTTTTCTTGTTGTTCTTGCTTGGGAAGAGCCGGGAGATGAGTACATGATCGAGGAGCTCGTTGAGTACGCTTACGAGGACCAAGCCAACTCTAAGAACTTTGCAGGCAAGATGACCATACCCTCGAAATCACTTCTATCTTTGTTTGCTAGATGCTCGCTGTTTTGCTATGCCTATGCTACGGTACCTACCACTTGCTTATCATGCCTCCCATATTGCCATGTCAAACCTCTAACCCACCATGTCCTAGCAAACCGTTTTTTGGCTATGTTACCGCTTTGCTCAACCCCTAGGGTTGCTAGTTGCAGGTGAAGATTTGGAGATCGTTCCTTGTTGGAACATGTTTATTGTTGGGATATCACCATATTATCTTGTTTTATCTTAATGCACCTATATACTTGGTAAAGCGTGGAAGGCTCGGGCTTATGCCTAGTGTTTTTTTCCACTCTTGCCTCCCTAGTTTCCGTCATATCGGTGTTATGTTCCCAGATTTTGCGTTCCTTACATGGTTGGGTTATAATGGGAACCCCTTGACAGTTTGCCTTGAATAAAACTCCTCCAGCAATGTCCAACCTTGGTTTTACCATTTGCCACCTAGCCTCTTTTTCCCTTGGGTTTCCGGAGCCCAAGGGTCATCTTTATTAAACCCCCCGGGCCAGTGCTCCTCTGAGTGTTGGTCCAAAACAGAGCCACTTGCAGCGCCACCCCGGGGAAACTTGAGGGCTGGTTTTAGTTGTACATAGTGTTCATCTGAGTGTGCCTTGAGAACGAGATATGTGCAGCTCCTATCGGGATTTGTCAGCACATTCAGGAGGTGTTGCTGGACTTGTTTAACCATTGTCGAGATGTCTTGTACTCGGGATTCCGAGTCTGACCAGATTGTCTTGGGAGAAGGAATATCCTTCGTTGGTCGTGAGAGCTTGTGATGGGCTAAGTTGGGACACCCCTACAAGGTTAGTAACTTTCGAAAGCCGTGCCCGTGGTTATGGGCAGATGTGAATTTGTTAATGTCCGGTTGTAGATAACCTGAAACTTAACTTAATTAAAATGCACCAACCGCGTGTGTAACCGTGATGATCTCTTCTCGCGGAGTCCGGGAAGTGAACACGGTGTTGGAGTAATGCTTGACGTAGGTTGTTCTAGGATCACTTGTTGATCATAGTTGTTCGACCGTGCTTTTGGCTTCTCTTCTCGCTCTCATTTGAGTATGTTAGCCACCATATATGCTAGTCGCTTGCTGCAGCTCTACATCATACCTTTACCTTACCTATAAGCTTAAATAGTCTTTATCGCGAGGGTGTGAGATTGCTGAGTCCCCGTGACTCACAGATTACTTCCAAAACCAGATGCAGGGACCGACGATGCCGCTCCAGATGATATGCTCGAGCTCAAGTGGGAGTTCGATGAAGACTCTCGTCGTTACTACGTGTCTTTCCCAGATGATCAGTAGTGGTGCCCAGTTGGGGCGATCGGGGACTTTGTCGCATTTGGGGGTTGTTCTTCATTTTGGTTTCGTAGTCAGACCTTGAGTGTAATTGGATGAATGTAATGTTATTTATGTTATTTGTGTGATGTGGCGAGTGTAAGCCAATTATGTATATCTTTCCCTTATGTATTACATGGGTTGTTGTGATGATTACCTCACTTGCGACATTGCTTTCAATGCGGTTATGCCTCTAAGTCGTGCTTCGACACGTGGGAGATATAGCCGCATCGAGGGTGTTACAAGTTGGTAATCAGAGCCTTCCCCGACCTTAGGAGCCCCCCTACTTGATCGAATCATTGGCGTTGTTGTGTCTAGAAAAATGTTTTGAGTCATTTAGGATTATATATATCAGAGAGTAGGATTTCTTTTTACTCCTCAGTCCCTTCGTCGCTCTGGTGAGGCCTCCCGACTAGAGTTTTCACTCTTCTCTTCTCAAATTTTACAAAAAAAATTTAGGATCACGCGAGTATCTTGGAATCGTTCCAATGGTTTTGTGACGAGAACATTGTTCTTGGTGCCTCCTGACATTTAGGGGTTGTGGCAGTGTCCCGGGGAGTTCAGCTCCGAGGTGTTGTCGTCACAATTTTATCATTGCAGTTCTGGAATACCTGAGTTTCGCCGACATCGAAAATCTCTTTTATGCAGTTGTTGGTGAGATAACCTCGACGCCACCTAGTACTGGGGCGGGAGTTCGGGAGTATTGCCATAACTCGTATAACGGATGCTTTTCGAAGGTTGAGGTTAATGATTTCCGAAGGTTTCTTGGTTATGTGTTAAAGGACGGATACAGCTAGATGTAGGATTTGCTAGCTTTGGGTGAGATATTATGCTTCCCCTGTATCCCCAACAACTGATTGCATAATCGGAAAGGTTCGGGAGTTTCATAGGTGGGAATTCATGTAGCTCTAGTTCTTCTTCCGCGGATATTTGGTTTGTGATTGGGTAATCCTTACCAAGTATTTGCTCTTGCCCGTACCTTGTTGTTTTATTCTTCTACCGCTATCTAAGTGGCTTCTCAACTTATGGAAGTGTGACCATTCCAATTGGAATGCATTCGTTCATTTTGTTCGGATGTGAAGACTATATGTTGCAATTTCGATCCATTTGATTCAGCTTGAATATATGTCTGTCAAGATGCTAACGGATGTCACCCTCTCCAGGATGGCTCCTCCAACGCGCACGATTACGAATCCTGATCCACCACCACCACCTCCACCTCCGGAGGCATGGCAAGCTGTGATGGCCGCTACCAATGCAAACACGCAACCAATCATGCAACTCTGGCAAGAGCGCAACCAAGGGAATCATGGCCATGGCAACAATCAGAATCAGTTTGCTACAATCAACCAGTTCCTTGCTAACCAGCCAAAGACCTTCAGCAACTGTGTCGAGGCCTCAGACGCTGATGATTGTCTTGTGGATATCTGCAAGCATTTCGAGTACAGTAACGTCAGTCCTGAGGACTTTGTCAAGTTTGCCTCCTTCCAACTCAAAGACCAAGCTACATAATGGTTTCAACAATACAAAGATTCTAGAGGAGGCCGTGTGATTACCTGGGATGAATTCCGTCAAGACTTCAAAGCTCATCACATTCCACAGTGTTGTTGAGAGCAAGCATGAGGAATTCCGCAACCTGAAGCAACGCAGCTTGTCTATTTACTAGTATAACATTCTGTTCCAGAGGCTCGCTCGTTTCGCCAAGCAAGACATCCATGACGAGAAGAGCATGATTTATCAGTTCAGGGGTGGCCTCATAGAAGATCTCCAACTAGCTCTCGTCCTTTTTGAGCCGAAGAAGTACGATGAGTTCTACAATATGGCAATGAAGCAAGAGACTGGTCAACAAAAGTGTGACGCTTCCAAGAAGCGAGTTAGAGATGTTGCTCCTTCTTCCTCTACTCAAGTGGCCAAGCAGCAGAAGTATTGGCTTCCTCCTCCTCCGTTCCGTCAGCCGTATCAGCAGAAGAGCAAAGGTGGAAGTGGTTCTTCCCACCCACCCAACCCTGTCTTTCAGAACAAGGCTTCGTCTCAAGCTCCAAGATCAAGTGCTCCGTATCACCGTCCGCTCTCGGAGGTCACGTGCAACAAGTGTCAGCAGAAGGGTCACTATGCCAACAAATGCTTCAATCAAACCCCTCTTCCTCCTCCTCCTGTGAGAATTGCTAGCAATGCAATGGTCAAGCATAATCCCAAGCATGCCAAGGTCAACATGATGAACGCAGCTCAGGCAGAGTACTCGTCAGAAATCATTTCGGGTAACCTTCCTATTAACGATGTTCCTGCAAAAGTTCTCTTTGACACTGGTGCATCGCTTTCTTTTATTTCTACACCATTTGTTGCCAAGCATGAATTTGTGACAGAAAAGATTCCTTTCCCGTTGAAGATTGTGTCCCCGGGCAAGCAAATGACATCTAACGTTTGCGTCCCGGATGTTACTATCATGTTGGGCGACTATAAGTTTCTATCCTCTCAAGTGGTCCTTGGTAACTCGGATATTGATCTTATTCTTGGAATGGACTGGCTTTCTAAGCACAAGGCTCAGCTTGATTGTGCTGCCAGGCAGATTCAATTGACTCATTTGTCTGGGGATGTTATTGTCTTTGCTGCAAGGGATGATACCATTCAACTGTTTTCTCTCAATGAGAAGGGCAAGCTAGATGCCATCTCTCAAATCCCAGTCGTTTGTGAATATCAAGACGTCTTTCCAGAAGAGCTTCTAGGAATGCCTCCGCACCGGCCAGTTGAATTCCTCATCGATCTTGAGCCTGGCACGGAACCTGTTTGCAAACGTCCTTACAAGCTTGGACCTGAAGAGTTGAAGGAGTTGAAGAAGCAACTCGATATTCAAGAGCGTATGGGTCTCATCCGACCAAGTTCTTCTCCATGGGGTTCTGGTGTTCTTTTTGTGAAGAAGAAGGATGGAATGGACCAACTTTGTGTCGACTACCGTCCATGAACAAGAAGACAATAAAGAACAAGTACACACTTCCCAACATAAATGAGATGTTTGAACAACTCAAAGGCGCTCAAGTATTCTCCAAGCTTGATCTTCGTATGGGCTATCACCAGATTCGCATTCGTGAACAAGATATCCCCAAGACAGCATTCAGAATAAGCTATGGTTCATATGAATACACTGTCATGTCATTCGGCCTCGTCAACGCTCCTCCAACCTTCTCTCGCATGATGAACTTCATCTTCAATGCCTACACAAATGACTTCTTGGACTACATCGATGACATTTTGGTCTTTTCCAAGAACAAGGAGGATAATGCCAAGCACTTACGTTTGGTGCTCGATAAACTCACAGAACATCAGTTCTATGCGAAGTTTTCAAAGTGTGAGTTTTGGCTCGATGAGGTTCTCTACCTTGGGCATATCATCTCCGCCAAGGGCATAGCGGTTAATCCTGAGAAGGTGTCTGCAATCGTGAATTGGGAACCACCTCAGAACGTGAAGCAACTCCGCAGCTTCCTTGGTCTCGCAAGCTATTGTCAAAGGTTCATTGAGAACTTCTCAAAGATCGCGAAGCCTCTTCCAACCTTCTCCAGAAGCATGTTAAGTATGTCTAGTCTCCATAATGTGACATCGCTTTCAACACCCTGAAAGAGAAGTTAGTCACGGCTCCAGTTCTGACTCCTCCTGATGAATCCAAACCGTTTGAGGTCTTCTGTGATGCTTCCCTTCAAGGTCTTGGTGCAGTGTTGATGCAAGAGAAGAAAGTTGTGGCCTATACCTTGCACCAGTTGAAGCATAACGAAAAGAACTACCCCATTCATTACCTCGAGTTGGCGGCAGTTGTGCATGCTCTTTTAACTTGGAGACATCTCTTATTGGGACGAAAAGTGGACATCTTCACTGATCATAAGAGTCTCAAGTACATCTTCACTCAGCCTAATCTCAACCTCAGGCAGACTCATTGGGTCAAAATGATTCAAGAGTATAATCTGAGTATCAAATATACTCCAGGCAAGGCCAATGTAATTGCTGATGCATTGAGCAGGAAGGCTTACTGCAACAGTTTGATTCTCAATCCTTACCAACCCGAGCTTTATGAAGCTTTCCGCAAACTCAATCTGCAAGTTGTTCCTCAAGGATTTCTGGCCAACCTCAAAGTCTCTCCTACTTTGGAAGATCAGATTCGTGAGTCTCAACTTCTTGATGCTATGGTGAAGAAGGTGAAGATTGGGATTGCCAAGAGTCAACCCAAGTACAAGTGCTATCGTCTTGATGAAAAGGATACTCTATTCTTCGAGGATCGCATTGTTGTGCCTAAAGGTGACCTTCGTAAAGTCATTATGAACGACGCTCACAATTCACTCATCTCTATTCACCCTGGAAGTACAAAGATATACCAGGACCTCAAGCAGTCGTTTTGGTGGACTCGAATGAAGCGTGAGATTGCTCAGTTCATGAACGAATGTGATGTCTGCAGAAGAGTTAAAGCAGAACACCAATGACCAGCTGGTCTCCTCCAACCTCTTGCCATTCCAAAATGGAAGTTTGACCATATTGAGATGGACTTCGTGACTGGATTTCCAAAGTCCAAGCGTGGGAATGATGCTATCTTCGTTGTCATCAACAAGCTCACTAAAGTGGCTCATTTCCTTCCTATCAAAGAATCTATCACAGCAGCTCAGTTGGCAGAGCTATATACCTCCAGGATTGTCTCTCTGCACGGCATTCCGCAGTTGATTTCTTCAGATCGTGGCAGCATCTTCACCTTGAAGTTTTGGGATTCTTTTCAGAAGGCCATGGGCACCAACATTCGCTTCAGCACAGCTTTTCATCCTCAAACTAGTGGCCAAGTCGAGCGAGTCAATCAGATTCTTGAAGATATGCTCAGGGCTTGCGTCATATCCTTCGGTATGATGTGGGAAGATTGTCTTCCATATGCCGAGTTCTCCTACAACAACAGCTTCCAAGCGAGTTCAGGCAAGGCCCCATTCGAGATTCTCTATGGCAGGAAGTGTCGTACTCCTCTTAACTGGTCAGAGACTGGTGAACATCAACTTCTTGGAACTAACTTGATCATAGAGGCAGAAGAGATGTGCAAAGTCATTCGTGATAATCTCAAATCCACGCAATCGCGCCAGAAGAGTTACTATGATAGCAAGCATCGTGACTTGGTTTCGAGATCGGAGACCATGTCTACCTCCACGTCTCTCCAATGAAAGGTACTCGTCGCTTCGGTATCAAAGGGAAGCTTGCCCCTAGATACGTGGGTCCTTTCAAGATCATCAGCAAAAGAGGCGATCTCGCCTATCAACTTGAGCTTCCCTCCAACTTTGCAAACGTGCATGACGTGTTTCATGTCTCTCAACTCCGTAAGTGTTTAAAGACTCCTGACCGCACCGTCAACTTCGAAGACATTGATCTCTAAGAATACCTGTGTTATCATGAGCACCCAGTCGCTATTCTTGAATAAACTGAGCGCAAGACTCGCAACAAGTTTATAAAATTCCTGAAAGTTAAGTGGTCACATCCTTCCGACCTTCAAGCCACCTGGGAACGTGGGGATCACCTCCGTTCTGAATACCCGGAATTTTTCCAGTCCTAGATCTCGGGACGAGAACCTTTCGTAGTGGTGGAGTGTTGTAACACCCCGGATGTAACCTACCTTATTTGTATTCCAACTCTTGTCGTTTCCGGCACTAAGTTATTCTATTACCTTGTTGTTGATTTTTTGTCTTCATGTGTTTTGTCTTTGTCATGCATCTCATATCATGTCATCATGTGCATTGCATTTGCATTCGTGTTCGCCTCATGCATCCAAGCATTTTTCCCATTGTCTGTTTTGCATTCTGGCGCTCCTATGTCCTCCGGCGTCCCTTTCTACCGCTTTTCATGTGCGGGTGTTAAACGTTTTCGGATTGGACCGACACTTGCCAAGCGGCCTTGGTTTCCTAACGGTAGACCGCCTGTCAAGTTTCGTGCCATTTGGACTTCGTTTGATACTCCAACGGTTAACCGAGGGACCGAAAAGGCCTCGTGTGTGTTGCAGCCCAAAACCCTTCCAAAGTGGCCCAAAACCCACCTAAACCTCCTCCATCACCTAGGCCGTTCGATCACGATCGCGTGTCCGCAAACCACACCTCATTTGGAGCTTCCTAGCTCCTCCTACCTCTATAAATAGCCCCTCCTCGAAATCACGGGTCTCCTGCCCCTAACCCTAGCCATTTTTCCCCGCAGCGCGTCGGACATGTCCGTTTCCGCGCCGGACACCGCCCCGGGCCAAAGAGGGCTCGCCACGTGTCACGCTGGGAGCTCCCCTGCCGCCGGCCCGCTTGGCCCGAGCCGGGCCCTCCTTGCCGCGCAGCCCGGCCGCGCCCCGCGCCCGACGCCGCCGCCCGCCTCTCCTCTCGCCGGTCCCGCTTCATCGCCGGCGACCGCCGACCCCGCCGCCGTTGACCTCCGCTGCGGCGCGCACCCTCGACGCCCGCGCCGCCCAAGCCGGCGCCAGCCACCGCCTCCTCGCCCTCGCCTTCCCACGCCCGAATCCAGCCCCTTGCAGCTCCGGCCGGCCCCAAACTCTGGCGAGCTTGAAGATTCCGGTGCCTCTCCGGCAGCTACAATATTGCCAGATCTCGATCAGGAGCTACAATAACCCTAGATCCAGTTGACTTCTTCCCCCTCTCCTCCTGATATTTTTTTGTAATCTTTGACCTGCCATAACTTCCTCACCATGGCTCCGATTCGTGCGTGTAGCATATCGAAATGTTCATCCCGACGAGTACATCATTTCATCTCATTGCGTCATTTTCATTTGAGCTCATCTTGATGCCCAAAATGCTGTTGGAAGAGAGCTATGTGATGATAGTTTCAGATCTGTTTCAGCAAATGCACTTTTGTCATTTTTGCCATGATTAATTTGTGCATGCTATGATCCTGAGCTCTACATGTGTTTTGAAGTATGTCATGCCATCTTTACAGGGGTGTATGCCATGTATTTTTGTGATCTTTGTGGTGATTAGCACAAGCATGCAAAGTAGCTTACTCAATGATGCTGATTTCAGGGACTTAGAATTTCACAAAGTCCTTGCCCTGTCTTTATTTTTATGCCATATGTTCATGTTGTTTCCTAGTGATTCGTGCCTCTTTTGAGCATGATCAGTAAGGATGTGTTGTAGATAATGTTGTGATCTACCCATCCATGTATTTGTTTGCATTTATGGAGCATCCAAGCTTGTGTCAATCGAGCTCTACTTTTTCTATAAAATGTTCCTGGCAGATTGTTAACATGTTTAGCAATTTTGCCGAGCTTGTTGTAGTTGATCCATGCATGCTATGTTGTTGTTCTTGACATGTCTAGCTTCTATGCCATGACTACTTGTTGGGTGTATGCTTAGATTATCATGCCATGCTTTGTAGTGAGTGCATCAAACTCGTAAACATGCCTACTTGTTATCTGTTTTGCCATGTTCCAGTTTTTCACCAAGTCTGAATCTGTTTATGTTTTTGCTATGTTCACATGCTTGCAATTGTATTTTCTAATCCCTTTTGGCTTATGGTCAGTAAGGGACTTTTGTTTTTTGCTTTGAGTAGCTTCATTCCATGCCTTGCATTGACATGATATGTTCCTGTAGTATATAGTTATCATGCTCTAAACATTGCTTCCTGATGTTAAATTCCTGACATGTTGTTAATTTCACTAAGTCTGAAACCTGTTATCTTTTGCACTTTTGCCATGCTTGTTTGAACCTGTTAATGAGTGAATTAGCCATAGCTCAGTGTTTATCTTTTGTCAAGCATCATTAGTGCATCCCTACCATGTATTTTTTTGTCATGTTGGAGTGCTGTAGCATGTTGTTCTTGATGCATTTAGATGGTCTTGTGCTGATTATCGCAGACCGGTGCCATATTTATTTTGCTTGCCTTTTCCAAACCGTTCATCCGATTCCGGTGATCTTTATATCAATTTCGACTGAAATCAACTCACCTTTCCAGTGGCACTCTTGGATTTCCAAGATGAGGCCAGGTTCAATCATTCCTTTCCAACTCATCCATATGCATCACATATCGCATTCCGCATATCATGGCCATGTTTTGCATCATGTTGTTTGAGCATTGCACGTGGTTGATTGTGTTCCTTTTTGCTTGTTGTTCTTGCTTGAGTAGAGCTGGGAGATGAGTACATGATCGAGGAGCCCGTTGAGTACGCTTACGAGGACCAAGCCAACTCTGAGAACTTTGCAGGCAAGATGACCATACCCTCGAAATCAATTCTATCTTTGCTTGCTAGATGCTTGCTCTTTTGCTATGCCTATGCTACGATACCTACCACTTGCTCATCATGCCTCCCATATTGCCATGTCAAGCCTCTAACCCACCATGTCCTAGCAAACCGTTGTTTGGCTATGTTACCGCTTTGCTCAGCCCCTCTTATAGCGTTGCTAGTTGTAGGTAAAGATTTGGAGATCGTTCCTTGTTGGAACATGTTTATTGTTGGGATATCACCATATTATCTTGTTTTATCTTAATGCACCTATATACTTGGTAAAGGGTGGAAGGCTCGGCCTTATGCCTAGTGTTTTGTTCCACTCATGCCGCCCTAGTTTCCATCATATCGGTGTTACGTTCCCGGATTTTGCGTTCCTTACACGGTTGGGTTATAATGGGAACCCCTTGACAGTTCGCCTTGAATAAAACTCCTCCAGCAATGCCCAACCTTGGTTTTACCATTTGCCACCTAGCATCTTTTTCCCTTGGGTTTCCGGAGCCCAAGAGTCATCTTTATTAAACCCCCCGGGCCAGTGCTCCTCTGAGTGTTGGTCCAAAACAGAGCCACTTGCAGCGCCACCTCGGGGAAACTTGAGGGCTAGTTTTAGTTCTACATAGTGTTCATCTGAGTGTGCCCTGAGAACGAGATATGTGCAGCTCCTATCGGGACTTGTCGGCACATTCGAACGGTGTTGCTGGACTTGTTTTACCATTGTCGAGATGTCTTGTAACGAGGATTCCGAGTCTAATCGGATTGTCTTGGGAGAAGGAATATCCTTCGTTGGTCGTGAGAGCTTGTGATGGGCTAAGTTGGGACACCCCTGCAGGGTTATGAACTTTCGAAAGCCGTGCACGCGGTTATGGGCAGATGGGAATTTGTTAATGTCCGGTTGTAGATAACCTGAAATTTAACTTAATTAAAATGCACCAACTGCGTGTGTAACCGTGATGGTCTCTTCTCAGCGGAGTCCGGGAAGTGAACACGGTGTTGGAGTAATGCTTGATGTAGGTTGTTCTAGGATCACTTCTTGATCATAGTTGTTTGACCGTGCTTTTGGCTTCTCTTCTCGCTCTCATTTGAGTATGTTAGCCACCATATATGCTAGTCGCTTGCTGCAGCTCCACATCATACCTTTACCTTACCTATAAGCTTAAATAGTCTTGATCGCGAGGGTGTGAGATTGCTGAGTCCCCGTGACTCACAGATTACTTCCAAAACCAGATGCTGGGACCGACGATACCGCTCCAGATGATATGATCGAGCTCAAGTGGGAGTTCGATGAAGACTCTCGTCGTTACTACGTGTCTTTCCCAGATGATCAGTAGTGGTGCCCAGTTGGGCGATCGGGGACTTTGTCGCATTTGGGGGTTGTTCTTCATTTTGGTTCCGTAGTCGGACCTTGACTGTAATTGGATGAATGTAATGTTATTTATGTTATTTGTGTGATGTGGCGAGTGTAAGCCAACTATGTATCCCTTTCCCTTATGTATTACATGGGTTGTTGTGAATATTACCTCACTTGCGACATTGCTTTCAATGCGGTTAAGCCTCTAAGTCGTGCTTCGACACGTGGGAGATATAGCCGCATCGAGGGCATTACAAGATACACCGCGGCCGGGTATGCCGGCCGCCCGTTTGGCGTCTCGGGACCCAGTGCACATCATTTGGGGCCATTGAGGACACCCCGACCGGATTTCCTTGCGGATGGAACCCGAATAGGCGATAAACCTGGACTAGAGACTTGTGCAGTTAGTCAAGTCATGGTCTACGCCCACGTCGGCTTTCGCTTGAAGTCTGCCGAGCACATGTCGTGTGCAGACGCTAAGTGGTGGAAACATGTGTGATGAAGTACACCCCTGCAGGGTATAAAACTATTCGAATAGCCGCGTCCGCGGTAAAGGACTACTTGGTTGCCTATACAGTTCATAGAAAAGTTAATGGTTACTACTAAAAGACTCAAGATAAGTGTGAGTACCGTGGATGGCCCTCTCGTAGGATGACAAGGGAGGATCCACGGTGGAGTATTGTGTTGGTGTTTAGTGGACTTGTGTGCGTAAACTATTTTACAAGTGGTGTCTCGTAGGATAGCTTAGCCAAGAGTCCAAGCTGGCTTGCTGCAATAACTCCACCACCTTCTTGAGAATGATCATGTATAGTAGGATCTATTGTAAGACTTGCTATGTACCTTTGTACTCATGTTGCTTTAATTACTGTTTTCAGACGACAACACCGCCCCCTCCAACGGATTTTACATAGACCTCAATGTCAATGAGTGACTTGCCACCCAGGTGGTGGTTCTGGCCATGGAGGGCCCTATGTAGATAGACAGGTTTCATCAAGCCTTCTTTCTTTCTAGTGTCTGTACTCAGACTAGTTTGCTTCCGCATGTGCTTGTACACTTGTATGACTTGAGTGTTGGGTCATGTGACCCCTACCTGTATGAACATGTTATGTATGGCTCTCTGGAGCCTTTAAATAAATTACTTTGAGTTGTAGAGTTTTGTTGTGATGCCATGATGTATTTACACATATCGAGCATATTGTGTGTATGATTGAAATGCTTGGTATGTGTGGGATTCGACAATCTAGTTGTTTATCCTTGGCAGCCTCTCTTATGGGGAAATGTAGTCTAGTCCTTCCATGAGCCATAGTAGTCCGCTACAGCCCGATTCACCGGAGTCCTGCTAGCCCAGCACTACTGCTCAGGACACCTGACTGGCCAGCATGTGTTTCACTTCATTACTGTGTCTGTCCCTTCGGGGAAATGTCACGCGGTGACATCTGGAGTCCTGCCTAGCCTACTACAGCCCGGGTTCCCGGAGTCCTGTTAGCCCAGTGCTATAGCCCGGATTCACACGCTGCTGGCCGACATGCTCGATGTGATTCATGTATGCCTATCCCCATAGGTTTGTGCCGCTTTGGGTTCACGACTAACCATGTCGGCCCGGGTTCTCTGTCATATGGATGCTAGCGACACTATCATATACATGAGCCAAAAGGCGCAAACGGTCCCGGGCCATGGTAAGGCGACACCCGTGGGAATACCGTGCGTGAGGCCGCAAAGTGATATGAGGTGTTACCGGCTAGATCGATGTGACTTGGAATCGGGGTCCTGACAGGAAATCTCTACAAAGACTTATAGTTTGGAATGGAGGGAGTATGATAGTAGTAAAGTATGTTCCTTGTAGTGAAAATGAGCAGGGATATTTGCAGTGTAGAGGTCTATATGGTCGGTTGTGATGGACACTTTGAACTCTTAGGGCCTCTTTGATTTGTAGGATTTTGTAAGCATAGCAATAGGAGTTGTAGTGGCCTGCCCACTTGAATCCTATAAGATTAGCAAGGAAATGCAAGGAGCTATGTCGCCTTTGAGAGTCAAACTGATATTAACAGTACCGCACCTTTAGTTGAAGAGAGCTGGTATCCGAAGCCTTTCTAGACGTACCGGCAATACAAGCACATATATTCTAGCAAGTTCCACTTTGCTGATTTTACTTGTGATGCTTACGATTTTCCCGTTATATCTACACTATGATCTGTGTAGCTGCTTTGTGTCGCACTAGGAGCAGTCCACTCTTGAAGCTAAACAATACACCAATCATAAGTCCAAAGCTTACTTCTTCAAATACGAATTGTGATATGATGCTGATATTAGTTAACAGACACACATTTAATTGGTCAGGTAACGCTCCCACTTGATTTTCCAAATGCATGTGGCCGCATATAGAGAGACAACATGTAATTGCATTTCTTTGGCCGGGCACGGTGATTCATCATGAGTGGGCAACCAACATTGTACGCAATGAAGCGGAACCTCAAGAATATGCTTCCTCTTCAGTTGTTAACATGTTCCTCTTTTGTTATTCCATATTTAGAACGTATAGTATGTTCCTTGTCAGGAAGGGGAGCAGGGACATCCGCAGTCAACAACTGGTAGAGGTAGCCTATACGTGATTGATAGGCTTTCAATTAGTAGTGGGAATACAACACCGTATTTTCCAGCCAGTTCAACTTTCCCGATTTATATATCCTGGTTATGTTGTACCCCTTTTATGTACACTATGATCTGCCTAGTTGTTGTGTGCTCTTCTTACCATGGTTTGGCAATAAACTCTCTATACAATATATTATGAACCTATCATCTGCCAACTATCCTTACTTCTGGAGCCTATTTTTTGTGTACTTGTGCCAAATTATATTAATGCACACACTATATTACAACACACATGGGATCTCTCATCAGAATCTAGTGATAGCACATAAGGGTTTACAAGGACGCCCCTATATTAGAATCCTCTACATTACAAAGATAATCTCACTACTATTTATGTTTTCATGCTTCTCAGATATTATATGTAATCCTAGTGAATATCAGAATCCGCGCATCAGAAGAATGTTGTGGAACACTGCAACGACTCACAAAATTGGCACCAAGGCACTGAGTGCCATTCTGGATGAAATGAAACTCATCCGCTCCCCACCTGTAGATTCTTGTTGAAAATACGATCCTAATGACTATTCTGACCTCGAGGAGTCAAAGGCAGATGGGCTGTCCTGTTCACCCATCAAGGTGCTTGTTCTAATTTGGTAAGGTTTTATTGATTGTCTGTATCTTGCATAAGTTGTCATGCATTTATTCTACTTTGTTGCACCGCCATCTACTTACTTTACTCATCATATATGTCAAGATTCCATGCCCATCCATTATCAATACATATTCCATCTGTCATCATACAATGTTTTTCCACTCAAATGTTGTTCTTGTGCATCAGACATCAGAAAGGAGGAGGGTGATTGCCGAACCTGAAGGAGCACCGGCAAAGTCCTTGAAAAACATGGTGGTGCCTGAGAAATCAGACATCACCCCACTTATATTGGCTCTACAACCAGTGATACAGAACATATGACCGACTCCAGCAGACTGTACCCATACTTCACTGGCCACACCACTAGCCCCACCACACAGGACCTGCACTCCAGCAAAAGGTATACTGATTTCATTTGCCATAGCACCAGTTTAGAAGACAATGCTTTCAATGTTTTCAGGGACTACATGCATATATTCCCATCATGGGAAGATTATAGTGAAGACAAACACTATTTTCACATCTTCATGTCCCACTTACGTGTAAGCGCTATTATTCATGGTGATTATTTTCCTATTTGTTGCTGATTGAACACATAAATGATTTACACTACATTGTTGTAAGTAGGCGAGGGTCAACCGGGATAGTCATGACGAGTAAAGCTTGCTTGCGCTTTTCAAGGAAGCATTGCAGCAGTATCGGTGTTACCTGGGGAAATCACACTTTGATGGCAAGTCTATAAACGAATTTCCGGTGAAGTCTCCTGTGCTAAATTTAGAAGACATTGAATGGAAAAACCTTGTTATGCACTGGTCTCGTTCCTAGGATGAGGTATTGTCTATGATATCACATGACAATTTGAACTTCTACTTTTCCGCATGTGGCTTACATATATCTTTTGCAAGAAATCTGCTCGAAGAAGAATTCCAGTTTGAAAAGGACGATAGGATATCGCGAATATGCTGCCCTCTGCTCTGCTCTTGTTAGTACATGTTGTACTGTATCACTGTAGTTGCATTCGTACCTGGTTCACTATGTGACAGCAGTATGCATGATAGGTTGCTTACCAATTTTTCGCTCCAAATTATCTGATCTGTATGAATGGTTACATTAGCGTAGAATATATCCAATGCCAATGAATTTTTTTAGCTCTGGATTGTTCTTGTAAGTACCTACTCTCCTTTATCAGTGTACTTGTATTGACAGCTAATTGTTCATGTACCATCACTATGCAACTTATTTTCTTTTGTCCTCCATTTTCTACACATCATATCTATATTTACTCTTACTATAAGGTTGGATAACACCGATGGTACTGAAGAAGTTTAGCACTGCATTCCTCTTGGCTGTATCTTTTGCCTGTATCGTTGTACTTACATTTATAGCTACTTGGTTATGTAGCATCACTCTTCATCTTATCTTAAATATTCTCCATTTTTTCTTATATTATCACATCTATATTTACTCTTAACAACATGTAGATTAAAGGCAATGCTTACGAAGAAGACTCTGTGGTAAACTTCTTGAATTGCCCCCCCCATCAGCATGGACAAGGGCTTTATAGAGCCTGTCTTCACCAATAATGTAAGTTTGTCCTTCTCAAGCTATCAAACTTTTTTGTGTATATTTGGTTAGGCATGACTGCAACAGCTGTTTATTTTTGGTGTTTGCATCAAATTGCATGTTTAAAGTTTATTATGTAGTTCATAAACAAAAGTTTTTCCTTCTCAATTTAAGTTATCAGTTGTACAACCAAGTTCCTTCTTCATACCATGTAAATTAAACTATACAAAGCAAGTGATCTTCTTTTTGCACTGCATGTATGCTTCTGTTCTTGATCTGTAATCCAGTGGTGTGGTGAACCTACCCACTACAGCACAATGTCATATTCTGCAATGTCTTAAATATGAACAATGTCATATCATTCAACTATTATTTAAACCATCTCTTTATTTGCCAATCTGAAATGGGATAAATGAAGGAAATATGCCCTAGAGGCAATAATAAAGTTGTTATTTATATTTCCTTATATCATCATAAATGTTTATTATTCATGCTAGAATTGTATTAACCGGAAACTTAGTACATGTGTGAATACATAGACAAACAGAGTGTCACTAGTTTGCCTCTACTTGACTAGCTTGTTGACTCAATGATGGTTATGTTTCCTAACCATAGACATGAGTTTTCATTTAATTAATGGGATCACATCATTAGAGAATGGTGTGATTGACTTGACCCATCCGTTAGCTTAGCACGATGATCGTTTAGTTTGTTGCTATTGCTTTCTCCATAACGTATACATGTTCTTATGACTATGAGATCACGCAACTACCGAATACTGGAGGAACACTTTGTGTGCTACCAAACGTCACAACGTAACAGGGTGATTATAAAGGTGCTCTATAGGTGTCTCCGATGGTGTTTGTTGAGTTGGCATAGATAGAGATTAGGATTTTTCATTCTGATTGTCGGAGAGGTATCTCTGGGCCCTCTCAGCAAAGCACATCACTATAAGCCTTGCAAGCAATGTGACTAATGAGTTAGTTACGTGATGATGCATTACGGAATGAGTAAAGAGACTTGCCGGTAACGAGATTGAACTAGGTATCAGGATACCGACGATCGAATCTCAGGCAAGTAACATACTGATGACAATGGGAACAATGTATGTTGTTATGCGGTTTGACCGATAAAGATCTTCGCAGAATATGTAGGAACCACTATGAGCATCCAGGTTCCGCTATTTGTTATTGAGTGGAGATGAATCTCGGTCAAACCCATAGGGTCCGCACGCTTAATATTCTATGACGATTTGTATTATGAGTTATGTGATTTGATGATCGAAGTTTGTTCGGAGTCCCGGATGAGATCAGGGACATGATGAGGATTCTCGAAATGGTCGAGACGTAAAGATCGATATATTGGAAGGATATATTCGGACATCAGAAAGGTTCCGAGTGATTCGGGTATTTTTCAGAGTACCGGAGAGTTACGCGAATTCGTATTGGGCCTTTATAGGACATACGGGAAAGGAGAGAAAGGCCTCAAGGGTGGCCGCGCCCCTTCCCCATGGACTGGTTCGAATTGGACTAGCAAAAGGGGGCGCCTCTTCCTTCCTTCTCCTTCTCCCTTCCCTTTTTCCTATTCCATGTGGGAGGTGGAATCCTACTAGCACTAGGGAGTCCTAGTAGGACTCCACACTTTGGGCGCGCCCTATTAGGGCCGACCTCCTCCTCCCTCCATCCTTTATATACATGGTCAGGGGGTACCCCATAAACACACAAGTTGATCATTGATCTCTTAGGCGTGTGTTGTGCCCCCCCCCCCTCCACTATAATCCACCTCGGTCATATCGTAGCGGCGCTTAGGCGAAGCCCTGTTCCGGTAGCATCATCATCACCGTCATCATGCTGTCGTGCTGACGAAGCTCTCCCTCGACACTCTGCTGGATCGTGAGTTCTTGGGACGTCACCGAGCTGAAAGTGTGCAGATCGCGGAGGTGCTGTACTTTCGGTACTAGGATCGGTCTGATCATGAAGACGTACGACTACATCAACCGCGTTGTCATAACACTTCCTCTTACGGTCTACAAGGGTACATAGACAATAATCTCCCCTCTCATTGCTATGCATCACCATGATCTTGCATGTGCGTAGGAAATTTTTGAAATTACTGCGTTCCCCAATACTGGCATCCGAGCCAGGTTTATGCGTAGATGTTACAAGCATGAGTAGAACACAAAGGAGTTGTGGGCGTGGGTATATACATATTGCTTGCCGTCACTAGTTGATTCTTGATTAAGCGGTATTGTTGGATGAAGTGGCTCAGACCGACATTACGCGTACGCTTACACGAGACTGGTTCTACCGACGTGCTTCGCACACAAGTGGCTGGTGGGTGTCAGTTTCTCCAACTTTAGTTGAATCGGATTCAACGAACGGGGTTCTTTCTGAAGATCAAAAAGCAATCACTATACCGCTTTGTGGTTTTTGATGCATAGGTAAGAACGGTTCTTGCTCAGCCCGTAGCAGCAACGTAAAACTTGCAACAACAAAGTAGAGGACGTCTGACTTGTTTTTGCAGGGCTTGTTGTGTTGTGATATGGTCAAGGCGTGATGATATATAAATTGTTGTATGAGATGATCATGTTTTGTTGAAGTTATCGGCAACTGGCAGCAGCCTTATGGTTGTCTCTTTATTGCATAAGATGCAAGCACTATATAATTTCTTTACTTTATCGCTATGCGATAGCAATAGTTGCAAAAGCAATAGATGGAGAGACGACCATGTGACGACATTTTGATCAAGATGATGTATATCGTGGTGTCAAACCGGTGAAGATAGTGATCATGATGGTGCTTTGGAGATGGAGATCAAAGGCACAAGATGATGATGGCCATATCATATCGCTTATATTGATTGCATGTGATGTTTATCCTTTATGCATCTTATTTTGCTTAATTTCAAGGTATAAGTGTTCTCTGTATAAGATAATATCTCACTAAATTTCAAGGTATAAGTGTTCTCCCTGAGTATGCAACGTTGCGATAGTTCGTCGTGCCGAGACACCACATGATGATCGGGTGTGATAAGCTCTATGTTCACATACAACGGGTGCAAGCCAGTTTTGCACACGCGGAATACTCGAGTTAAACTTGACGAGCCAAGCATATGCAGATATGGCCTCGGAACATTGAAGACCGAAAGGTCGAGCGTGAATCATATAGTAGATATGATCAACATAGTGATGTTCGCCATTGAAAACGACTCCATCTCACGTGATAATCGGACATGGTTTAGTTGATTTGGATCACGTGATCATTTAGATTACTGGAGGGATGTCTATCTAAGTGTGAGTTCTTAAATAATATGATTAATTGAACTTCAATTTATCATGAACTTAGTCCTGATAGTATTTGCATAACTATGTTATAGATCAATAGTTTGCAATGTAGCTCCCCGTTTATTTTGATATGTTCCTAGAGAAAACTATGTTGAAAGATGATAGTAGTAATGATGCGGATTGGATCCGTGATCTGAGGATTGTCCTCGTTGCTGCACAGAAGAATTATGTCCTTGATGCACCACTATGTGACATAACTATTGTAGGAGCAAATGGAGACGTTATGAACGTTTGACAAAGCTTGGTATGATGAGTACTTAATAGTTTAGTACACCATGCTTTACGGCTTAGAAGCGGGACTTCAAAATTGTTTTTCAGTGCCACAGAGCATATAAGGTGTTCTAAGAGTTGAAATTGGTATTTCATACCCATGCCCGTGTCGAGAGGTAGGAGACCTCTGAGAGTACTTTGCCTACAAGATGGAGGAGAATAGCTCAACCAGTGAGCATGTGCTCAGATTGTCTGGGTACTACAATTGCTTGGATCAAGTGGGAGTTAATCTTCCAAACAAGATAGTAGTTGACAAAGTTCTCTAGTCACTATCACCAAGTTACTAGAACTTAGTGATGAACTATAATATGCAAGGGATGACGAAAGTAATTCCCAAGCTCTTCGCAATGCTAAAATCAGCGAAGGTAGAAATCAAGAAATAGCATCAAGTGGTTAACAAGACCACTAGTTTCAAGAAAAGGGAAAAGGGAAAGAGAGGAACTTCAAAGAAGAATAGCAAGCAAGTTGCTGCTCCCACGAAGAAGCCCAAAGCTAGACCCAAGCCTGGAACTGAGTGCTTCTACTTCAAAGGAAATGGTCAGTGGAAGTGGAACTTCCCTAGATACTTGGAGGATAAGAAGGATGGAAAAGTGAACAAAAGTATATTTGGTATACATGTTATTGATGTGTACTTTACTAGTGTTTATAGCAACCCCTCAGCATTAGATACTGGTTCAGTTGCTAAGAGTAGTAATTCGAAACAGGAGTTGCAAAATAAACAGAGACTAGTTAAGGGTGAGGTGATGATGTGAGTTGGAAGTGATTCCAAGGTTGATAAGATCACCATCGCACACTCTCTTTACATTCGGGATTAGTGTTGAACCTAAAATAAATGTTATTTGGTGTTTGCGTAAAGCATAATATGATTGGATCATGTTTATTGCATTACAATTATTCATTTAAGTCAAGGATAATTGTTATTCTGTTTACATGAATAAAACCTTCTAAGGTCATACACCCAAGGTGACTGGTTTATTGAATCTCGATCCTAGTAATACACATATTCATAATATTGAAGCCAAAAGATGCAAAGTTAATAATGATAGTGCAACTTATATGTGGCACTGCCATTTAGGTCATATTGGTGTAAAGCACATGAAGAAACTCCATGCTAATGGGCTTTTGGAATCATTTGATTATGAGTCATTTGATGCTTGCGAACCATGCCTCATGGGCAAGATGACTAAAACTCCGTTCTCCTTGACAATGGAGCAAGCAACTAACTTATTGGAAATAATGCATACAGATGTATGCAATCCGATGAGTGTTAGAGGCTCGCGGCGGGTATCATTATTTTCTAACCTTCAGAGATGATTTGGGCAAATATGGGTATATCTACTTGATGAAACATATGTGTAAAACATTTGAAAAGTTCAAAGAATTTCAGAGTGAAGTGGAAAATCATCGTAACAAGCAAATAAAGTTTCTACGATCTGATCGCAGGGACGAATATTTGAGTTACGAGTTTGGTCTTCAACTAAAACAATGTGGAATAGTTTTACAAATTCATGCCACCTGGAACACCACAGCATAATGGTGTGTCCGAATGTCATAATCGTACTTTATTGGATATAGTACAATCTATGATGCCTCTTACCGATCTACCACTATCGTTTTGGGGTTATGCATTAGAGACAACTACGTTCACATTAAATAGGGCATCGTCTAATCCGTTGAGACGACACCATATGAACTATGGTTTGACTAGAAAACTAAGCTATAATTTCTTAAAGTTTGGGGTTGTGATACTTATGTGAAAAAGTTTCAGCCTGATAAGCTCAAACCCAAATCAGAAAAGTGCGTCTTCATAGGATACCCAAAAGAAACTGTTGGTTACACCTTCTATCACAAATCCGAAGGCAAGATATTCGTTGCTAAGAATGGATCCTTTCTAGAGAAGAAGTTTCTCTCGAAAGAAGTGATTGGGAGGAATGTAAAACTTGATGAGGTAATTGTACCTTCTCCCGAATTTTAATGTAGTTCATCACAGAATTAAGTTCTAGTGATTCCTACACCAATTAGTGAGGAAGTTAATGATGATGATCATGAAACTTCGTATCAAGTTACTACCGAACCTCGTAGGTCAACCAGAATACGTTCCGCACCAGAGTAGTACGTTAATCCTGTTCTAGAGGTCATGTTACTTGAACATGACGAACCTATGAACTATGAGGAAGTGATGATGAGCCCAGATTCCGCAAAATGGCTTGAAGCCATGAAATCTGAGATGAGATCCATGTATTAGAACAAAGTATGGACTTTGATTGACTTTCCCGTTGATCGGTGAGCCATTAATAATAAATGGATTTTCAAGAGGAAAACGGACACTGAAAGTAGTGTTACTATCTACAAAGCTCGAATTGTCGCAAAAGGTTTTCGACAAGTTCAAGATGTTGACGACGATGAGATTTTCTCACTCGTAGCGATGCTTAAGTCTGTCTGAATCATGTTAGCAATTGCCATATTTTATGAAATCTAGCAAATGGATGTCAAAACTGCATTCCTTAATGGATTTCTTAAAGAAGAGTTGTATATGATGCAACAAGAAGGTTTTGTCAATCCTAAAGGTGCTAACAAAGTGTGCAAGCTCCAACAATCCATCTATGGAATGGTGCAAGCATCTCGAAGTTGGAATATATGCCTTGATAAAGTGATCAAAGCATATGGTTTTATACAGACTTGCGGTGAAGCCTGTATTTACAAGAAAGTGAGTGGGAGCACTATAGAATTTCTGATAAGTATACGTGAATGACATATTGTTGATCGAAAATAATGTAGAATTTTCTGGAAAGCATAAAGGAGTGTTTGAAAGGAGTTTTTCAAATAAAAGACCTCGATGAAGTTGCTTACACATTGAGCATCAAGATATATAGAGATAGATCAAGACGCTTGATAAGATTTTTCAATGAGTACATACCTTGACAAGATTTTGAAGAAGTTCAAAATGGGACAGTCAAAGAAGGAGTTCTTGCCTGTGTTGCAAGGTGTGAAGTTGAGTAAAGACTCAAAACCCGACCATGACAGCAAATAGAAAGTGAATGAAAATCATTCCCTATGCCTCAGTCATAGGTTCTATAAAGTATGTTATGTTGTGTACCAGACCTATTGTGTACCTCACTATAAGTTTGGCAAGAGGGTACAATAGTGATCCAAGAGTGGATCACTGGACAACGGTCAAAAATATCCTTAGTGGAATAAGGAAATGTGTCTTGGTTATAGAGGTGACAAAGAGTTCGTTGTAAAGAGTTACATTATTCAAGCTTTGACACCAATCTGGATGACTCTAAGTGTCAATCTAGATACATATCGAAAGTGGGAGCAATTAGCTAGAGTAGTTCCATGCAAAGCATTATAGACATAGAAAATTTGCAAAAATACATACAGTTCTGAATGTGGTAGACCCGTTGACTAAATTTCTCTCACAAGCGAAACATGATCACTCTTTGGGTGTTAATCACATAGCGATGTGAACTAGATTATTGACTCTAGTATACCCTTTGGGTGTTAGTCACATGGAGATGTGAACTAATCACATAAAGATGTGAACTATTGGTGTTAAATCACGTGAACTAGATTATTAACTCTAGTGCAAGTGGGAGACTGAAGGAAATATGCCCCAGAGGCAATAATAAAGTTGTTATTTATATTTCTTTATATCATGATAAAGGTTTATTATTCATGCTAGAATTGTATTCACCGGAAACTTAGTACATGTGTGAATACATAGACAAACAGAGTGTCACTAGTTTGCCTCTATTTGACTAGCTCGTTGAATCAATGATGGTTATGTTTCCTAACCATAGACATGAGGTGTCATTTGATTAACGGGATCATGTCATTAGAGAATGATGTGATTGAATTGACCCATCCATTACATTAGCACGGTGATCGTTTAGTTTGTTGCTATTGGTTTCTCCATAACTTATACATGTTCCTATGACTATGAGATCGTGCAACTACCAAATACCGGAGAAACACTTTGTGTGCTACCAAACGTCACCATGTAACTGGGTGATTATAAAGGTGATCTACAGGTGTCTTCGATGGTGTTTGTTGTGTTGGCATAGATCAAGATTAGGATTTGTCACTCCAATTGTCGAAGAGGTATCTCTGGGCCCTCTCGGTAATGCACATCACTATAAGCCTTTCAAGAAATGTGACTAATGAGTTAGTTGCGGGATGATGCATTACGGAACGAGTAAAGAGACTTGCCGGTAACGAGATTGAACTAGGTATGAGGATATCGATGATCGAATCTCGGGAAAGTAACATATCGATGACAAAGGTAACAACATATGTTGTTATGCGGTTTGACCGATTAAGATTCTTTTAGAATATGTAGGAACCAATATGAGCATCCAGGTTCCGGTATTGGTTATTGACTGGAGATGAGTCCCGATCATGTCTACATAGTTCTCGAACCCGTAGGGTCCGCACGCTTAACATTCTGTGATGATTTGTATTATGAGTTATGTGATTTGATGACCGAAGTTTGTTCGGAGTCCGGGATGAGATCGGGGACATGACGAGGAGTCTCGAAATGGTCGAGACGTAAAGATCGATATATTGGATGGCTATATTCGGACATCGGAAATGTTCCGAGTGATTCGGGTATTTTTCGGAGTACTCTAGAGTTATGGGAATTCGTATTGGGCCTTTATGGGCCATACGAGAAAGGAGAGAAAGGCCTCAAGGGTGGCCGCGCACCTTCCCCATGGATTAGTCCAAATTGGACTAGGGAAAGGGGGTGCCCCCTTCCTTCCTTCCCCTTCTCCCTGCCCTTTTTCATATTCCATGTGGGAGGTGGAATCCTACTAGGACTAGGGAGTCCTAGTAGGACTCCATACTTTGGGCGCACCCTATGAGGGTTGGCCTCCTCCTTCCTCCATCCTTTACATACGTGTCCAGGGGGCACCCCATAGACACACAATTTGAGCATTGTCTCTTAGCCGTGTGCGGTGCCCCCTCCACTATAATCCACCTTGGTCATATCGTAGCGGTGCTTAGGCCAAGCCCTGTTCCGGTAGCATCATCATCACCATCATCACACCGTCATGCTGACGAAACTCTCCCTCGACACTCTGCTAGATCGTGAGTTCATGGGACGTCACCGAGCTGAATGTGTGCAGATCGCGGAGGTGTCGTACTTTTGGTACTAGGATCGGTCGGATCGTGAAGACGTACGACTACATCAACCGCGTTGTCATAACGCTTTCGCTTACGCTCTACAAAGGTACGTAGACAATACTCTCCCCTCTCGTTGCTATGCATCACCATGATCTTGCATGTGCATAGGAAATTTTTGATGTTACTGTGTTCCCCAACAATAAATTGACAGCACACTAACCATTGATAATTGTGAGTTCTTGATTTGTAATCCAGTGGTGTAGTGAAGCTGCCAACTCATTCACAATGTCATTTCCTTCCTTGTCTTAACCTGAACAATACCTTATTTTGTTAATGCTATTTTAAACTATGTCACTTTATTCCTTAGTACGAAATGTGATGAATTGTCACCACTGATACTTATATGTGCAAAACATGTCATCTGTCTGCTTGTTTATCTTTCAGAGTCAGGTGGATATAAGTGTCAAACAAGCGCAGTCTCATCAGCTTGCTCAGCTGCTTCCGCTACAGCTCCCAAGCAGGGCTAACCTTTCTTGAACTCTATTGAAATGCTGCCGGTTTTGTATATTATTTTGTCCGTGTGTTTATTTGCACTGGTGGCGATCTTTGATGCCCAGTGTATGTAATCTACTGTCTACTTGTGCTTTATTATCATAGTGGCGAACTTCGATGCCCAGTGGATGTAATATGCCATAATTTCTTCATTGTATACTCTAGGTTTTTTCTTATTCACGATGCTGCAGTTATTTTACTGTATATATTTCATGTCTTCGCAATAAACCGGTCAAACCATAAAATTACGGTACATAATCGGGCTGTCATGCAAATCATTATGTATGATCCGCAACATGGCCCCAGTTATCTTGGTCCGTTAACAGGCCTAAATGTATACTGGCCCACTAGTAGATTTGGGCCTTTAATAGGCCGAGTAAACCGCCAGCCCTATTTTCGCAAGAAAACTCAATGGGCTTTTAGTAGGCTGAAAAGTAGTATGGGCCTAAAACGTGTCGAACAGCTCACGGACTGACAGCAGGCCGAAATACACCCCGGCCGATGATTGTGCCAATCACAGCATGGGCCGTTAACAGGACAAAATTGTCTCGGTCCTTATTTGGCCGAATCAGATAATTGGCTGTGAGCAGGCTGGATGCAAACCAGGCGGTAGTTAGGCCCAACTATATGATGGGCTTTTAACAAGACGAAATAACTATAGGCCCGTAATGTTAAACAGGACATTAACTCGCCGAAACTAATATCAGGCCGAATTACTAAGGCCTTTAGCAAGTGGGCCCAAAAGCATAGCGTCCAGTTGATGGGCCAAATCTGTTATGGGCCATAATTTAGCGCAAAGCCTCTTAAAGGGCCAGATCTGATCTGGGTCATAATCTGGCCCAAAACATGGTAGGCTTTTAACGGGCCGGATCTCATATGGGCCTTTATTAGGCCCGGAACGTGGCAGGTTGTTAATGGACCGGATCAAATATGGGTCAGCATTTGGCACAAAACATGGTAGGCTGTTAACGGGCGGGCCCACTAGTGTCCTCAAAATCTTGTACGCCTTTAGCTAGGCCGGCCCATTATAGCCGGCGAAATCTCATGGGCCTTTAGCTGGGCCGGCACATTATGGTCCACAAAATCTTGTGGGCCTTTAGTTGGGCCGGCCCATTTAATCTTTATGGGCCACTTTTGGGCCGGTCCATGTGTCAGCATATCATAGGCTCATCTCGCCCATTGGATGAGTGACATCTGTGCAAACGCGGAGCTGACACATGGTTCCGTTGGCCAATGATAATTTTACGCGTGGAAAATCAGCATTGGTCATGGATGTTAGCGGGTTATTGGATCCAAAACCGGACCCGATAGCTTAACGGCGACCCATTACAGTGGATGCCACATGTCGGTCACCCTTGACGAAAGCACTTCCATGATGCGGCATTTATCGTCATGGAAGTGAACACTTCTGTGATGATAATTTTGGTAATGTCATGGAACACTTCTACGACAGCATAGGTATGACTATCTTGATTCTGTCATAAAATCGTCATGGATGTACATGCATGACATAAAATATGACCTACTGTGACAAACACGTATCATCACGGAAGTGTATTATTTTGTAGTGTGTGTAGTATTCAAGCAACCAATTCTTATTCCATTTTCTTACTCTATTCGTACCTACTAACTTATACCCCTTTGTAAACTAATATAAGAGCGTTTAGATCACTACTTTAGTTATCTAAATGCTCTTATATTAGTTTCAGAGGGAGTAGTTAACAATACACTTTTCTTTTGCCCTATTTTAACTAAATATTCCCTGTACACCCACTTCTATCAGAAAGCGTCGCTGACTAGGTGACTAGAGGTGGAGAATGAGGCCGCCAACAAGCGGAGGCGGGTCGAGCGAGAACCGCACGCGACTCCATCAGGCCTAGACTTCATCAGCAGCCTCCCCAATGATATGTTGATAGTTATAATCTCCATAATCCAAATGAAATATGGGGCGCGGACAACCGTCCTTACTTGGCGGTGGCGCCTCCTATGGCACTAGACCCCTCTCAAGCTCATCGACGCCCACGAGCTCTGCCATGGCTATCGGAAAATCTTGGATGCGTCCTCCTATATCCTCGGGAGTCACCATGGCCCAACCAGAGGCCTTAGCATGGGCAATTTACGTTCCAATGGCAAGGACCGAGCCCATCTTGACGAGTGGTTCCGATCCCCCACCCTAGATAAGCTTGAGGAGCTCACTTTTAATGATGAGCATATGGACTCGCTGCAAACGTCCACACTCCGCCTCGCGCCCACGTTGCACGCCTCCAAGTTCATGAACTGCCATCCCCCCTTAATGATGTGCCCGCTCTTATTCTACCATGACTAAAGCACCTCAAGCTCGTCGTGCTCTGCCTCCCAAAGGATGAATGTAGCGCCTGCTCCACGGCTGTATTGCACTCGAGTACCTTCGTCTTCAGGCGATCAATGGGTTGAGTAGCTTCCACATTACCTCCGTGACTCTCCGGACTATTTATATGAGTTGTTGGTGCTCCAACAAGAGATCACCAAAGGTGTACCACAGTATGGTCATTGAGGACACACCTTGTGATGGCCCGAGACCCGACGCTCCAGACGTCTTCCATGGTTTTCGTTGTCGTCGTGTGTTTTATTTGCTCGTAGTCGTTTGTAGTTGCCGCTTCTTCCTCGCCTATGTTGACCTTTCTCAAACCAACCATTCTTTTGTTGTCCGACCCTATGACCCTCTCTACACAGTTCTCAGACCCCCTCGAGTGCGCGTCCGAAATTGCCCCCAAACCCGAATCGGGCTGTCATTACTGATGGGTCCGGATCATCCTCAAACATCCCTAAAATATCTTTGGTTCTTTGTTGGTCTCTCCTAGCATGTTTTTCTCGGCCATCTGATTATGATCAGAGGGACTAGAATAGCCCCTAACCTAAATCCACATGCTATAAATAAACTAGTCCAACCCTAATCTTTAGGAGGCTTGTCCCATCAGTCTCGTCTGCACCGCCAGCCTTCCAACCACTCGCCTCCCACCTTGGGATCCTCCCAAATCCATCCTAGGCCAACCACCATCTCCCCTTGATCCATCCACCCAACCACACCACAGCCAGCTGCCTTGCGGCGCCCTCACCCTCGAGCTCCAACAAGAACCTCGCCCCTCCATCCCCTGATTCGAGCACCTCCTAGAGCATGACCACGCGTGTCGTCAAGTCCCTGCCCCGAGCACCCCCGCAAGCAGCAGCAGTTCCCGCGTCTCCGGCCAGCAGGCGCCACCTCCAGCAGGCCGTCCCACTCCCCTGCCTCCCCACGCGCCTCCATCCTCCCTGTTACAAACTCTCATGCCTCTGCCTCTCTCTCATAGGGAACCATGTCGAGGCCAGGGAGAAATTGAGCACCATCACCCTTGGGGTTCGTCGTTGACGGCCATCCCCGTCGTCCTCGCCTCTTCCCCGCCGTCCTGGCCTCCTCTGTATTCCAAGTCCCTACATTGGAGCTGAACCTCGCCGCCAAGCCGCCTCCTTAACCTCGAGTACATCTAGAGCCACCAAGTTCCACCATCCGCCATGGCCATGGAGCTCGTCGGCATCGTCCTTGTGTCATCCCAGCCTCATCGCCGTTTGCCGCCTCACTGGCTTCAAGGCCCCGCCGCCCCAGCAAGCACCTCGACGAATCCAGTCGTCCGCTAGCCTCGCTTGTCGTCCCCACGCCAAGTCCCGCGCCCTGCATCGCCTGCATCCTCCTGCATCGACCCATTGTAGACACAGAGGAGGACGAGCGTTGACCTCGCCCGCTCGATCCCCTGCCTCACCTTGATCTGGAGCTGGACCGTCCCCCCCCCCCCCCCGTAGCTTGCTGCCTCCACCGACCTAGGCCAAGGCCCAATGTGACCAGCTCCCCTAGCCCAGTTCAATTCTGTTTCAGCCCGTAGTTTTTTTTGCTGCTGCTGCTGCAAATTTGTGAAAATAACCAGAGAATTATTGTTTTACAGTTTGGCCCCTAGAGTTCATGCATCTAATAACTCCACAACCGTGCATCGGATTAAAATGATGCAAACATGTAAAATGCTTAGTTTTTCATTTACTTCAATAATTAGCAGCATTCATCCATGTTAAAAAAATTTAAAATGATGTTTGATTAAATTTGCTCATATGACATGTTAAAATGGTTTATTTCATAAATAATTAACCGTAGCTCTGAATCTAATAAACGTTATATGTAAATGGGGTGGAAAATGTCTAGATTAACATGGTGCACTTTACTTTCCTGTTTAACAACTCTAAATTGTGTATAGGGCAGAACAGTAGCAAATTCGAAATATGCATATGTGGATTTTCCAAAATTATTCTTTGTTATTTCTGGCCCCATTTAAACTTGCATAAATGTGTAGTTTACATATGCCTCCCCTCTTGCCATGTTTGACAACATTTAATATTGTTGGGTAAATAAATGGGAGAGAACTAAATAAATGAATATGGTGTTTCGTCAATGTGTAACTCATTGCATATTGAGCTCAACTTAATTTGTAGTATTGTTTGTTGAACTTTGCCATGCCATGCCTCATTAAACCGGACATGCATCATACTTGGTTGCGCATCATGCCATGATTATGCTTGTTTGTTTACCATGTTGTTTGCTTCTTTCTGGTTGCTATTCTGCTCGATAGTTCTGCTTTCGTTGCGATTGTGAGGATCCATTTGACTCCGTTGGTTCGTCTTCTTCATGGATTCGGTCTTCTTCCTAGCGGGATCTCAGGCAAGATGACCGTTACCATGGATCTCACTACTATCTTTGCTATACTAGTTGGCTCCATGCTATCGCTCTATCGCTCTACCTACCACTTGTTTATCAAGCCTCCCAAATTGCCATGATAAGCCCCTAACATTTTCCACCATCCTAGCAAACCATTGTTTGGCTATGTTACTGCTTTGCTCAGCCGCTCTTATAGCATTACTAGTTGTAGGTGCAGTTGCAGTTTGTTCCATGTTGGGACATGGATATTATGGGATATCACAATATCTCTTATTTAATTAATGCATCTATATACTTGGTAAAGGGTGGAAGGCTTAGCCTTTTGCTTGGTGTTTTGTTCCACTCTTGCTGCCCTAGTTTCCGTCATACCGATGTTATGTTCCTTGATTTTCCGCCCCTAACATGGTGAGGGTTTATGGGCCCCTCTTGAAAGTTCACTTTGAATAAAACTCTTCCAACAAGGTCCAACATTGGTTTTACCATTTGCTCAACATAATAACTAAACATGATAATAAACTTGACGCATAGGGAGTTAGCGCTACCCGAGGTTTGTTATTCAACCTAATGCATGGGGGCAGTGCTGATGGTGTTGGTCACAATCGGGCAGCCTGCGGGGCCACCTCGGGTAAACTCGAGGGCTGGTTTTACTCGTAGCTTGTCCCATCTAGTAGTGGCCTGAGACGAGATACACGCGGTTACTATCAGGGTGTCGGCACGCTGGGAGGTCTTGATGGATTAGTTTTACCATTGTCGAAATGTGTTGTGCACTGGGATTCCGAGTCTGGTCGGAGGGTCCCAAGATGGAGGATTGTCTCCGCGGATCGTGAGCTTATCATGGGCTAAGTTGGGAGACCCCTGCAGGATATAAACTTTTGAGAGTCGTTCCCACGGTTATGTGGCATATGGGAATTTTTAATATCCGGTTGTAGTGGACTTGAACTAAACTTAATTAAAATACACAAACCACGTGCGTAACCATGATTGTCTCTTTTCGGGTGCGTTTGAGAGGAGAACACGGTTGAGTTAGGTTTGAACGTAAGTAGTTCAGGATCACTTCTTGATCATTACTAGTTTGCGATCGTTTGTGTAGTTTCTCATCTTACTCTTGTATTAGTAAGTTAGCCACCATATAATGCTTAGTACTGCTGCAACCTCACCACTTATCCATTCCATACCAATTAAGCTTTGCCATTCTTGCTACCCATGGTAATGGGATTGCTGAGTCCTTGTGGCTCATAGATTACTACAACAATAGTTGCAGGTATAGCTAATGCGATGATCTGACGCGAGTGCAATGCTTGGTTGTTTTGGAGTTCTTCTTCTTCGATCAAGGGATAGGTTCCGGGTCGGGGAGCCTGGGCCAGCAGGGTGGTTGTCGTTCTTCTTTTTGGTTTGGCTTCATCCGTAGTTTGATCCTGCTCTTCTGTATGATGATTTCTATGTATTGATGAACTGTTGTATTCATGTTATAGCTTGTGGCGAGTGTAAGCCTTTGTCTTGTATTCTCATCTATTCAGTACATGGTATGTTCTAATCACTGTTCAAGATATCTTCCGATATTCCGATAAATCGGCCGATTTATCGCTTATCGTTGGCTGGCCGATAAGATAAATCAGACGGTAAATCAGCTGATATGGCGATAAATCAGCCAATATGTCGATAAACTTGCCGATTTACCCCTTATCATGGGTCGACTGATAAGTTCCCGATAAGCGATATCCCCAACATTGGTTCTAATGATATCCACCTTGCTCTGCACTCAAAACGCGGTTGTGCCCCAATCATGAATTCATCACGTGATTGGGATAGAATCGCATCTTGGGTGCCACACACCTTCACTTGAGAGATTACTTGTAGTTGACCAAGAAGGTGCAATAAGAATCTATGTCATTTCTACCCCGAAATTGACAGTGATGGGCTACTCGTCTGACAAATACTCCGAACTTGTTATTGGATCCACACCCATTCAGGTACAACAGTCGCCTTCTGCCTCTCCTTCTAGAAATTAACAGTATTTCTAACTTTGAAGATGTATGTTCATCTGTCATCCAGAAAATGATTCTGACAAGCTTGACCCCGAAACTATGCACAGTGAAGGTCTTGGCACTAGAATCTGTCGGCCCCAACCTGGACCAAGTTTTCAGCCTCCTGAGATGCTTTCCGTGCCTGGAGAAGCTATATATCCAAGTGATGTTCCTTTCCTGTTAAATGTTAACCATAAGGGAGTTAAATTTTTGACACTTTTTCCCAAGTTTACAATGACAATGTACTACGATTTCTGAAGGAATTTTGGAGGATTTCAGTACATACATGCCCCCCCCATATTGGTTGCTTGATCCATATGGTTACGATCCATAAGCATTTCTCTTTTGGATTCAATTGTACTTGTTTTCTTAGGGAACTTTTAATCCACTCCAAGCTCTTGTGAAGAAGGCTACATTTTTCTAGATTGTAATCCAATGCCCATGTTATCATGTCGGATCAAAGATGGCACATTAGTGCATTTTACAAATCCGGCAAACTAATTAGGTCTGTAGTAGTGTTCAAAACTGCATGTAGGCACTAACACGTTTTCTTCTTTTGCAGATAAGATTAGGCCTACTGATGGATAATGTGATACAATATAACAATCACATCGAATGTCTAGATCTGCATCTCTCCGAAATTACTTTGTACTCTTACCGAGGGACCTTACCGAAGATTATATTCGCCAGGTTCTTTGTTGTCAGAGCAAGGGTGCTGAAGGTAATGAGGTTTGCCCTAGATTTATTTTGCAAAAATGAATGTTTTGTTGATCAGCACCAGTGGCTGCGGCAGAATGGAAAAGGCTCCAAAAAAGCTGAATTTCCTGTTGGAATTTCAGCAGACAGACTAATCGAAAGTCATCGTGTCAACCCCATACATGACTTGTTAGTAGCGGATCCCTTTATAGAAATGATGAGGTTTCGAAACCAGCCTTACTAGTGGTAATATTAGTTTGAACCTCTCTTATATCCATGTTCAGCTGATCAGCACAGGCGTTTGCAGCTGAATGAGCTGAATTTTATTTCTAATATTAGTTTGGACTTTGCGATCTTCGAATTTGAGCCATATAACTCTGTAATTTGGACCTTGCAATATTTGGGGCTTTTGTGGTACAATCATCGAAATGGCATCGTATGAGACTCGTATATTGGCAGCACTTTTTAACCTTAATATGCAATGGACTTAGATATTATTAACCATTCTTGAATGTGTTTCCCTTGATGATCTCATAGCACATGATCTGCATAGCTAACTCGACTGCGATCTCGACATTATTGCACACAGTTGGTTGCTACCTCTTGAGCACTTGCGTTGGTTTTCCCTTGAAGAGGAAAGGGTGATGCAGCAGAGTAGCGTAAGTCTTTCCCTCAGTTTTTGAGAACCAAGGTATCAATCCAGTAGGAGGCTACGCGTGAGTCCCTCGCACCTGCACAAAATAAATAAATCCTGGCAACCAACGCAATAAGGGGTTGTCAATCCCTACACGGTCACTTACGAGAGTGAGATCTGATAGATATGATAAGATAATATTTTTCGTATTTTTATGATAAAGATGCAAAGTAAAATAAAAGGCAATGAAAATAACAAAGTATTGGAAGATTAATATGATGAAGATAGACCCGGGGGCCATAGGTTTCACTAGTGGCTTCTCTCGAGAGCATAAGTATTTTACGGTGGGTGAATGAATTACTGTTGAGCAATTGGCAGAATTGAGCATAGTTATGAGAATATCTAGGTATGATCATGTATATAAGCATCACATCCGAGACAAGTAGACCAACTCCTTCCTGCATCTACTACTATTACTCCACACATCTACCGCTATCCAGCATGCATCTGGAGTATTAAGTTCATAAGAACAGAGTAACCCCTTAAGCAAGATGACATGATGTAGAGGGATAAACTCATGCAATATGATGAAAACCCCATCTTGTTATCCTCGATGGCAACAATACAATACATGCCTTGCTGCCCCTACTGTCACTGGGAAAGGACACCGCAAGATTGAACCCAAAGTTAAGCAGTTCTCCCATTGCAAGAAAGATCAATCTAGTACGACAAACCAAACTGATAATTCGAAGAGACTTGCAAAGATAACCAATCATACATAAAAGAATTCAGAGGATAATCAAATATTGTTCATAGATAAACTTGATCATAAACCAACAATTCATCAGTCTCAACAAATACACCGCAAAAAGAAGAATGCATTGAATAGATCTCCACAAGAGAGGGGGAGAACTTTGTATTGAGATCCAAAAAGAGAGAAGAAGCCATCTAGCTAATAACTATGGACCCGTAGGTCTGAGGTAAACTACTCACACTTCATCGGAGAGGCTATGGTGTTGATGTAGAAGCCCTCCGTGATCGATGCCCCCTCCGGCGGAGCTCCGGAACATGCCCCAAGATGGGATCTCGTGGATACAGAAAGTTACAGCGGTGGAATTAGGGTTATGGCTCCATATCTGATCGTTTGGGGGTACTTAGGTATATATAGGAGGAAGAAGTATGTTAGTGGAGCAACAGGGGCCCACAAGGGTGGAGGGCACACCTTGGGGGGGTAGGCGCGCCCCCTACCTCGTGGCCTCCCAGTTGGTTGCTTGACGTAGGGTCCAAGTCTCCTGGGTCTTGTTCGGTGAGAAAATCACGTTCCGAAGGTTTCATTCCGTTTGGACTCCGTTTGATATTCCTTTTCTTCAAAACCCTAAAATAGGGAAAGACAACAATTCTGGGTTGGGCCTCCGGTTAATAGGTTAGTCCCAAAAATAATATAAAAGTGGATAATAAATCCCAATAATGTCCAAAACAGTAGATAATATAGCATGGAGCAATCAAAAATTATAGATACGTTAGAGACGTATCAAGCAGCCCCAAGCTTAATTCCTGCTCGTCCTCGAGTAGGTAAATGATAAAAACAGAATTCTTGATGTGGAATGCTACTTGGCATAATTTCAATGTAATTCTTCTTAGTTGTGGTATGAATATTCAAATCCGAAAGATTCAAGACAAAAGTTTAATATTGACATAAAAATAATAATACTTCAAGCATACTAACTAAGCAATTATATCTTCTCAAAATAACATGGCTAAAGAAAGTTATCCCTACAAAATCATATAGTCTGGCTATGCTCTATCTTCACCACACGAAATATTTAAATCATGCACAACCCCGATGACAAGCCAAACAATTGTTTCATACTTTTGACATTCTCAAACTTTTTCAATCTTCACGCAATACATGAGCGTGAGCCATGGACATAGCACTATAGGTGGAATAGAATGGTGGTTGTGGAGAAGACAAAAAGGGAGAAGATAGTCTCACATCACCTAGGCGTATCAACGGGCTATGGAGATGCCCATTAATAGATATCAATGTGAGTGAGTAGGGATTGCCATGCAACGGATGCACTAGAACTATAACTATATGAAAGCTCAAAAAGAAACTAAGTGGGTGTGCATCCAACTCGCTTGCTCACGAAGACCTAGGGAAATTTGAGGAAGCCCATCATTGGAATATACAAGCCAAGTTCTATAATGAAAAATTCCCACTAGTATATGAAAGTGACAACATAGGAGACTCTCTATCATGAAGATCATGGTGCTACTTTGAAGCACAAGTGTGGTAAAAGGATAGTAGCATTGTCCCTTCTCTCTTTTTTGTCTCGTTTTTTTATTTGGGCCTTTTCTCTTTTTTTGTGGTCTCTTTATTTTGGAGATTTTTTATTTTTTTATTTTTTTTTTATTTTTCGTCTGGAGTCTCATCCCGACTTGTGGGGGAATCAGAGTCTCCATCATCCTTTTCTCACTGGGACAATGCTCTAATAATGATGATCATCACACTTTTATTTTCTTACAACTCAACAATTACAACTCGATACTTAGAACAAAATACGACTCTATGTGAATGCCTTCGGCGGTGTACCGGGATATGCAATGAATCAAGAGTGACATGTATGAAAGACTTATGAACGGCGGCTTTGCCACAAATATGATGTCAACTACATGATCATGCAAAGCAATATGGCAATGATGAAGTGTGTCATAATAATAGAACGGTGGAAAGCTGCATGGCAATATATCTCGGAATGGCTATGGAAATGCCATAATAGGTAGGTATGGTGGCTGTTTTGAGGAAGGTATATGGTGGGTGTATGATGCCCGCGAAAGGTGCGCGGTATTAGAGAGGCTAGCAATGGTGGAAGGGTGAGAGTGCGTATGATCCATGGAATCAACATTAGTCATCAAGAACTCATATACTTATTGCAAAAATCTACAAGTTATCAAAGCAAAGTATTACGCGCATGCTCCTAGGGGGATAGATTGGTGGGAAAAGACCATCGCTCATCCCCGACCGCCACTCATAAGGAAGACAATCAATAAATAAATCATGCTCCGACTTCATCACATAACGGTTCACCATACGTGCATGCTACGGGAATCACAAACTTTAACACAAGTATTTCTCAAATTCACAACTACTCAACTAGCATGACTCTAATATCACCATCTCCATATCTCAAAACAATTACCAAGCATCAAACTTCTCTTAGTATTCAACACATTGATAAGAGAATTTTACTATTAATCTTGTATACCTAACATATTAGGATTATTTAAGAAAATTACCATGCTATTTAAGAACCTCAAAATAATCTAAGTGAATCATGAGAGATCAATTGTTTCTATAAAACAAATCCACCACTGCGCTCTAAAAATATATAAGTGAAGTACTAGAGCAAAACTATATAACTCAAAAGATATAAGTGAAGCACATAGAGTATTCTAATAATTTCCGAATCATGTGTGTCTCTGTCAAAAGGTGTGTACAGCAAGGATGATTGTGGTAAACTAACAAATAAATACTCAAATCATACAAGATGCTCCAAGCAAAACACATATCATGTGGTAAATAAAAATATAGCTCTAAGTAAAGTTACCGATAGAAGTAAACGAAAGAGGGGATGCCTTCCGGGGCATCCCCAAGCTTTGGCTTTTAGGTGTCCTTATATTATATTGGGGGTTCCATGGGCATACCCAAGATTAGGCTCTTGCCACTCCTTGTTCCATAATCCATAAAATCTTGACCCAAAACTTGAAAACTTCACAACACAAAACTTAAAGTAGAAAATCTCGTGAGCTCCGTTAGCGAAAGAAAACAAAAGACCACTTCAAGGTACTGTAATGGACTCATTATTTATTTGTATTGGTGTTAAACCTACTGTATTCCAACTTCTCTATGGTTTATATACTATTTACTAGCCATATATTCATTAAAATAAGCAAACAACACACGAAAAACAGAATCTGTCAAAAACAGAACAGTCTGTAGTAATCTCTAGCTAGCGCAAGATCTGGAACCCCACAAATTCTAAAATAAATTACTGGACGTGAGGAATTTCTCTATTGATCATCTGAAAAAATAATTAACTAAATATCACTTTCCAAATAAAAATGGCAGCAGTTCTCGTGAGCGCTAAAGTTTCTGTTTTTTACAGCAAGTTTAACTAGACTTTCCCCATGTCTTCCCAACGGTTCTACTTGGCACAAACACTAATTAAACACAAAAAACATAACTAAAACAGAGTCTAGATAAATTATTTATTACTAAACAGGATCAAAAATCAAGGAATAAAAATAAAATTGGGTTTCCTCCCAACAAGCGCTATCGTTTAACGCCCATAGCTAGGCATAAAAGCAAGGATAGATCTAGGTATTGCCATCTTTGGTTGGTAATTCTTCAATGAGGCATATACCATCCTTAGGAATTTCTTTCTTTTTATTGATTATCAAACTTTTAGGCACAAGATCGAAAAATTCATTTGTAACAAATGGTTCCTTAATGACAGCAAAAAATTAGGATGAATACTTATAGATTTGAGATCCGCAGTTTCTTTGCTAGAGGATTCACCTTTATTTTTAGGAACATACATTAGCTTGGCAATTTTAGTTGGAGGACTTGGGGTATTCTTTATGGAAGAAAAAACGGTTCCCAAGTTGGTAATGATACCCTCAAGTTTATCTATTATAGTGGAATCATGATTTATTCTTTCATTAACTATAGGTTCCTTCTCTTTAATATTTTTCAAAGTTACTCCTACTTTAGATCCATTTTGGGTAATTTGGTTCTGGATCTTTTTATCGAAATTTTCAATCAACTCAATGGTAGAAACTTTATTTTCAATAATTTCAAGTTTTTGCATTACATTCTCCAAAGTTAACATAGTTCCATTAACCAAAAGAGGTGGTGAGCCAAATAAATCTATCATAGCATTATAAGAATGAAAAGTGTTGCTACCCAAGCAATTCCCTCCGGTAATGGTATCAAGGACATATATGTACCAAGGAGCAACGCCTACATAAAAATTGCGAAGAAGAACGGAAGTAGATTGCTTCCTGGTAGATCTATTTTGAGCATTGCAAATTCTATACCAAGCGACTTTTAGATTTTCTCCCTCCCTTTGCTTAAAATTTAGAACTTCATTCTCGGGAGACAATGGAGAAGATAGAGGACTCACCATAACGACAGGCAAACGGAAAAGAGGGAACCGGAAAAGAAAGGGAGGATAGAGAGAGAGAGAGGGCGAATAAAACGGCAAGGGTGAAGTGGGGGAGAGGAAAACGAGAGGCAAATGGCAAATAATGTAATGCGGGAGATAAGGGTTCGTGATGGGTACTTGGTATGTTGAATTTTGTGTAGACCTCCCCGGCAACGGCGCTAGAAATCCTTCTTGCTACCTCTTGAGCACTTGCGTTGGTTTTCCCTTGAAGAGGAAAGGGTGATGCAGCAGAGTAGCGTAAGTATTTCCCTCAGTTTTTGAGAACCAAGGTATCAATCTAGTAGGAGGATACGCGCGAGTCCCTCGCACCTGCACAAAACAAATAAATCCTCGCAACCAACGTGATAAGGGGTTGTCAACCCCTACACGGTCACTTACGAGAGTGAGATCTGATAGATATGATAAGATAATATTTTTGGTATTTTTATGATAAAGATGCAAAGTAAAATAAAAGGCAATGAGAATAACAAAGTATTGGAAGATTAATATGATGAAGATAGAACCGGGGGCCATAGGTTTCACTAGTGGCTTCTCTGAAGAGCATAAGTATTTTATGGTGGGTGAACGAATTATTGTTGAGCAATTGACAAGATTGAGCATAGTTATGAGAATATCTAGGTATGATCATGTATATAGGCATCACGTCCAAGACAAGTAGACCGACTCCTGCCTGCATCTACTATTATTACTCCACACATTGACCGCTATCCAGCATGCATCTAGAGTATTAAGTTCATAAGAACAGACTAACGCCTTAAGCAAGATGACATGATGTAGAGGGATAAACTCATCCAATATGATGAAAAACCCATCTTGTTATCCTCGATGGCAACAATACAATACGTGCCTTGCTGCCCCTACTGTCACTGGGAAAGGACACCGCAAGATTGAACCCAAAGCTATGCACTTCTCCCATTGCAAGAAAGATCAATCTAGTAGGCCAAACCAAACTGATAATTCGAAGAGACTTGCAAAGATAACCAATCATACATAAAAGAATTCAGAGGAGATTCAAATATTGTTCATAGATAAACTTGATCATAAACCCACAATTCATCGGTCTCAACAAACACACCGCAAGATGAAGATTACATCGAATAGATCTCTACAAGGGAGCGGGAGAACTTTGTATTGAGATCTAAATAGAGAGAAGAAGCCATCTAGCTAATAACTATGGACCTGTAGGTCCAAGGTAAACTACTCACACTTCATCGGAGAGGCTATGGTGTTGATGTAGAAGCCCTCCGTGATCGATGCCCCCTCCGGCGGAGCTCCGGAATAGGCCCCAAGATGGGATCTCGTGGATACAAAAAGTTACGGCGGTGTAATTAGGGTTTTGGCTCCGTATCTGATCGCTTGGGGTACATAGGTATATATAGGAGGAAGAAGTATGTCGGTGGAGCAACAGGGGGCCCATGAGGGTGGAGGGCGCGCCTGGGGGGGTAGGCACGCCCCCCTACCTCGTGGCCTCCCTGTTGGTTGCTTGACGTAGTGTCCAAGTCTCCTGGGTCTTGTTCGGTGAGAAAATCACGTTCCCGAAGGTTTCATTCTGTTTGGACTCCGCTTGATATTCATTTTCTTCGAAACCCTAAAATAGGCAAAAAAAACAACAATTCTAGGTTGGGCCTCGAGTTAATAGGTTAGTCCCAAAAATAATATAAAAGTGGATAATAAAGCCCAATAATGTACAAAACAGTAGATAATATAGCATGGAGCAATCAAAAATTATAGATATGTTGGAGACGTATCATTGGTTTCTTCAACCGTGCTCTGTAGAGCACAAAATTAATTATCACACTAAGTGTCCATCATCACCCTTCTGTGTAACTTTGACCTCATCACCCACAGGTATAATTACGACCGATGTCATTCCACACACCTCATTTTTACAATGCTTTTTGCCGATAAACGCCCATGATTTACCCCTCTTCTAGATGATGCATGGCCAAACTAGCCGGGTCGGAAGCTTGCGCGGTTGCGCGGGAATAGGCTCACCAAAGATAAATTTGGCAACGTTCCAAGACCATGTGTGGTCAAGCGAAACGCGAGCGGGGTTCTCAAGCATGCACTGGAATCCTCCGCTATGAACGTGGCGACAAGACATGGCGATTACAGGCCAACCGACCCCCATTTCTTACCATGGCCATTTAAACCTTGTTCTCTTGAACCTTTCGATCGCACTCCACTATTGCAAGAAGCACACCCACCATGACAAATTCTTAGAGGGTATCCTGCGTGGCTCCAATGGCGCTCTGAGCGGCTTCCGACAATGAGCAGAAGATCACCATGCATGCTATGGTGGACACCCACAGTTGGTTCACAGAGCTCTCGGTGGTGTACACTAACATCCCGGTCTGGGTGGAGCACTCCATCCACATCATGGAGTTGTTGCTTGATGAGGAGAAGTACAGGGTGTTCGGGTTCGACCTCAAGTACACCCGCACTCATGCCGGGTCTCATCCCAAGGTCGCCGTTGCACAGATGTGTGTGTGCAATGATGTCATCGTCTACCACTGTTGCCTCGCCACAAGGCCTTGTGAGCATTTCGCCAGGTTTTTCAACAGCCCCCACTATATGTTTTCTATTATGGACATCACCAACGATGTAAAGGTGGTCAAGAATTTGGGCATCGCCTGCCAAAATCTTGTCGACATCTAGGGCCAATACAAGATCTGGGGCAGCAACAAGCATGAGGAGGATTCACTAGTTCACCTCGCCGAGGCCATCATCGACCCCTACTATAGAGACCTGAAGAATTCCTTTAACAAGGACAAGCATGCCTGGCACTCGGCCTGGATGGAGAAACTCAACAAAGCTCACGTCGTGTATGCGGACAAGGTGGCCTACACGATCTAGGAGATGTACAAGCGAATCATTGACATGAGGAAGTGCCTCCTTCCCCAAAACGGCCAGGGATCTAGCCAGAAGCAGAGCAATGGCAAGCGTCGTCACAACAAGAAGTAGATGATTAGATCCTCATTTCTCCTAGTTTAGTATGCATGTAATTGCTTACTTTGGTGTGCGGAAATATTATGTGTGTAGTCACTTGTGTAATTGTATGCTTAATTTGGTTATGCAATGCTGTCTTTTTAAGTTTATATGTTGATGCTCTATAGACAGAGCGTAGATGTTGTGCCGGCGGAGAAACTGACATCACACATGGAGTAAACAATGGAAACCGTCGGTGATGTTTTCACCAATAACTCATGATTGTATAACAACAATCATTTGCTCACAACACACACAACTTGTTATAGGAATTGTCTAGGTTGTTATCGGTCTCCCCACACATTTCTAATTATAGACATGTTTGTCGCGTATCACACACATCTTGTTAAGTTGAACCATTTATGTTCTCTTGGCTCAATGCAAACAGTTCATCCGAGTGAAGTGTATGCTGTATATCGCACACACATTCATTAGGCAAACCGTTTCTTTTGTGTTGCCTAATCACAAACAGTTCATCTCAGTGAACTATATGTCGTATATCGCACACCTTCATCTGGCCTCCCATTTCTATTGTTCCGCCTGATCACAAACAGCTTATCAGGGTGAACTGTATGCCGTATATCGCACACACCTTGATCTGGCTTCCAGTTTCTGTTGTTCTATCTCATAACAAACAGTTTTTATGGCTCAACCGTATGCCCTGCATCGCACACACATCTAAACTCTGAACCATGTTTGATGTATCCACCATTGCGAATGTTTTGCATCTTTTTTGATGATTTTTTTACATCACTGTTTGCGATTACTGCATCACACACAGTTTGGTTGAAGGGTCTTGGATTGTTGTGTCGCGTTAGCACCATCCTGCAGTAGTGCAAGTCAAGAAGTGAGAATCGACATGTTTATCCCCTTGTGGTAACCGACCATTTGTAACCCTAGGTACCCTTGGTGTCTATATAAACCATCGGGTTTAGTTCATAGAGGCTACAGAAGAACCATCATCCTACTCACCTAGGGTTTAGTTCATGTGATCTCTTGGGAGATCGACTCTGTAACCATCGTATACACACAAATATTATCAAGCAGGACGTAGGGTTTTACCTCTTCGAGAGGGCCCGAACCTGGGTAAATACTTCCCCTGTGTCTCCTATTTCCCATTGATCCACGATCCACATCTTGGGACCCCCTAGTCGAGATCTGTCGGTTTTGTCACCAAACTAGTGCTTTCATTGAGAGTTCCGACGTGGTATTCGCGTAGGGTCAATGGCTCGCCTAGTCATCTTAGATGGCATCCGCACTGGGACATCTTTATTCCTGGCCACCTCTTCACGTTCGGTGGCAACGTTTTGCACGCCAACTTGGCTGGTCAGCTCGACCAGGTCGACAGCTTTGCCCCTGAGCGTCAAATCAGGTTCGGGAACATAGAGTATGTCGCTGATGGTCGGGGCGATCTAATCTTCACCGGGTTCTCAGCCTTGCCTGAAGAGCCCGAAAACCATGAAGCTTTGACTTTGAGCTCTCTTTCCAACGCTATCCCTGGGTCATCCTTTACCTCCAATCTGGCTTCAAGCCTGGATACGGCTTCGGTGTCCAAAGACCAGGAGTCAACCCTGGCCAGACTTGCCTCTCACACCACCATACCAGAGGTTGTCTCCGAAGAAATCCCGGATAGCGATCTCGCTAGTCTCTCCCTATTAAGCGAGATGCTAGATCGGATCCAGATGATGAACATTACATATGACCCATCCTCAACCTATGCTCGAATCGGTTTTGAGGCAGGCCACAGGGAATTTTACGTCCCACCCACCACCCACTTGGTAGCCACGGTCGAAGATTTAACCGACTTGATGGACTACGCCTTTGAGGAGGCCAGCGACCGGGATGAAGATAGCGACACCATGGCTTATACTGCCATTGCCCATCCCAGCCACCTCCACCTATGATGTCTATATGGTGGACACCCCCAATGACAAGGGCGATGGAACCACTGGGAAAAACGGCGATGGCACCCCAGGAAATATGGCGATAATCTTGGAGATGAGCCTCCCAAACGCCGATGACAGTGCAGACGATCCAAGGGGCATAGGGGTAGGGAAAGCTACACGGGCACAGGAGAAAATGATACCCCAGATGACATGGAAGACCTTGGTGACCCCGTTGCCCCGACCAATAACTCAATGACTCGGAGGGGCACGAGGATCAGTATGATCCTGAAGACCTCAATGACTAGGAGGACAACAACTACCTCCCTCTCTCCGAAGAGGAGGTAGCCTCGGAGCCGAGGATTTCATCATCCCTAAGGATTTGCTGGATCAAGAACAGTTCAAGAGGCAACTTATAGCCACTACACGAAGCCTGAAGAAGAAGCAGAAGTAGATGAAAGCCGAACAAGACACCCTCAACGAGAGATGGACGAAAGTCCTTGCATCAGAAGAAGGGTACGACAATGAGCGGAAAGATCAGAACAAAAGCTACCCGCGCTAATGTTTGCTGCCACGATTCGACGACGAGGCCCTTGAGCCTGTACACCAAGATATACTTAGACACACTAGCAGACCGCCCCCCTCAAATACGGGACATGACGGATGGAGAGGCCGACGATCCACCCGCACTACCTCATCAGAGAGGCAAGCAACCAATGTTGCCAGAGGACCCATATGACCAACGACACAACCTGGACACTAGAGCAGGTCAGACAAGATCCATATATGGATCTAGAGGGTGCACTCCCGCTGGACGGGATGGATACCAAGCTTGGCGCGACCGAAACAATAGAGCTCGGGAGCAGCACCAGACCCGGATGGCAGCCGATCTCCAGCATGATGTGCCCGGGCCAGGGGCGCCACTCAGCCAATGTTCTTTACAGATGAGGTTATACAACATTAGTTCCCTGAAGGGTTTAAACCCATAAACTTTGAACAATACGATGGGACAAGAAACCCTACACTGTGGATTGAAGGCTTCCTTCTCCACATTCATATGGCCCGAGGAGATGATCTCCGTGCCATAAAATACCTGCCATTAAAGCTTAAAGTACTAGCCAGACATTGGTTGAACAGCCTCCCAGAAAACTCTATAGGGAGCTGGGAAGAGTTTGAGGATGCTTTCCGAGCTAACTTTCAAGGCACTAATGTTCGGCCTCCGAATGACGATGACCTGAGCCACGTTGTCCAATAGCCCGTTGAGTTAGCCCGGCAATTTTGGAATTGGTTCCTGACTAAGAAGAACCAAATCACCAACTACCCAGATGCTGAGGCGATAGCCGCGTCCAGACACATCATCCAGGACGATGGCTAGCTCATCAGCTCGGCCAAGATAAGTTGAATACAATGTCGTCCCTTATCTCACTCATGACCCGCTTTTGTGTGAGCGAAGACAACTGGTTGGCTTGTAGAAGCAACAAACCTGAAGACCCCGGCACCTCAGAAGTCCGGGACGGAAACGGGAAACCACGACACAACAAGACCAAGCATCGACACAACGGTGATGTCACATCCCTAGTTTTGGTATGACTTAGACTAGCTAGTCATGTGAGCATCATGTTTAAATTTCAATGAATTTGAATTGGGGATATGTGAAAGCCTGAGATATCATTTTGGAAATGATCAAGACAAAAATTGCTTTAAATAGGTCCAAGAAAATGTTCCAGTTTTTCTCTAAAAATATTGGCCAGAGGTAAAATTCAACCCAATATTTTTAGGAGCTCAGAAATATTTATTTTGGGCATTTGAGTTAATCCAATAATTATTTGCATTGGATTAATAGTTGTTATATATTTAATATATGTCCAATAATTCTGACTTTTGGTAAGGGGCTTTGGAATAATCCTTTTAGTCCCTACAAAAACATCAGAAGCAACAAAACTAGTTTGGTTCAAAAACCAAATTAAAACAAGTGTTAGAAAAGAAAAAAAAAGGAAAAAAAGGAGAGAGAGAAGCCCACATGCACTTGCCGGGAGGCCCACTAGCCGGCCCAACCGACTGGCCCCTGCCAGTCATCCCTCTCCTCTCGCCAGGAGAACAGGGGCACGCGCCCGACGCACGTCGGGATGTGCCAGGCCAGCACCAGCCAGCCAGCCAGCCCCACCCCTCGGTGCTCTACGGGCGCCACGCACCTCCCCGGACCTCTCTCACTCTATCTCATGCTCATCCCCTCCTCTACTGCCCTCTCTCTCACGACCAAACGCCACAATCATCGCCGCTTATCGATGCCGCACCTAGAGCCATGGCCTCGCCGCCTAGGCATGCAAGCCCGGGTTCCCCGGAACATCGTCGACATCGTCCTCTTCATCGCCGATCTCCTGAGATCACCGTTAATGCCCCGTCGCTATCTGTGCCTCCCCGAGCTAACTAGGACTGCCTACGAGACCACCGTGAGCTCTCCTACATTTTGCATCTCTCCTCATGGTTATTCCCGTGCTGTAACCGTGCTAGCCACTGTACCGAGAGCCAGCATACGCTATGGACGCCGGGCATGGCGCTGCCGTGCCGCTTCGCTCAAGCTGACGAGCCTCGCCGTACCCCACAGCCTTGCGACCACTCGAGCTGAACTCCGGCCACTGTCGCGAGATCCATTCTGACGAGCTCTGGTCACCCCACAACCCTCTGCTACATCACCTAGATGCGCCGACTGCGGGCTATGTCCAGGTGGTTTCCCCACGTCCAGCCGCCGCCTGTAGGTCAAGTCCGGCGAGCCTCCGCTATTGTTTTGGTCGCTGCCGGCCAAACCTCTGTGATAGCCTACATGGCATGCCATTAGGACTAACCCCCCTAATTAGCCACTTCACTGCCAGTAACAGTGGGCCCCACCGTCGGTCAAACCCAGTCAGCGCTAGATTTGACCGGGTTTGTCCAGTGAGTCACTAACCAGTGGGCCCTGCTGGTCAGATTTGACCCTGGTCAGCCTGGGTTAACTTGCTGACGTCATGCCACTGTCATGCTGACGCAACAATGCTTTTCTGGTGTTTTATTAATTCAGGAAATTCCAAAAAATACTCAAAACTTCAAAAATTAATAGAAAATAAACCGTAGGTCAGACTAAAATAAATTATATATGAAAAATTATCAGAATAATTCCATCTATCCATCTGTACTAGTTTCATGCATGACAAACCAACATATACCTGCTGTATAGGTGAAAACACATGAATGTCATTTACAAATGTTTAATTTGGAGTTCCATTTGAACCCTTGGTTCAAATGGACTTCATTCAAATGAAATGCTAGATGCATTAGCTCAAATAACATCACATCTACATGCCATGTTCATGCATCATATTATCACATATGCTTGTGTATTGATTGTCGGCACCATCCTTCTTGATAGTTCCTACTCCGGAGAGTGTTCTAGAGTACATGTTTAAGGAGAAGTGCTCCACTATTGATCTACCAGGCAAGCAAACCCCCTTGTTCATTCCGGTAGAATCCCACTCTCTCACTCCTACTCTCTTTTATTGCATTAGGACAACAATGATTCAACTGCTACTTTATGTTGCGGTAGTTGAACCCATTCCTCGACATGACCTGTCATTGCCATAGTAAATAGTTGAAACCCACTAGCATGTGTAGGAGTTGATTGAGCCATGCCATGCCTGCTATTTCTTAGAGTTGTGTCAGGTCTGATTCATTGGGAATGAATTGGAGTGTTAGGCCATGTCCTGATGCTGAGAGTTAAGCGTGTGAACACGATTTGGTAAAGTTAGCGGTGAGAGGCCATGTAGGAGTACATGGTGGGTTGTCTCATTGGGACCGCCCTTAAGAATTGAACTCTGTGTATGTTGTCCAATGACTAGCTACTAACACGCATTGGGTTCCGGTAACTTGACCCCTCTGGACTTATTAATCGACTTGTTCTCTGTCCAGGAGTCGCAACTAGTTTTGGTGTCTGTAGTTAGTGCTATTTTTCTACTGAGTGGCACCCGACAGGGTGGGCTTGGGATAGACTAGGCACAGTGGCACGGTCTACCAAGTTGCACCCGGATGGTGGGCTTGGGAACCCTGCTCACATCGTTTAGGGCCGTGATGGAAACTTCGGTCGAACTTCCTTTGTGGGTTCGACCTCGGATAGGCGATAAGCCTGGTCTAGAGTCTCGTATGGTTAGTCAGGTCATGGATGACACCCTTGCCTGGCTTCTTCTTGAAGGTTGCCGAGATACATGACGTGTACACGGAGGTAAGTGGTGAGAGCGTGTGTGTGAGAAGAAGTATGCCCCTGTAGGGTTAACATGATCTACTGGAATAGCCGCGTCCTCGGTTATGGACAACTTGGATGCGTACGTGGTTCGTAGACAACTTGAAGTGGATACTCTAAAATGCTCAAGACAAGTGTGAGTGCTATGGATAGCCTTCTCGTAGGGAGATGGGATAGAATTCATAGTAGTGTATTGATGTGGTGATTAGTGGACTCATGTGTGCTTTCTCACCTCAAAGAAGTTACTCGCAGTTGTAGAACAGGATAGCCACTGAGTCAAAGTAGCTTGCTGCAGCTAAACCCCACATTGCCTCGTTGATACTAATGCATGCATTTACAAGATCTGATGTAAGTCTTGCTGAGTAACTTTGTACTCACATTTTCTTAAATAATTTTTTTGCAGATGATTTAGTAGTAGTTCCACGTGGACATTGATGAATAGCTTGTTACCTCAGCTATGTTCTTGAAACATTGGGATGGTCTTGTAAATAGTCAGGATCCTCAGCCTTTTTCATTTGTAGTTGTCTGTACTTAGATATGTTATGCTTTCGTTGCTCGTATGCTCTATTTGTTGGGCCACGTGACCCTTTTTGTAATAAATGCTATGACGGCTCTTCTGGGCCTTTATCCATACACTACTGTAGGATGCTGCTAACGCGACACTACTAATCAGAGACCCATTGACAAAACTATCAGTGATGCATTAATCGCCAACGGTGATGTAAAATAACCATAAAAAGATGTAGAAGGTCTGCGATGAAGGATACATCAAACATGGTTCATATTTTAGTTGCGTGTGCGATAAGAGGCATATGGCTCAGTTCAATGAACTGTTTCCGATGAGGCACAACAAACAAACATGAAGCTAGATGAAGGCATGTGCGATATACGACATAAGGTTCACTCGGATAAACTGTTTATGATGAGGCGGAACAACAGAAATGGGCAGCCAAATGAAGGTGTGTGTGATATACGGCATACAGTTCACTCAGATGAACTGTTTGCGTTGAGCCAAGAGAATAGAAACGGTTCTACTTAACAAGATGTGTGTGATACGCGGCAAACTGGTCTAATATCAGAAATGTGTGGGAAGACCGATAACAACACAGACGATTACCGTTAACAAGCCGTGTGTGTTGTGAGCAAATGATTGCTGGTATACAATTGTCAGTGATTGATGAAATCATCACCGACCTATTCCATTGTTTAGTCCGTGTGCGATGTGATTTGCTCTTTCTACAGAGCATCAACATATATACTTAAAAAGACAACATTGCAAAAACAAATTAAGCATACAATTACACAAGTGGCTACACACATAACATTTCCACACACCAAAGTATGCAATTACATGAATACTAAAGTAGGAGAAACGAGGATCTAATCATCTACTTATTGCTGCGACGGTGCTTGCCATTGCTCTGCTTCCGGCTGGATCCCTGGCCGTTTTGGGGAAGGAGGCATTTCCTCATGTCAATGATCCGCTTGTACATGTCATAGATCGTGTATGCCTCCTTGGTCGTGTACACGACGTGAGCTTTGTCGAGTTTCTACATCCTAGCCGAGTGTCAGGCATGCTTGTCCTTGTTGCAGGAATCCTTCATGTCTCTATAGTAGGGTTCGATGATTGCCTTCGTGAGGTGAACCAGTGAGTCCTTCTCATGCTCCTTGCTGCCCCAAATCTTGTATTGGCCCTGGATGTTGACAATATTCTGGCAGGTGATGACCAAATTCTTGAGCACCTTTACATCTTTGGTTATGTCCACCATAGCGAATATGTAGTGGGGGCTATTGACAAACCTGGCGAAACACTCACAAGGCCTTGTGGCCAGGCTGTAGTGGTAGACGAGGACGTTGTTGCACATGCACATCTTGGCGACAACGACCTTGGGACGAGACCTGGCACGAGTGCGGGTGTACTCAAGGTCGAACCCGACCACCTTGTACTTCTCCTCTACAAGCAACAACTCCATGATGTGGATGGAGTGCTCCACCCAAACCAGGTTGTTGGTGAAAACCACCGAGAGCTCCGTGAACCTTCTGTGGGTGTCCACCACGACATGCATGGTGAACTGCTGCTCATCGTCAGCAGCTACTCGGAGTGCCATTGGAGCCGTGCAGGATACCCTCTAAGAATTTGTCGTGGTGGGTGTGCTTCTTGCAATGGTGGGGCGCGATCGAAATGTTGAATAGACACAAGGGTTAAATGGCCACTGTAATAAATGGGGGCCGGCCATCTTGTAATTGTCACGTCTTGTCACATCGTTCATAGCCGAGGATTCCAGTGCACGCTTGACAACACCGCACCGCACATTGTTTTGCTTGACCAAGCGTGGGCTCGAAGAGACGCCAAATGTATTGTTGATGAGCCGGTTCCCGTGCTACCACGCAGTTTACCGTGCAAGCTTCCTGCCCGGCTAGTTTGGTCATGTGTCAGCTAGAAGAGGAACAAATCATGGACATTTATTCGGAAAAAGCTTTGTAAAAATGAAGTGTGTGGAATGACTTTGGACATTAGTTTACCCATGGGTGATGAGGTCAAGGTTACATAGAGGGCTGATGATGGACACTCGAGTGCGATAGTTAATTACGTGCTCTACAGGGCACACGGTTGAAAAAACCAATGGTGTGCAATAATGTCAACGATCATAGTCGAATTACGTATACAGACCATGTGCTATGAGATCGACAAGGTTAACAGATTTGAGAATGGGTAATAAAATCTAAGACCATTGCATATTAAGGTCAAGTAGAGCTACCAATATACGAGTCTCATATGATGCCATTTCAACAATTGTACCACAAAAGCTCGAAATATTACAAGGTTCAAATACCAGAGTTATATGGCTCAAATTCGAAGATTACAAGGTTCAAACTGATATTAGAAATGAAATTCAGCTCATCAGGTTCAAACTAATATTACCACTTCTAAGTCTGGTTTCGAAACCTCATAATTTTTGCGAAGGGGTCAGCCACTGAAAAGTCATGTATGGGGTTGACATGATCACTTACGATTACTTGTCATCCGAAGTTCCAAAATGAAATTCATGACTCTCCGCCAAATATGAGCTCATGTAACTCATCTATGTGAGCCCAGCTCCAAATCAATGTTTCTGGTGAGATTTTCACTTTGTGAAGCGACCATATTTTATATTGCTTCAATTAAGCTGAAAATTTACCAGGACATTCTCCTATCCATATCAACTCCCTCCACCAAGGTTTAGCCTATTTCATCTAGCCAATTGCCCCGTGCAATTTTTCCAAGTTTCTGTCCAAATGGCATGAAACTTTTCCAGGAGCTTCATATGATCAAATAACCCACCTCCTCCAAATTTCAGCTCATGACATCATGTATGTGACTGCCCTTCATCATTCCCGAATCAGGCCATTATGGCACTTTCTATAGCAAGTACCATATAAACTCATCCTCTTAAGCTATTTTTTGGTCATCACAATTATCTTAGTGATTGATCATGTTGTGCCAAAGCCCTGAGTCTAACTCCAGACATGTTAACCACAGAAGATATAAAACAGGTTGTCCTGCAGCTGCAAACCTACTAGCTGGGATCACATCCATGGCCACTGTGCTTGTTTCTCTCCTTCTTGGTACTCAGCGTTGAACGGTCCATCTACTAGACAAGGTCTGGCCGCCAGGCACGCGTGTGACCGCCGCGTTCACGCGGTTACCACGGGGCAGACCGGCCAAAACGTGTGCTTTGCAAACCGCGGCCGCTGTTTCCGTCGCCTCCCTCTGGCTCTCGCATCCACATCGTTTCCACTAGCTCCCCCGTGATCAACTACATCGCCCATGAGCTTTGGAGCTTTTCCCCGTTCTACAAATAGCATGCCCAAGTCCTTCCGCAGCTCCCAAGCCTGTCCTCGTTCCTCCTTGTCCGTGAGAGCTCATCGTATTTGCCTCGGACTGCCGCGGTGCTCGCCGGAGTCCACTCTGATCCGGCCACCCGAGCTATTCCTCCACCTCTAGCCACCACCATCGCCTTCTCCACCTCCAAGAGATCCTTCCCGTGCCCTTGCCCCCTAGCTGGAGCCCCTCTAGGGCCATGCCCCAAAGACCACCGTCGCCTCTGCCCTCCTCCCTGCCTCCTCCGTCGTCGCGTCCCTTTCCCTCCCCAGCAGCCGCTTCCCTCCTGGATGGGCGCGCCTCACCGCCACACACCCACCGATGGCCTTGCCTCGGGCGGGGGTGGGCTGAGTAGGCCGTCCCGCTGGCGCCCTCCCTCCCTTGTTCTGCCTCTGCTCCACGAGGGGAACGTGGCAAGAGGAAGGAGAGGAGCCCACGCCTGGCCCCTCCCCCTGCCTGTGGATCCCGCTGTGAGTGACACATCCCCCGGGCCCATTCATTTTTAAGTGGAAGCGTATTTCCACAAATGCACTTTCGCCTCTCGAAAACGTCTTCTCCTTCTACTTCGGCTAAAAATACGCTTTCCAGTATAGAAAGCGTATTTCCCAAACAGGCATTTTCTGTTTTCTGCTCCAGGGACTTGTCGGTGATGAAAATATTCATAGATTGGTCCCTGATCTTCTACACCTCATAACTCCGCAATCGTAACTCCCATCGAGGTGAAACCAACACTCACTTCTTCGTCTCATCGAGCTCATTCTGTTTTTGCCATTTTCATAAGGTGTTCACACACTGAAGATAACCATGATGCCCTTGCCCTTATCAATCTCCTTCTAGAGAGAACTGTTCGATTTCATTCCACGGCTTCACCGCACATCTTCCCGGAGTATTCGTCACCCCCAGTAAAGCCGCAACCACCACTTGCATGATAGCCACGTAGTAGCCATGGTTTTCACTTGAATATTTAATAAAAGTTTGCCTGTTATCTCTATGCTTTTTTGCTACTGCTGTCGTTGTTTCGGTTATGCTCGTGGATTCACGTTCACTTTCATGCTATGTTCCGATGCATCTGGTTATCTTGTGCTACTTGCTAGTATGGTTTTAACCCGACATGCTTGGTGGTAGTAGTTCATTCTGATAGTAGTGATGTTCCGTCTGATGCATGTTTATCGTCTGTTAGAGAGTACCTTTGATATACATGTTCCGTCGCAGCTAGTTGGTTACATGCTTACTTGGTAATGTTTTTGCTACGTTCTTGCATGGTATTCCTTTATGATGCTAGTAGTCATGCTATGCTGATGGTTATGTATTCTTATGCTCGTCAGTATGCCACGCTCATTTGGTTTAATGCTCCACTGTGGTTATGCTCGATCATTATGTTGCACCTCCATGCTTATGTTGATATCATGTTTATGCATTATAGTTGCATCATGTTGTTTTATTTTGGCTCAACTTTTTGCATTCAAGTTTAACCGGATAATAATCAAACTTGAACAATTGTTGGCTAAGTCATGGTGCCACCAGATCAAGATGACCAGTGCAACCACATTTGCCTTTTATGGGAAGGCCCTAATGTGGTCTATTTTCATGCCTCTAGCTGGTGACTCCAATGAGGGAAGGTTATGGGCGCGTGCTACCCTGATCAGGTAGGCGGACATAAGCCTTGTGTGCCTGAATTGTTTGCGTGCTTTGTCCCTGTTTGGGACCGTTTATGTTTTGCCACAACGGTGGCCATTGGATGTCTTTGGTAGACATCGGGGCCACCCATGTCTTAGACCAAGAGGGGAGTTGGTCGGAGTGGCCGGGAGAGTGTCATTGGAGTATATCGGTTTTGTCGGAACACCGTTGGTCCACACGTATGGGATTGTGAGGCCATGGGTTCCGTGGTGTGGGTACATTGTGCTAACCTCTGCAGAGTGTGTTTTAATCTATTGATAGTCGCGCCCGCGGATATGGGCCCAGTTTGTAGTTGGTCACACTATGAGCCAACAATAATAATAATAAATTGATTAATAATAATAACCCCAGTTCGGTGATGAGAAAGAGATTGGTTGTGATTGAGAGAGCATCATGAAGGTATCGTGGATACCGGAGTTGGTTGGTCTTTATGTGATCATGAGATGATCACGGTGGTAGAATGGATACCAGTGATGCCCCGAGACCGACGCTCCAGATGCCTTCCATGTTTTTCGTTGGTATTGTGTGTTTGTAATTGTTATTTTGCATTGCATCATGTCATCATGCCAGCATGTCATTTATTTTTGCAACTCATCTTAATAAAACTTATGGATCTTCGATCCATTTCAATCGAGGGAATTCACATGGATTTCTCTTTATAACATATCCTCCCAATATTTAGGGAGCTATTAAAAAAATTCCATTTTTGGAACTAACGACAACCCACTAGCAATTAAAGTTCCTTCCTTTTCCAAATATTTTAAATCCTTGATCTTTCTCTGATACCCACAATCCAAGTTGTGGAACTCTGAATTATTTCAAAGTGGCCATGTGTTATTTTCCTAGCTCTTTCGGTAATTATTTGGACCTCCAATACATTTCTTTCCCTCCTCTTTTCTTTCCTGTTTTGAGAGAATGAGAAGAACCTCAGACAGTGTTCCCGATTCTTCAAGCCCAGCTGGGCCTCCCAACTCCCGCACCAGCCCGACCTTTTGGCCCAAGGCCCATCTGGACCTCTAACCATAGGCCCCGACCCCCCTCCTCTCGATCCCTCCGTCTGCCCGCCGCCTCCTGCTCGATCCTCGTCTACGCTTGATCCCCTCTCCCTCTCCCCCATCGATCCCTTCCTCCCTCATGTGCGTGCACCATCAAAGAGAGACAGGGAGACAGCAGTGCCGCTCCTCGTCCCCGATCACCTCTGCTGCCCGCGACCTCGCCTAGATCCGTCAAGCCCCGCCAATGGCCTGCTACCCCGCCTCCGAGCTTCGCCGCCCTTGACCCGGCTCGCCCTCAATGCCCCCTTCGCTGGAGCCCTTCCTCCGCCTCTGCATTGGCCTCCCATGACCGTCGTGCCACCGTGAAAGAGCCTGTTGGCCCTGACTCGAGCTCCGTCTGCCGACCTCCTCTGCTGCCATGGCCGCCGGTGACTGGAGCTGCCGTGTGTGTCCTTCACATCCAGCTCATCCTCGGCGCAGCAACATCTTGCCTCCTGCTCCGCGCATTGCTCCCTCCTACCACGAGCTCCACCTTCCCACGAGCTCCGCCTGCATCTCCGCCGACCATCCCCGTCGCCCCGCTGCACCGCCTCTGCTTGATGTCGCAGCTATCCGTGCTAGCTCCGCGTCTGTGCCGCTACTGCTAGTCCTAGCTACGCCTGCTCCTCTCCTCAACTTTGTCGGGACCGACCCCGACTCCACAACCACCGAACCAAGAACACCAAGGCCATCTTCGAGATTTTTCGCCAAGTACCACAACCATTGCATTCTGTTTCATCTGTGTCAAGGCCGAGATGATGGCAAGTACCAGGAGGTCGATGACCCGTCAAGTTCATCTACATGCGTGTAACGCCCTCGATGCGGCTATAGCTCCCACGTGTCGAGGCACGACTTAGAGACATAACCGCATTGAAAGCAATGTCGCAAATTAGGCAATCATCACAACATCCCATGTAATATAGATAATAAAAGGGGAGATAACATAGTTGGCTTACACTCGCCACGTCAAACAAGGTACATAAATAGCAGTACAACATCCAAACACTCATGGCCCGACTCCGGCGCCAAAATGAAAGATAAACCCAACATGCGACACGGTCTCGATCACCCCAACTCGGCACCACTACTGATCATCAGGAAAAGAAACATAGTATCGTTGAGAGTCCTCATCGAACTCCCACTTGAGCTCAAGCGCGTCATCTGGAACGGAGTCATCAGGCCCTGCATCTGGTGTAATAGTAATCTGTGAGTCATAGGGACTCAGCAATCTCGCACCCTCGCGATCAAGACTATTTAAGCTTGTAGGTAAGGCAAGGAAAATATATGTGGAGCTGCAGCAAGCGACTAGCATATATGGTGGCTATCCTGTTCGCAAAAGAGAGAGAGAAGAGGAGGCAAAGCGCGAGCGAGAAACTAGAGGACAACCTGCGCAAGCATTACTCCAACACCGTGTTCACTTCCCGGACTCCGCCAAGAAGAGACCATCACGGTAACTCACACGGTTGATTCATTTTAAATAAGTTAGGGTTCAAGTTATCTACAACCGGACATTAACAAATTCCCATCTGCCCATAACCGCGGGCACGGCTTTTGAAAGTTCAAATCCCTCCAGGGGAGTCCCAACTTAGCCCATGACAAGCTCTCACGGTCAACGAAGGAATAAACCTCCTCCCGAGACGTTCCGATCAGACTCGGTACCTCGGTTCTTCAAGACACTTCGACAGGTTAAGACAAATCCAGCAACACCGCCCGAATGTGCCGAAAAATACCGATAGGATCTGCACATATCTCGTTCTCAGGGCACACTCAGATGAGCGCTCCATACAACTAAAAACCAAACCTCGACTTTCCCCGAGGGGGCGCTGCACAGGACTCTAGTTTGGACCAACACTCAGAGGAGCACTGGCCCGGGGGGGGGGGTTAAATAAGATTACCCTTGGGCTCCGGAAACCCTAAGGAAAAAGAGGCTAGGTGGCAAATGGTAAAACCAAGGTTGGGCATTGCTGGAGAAGCTTTAATCAAGGCGAACTATCAAGGGGTTCCCATTATAACCCAACCGCGTAAGGAACGCAAAATCCGGGAACATAACACCGATATGACGGAAACTAGGGCGGCAAGAGTGGAACAAAACACTAGGCGAGAGGCCGAGCCTTCCACCCTTTACCAAGTATATAGATGCATTAAGATAACATAGCAATATAATGATATCCCAACAAGTAAATAATGTTCCAACAAGGAACGGTCTCCAATCTTCACCTGCAACTAGCAACGCTATAAGAGGGGCTGAGCAAAGCGGTAACATAGCCAATCAACGGTTTGCTAGGACATGGTGGGTTAGAGGTTTGACATGGCAATTTGGGAGGCATGATAAGCAAGTGGTAGGCATCGTAGCATAGGCATAGCAAAAGAGCGAGCATCTAGCAAAGCAAAGATAGTAGTGATTTCGAGGGTATGATCATTTTGCCTGGAAAGTTGTCAGAGTTGACTGGATCCTCGAAAGCAAACTCAACGGGCTCCTCGTTAGAGAACTCGTCTCGCGGCTCTACCCAAATAAGACAAACAAGCAACAAGTACACAATCAACCACGTGCAAGGATCAAACAATATGATGCAAACATGATATGCTATGCGCGATGCAATATGTCATGCATATGCAAGATTTGACAAGGAATGAATGAACCTGGCCTCAACTTGGAAAACCAAGTGTGCCACTGGAAATATGAGATGAAGTCGCTTGAAAACGATATAAAGAACGCCAGAATCGGAGTTAAGGTTTGGAAATGGCAAGCAATTCAAATATGGTCACTTTCTGCGATTTACAGCAAGTAGCCATCTAAATGCAACAAGATGAACATGCTACAGCACCCAAACATGGCATAAAAATACATGGCAGGGATGCATTCGTGAAGCTTAATAAAAGTCTAGCACTGAGATACGGCCAATTCATCCATTAACAGGTTCAAACAAGCATGGCAAAAATGCATTTGGTAAACAGATTTCAGACTTACTGAAATTAACACTTGTCTGAAATTTCAGATCAGATAGCACACTTCGGAGCAACAAAACTACATTCTACAGGACATGAACATGGCAAAGTAAAGCATGGCATGGAGCTACTCAAAGAGCTTAACAAAAGTCCCTTAGTGACCTTGAGCCAAAAGAGATCAGAAAATAAATTTGCAAGCATGTAAACATGGCAAAAACATAATCAGATCACAGACTTAGTGAAAATTGGAACATGCTGAAACAGATATCAAGTAGGCATGTTTACGAGCTCGATGCACTCACTACAGAGCAAGTCATGACAAGCTAAGCATGCACCCATCAAGAATACACAAAATAAAAGTTAGACATGGCAGGAACAAAACCATAGCATGCATGGATCAACTACAACATCATCGGCAAAATCGCTAACAAGTAGACAATCTGCCCAGATTCATGAAATGACAAAAGTAGAGCTCGATTGACTCAATCTAGGGTGCTCCATAATTGCAAACAAAGGCATGGATGGATAGAGCACTACAAGATTAGCAAAAGATCCTTACTGATCATCCTCAAAAGAGGCACGGATCCCTAGGAAACAACATGAACATATGGCCATATGAGATAACCAGTTCAAGAACTTAGTGGAAATGCTAAGTCCCTGAAATCAGCATTAAGAAATGCCTCACTTTGCAAGCTTGTGCTAGTCACCACACACATCACAAAAATACATGGGTTGCACCTCTGGAAAGATGGCAAAACCCTTAACAAAACATATGTAGAGCTCATGGGCATATCATGCACACAGTAATCATGGCAAAAATGACAAATATGTAAATGGAGCAGCAGATCTGACAATTATCTCAAATAGCACTCTTCTAACAGCATTTCAGGCATCAAGATGAACTCAAATGAAAATGATGCAATGAGATGAAATGATGTCCTCTCTGAGATGAACATTTTGATATGCTATATGCCCAAAATGGAGCTGCGGATGAGGAGTTACGATGCAATGAACATAGCCAAAATATTAGGGTTTCGGGCAAAAGTCAACCCGAGATATTTGGATCTAGAGCCAGATCCGGGTGCACGGGTTACGAGGTTGGCTGGAGCATCGCTGAAGATGGAGGAGAATGGTCAGACGGCGAGGGGCCGGCGAGGGGCGCCGCAGCCGAAGTGGTGGCCGGGCGGGGCGGCCACGGCGGCCGGCGTCGATGGGGGCGCACGGGCGGCGCGGGTCAGTCGGGCGGCGCCGGCGGCTACCTTGGGAGACGGCGGGACGGTGGATCACGGCGGAGGCAGCGGACGCCGGTTGTGGGCGGCGGCCGGAGCGTGGGGAGATGGAGGCGGGCGCGGGCGGCGCGGCTCCGGGCCGGGAGGGCCTCCCGCGGGCTCTCCGGGCCGGCGCGGTAGGTGGAGGCGCCGGCGAACCGGTAGGCGATAAGTGGCGGCGGCAGCGCGGGTCAGACGTGTCCGGCCCGGTGAGTTTTTGTCCGGCGGCGGCGGATCTGGGATTTTAGGGTTTCGCCCGGGATTTGAAATGTGGGGATCTATATATAGGCATAGAGGGGGCTAGGAGAGTCCAAATGAGGTGCGGTTTTCGGCCACGCGATCATGATCGAACGCTCTAGATGATGGAGAGTGTTTTGGTGGGTCTTGGGCCAAATTGGAGGGGTGTTGGGCTGCAACACACACGAGGCCTTTTCGGTCCCTCGGTTAACCGTTGGAGTATCAAACGAAGTCCAAATGGTACGAAACTTGACAGGCGGTCTACCGGTAGTAAACCAAGGCCGCTTGGCAAGTCTCAGTCCAATCCAGAAATGTTTAATCCCCACACACGAAAGAAAGGTAGAAATGACCACCGGAGGAGAACGAAGTGCCGGAATGCAAAATGGACAACGGGGAAAATGCTCGAATGCATGAGACGAACACGTATGCAAATGCAATGCACATGATGACATGATATGAGATGCATGACAACGACAACAACACACGGAGACAAAAACCCGAACCCAAGAAAATAAAATAACTTAACGCTGGAAACGGCAAGAATTGGAGTACATATTGGGTAAATCACATCCAAGGTGTTACAACACTCCACCACTACGAAAGGATCTCGTCCCGAGATCTAGGACTAAAAGAACGCCGGGTACTCAGAACGGAGGTGATCCTCGCGTTCCCAGGTAGCTTCACGGTCGGAATGGTGTGACCACTTGACTTTGAGGAATATGATTGACTTGTTGCGAGTCTTGCGTTCAGTCTCTTCAAGAATAGCAACTGGGTGCTCACGATAGGAGAGATCTTCTTGGAGCTCAATGTACTCGAAGTTGACGGTGCGGTCAGGAGTCTTGAAGCACTTTTGGAGCTGAGAGACATGGAACACGTCATGAAAATTTGCAAAGTTTGAAGGAAGCTTGAGTTGATAGGCGAGATCGTCTCTCTTGCTGACTATCTTGAAAGGTCCCACGTATCTAGGGGCAAGCTTCCCTTTGATACCGAAGCAACGAGTACCTTTCATTGGAGAGACGCGAAGGTAAACATGATCTCTGATCTCGAAAGCCAAATCACGGTGCTTACTATCATAGTAGCTCTTCTGGCGGGATTGGGCTGCTTTGAGGTTATCTCGAATGACTTTGCACATTTCCTCTGCCTCTGTGATTAAGTCATTACCCAAAAGCTGACGTTCACCGGTTTCAAACCAGTTGAGAGGGGTACGGCACTTCCTGCCATACAGAATTTCAAATGGGGCCTTGCCCGAACTTGCTTGAAAACTGTTGTTGTGGGAGAATTCAGCATATGGAAGACAATCCTCCCACTTCATGTCGAAGGAGATCACACAAGCCCTGAGCATATCTTCAAGAATCTGATTGACACGCTCGACTTGACCGCTAGTTTGAGGATGGAAAGTTGTGCTGAAGCGGATGTTGGTGCCCATGGCCTTCTAAAAAGAATCCCAAAACTTGGAGGTAAAGATGCTGCCACGGTCTGAAGATATCACTTGTGGAATACCGTGCAGAGAGACAATTCAAGAGGTATAGAGTTCCGCCAATTGAGCTGCAGTGATCGACTCTTTGATAGGCAGAAAGTGAGCCACTTTGGTGAGTTTTTCGATAACAACAAATATAGCATCATTGCCACGTTTGGACTTTGGAAACCCAGTCACGAAGTCCATCTCAATGTGGTCAAACTTCCATTCTGGAATGGCAAGAGGTTGGAGGAGACCCGCTGGCCTTTGGTGTTCTGCCTTCACTCTTCTGCAGACATCACATTCGTTCACGAATTGAGCAATCTCACGCTTCATTCGAGTCCACCAATAAGCCTTGTTGAGGTCCTGATACATCTTCGTGCTCCCAGGGTGGATGGAGAGGAGAGAATTGTGAGCCTCGTTCATGATCACTTTACAAAGGTCACCTTTGGGAACAACAATATGATCCTCGAAGAAGAGAGTATCATTGTCATCAAGGCGGTAGCACTTGTACTTGGGTTGACTCTTGGCAATCCCAATCTTCACCTTTTTCACCATAGCATCAAGAAGCTGGGCTTGGCGAATCTGGTCTTCCAAGGTAGGAGAGACTTGAAGGTTGGCGAGGAAACCTTGAGGAACAACTTGCAGATTAAGTTTGCGGAAAGCTTCACAAAGCTCGGGTTGATAAGGCTTGATAATCAGACTGTTGCAATAAGCCTTTCTGCTCAATGCGTCAGCGATCACATTGGCCTTGCCTAGAGTATACTCGATACTCGGATTATACTCTTGAATCATTTCGACCCATCAAGTTTGCCTGACGTTGAGATTAGGCTGAGTGAAGATGTACTTAAGACTCTTGTGATCAGTGAAAATGTCCACTTTTCTTCCCAATAAGAGATGTCTCTAAGTCAAAAGAGCATGCACAACTGCCGCCAACTCAAGATCATGAGTGGGGTAGTTGTTCTCGTTAGGCTTCAACTAGCAAGAGGTATAAGCCACAACTTTCTTCTCTTGCATCAACACTGCGCCAAGACCTTGGAGAGATGCATCACAAAAGACCTCGTACGGCTTGGATTCATCAGGCGGAGTCAGAACGAGAGCAGTGATCAATTTCTCTTTCAAAGTGTTGAAAGCAATGTCACACTCCGGAGACCAAACGTACTTGACGTGCTTCTGGAGGAGATTTGAGAGAGGCTTCGTGATCTTAAAAAAGTTTTCAACGAATCTTCGGCAGTAGCTTGCGAGACCGAGGAAGCTACGGAGTTGCTTCATGTTCTGAGGAGGTTCCCAATTCACAATTGCAGACACCTTCTCAGGATTCACCGCAATGCCCTTGGCAGAGATGATATGACCAAGATGAAGAACCTCATCGAGCCAAAATTCGCACTTGGAGAACTTGGCGTAGAACTGGTGTTCCCTCAGCTTATCAAGTACCAAAGGCAAGTGCTTGGCATGATCTTCCTTGTTCTTCGAAAAGACCAGAATGTCGTCGAGATAGACCAAAACGAAGTCATTGGTGTAGGCGTTGAAGATGAAGTTCATCATGCAGGAGAAAGTCGGAGGAGCGTTGACGAGGCCAAAAGACATGACAGTGTATTCATATGAACCATAGCTTGTCCTGAAAGCCGTCTTGGGAATATCTTGCTCACGGATTCGAATCTGATGATAACCCATACGGAGATCAAGCTTGGAGAATACTTGGGCACCCTTGAGTTGTTCGAACAGCTCATTGATGTTGGGAAGTGGGTATTTGTTCTTGATGGTCTTCTTGTTCAAAGGCCGGTAATCAACACAAAGTCGGTCCGTTCCATCCTTCTTCTTCACAAAAAGAACACCACAACCCCATGGAGAAGAACTAGGCCGGATGAGACCCATTCTTTCTTGAATATCGAGTTGCTTCTTCAGCTCCTTCAACTCTTCAGGTACGAGCTTGTACAGACGCTTGCACACAGGTTCCGTGCCAGGCTCAAGATCAATGACGAATTCCACTGGCCGGTGCGGAGGCATTCCTGGAAGCTCTTCTGGAAAGACGTCTTGATATTCGCAAACGACTGGAATTTGCGAGATAGCATCCAGTTCACCCTTCTCATTGAGAGAAAATAGACGGATGGTATCATCACGAGCGGCAAAGACAATTACATCCTCAGAAGAATGAGTCAATTGAATCTGCCTGGCTGCACAATCAAGATGCGCCTTGTGCTTAGAAAGCCAATCCATTCCGAGAATAAGATCAATATCCGAGTTTCCCAGAACAATAGGAGAAGCTAGAAATTTGTAGTCGCCCAATGTGATAGTAACATCCGGGACGCAGGTATTGGCTGTAATCTGCTTGCCCGGTGACACAATTTGCAAGGAACTTTGCAGATACTGATAATCGCACTCATACTTCGATGCAAAAGGTTTGGAAATGAAACAATGCGATGCACCAGTGTCAAAAAGAACTTTAGTAGGAATATCATTAACAGGAAGGTTACCCATGATGACATCTGACGAGTCCTCTGCCTGAGTTGCGTTCACCATATTGACCTTGGCGTGCTTGGGGTTATGCTTGACCACAGCTGTACTTGCCGATCTGACAGGAGGAGGAGGAGGGAGACGCCTCTGGTTGAAACACTTGTTGGCATAGTGACCCTTCTGTTGGCACTTGTTGCACGTGACCTCTGAAAGTGGACGGTGATACGGAGCACTTGATCTTGGAGCTTGAGAAGAATTCTTGTTCTGAAAGCCAGGGTTGGGTGGGTGGGAAGATCCACTACCACCTTTGCTCTTCTGCTGATACGGCTGATGGAACGGAGGAGGAGGAAGCCAATACTTCTGCTGCTTGGCCACTAGAGTAGAGGAAGAAGGAGCAGTGTCTCTGACTCGCTTCTTGGAAGCATCACACCTCAGTTGAGCGGCCTCTTGCTTCAATGCCATGTTGTAGAACTCATCGTACCTCAAGGGTTCAAAGAGAACAAGAGCTAGCTGAATCTCTTCTCTGAGACCACCCCTGAACTGGTATATCATACTCTTCTCATCAGGGACGTCCTGCTTAGCAAAGCAGGCGAGCTTCTGGAACAACTTGTTGTAGTCATAGACAGACAAAGAGCCTTGCTTCAGGTTGCGGAATTCCTCACGCTTGCTTTCAACCACACTCTGGGGGATATGATGAGCTCTGAAATCTTGACGGAATTCATCCCAGGTAATCGCACGTCCACCTCTGGAATCCTTGTACTGCTGGAACCATTCTGCAGCTTGATCTTTGAGTTGGAAGGATGTGAACTTGACAAAGTCCTCAGGCCTGACGTTACTACACTCGAAATGCTTGCACAGATCCACGAGCCAATCGTCAACATCAGTTGCTTCAACACAATTGCTGAAAGTCTTTGGCCCATTAGCAAGGAACTGGTTGACTGTAGCAAAGTGATTCTGATTGTTGTCTTGGTTCCCTTGGTTCGCTTGATTGCGCTCTTGAAGAATTTGCATGATCAACTGTGTGTTTGCATTGGTTGTGGCCATCACAGCTCGCCATGCCTCCGGAGGAGGGGGAGGTGGTGGCCGATCTTGATTCTGATTCTGATTGGTGCTCTTAGCGGGAGCCATCCTGAAGAGGTTGACCACCGTTAGCACATAGACAGATAAATGAAGCTCAATCCAACGGAATGAAAATTGCAACATAAAGTCTTCACATCCGAACAAAATGAACGAATGCATTCCTCTTGAAATGGTCACATATCCATAAATTGAGAAGCCACTTAGAATTTAGGTAGAGAAATAAATCAGCAAGGTACGGATCAAGAACGAATAATCGGTAAGAAATCCCAATCTCAAACCAAATATCCGTGGAAGAAGAACTAGAGCTACTTGAATTTCCACCTATGAAACTCCCGAACCTTTCCCGTTATGCAATCAGGTGTTGGGGATACAGGGAAGTATAAAATCTCACCCAAATCTAGCAAATCCTACATCCAGCTGTATCCATCCTTCAACACATAACCGAGAAAAACTTCGGAAACCATCTACCTCAACCTTCGAAAAGCATCCGTTATACAAGTTATGGCGATACTCCCGAACTCCCGCCCCAGTACTGGGTGGTGTCGAGGTTATCTCACCAACGAACTGCATAAGAGAGATTTTCAATGTCGGCATACTAAACTCAGGTATTCCAGAACTGCAACGATAAAATTATGATGACAACACCTCAGAGCTCAACTCCCCGGGACACTTCCACAAAACCCCTGACAGGAGGCACCAAGACAATGTTCTCGTCACAAAACCATCGGAACGATTCCAAGATACCCGCGTGATCCTAAATTTTTTTGTGAAATTTGAGAAGAGAAGAGTCAAAACTCTACGTCAGGATGCCTTACCAGAGCGATGAGGAGACTGGGAAGTAAAAAAGAATTCCTAAACTCTCCGATATATAATTCCTAAATGACTCAAAACATTTTTCTAGACACAACTCGGCTGCTAATAACGATCAAGCAATGGGGCTCCTAAGGTCGGGGAAGGCTCTGATTACCAACTTGTAACGCCCTCGATGCGGCTATAGCTCCCACGTGTCGAGGCACGACTTAGAGACATAACCGCATTGAAAGCAATGTCGCAAGTTAGGCAATCATCACAACATCCCATGTAATATAGATAATAAAAGGGGAGATAACATAGTTGGCTTACACTCGCCACGTCAAACAAGGTACATAAATAGCATTACAACATCCAAACACTCATGGCCCGACTATGGCGCCAAAATGAAAGATAAACCCAACATGCGACACGGTCCCAATCACCCCAACTAGGCACCACTACTGATCATCAGGAAAATAAACATAGTATCGTTGAGAGTCCTTGTCGAACTCCCACTTGAGCTCAAGCGCGTCATCTGGAACAGAGTCATCAGGCCCTGCATCTGGTGTAATAGTAATCTGTGAGCCACAGGGACTCAGCAATCTTGCACCCTCGCGATCAAGACTATTTAAGCTTGTAGGTAAGGCAAGGAAAATATATGTGGAGCTGCAGCAAGCGACTAGCATATATGGTGGCTATCCTGTTCGCAAAAGAGAGCGAGAAGAGGAGGCAAAGAGCGAGCGAGAAACTAGAGGACAACCTGCGCAAGCATTACTCCAACACCGTGTTCACTTCCCGGACTCCGCCGAGAAGAGACCATCACGGTAACTCACACGGTTGATTCATTTTAAATAAGTTAGGGTTCAAGTTATCTACAACCGGACATTAACAAATTCCCATCTGCCCATAACCGCGGGCACGGCTTTCGAAAGTTCAAATCCCTGCAGGGGAGTCCCAACTTAGCCCATGACAAGCTCTCACGGTCAACGAAGGAATAGACCTCCTCCCGAGACGTTCCGATCAGACTCGGTACCTCGGTTCTTCAAGACACTTCGACAGGTTAAAACAAATGCAGCAACACCGCCCGAATGTGCCGACAAATCCCGATAGGAGATGCACATATCTCGTTCTCAGGGCACACTCAGATGAGCACTCCATGAAACTAAAAACCAAACCTCGAGTTTCCCCGAGGGGGCGCTGCACAGGACACTAGTTTGGACCAACACTCAGAGGAGCACTGGCCCGGGGGGGTTTAAATAAGATGACCCTCGGGCTCCGGAAACCCTAGGGAAAAAGAGGCTAGGTGGCAAATGGTAAAACCAAGGTTGGGCATTGCTGGAGAAGCTTTAATCAAGGCGAACTATCAAGGGGTTCCCATTATAACCCAACCGCATAAGGAACGCAAAATCCGGGAACATAACACCGATATGACGGAAACTAGGGCGGCAAGAGTGGAACAAAACACTAGGCGAGAGGCCGAGCCTTCCACCCTTTACCAAGTATATAGATGCATTAAGATAACATGGCAATATAATGATATCCAAACAAGTAAATAATGTTCCAACAAGGAACAGTCTCCAATCTTCACCTGCAACTAGCAACGCTATAAGAGGGGCTGAGCAAAGCGGTAACATAGCCAATCAACGGTTTGCTAGGACATGATGGGTTAGAGGTTTGACATGGCAATTTGGTAGGCATGATAAGCAAGTGGTAGGCATCGTAGCATAGGCATAGCAAAAGAGCGAGCATCTAGCAAAGCAAAGATAGTAGTGATTTCGAGGGTATGATCATCTTGCCTGGAAACTTGTCAGAGTTGACTGGATCCTCGAAAGCAAACTCAACGGGCTCCTCATTAGCGAACTCGTCTCCCGGCTCTACCCAAACAAGACAAACAAGTAACAAGGACACAATCAACCACGTGCAAGGATCAAACAATATGATGCAAACATGGTATGCTATGCGGGATGCAATATGTGATGCATATGCAAGATTTGACAAGGAATGAATGAACCTGGCCTCAACTTGGAAAACCAAGTGTGCCACTGGAAAGATGAGATGAAATCGCTTGAAAACGATATAAAGAACACCGGAATCGGAGTTACAATTTGGAAATGGCAAGCAATTCAAATATGGACACGTTCTGCGATTTACAGCAAGTAGCCATCTAAGTGCAACAAGATAAACATGCTACAGCACCCAAACATGGCATAAAAATACATGGCAGGGATGCATTCGTGAAGCTTAACAAAAGTCTAGCACTGAGCTATGGCCAATTCATCCATTAACAGGTTCAAACAAGCATGGCAAAAATGCATTTGGTAAACAGATTTCAGACTTTAGTGAAATTAACACTTGTCTGGAATTTCAGATCAGATAGCACACTTTGGAGCAACAAAGCTACATGGTACAGGACATGAACATGGCAAAGTAAAGCATGGCATGGAGCTACTCAAAGAGCTTAACAAAAGGCCCTTAGTGACATTGAGCCAAAAGGGATCAGAAAATACATTTGCAAGCATGTGAACATGGCAAAAAACATAATCAGATCACAGACTTAGTGAAAACTGGAGCATGCTGAAACAGATATCAAGTAGGCATGTTTACAAGCTCGATGCACTCACTACAGAGCAAGTCATGACAAGCTAAGCATGCACCCGTCAAGAATACACAAAATACAAGCTAGACATGGCAGGAACAAAACCATAGCATGCACGGATCAACTACAACATCATCGGCAAAATCGCTAACAAGTAGACAATCTGCCCAGATTCACGAAATGACAAAAGTAGAGCTCGATTGACTCAATCTAGGGTGCTCCATAATTGCAAACAAAGGAATGGATGGATAGAGCACTACAAGATTAGAAAAACATCCTTACTGATCATCCTTAAAAGAGGCACGGATCCCTAGGAAATAACATGAACATATGGCCATATGAGATAACCAGTTCAAGGACTTAGTGGAAATGCTAAGTCCCTGAAATCAGCATTAACAAATGCCTCACTTTGCAAGCTTGTGCTAGTCACCACACACATCACAAAAATACATGGGTTGCACCTCTGGAAAGATGGCAAAACCCTTAACAAAACATATGTAGAGCTCATGGGCATATCATGCACACAATAATCATGGAAAAAATGACAAATATCTAAATGGAGCAGCAGATGTGACAATTATCTCAAATAGCACTCTTCTAACAGTCTTTCGGGCATCAAGATGAACTCAAATGAAAATTATGCAATGAGATGAAATGATGTACTCTCTGAGATGAACATTTTGATATGCTATATGCCCAAAACGGAGCTACGGATGAGGAGTTATGATGCAATGAACATAGCCAAAATATTAGGGTTTCGGGCAAAAGTCAACCCGAGATATTTGGATCTAGATCCAGATCCGGGTGCACGGGTTACGAGGTTGGCCGGAGCTTCGCCGGAGATGGAGGAGAACGGCCGGACGGCGAGGGGCCGGCGAGGGGCGCCGCGGCCGAAGCGGTGGTCCGGGCCGGGCGGCCACGGCGGCCGGCGTCGACGGGGGAGCGCGGGCGGCGCGGGTCGGTCGGGCGGCGCCGCCGGCGACCTTGGGCGACGGCGGGACGGCGGATCGCGGCGGAGGCGGCGGCGCCGGTGGCGGGCGGTGGCCGAAGCGCGGGGAGATGGAGGCGGGCGCTGGCGGCGCGGCTCCGGGCCGGCGCGGTAGGTGAAGGCGGCAGCGAACCGGGAGGTGACAAGTGGCGGCGGCGGCACGGGTCGGACGTGTCCGGCCTAGCGAGTTTTTGTCCGGCGGCGGCGGATCTGGGATTTTAGGATTTCGCCCGGGATTTGAAATGTGGGGATCTATATATAGGCATAGAGGGAGCTAGGAGAGTCCAAATGAGGTGCGGTTTTCGGCCACGCGATCGTGATCGAACGCTCTAGATGATGTTGAGGGTTTTGGTGGGTCTTGGGCCAAATTGGAGGGGTGTTGGGCTGCAACACACACGAGGCCTTTTCGGTCCCTCGGTTAACCGTTGGAGTATCAAACGAAGTCCAAATGGTACGAAACTTGACAAGCGGTCTACCGGTAGTAAACCAAGGCCGCTTGGCAAGTCTCGGTCCAATCTGGAAATGTTTAATCCCCACACATGAAATAAAGGTAGAAATGACCACCGGAGGAGAACGAAGCGCCGAAATGCAAAACGGACAACGGGGAAAATGCTCGAATGCATGAGACGAACACGTATGCAAATGCAATGCACATGATGACATGATATGAGATGCATGACAACGACAACAACACACAGAGACAAAAACCCGAACCCGAGAAAATAAAATAACTTAACGCCGGAAACGGCAAGAGTTGGAGTGCATATTGGGTAAATCACATCCGGGGTGTTACAATGCGTGTACGACCATCTTCGCCAAAGACCTGTGCACAACTATGGGGAATCACCAAGTACCCTTCGGATGCATCAAGTTTGAGTACATGGACCACCAAGTTCCTCTACCGATGACTCGAACGGCTACGAAATGTGTACCACTACCTTGACATGAATGACTAGTTCCTCTTCGACTCATGAACCAGTACTTCAACTATCGTCACGAGAACGTCTAGTTTCCCTACACCGCATCGAACTCGATCCGCTCCGAGAACCGCAAGCTTTGGAGGTATAACCGCCGAGATGAACTTTTCAGAACGAATGTTTGTGATGTACGAGTTGCTCATGTTAGAACCGTGTCCCAGTTGTTCCTTGCGCGTTCCTCGTTGCCTTGCCATCGACATGTGGGACACCCGTATCCGGGATCACTCCACATCACTCTTGCACATTTCTCGCACCCACAATTGTTCCTTTGCACCATCATCTCAATCGAGTTGCCGGATCAGAGGAATGTTGCCGTGGTAACATTTTCGGATTCCCCGCCATGGCACCCTTTCTTTCCACCATGGCGACAAAATGCTCCCTATCATATTAAATGTCAACATTTTCATAAAAAGAATAAACTTGTATATGTCATCTACATCATGATAACAACTTTTAAAATGTTTAAAATTGTTGTTTGCATTAAATTGCTATATACACACGAGGATTTACCGGAATTGTTGTTTATTGTTCCCGACCTCATTTAAACTTGCATAAATAGTTAGATTAATTATGCTTCATCTCTTGCCATGTTAACCAATATTTAATATTGATGGGTACATAAACGAGAGTGAACTAAGTAATTCGAACATGGAGTTTCGTCAATATGCAACTCGCTGCATATTGAGCTCCACTTAACTTGTAGTATTGTTTATTGGACTTTTCCATGCCATGCACTATTTATATGGACATGCATCATACTCGATTGTGCATCATGCCATGGTTATGATATGTTTGTTTACCGAGTTGTTTGCTTATTCTCGATAGTTCTGGTACGTTGCGATTGTGAGGATTCGTTCGACTATGCCCATCCGTCTACTTCATGGACTCGTTCTTCTTCCTAGCGGGGTTTCAGGAAAGATAACCATTACCCTGGATACCACTACTATCTTTGATTTTCTAGTTGTCTCAATGCTATCGCTATGTGGCGCTACCTACCACTTGTTTACCAAGCCTCCCAAATTGCCATGATATCCCCTTACCTTTTTACCCTTCCTAGAAAACCGTTGTTTGGCTGTGTTACCGCTTTGCTCAGCCCCTCTTATAGCGTTGCTAGTTGCAGGTGCAGTTGCAGGTTGTTCCATGTTGGGACATGGATATCATGGGATATCACAATATCTGTTATTTAATTAATGCATCTATATACTTGGTAAAGTGTGGAAGTCTCGGCCTTTTGCCTGGTGTTTTGTTCCACTCTTGCAGACCCAGTTTCCGTCATACCGGTGTTATGTTCCTTGATTTTGCGTCCCTAACATGGTGAGGGTTTATGGGCCCCTCTTGATAGTTCGCTTTGAATAAAACTCTTCCAGCAAGCCCAACATTGGTTTTAACATTTGCCATAATATTATTGAACTAAATAATTAATTGGCATAGGGCATCATGAACCCGAGGATTCTTTTCTACATATAGGGGGCCAGTGCTAATGGTGTTGGACCCAAACTAGAGCACCGTGCGGGACCGCCTCTTGGCAACATGAGGTATTTTGGTACCTGTATGCTTAGCTCATCCGTCATGGCCTGAGACAAGATATGCGCAGCTACTATTAGTGTGTCGGCATGTCGGGAGGTCTTGCTGTACTTGTTTTACCATTGTCGAAATGTCTTGCGCACCGGGATTCCGAGTCTGATCGGAGGGTCCCGTGATGGAGGATTGTCTCTGCAGATCGTGAGCTTCTCATGGGCTAAGTTGGGACATCCCAGTGGGGTTTAATCTTTTGAAAGCCGTGCCCGTGGTTATGTGTCAGATGTGAATTTGTTAATATCCAGTTGTAGAGGACTTGAAGTAAACTCTTTTAAAATACACCAACCGCGTGTGTAACTGTGATTGTCTCTTTTTGGGGAGGTTCGAGAGGAGAACATGGTTGGGTTATGTTTGAACGTAGGTAGTTCAAGATCACTTATTGATCATTACTAGTTTGCGATCGCTTGTGTAGTTTCTCATCTTACTCTTGTTCTCGTAAGTTAGCCACCATACTTTGCTTAGCCGCTGCTGCAACCTCACCACTTTACCCCCTTCCTTACCCATTAATCTTTGCTAGTCTTGATACCTAGGTTAATGGGATTGCTGAGTCCTCGTGGCTCATAGATTACTACAATAATAGTTGCAGGTATAGGTAAAAGTGATGCTTTCACGTGAGAGCGATGCTTGCTTGTCTTGGAGTCCTTCAATCAAGGGAAATAGGTTCCAGGTCGGGGAGCCTGGGCTAGCAGGGTGGATGTCGTTCTTCTTTTTCGTTTGATTTCATCCATAGCCAGATCCTTCTCTTATGTATGATGATTACTATGTATTGATGTATTGTTGTATGAATGTTGTGTTGAGGAACGTTGCAGAAAACAAAAATTTTCCTACGGTTTCACCAAGATCCATCTAGGAGTTCATCTAGCAAAGAGTGATTGGATTGCCTATTGGGGCTGGTGCCCTTGGCCCATATAGGCCAAGGCGCACACCCCTACAGCCCATGTGGCCCCCCGGGGCAGGTGGCCCCACCCGGTGGACCCCCGGGACCCTTTCGGTGGTCCCGGTACAATACCGGTGACCCCGAAACTTGTCCCGATGCCCGAAATAGCACTTCCTATATATAATTCTTTACCTCCGGACCATTCCGGAACTCCTCGTGACATCCGGGATCTCATCCGGGACTCCGAACAACATTTGGGTTACTGCATATACATATCCCTACAACCCTAGCATCACCGAACCTTAAGTATGTAGACCCTACGGGTTCGGGAGACATGTAGACATGACCGAGACGACTCTCCGGCCAATAACCAACAGCGGGATCTGGATGCCCATGTTGGCTCCCACATGCTCCTCGATGATCTCATCAGATGAACCACGATGTCGAGGATTCAATCAATCCCGCATACAATTCCCTTCGTCAATCGGTATGTTACTTGCCCGAGATCCGATCGTCGGTATCCCAATACCTCGTTCAATCTCGTTACCGGCAAGTCACTTTACTCGTATCGTAATGCATGATCCCGTGACCAGACACTTGGTCACTTTGAGCTCATTATGATGATGCATTACCGAGTGGGCCCAGTGATACCTCTCCGTCATATGGAGTGACAAATCCCAGTCTTGATCCGTGTCAACCCAACAGTCACTTTCGGAGATACCCGTAGTATACCTTTATAGTCACCCAGTTACGTTGTGACGTTTGGTACACCCAAAGCACTCCTACGGTATCCGGGAGTTACACGATCTCATGGTCTAAGGAAAAGATACTTGACATTGGAAAACTCTAGCAAACGAACTATACGATCTTGTGCTATGTTTAGGATTGGGTCTTGTCCATCACATCATTCTCCTAATGATGTGATCTCGGTATCAATGACATCCAATGTCCATAGTCAGGAAACCATGACTATCTGTTGATCAACGAGCTAGTCAACTAGAGGCTTACTAGGGACATGTTGGTGTCTATTATTCACACATGTATTATGATTTCCGGATAACACAATTATAGCATGAATAAAGACAATTATCATGAACAAGGAAATATAATAATAATGCTTTTATTATTGCCTCTAGGGCATATTTCCAACATGTTGTAGCTTGTGGCGAGTGTAAGCCTGTATCTTGTATTCTCATCTATTCAGTACATGGTATGTTGTAATGATATACACATTGCTATGTGATCGAACTGTGGTTGTGCCCCAATCATATGTTCATCACGTGATTGAGATAGAATCGCATATTGGGCGTTACAAGTTGGTATCAGAGCATTACCGACCTTAGGCACCCCCTTGACTGATCGAACCGCTGCCATTCTTGAGTCTAGAAGAAAACTATTTTGAGTCTTACTTATATCGGAGAGTAGGACTTCTTTTTACTCCTCAGCACCTTCGTCGCTCTGGCGAGGACTCCTTACGTAGATGTTTTGACTTCACTCTCCTCTTTCTCACTCAAATTTTTTTAGGATCACACAGGTATTAATGGATTGTTGCGATACCATTGTGATGGAAATTCTGTCTTGGTGCCTCCTGACATTTAGGGGTTGTGGCAGTGTCCCGGGGAGTTGAGCTCTAAGGTGTTTTTGGCACCGTGCGTATCATTTCAGTTCCGGAATACCAGAGTTCGCCCACATCGAAAACGCTTCTATACTCTTTGCGGTGAGAGTAGTTTGACGACACCCAGTACTAAGAAGAGCGATCAGATGTATTGCCACATCTAGTATATCGGATGTTTCCAAAGGTCTGAGGTACACAATTTCTGAAGGTTTCTTGGTTATCTGTTGAAGGATGGATATAGTTGGAACATAGGGCTTGTTAAGTTGTGTGAGATATTTGTGCCTCCCTGTATCCCCAACACCAGATTGCATAACCAGAAAGTTTCGGGAGTTAATAGGTGGGAATTCAAGTAGTTACCTACGATATCTTTCCGACAGATTCATGATATGAGATTGGGGTTCGACGTCTAGTGGTCCGCCTGCCCGCGGTTGGTTTTACAGTGGTCTTGTTGTGTCTTAAAGAGTCCTTGGCTATGCTGACTCGGGGATGCTTCGTATGTCATGTGCACTGCCTTCTACATGATGGTGTTGTACGATCGAGCCAGTGCGGGCCCCACCACGAGAATTTCGGACGAAATCTCTATCATATGTTTGTTTCGGCTTATTCCACAAGCCAATCCTTTGTTTTGTTTTGAGTAGTGGTATTCGAGTTGCTTCGAAGTAAAGTGTTGATTCCATGCCTTTTCCTAAGTGGTGTTCTCATATTTCGATGGGAGTGCTAATCCTTCTTGTTTATCAAGATTGTCATGTCAATCCCTTTTCGACCGGCATGCTTCTCTTCAGACTAATCCTACCATTTTCCCCATTTGCGAGATCAATTCTAAGTTTTAACAATTGTGTATGTTTCATCCATCCCAAGTTGTCTTTGTTTTCCCGTCCTCCCACCCTTTTTTCTTCAAGGACTCAGGTTTCTTAATCAAGTATCCATCTTATGTATGTGAAGTCTCTTCATTCTTTTGTTTCAATGTTCTTATTGGTGATTCTCTGGAAGATGCTAAGGTAGCTTCAAGTTTATCATTCTTCATTCTCGTATTCTTTTCTGGTGGATTCAATTCAAGTTGTGGTTGTTGATCTTATCCCCTTCCTTGTTTCAACTTCTTTCTTATGCCGATGCACATCCTAATCATTTTCATCTCGCTATTCGTTTGCTCCGGAGTGCTAAAGACATCTCCAAAGATTCCTGTTTCCATTCTTAATCCATTCAAGCTATTTGGAAATTATTATCTCATTCAAGTCATTTAATTCAACCGGTAGAACCTCTCTTCAAAATCATTTCAACGGTGTTTATCTTTTGAGTGGACCCTAACCCACAGGTCGTTTCCCAGGATCTTACCTCAATCTTTTAGTTTTTTCTTTCTAGAGTTATTCTCAAATTCTTTAGAAAGTTTGACGTAAGAATGGATTCCATCCTCCATATGCCTTCTCCAACATCGCTTCCAAATTCTTTTCATCGTTGGTTCAACCTTTCTATTCTTCATTCCGGAGTGCCTCAACAATTCATGGTGGTGTATCTCGTCATCATTCTAAGCTTCGAAGACCGAAGAAGAGTTTTTCCTAAATCTTGGTCCGTTCTCTCAAAGATTCGTAGTTCAAGCGTGATACCATCCTCTCATAATTGTTTTCGATTATGAGAATCCTTTTCATGACCATCTGAGATCCTTTTCATGACCATCCAAAATCCTTTTCATGAGTTGTTTCATTTTGATTCTCCGAAGGCCATCATTTTGGATATATTTGTTCTCAACATTCAGCTCTCATTCCCCAATTGTTCTGGTGTATCGTTCAATTATTCTTTAGTCAGCTCATGATCTATTCGCTCTCATGTATCTAAATTCCGTCAAGTATCTTTATTTGTTTTCTAATTCTTCCCGGTGAATTGTGCCTTTGCTACGTTCATTTTCTATTCTTCCCGACGATTCGTTCTCTACTCTTCAATCGTTTTTAATTCTTATGGTGGTTCATTCCACATTCCTATTACTTAATTATCATATCATTTCATTCATTCTTTCCAATCCTACCGGTGGTTCATTCAAGACCTTCCCAAGGTTGTGCCATATCTCTCTTTAATCCTTTCAATGAGAATAAGTAGTATGCCAAATCTGTTGCTTGTCATCAATTTAATTTGATGAAGGATAAGCATACAATAAATCTTATTTTTATTACCTCGAGGTGATTCAATTATTTTCTTCTGGAGATTGTTCATGATGAGTAAATTCTTGATAACAAGTGATTCATCTTTCTTTTCGGAGTTGTTCATCATATTACATTCTCGGTTTGAGATGCTTCATCTTTTGTTTTCCAGAGTTCAAAGTTTTCTCGGTTAAATCACCGCAAAGCTCCATCTAAATCATTTCAAGGATCTCCTTGTTCTTTCAACTTCTCTTTCCTTCTATTGTTCTTTTATTATCGGAGTTCTTCATGAAGGCTCTACATGCTGGTTCATCAATGATTTCATTCATTCTCGAAGTCCTTCATCAAGATTTTGTTGGAAGAGCTAAAGCATTCTTCATCGTGCATTCTGAAGTGCAATTCTTTCTACCTTATCTTTTGAGATGGTGATATATCATTCTTGACGATTTCTGTTCGTGTTTCATTATTCACAAGTTAGCAGGAATGAGATATTTTAAATCCATCAATTTCTTTGTTGGACTTATCTTGGGTTATATTTCTCCTAAAGCCTTCCTTTGGGAATGTTGCTATTTGTGGTACTCATCAATGATCCAAGTTTCTCCTTCTCTTCTCGATGAAAGAGTTTTCATCTCCGTGTTGCTCTCAAGCAATCGATGGTTTCCATTAGTGGCCGTTTGTCACCTCATAATTTTGAGATGTTTCCATAAGACCACTACGAGCTTATTCTTTTCGTTGTTGGTTTTCCAATGACTTCGTTCAATCCTTCTTTTTAAGGATGCTCTCTTAAATTCATTTCAGGTAGAACATGTTGTTTTTTTCTTCGTTCTTTTGATTCCATTATTACATTAGTTCCGGAGGCATTGTGATGTTACTCTCTTCGACCCATCGTCTCATTTTGTAAATATCATGTTCTTCTCTTTGCTTATCCGTTTAGCAGGAGTGTTGTGTCCTCTTCTCAAGTTGTTTTCATCTTATCAAGTCTTGTATCTCTTTTCAACCGGAGTGTTGTTCGAATTTGTTCTTCCTTGTTTCAACCATAGTGGTTTCAATTCCTTCTTGTCCATTGTGCTCATCATTCATAGCTTTGCAACCTCCAAGGTTCACATGGTGTTACTTGTTTCTATTTTCTACCACACTGCTCTCAATTTTCGTTCCACTCTGTTGTGTTCTTTCTTTCAAGTTTTCCAGCCAATCAAGATTCATTGGTTTCACTCGTTTGTCAAAGAAGCAACTTTGTTTTACCTCTTCCTCTTCCGTTTCTCCCCGGCTCCATCCTTAGATCTCGGGTCGAGATCTCTTGTAAGTGGAGGAGAGTTGTGACGCACCGAGACCGACGCTCCAGACGCCTTCCATGTTTTCCGTTGTTATTGTGTGTTTGTAATTGTTATTTTGCATTGCATCATGTCATCATGCCAGCATGTCATTTATTTTTGCAACTCATCTTAATAAATCGTATGGATCTTCGATCCATTTAAATCGAGGAAATTCACATGGATTTCTCTTTATAACATATCCTCCCAATATTTAGGGAGCTGTTAAAAAATTCCATTTTTTGAACTAACGACAACCCACTTGCAACTAAAGTTCCTTCCTTTTCCAAATATTTTAAATCCTTGATCTTTATCCGATACCCCCAATCCAAGTTGTGGAACTTTGAATTATTTCAGAGTGGACATGTGTTATTTTCCCAAATCTTTTGGTAATTATTTGGACCTCCAAGACATTTCTTTCCCTCGTTTTTCTTTCCTGTTTTGAGAGAATGGGAAAAGCCTCACACAGTGCAGGCCCACCCATCTCTCCTGGTTCCCAATTCTTCCAGCTCAACTGGGCCTCCCAACTCCCGCGCCAGCCCGACCTTTTGGCCGAAGGCCCATCTATACCTCTAACTCTAGGCCCCGACCCCCTCCTCTCGATCTCTCCCTCTGCCCGCCGCCTCCTGCTCGATCCCCATCTGCGCTCGATCCCCTCTCCCTCTCCCCCTTCGATCCCTTCCTCCATAATGTGCGTGCGCCATCAGAGAGAGACTGGGAGAGAGCAGTGTCGCTTCTCATCCCCAATCCCCTGTGCCGCTGGCGACCTCGCCTGGATCCGTAAAGCCCCACCACTGGCCTGCTACCCCGCCTCCGAGCTTCGCCGCCCTCAACCCGGCTCGCCCTCGACGTCCACTTCGCCGGAGCTCTTCCTCCGCCTCTGCACTGGCCTCCCACGACCGCCGCGCCACCGTGAAGGACCATGTTGCCCCTGCCTCGAGCTCCGCCCGCCGACCTCCTCTGCTGCCATGGCCGCCGGCGATCGGAGCCGCCGTTTGTGTCCTTCCCATCCTGCTTATCCTCGCCGCAGCGCCATCTTGCCTCCTGCTCCACGCCCTGCTCCCTCCTACCACGAGCTCCACCTCCCTTGGCGTGCTGCCGCCTGCATCTCTGGCGACCATCCACGTCGCCACGCTCCAGTGCCTCTGCTTGTTGTCGCCTCTATCCTCGCTAGCTCTGCGTCCGTGCCGCTGCTGCTAGTCCTGGCTACGACCTGCTCCTCTCCTCATCTCTGTCGGGACCGACCCCGACTCCACAACCATAGAACCAGGAGCGCCAAGGCCATCTTGAGATTTTTCGCCAAGTACCACAACTGTTGCGTTCCGTTTCATCCGTGTCAAGGCCGAGATGACGCCAAGTACCAAGAGGTCAATGACCCGTCAAGTTCGTCTACATGCGTGTACGACCATCTTCGCCAAAGATCCATGCACAACTACGGGGAATCACCAGTTACCCTTCAGATGCATCAAGTTCGACTACATGGACCACCAAATTTCTCTACAGATGACTCGAGTGCTATGAAACGTGTATCACTACCGTCGACCTGCGAAGACCCCGTGGATTTCAAGTTCCTTGTCGTGACCCCGAACATGAACGACTAGTTCCTCTTCGACTCGTGAACCCCTACTTACAATACCGTCGCGAGAACGTTTACTTTCCCTAGACAACATCGAACCCGATCTGCTCCGAGAACTGCACACTTTGGAGGTATAACCGCCGAGATGATCTTCCGAGAACGAATGTTTGTGATGTATGAGTTGCTCATGTTCGAACCGTGTCTGAGTTGTTCCTTGCACGTTCCTCGTTGCCTTGTGGGACACCAAGTATCCGGGATCACTCCGCGTCACTCTTGCATGTTTCGCGCACCCACACTTGTTCCTTTGCACCAGCATCTCAATCGAGTTGCGGGATCACTGTATTGTTGCCGTGATAACATTTTTGGATTCCCGGCCGTGGCACCCTTTCTTTCCACCATGGCGACAATGCTCCCTATTATATTAAATGTCAAAATTTTCATAAAGAACATAAACTTGTATATATCCTTCGCATCATGATAACAACATTTAAAATGTTTAAAATTATTGTTTGCATTAAATTGCTATATACACATGAGGATTTACCGAAATTGTTGTTTATTGTTCCCGGCCTCATTTAAACATGCCAAAATAGTTAGATTAATTATGCAACATTTAATATTGATGGGTACATAAACGAGAGTGAACTAAGTAATTCAAACGTGGAGTTTCGTCAATATGCAACTCGTTGCATATTGAGCTTCACTTAACTTGTAGTATTGTTTGTTGGACTTTGCCATGGGGAAACGGTTGGGGCCGGCGCACCGGCGGAAGATTGGGCTGGTCTCCCTTTTCCTCGCGTCACTCCGCGCACATCTCGCGCAGCTCGCCGGGGCGCGCGCCGCCCTCTTCTTCTGCCCCCTCCTCCCCACCCCTTCCCCATCCCTTCCCCCTCCCTCCCCCCCGCCCCTGGTTGCAGCACCGCGCTTTCCCTCCCCGCTCGAAGCTGCCATGGATCTGCACGGTGACCATTCCATCTCGCCGGCGACCGAGGGGCGGTGACCATGGGAGATGCTGCAACCGGGGGCGATGGGGTGCTACCACGGCGACGCCTACCTCGCATGCATCGGAGCTCTGCCTACTTCGCCGGAGCCATGGTAGACTACACCCCACGGCGATTTTTTTATGAAACCGGTTGTAGCAAATTCAACTGCCGGTGGTAGCAAAAATCTACTACGGTTGCAGCAAAACGGCGTCATCGTCATCGCAGGGGTCGCAGCTGAGATAAGGAGTTTGAAGCTTTTTTCAATGCGGTTGTAACTTTTATAACTGTCGGTTGCAACTTTTTGTTTTTCGTCCATGGCTTCGTTTCCACGGTTGAAACTTTTTTTATAGTCGGATGAAGCTTTTTTCATCGCTAGATGAAGCTTTTTCTGTCACCGGTTGTAACTTTTCTTGGTCATCCATAGCTCCAGTCGTATACTGGTTGAAGCTTTTTTCGTAGCCGGTTGAAGCTTTTCCTATCGCTAGTTGTAGCTTTTTTCGTCGTAGGTTGCAGCACTGAGCATCTCCCTGGGCGCTCGATCTTTTTTGTTCGCAAGCGGGGGATGAGCGCCGGCGAGCACACCGATGAGCACGCCGGTGAGCTCCGGTCGTCGCGCACCGGAGCTGCAACGGTGGCCATGGAAGCTGCAACCGCAGGGATGGGCTATTTGCATGGGGGCGAAGCCGGTGAAGAGGACGGCCGCCGAGGACTACCGGCGACCAGGGCGGCCGCGAAAGACGGCCGGCGAGGACGATGATCAGGGACGAGGAGGGCGGGCGAGGGAGGGGCGGCGACGAGGGGAAACGCGGGGGCAGCCGACGAGATGGGGTTCGCGAGAGGAAGACGACGCTCGTTACGCGCTCGCGAGAGGAAGACGAGGACCTGGTTGGATAAGGATCCAATGGCGCGGGACGGGCTGATCTGACGGCTAGGGCTGGACCGGCCGAAACATTCGGCCGGCGCACCGGCGCCTAGCATCGTCCTTTGCCATGTCATGCACTATTTAAATGGACATGCATCATACTTGATTGTGTATCATGCCATGGTTATGATATGTTTGTTTACCAAGTTTTTTGCTTCTTCTCGATAGTTCCGGTACGTTGCGATTGTGAGGATTCGTTCGACTACGCCTGTTCTTCTACTTCATGGACTCGTTCTTCTTCCTAGCATGGTTTCAAGCAAGATGACTGTTACCCTAGATACCACTACTATCTTTGATTTGCTAGTTGTCTCGATGCTATCGCTATGTCGCGCTACCTACCACTTGTTTACCAAGCCTCCCAAATTGCCATGATAGCCCTTAACCTTTTTTACCCTTCCTAGCAAACTATTGTTTGGCTCTGTTACCGCTTTGCTCAGCCCCTCTTATAGTGTTGCTAGTTGCAGGTGCTGTTGCAGGTTGTTCAATGTTGGGACATGGATATCATGGGATATAACAATATGTTATTTAATTAATGCATCTATATACTTGGGTGGCAAAGGTGGAAGGCTCGGCCTTTTGCCTGGTGTTTTGTTCCACTCTTGCCACCCTAGTTTCCGTCGTATCGATATTATGTTCCTTCATTTTGCGTCCCTAACACGGTGAGGGTTTATGGGCTCCTCTTGATAGTTTGCTTTGAATAAAACTCTCCCAGTAAGGCCCAACATTGGTTTTAACATTTTCCATAATAATATTGAACTAAATAATTAATTGGCATAGGGCGTCATGAACCCGAGGATTCGTTTCCACATACAAGGGGGGCCAGTGCTGATGGTGTTGGTCCCAAACTAGAGCATCGTGCGGGACCGCCTCTTGTCAACTTGAGGTATTTTGGTACCTGTACGCTTAGCTCATCCGTCGTTGTGTGAGACGAGATACGCGCAGCTACCATCAGGGTGTCGGCATGTCGGGAGGTCTTGCTGGACTAGTTTTACCATTGTCAAAATGTCTTGTGCACCGGGATTCAGAGTCTTATCGGAGGGTCCTGTGATGGAGGATTGTCCCCAAGGATCGTGAGCTTGTCATGGGCTAAGTTAGGACACCCTTGCAGGGTTTAATCTTTTGAAAGTCGTGCCCGCGGTTATGTGGCAGATGGGAATTTGTTAATATCCGGTTGTAGAGGACTAGAAGTAAAGTCTTTTAAAATACACCAACCGCGTGTGTAACCTGACTGTCTCTTTTTGGGGAGGTTCGAGAGGAGAACACGGTTGGGTTATGTTTGAACGTAAGTAGTTCAGGATCACTTATTGATCATTACTAGTTTGCGATCGCTTGCATAGTTTCTCATCTTACTCTTGTACTCATAAGTTAGCCACCATACTTTGTTTAGCCGCTTCTGCAACCTCACCACTTTACCCCCTTCCTTACCCATTAAGCTTTGCTAGTCTTGATACCCATGGTAATGGGATTGCTGAGTCCTCGTGGCTCAAAGATTACAACAACAAAAGTTGTATGTACAGGCAAAGCGATGCTTTGACATGAGAGCAATGCTTGCTTGTCTTGGAGTTCTTCTGCTTCTTCTTCTTCTTCAATCAAGGAAAATAGTTTCCAGGTTGGGGAGCCTGGCTAGCAGGGTGGATGTCATTCTTCTTTTTCGTTTGATTTCATTAGTAGCCGGATCCTGCTGTTATGTATGATGATTGCTATGTATTGATGTATTGTTGTATGAATATTGTAGCTTGTGGTGAGTGTAAGCCTGTATCTTGTATTCTCATCTATTTAGTATATGGTATGTTGTAATGATATCCACCTTGCTATGCACTCGAAAAGCGGTTGTGTCCCAATCATGAGTTCATCACGTGATTGGGATAGAATCGTATCTTGGGCGCTACAATACCGAAGTTGGTTAGTTGATGCATGAGATGGTTAGGAGGTAACCGCCGAGGAATAATAAGTTGGTGCATGATCATGTTAACCGGTTGCATGTACTATCATCATGTTTATATGCTCATGCCGTGCTAAAGTTGTTCTAACTGTATCATCTTCAGTTGTGGATGCCACGTTGTTCTATTAGTATCATGCTCATGATTGCTTTAACATGCTAATGCCATGCTGTTGTTGTTGTCTTGACTGCTTTTTGTTATTGTGAGCTGGCAAGTACATTCAATGTACTAACCTGGCGTGTGATGCCAGTTTGCAGGTCGTGCCTGGGTTGCTTGCTTGTCTGGTATGGTTCCTATGTTCGCGAGCTAGGATAAACGTTCCAGCCAGAGTCCCTGCGGATTGGAGTCCAACATCATTTTTCGTTGTTCTGCTGCCAGTAGAGGTTCTGCTGCCTCGAGTTGTTATGTTGGTTGCATAGAGCAACTATGGTTGGCGTAGCGTCGCCAAGCCAGTGTTATGCATGATAATCTGGAGACCTTGTATTCATATTTGTGTTGTAATAGAGAGCTGGTTTGTTCTGTACTAAGCAATGCTCTATCCAGGACACTTCACCTCGATCTTTGGGCTGGAATATGGGGCGTTCCGGTTTCTCTGAGCCAGGGTGCCACAGGCTTGGTACCACAGAAGGTCTGGCTGTAGAGAGTCATAGTCCACTGGAATGTTAGAAAACGGTAGTATAGAGTCTGTTTGTTACCCTTGCTTGCTGCATTTGGTTGTTGCATTTGTTCGCTGCATATAGTCTCATTCGGTTAACCCTAACCCCTGTTTCGTGTGTAGATGGCGGTCAACTTCCACGAGTTCAATGCCATCCCCAGGGCTCCCGACACTGTTCCTATTGTGTTCAATCCCACTCCTGCTCCTCCCATCTTTTTCGCCCTCCTTGGCGACATGTGGCATAGCATTTATCCCCGTGGAGATCCACCTCATTATCAAGTATTCCAGTTTTCTGCCGGAGGAAGACTCCTGGAGTACGTTGCTCATGTCCATCTGATAGCTCCGACTCCTGTTGGTAAGCGAACCTACAGTTTCCAGGTGGTTACGGCGCTACTCGTGAGTGTGCCATTCAGCTTGCCACAATGGCAGGAATCACCAGTCTTCATCATCAAGAGAGCATGGTGCAAGAGAATCGTTCTTATCAGTACTATCCCACCATCGTCGAGAGTCCTAAGTGGATCAAGTTCCCATCTGTCAACCCCCAAGAAGATCCGGCTATCTTCTCCATGTCCCATTACATGACAGTCGAGTGTATTCTAATTTCTGGGTTAGTCTGAGACGCAATTCAAGCCAGGAGATTGCTTGGTGCTTCCCTACCTCAATCTCCGCCAGCTTCTCCAACCCCTCCTCCTCGTCCATCCGGAGTTTGGGAGTCAGTAGTTCCACTTGCTACTCCCTTAGATTCTTCATCAGTTCCCGAGCGTTTTCTCAAGTGTAGGGTGTAGTCCTTCGTGTAGTGCATGTGCATCTACTATAGTATTATGCTTGTGTGTGCTTGTGTGGAGTAGTTTTATAGCTTATTTGCTGTGTGCTTTATTGCAATCGATCGTTTTCTTGTACTTCTTGGTTTGAATCTTCGGTGTTGCCCCCTTATGGAAAATTGGTCATCAACCGACACCGGATCATAAGAAGTCATGAGAAGTACAGATATACACCAGGGAACCTAGTTAAAAGAAATGTTATTTTCAGCCGACAACATGGTATTGTAGACATCCGGTCTGAATACAAGTTATATTCTGCTCAGACTTTCAGTAACAAGTACCCATCAGAGATATATCTTTATGGCAATAATGATTAAACCAGCAGGAGAAAAAAATTGGATCCCAGACGAACAATGGATTTCAAGTCAGAGGTATGGTCCGTCCCGATGATTGATTCTGCCATGAGTCAGATTTAAAGCATGTGACACCCTGAAATCAGTCCATATATGCAATAAATTCAGCAAGAAGGATGGTCAGACAATTCTTATCGTACAAGTAACCAACAGCCGGAATGTCAAGAATATATATATATATATATATATATATATATGTGTGTGTGTGTGTGTGTGTGTGTGTGTGTGTGTGTGTGTGTGTGTGTGTGTGTGTTACACCCACAATGCGGCTATATCTCCCACATGTTGGGGCACGACTTAGAGACATAGCCGCATGGTAGGCTTGTCGCAAGAGGGGTAATCTTTACACATCCCATTTACTGAATAAGAACGAGATAAAGAGTTGACTTACAATTGCCAATTCACACCATACATAAATAGTCACACATCATCCAAAATACAATCAAGGTCCGACTAAAACCAAAATAAAGAAAGACAACCCCAATTGCTAGATTCCCGATCGTCCCAACTGGGCTCCACTACTGATCAACAGGAAACGAAACAAAACAACGATCAAGATCTTCATCGAGCTACCACTTGAGCTCGGTTGTGTCACCTGTACTGGTATCGTTGGCACCTAAAACTGTTTGGAAGTATCTGTGAGTCACGAGGAATCAGCAATCTCACACCCGCGAGATCAAGACTATTTAAGCTTATGGGTAGGGTAAGGTAATGAGGTGGAGCTGCAACAAACACTAAGCATATATGGTGGCCAACTTACGCAAATAAGAGTGAGAAGAGAAGCAATGCAACGGTCATGAACTAGAAGTGATCAAGAAGTGATCCTGAAACTACTTACATTCAAGCATAACACAAGAACCATGTTCACTTCCCGGACTCCGCCGAGAAGAGACCATCACAGCTACACACGTGGTTGATTCATTTTAATTAAGTTTAGTGTCAAGTTCTCTACAACCGAATATTAATAAATCCCCATCTGCCACATAACCGCGGGCACGTCTTTCGAAAGTTCAAACCCTGCAGGGGTGTCCCAACTTAGCCCATCACAAGCTCTCACAATCAACGAAGGATATTCCTTCTCTCGGGAAGACCCGATCAGTGTCGGAATCCCGGTTACAAGACATTTTGACAATGCTAAACAAGACCAGCAAAGCCGCCCGAATGTGCAGACAAATCCCGATAGGATCTGCACATATCTCATTCTCAAGGCACACCGGATGGGCAAGACATCGGGTTGGCATAGACCCTGGTTGCCTAGGGGGCGCCGGACATCGCCCAGGTTGGACCAACACTCTGAGAAGCACTGGCCCGGGGGGGGGGGGTTAAAATAAAGATGACCCTCGGGAGCGTGACTCCCAAGGGAAAAGTAGGTGGTGGTGAGGCAAATGGTAGAACCAAGGTTGGGCCTTGCTGGAGGAGTTTTACTCAAAGCAAACTGTCAAGGGTTTCCCATAACACCCAACCACGAAAGGAACGCAAAATCAAGGAACATAACACCGGTATGACGGAAACTAGGGCGACAAGAGTGGAACAAAACACCAGGCATAAGGCTGAGCCTTCCACCCTTTACCAAGTATATAGATGCATTAATTAAATAAGAGATATTGTGATATCCCAACATATCCATGTTCCAACATGGAACGAACTTCATCTTCACCTGCAACTAGCAACGCTATAAGAGGGGCTGAGCAAAATTGGTAACATAGCCAAACAATAGTTTGCTAGGAAAGGAGGGTTAGAGGCTTGACATGGCAATATGGGAGGCATGATATAGCAAGTGGTAGGTAGCGCGGCATAGCAATTGAGCGAACGACTAGCAAGAAAAGATAGAAGTGATTTCTAGGGTATGGTTATCTTGCATGCAATGTACTCAGAGTTGTCGAAAGCTTGATCCTCGTTAGCATACTCAACAGGTTCCTCGGTCACGTACTCGTTTCCCGGCTCTACCCAAAGCAAGAACAAAAGCAAAGGACTGACAATCAAACACGGTTCAATGCACAAGCAACATCATGCAAAACATGCCATGATATGCGAGATCTGATATGCAATGCATATGCGTGCTCCGGAAGGAAAAGGATGAAAAGAGGCATCAACTTGGAAAACCAAGTGTGCCTCTGGAAAGATGAGATGATTTTGGTCGAAATCGATATAAGGATCATCGAAAACGGATGCACAGTTTGCAAATGGCAAGCAAAACAAGAATGGCACATTTCTGCGATTAACAACACGATGCTATCTAGAATGCAACAAGGAACTAAGCTACTGCACCCCAACATAGCAATAAAGCATATGGCAGTGATGTACTCAAGATGCTTGACAAAACAAAAACACTGAGCTACGGCTAAATCACACAAGAGCGGGTTCAAACAAGCATGGAAAACGTGAAAAAGATATGAGCATCATAGACTTAGTGAAAATACTAACATGCCAGGAATAACCTCAGGAAGCCATGTTTAGAGCAAGCAAAAAACATGCTACAGAACATATCATAGCAAAACAAGGCTTGACATGAATCTACTAAAAGCACAGAACAAAAGTCTCTTAATAAACATGAGCCAAAAGGGCACAGAAGATATGATGGCACCCAGAAAACAGAGCATGGCATAAATAGAATTATGAAAGAAACTTTGCAATCTCAAATCACTCACCACAAATCCTTGCATGACAAAATAAGAATACTAACAACAAGATGACATGTTCATGAAGCAAACCATGGAAGAGAAAGTTCATAGCATGCATAGATCACTAACAACAACCTTGGCAAAATCGATTAACATGTAAACATTCTTCCAGGAACATTTTATAGCAAAAGTGGAGCAAGAATTAGACATGCTAGAGCACTCCATAATTGCAAACATGGGCATGGATCGATATAGCATAACCATATGTTCAAAATACCCTTACTGAAGTATCTCAAAATAAGAATGGATCAAACTATAGCATCAAGTTTACTTGGCATCAAAATAACAGCAGGCAAAAGACTTAGCAATATCCTAAGTCCCTGGAAACATCAATATCACGAAGCCTAGATTGCATGCTTGTGCTAGTAAACACATTGATCACAAAACTGCAATACAAACTCCAATGTAAAGATGGAATGACATAGTTCAAAACACATGTAGAGCTCATGCCCATATGATGCACACATCAAATGTGACAAAAATGACAAATCACCCTAAACTGATAAGTAGCAGCAGTAAACATTTTATAGCACTCTTGCATCACTAATTAGGGCATCAACATGAACTCAAACAAGCATGCCACACTGGAATTAAATGAAGATCATCTTTGAGTGAACATTTTGATATATCATATGCATGATTTGGAGCTACGGGCATGAAGATGTGGCATGATGAAGGAGGCATGAAAATATCAGGATCCAGGGACATGGTGGAAATATTACTCTCCGAGGAAGTCAACGGACCGGAGCGGTTCAACCGGGGTCATTTGGATCGCGGGATCCGATGATCCCGTGACGGAGGGATACGTGGACGAGTGGATCTGGGACCGGGTGCTGCAGATTTGCCGTTTGGACGGAGGGTCGGGTGGATCTGATACATCCTGCGGTGGATCCGGCTCCGGCGAGTGCGTCGACTACGGCGATGGTCGGCGACGAGCATTCGGGCGGCGCTGAAGAGGAGGAAGCGGCGGGACCGAGCGGGTCGCGGGGTGGCAGGGGTCGGCGGTGGTGCGCGTGGCGCCGGCGAGCGGGGCGCGCGACGGAGGAAGGAAGAGCATTCAAAAGGCGAAGGGTGCAAGGCGGCGGCGCGGCGAGGTGGCGGCGGGCTGCGCGCATTGGCGGAGCGGCTCGGGCGAGCGGGCGAACGTCGCGGCTGGTCGGGCTCGCGCGGGCCCGATACGGGTCCGGCGGGCCGCGACGGCGCGCTGGACGGGCGCAGGATAGGTGGCAGGCGGGGATTGGGCAAGGGGTGCGGTAGGCTGACGTGGCGCCTCATGATAGGTTCGGGCGACGTGGCGGTGGCGGTGGACGCGTCTGACGGCGGACGAACATGTCCGACGGCGCGGAGGTAGGTAGAAGTTAGGATTTGGACTGCGATTTTGGACGGGGAAGGCCTTTGTATACATAGGGGGAGTTTATAGTGTCCAAATGAGGCACGGTTTTCGCCCACACGATCGTGATCCGACGACGGAGGACATGGAGATGGTTTAGATGGGTTATTGGGCCATTTTGGAGGGGTGTTGGGATGCAACACACAAGAGGCCTTTGCGGTTACCCAGTTAACCGTTGGGGCATCACACGACCTCCAAATGGAACGAAATTTGACAGGTGGTCTACCGGTGGTGTACCAAGGCCACTTGAAAAATCTCGGTCTATTCCAAGAACGTTCAACACCCGCTCACGAAAAGAGACAAGAGGGGTGCACCGGTGCATGTGGGAGTGTCGGATTGCGAAACGGACAACGGGAAAAATGCCCGGATGAATGAGGCGAACATGAATGCAAAATGCGATGCACATGATGACATGGTATGAAATGCCTGACATGAACAAAAAGAAAAACGAAAACAAAAACCCAACCACGAAGGGAATCTCATATCGCATCTCCGGAAAAGGCAAGGGTCATATTTACAAATATGGAAAGTTGTATCCGGGGCATTACAACACTCCACCACTACGAGAGGATCTCGCCCTGAGATATAGGATGGCACCGGAGGGAAAAGGTAGAGGAAGATAAGAGGTAAAACTAAGTTGCTTCTTTGACAAACGAGTGAAACCAAAGAACCTTGAGAAGTTAAACCATTTGAGAAAAGAATACAACAGAGATGGTCCAAGTTGAAAACAGTTCGTTAGAAAAAGAGGAACAAGGAAGAACAAATTCGAACAACACTCCGGTTGAAAAGAGATGCAAGACTTGATAAGGCAAAAAGAACATGAGCAGAGGGCACAACACTCCGGTTAAATGGATAAGCATGAAAAGGACACAATCCTCATAAATCGAGATGATGAGTGAAGAGAGCAATGTCACAATCCCTCCGGAAGAAAGAATAGAAGATAGATCATTGGAATGAAAGAATGGAGAATAAAATGCAACTTCTAGCACAAATGAGCTTTGAGAGCACCCTTCCAAGAAAGGTCATAACAGAGTTGTTGGAAAACCAACAACGAAACGAATAAACTTGTAGTGGGCTTATGGAAAACTTCTCAAAATTGAGGCGAAAATCTGCCACTATGGAAACAAAAGATTTGATTGAGGTCTACAAGGAGATGACCACTCCTTTCGCCGAGAGGATAGGTGAAAAACTTGGATCATTGATAGACACCACAATAAGCAACATTCCTTAGGGAAGGCTTTAAGTGAAATCTAACCCAAGATAGCTCCAAGGAGGAAAATGATGGGTTTAAATACCTCATTCCTGACTACTTGCGAATCATGAAACATGAAAGAAATTATCAAGAATGACATAACACCACTTCAAGAGAAGATAGAAGGAATTGCGCTTCGGAATGCAAGATGAATAATACTTGAGCTCCTCCGAAAAGAATCTCGATGAACACTTAGAGAAGGAATTAAATCCTTGATGAACCACCATGTAGAGCCTCCATGAATAACTCCGGTAATAAAAGGATGATCAAACGAAAAGGGAAAGTTGAAAAGAACTCCAGGAGAAACCTTGCAATGATTATATGAAGCTTTGAAATGATATAACCGAGAAAACTTGGAAATCTGGAAAAGAAAGATGAACAATTGGAATCAACAATTTTGGGTGAAACAAAAATAAGAATTATGTTATGCTCATCCTTCACCAATATAAATTGATGACAAGCAACGGATTTGGCATACTACTTATTCTCGTCGAAAGGTTTAAGAGAGATATAGCGTAAACTCAATGGACCACCAATGGGATTTGGAAACACTGAATGAATTGATATGATAACGAAGGAAGAAGAATCTTTGAACAAACCACCGTAAGAATTGGAAATGAACAAAGTAAATGGTGAATCACCGGCAAGAATTAGAGAACAAATGAATATACTTGAGGGAATCTGATACAAGAGAACGAAGAGATCACGAGCTGATTATAGAATATTTGAATGATGCACCAGTAAGATTTGGAGAACGAGAGCTGAAAGCTGGATAGAATAATTCTGAGATGATGGGATTTGGATGAATCAAACTGAAAATACTCCTGAATTGCTCCTGATGGGTGAAAAGAATTCTCACAATGGAAAACAATTATGAGAGGATGGTACAAAGCTAGAACCATGCGTCTCCGAGAGAACGAATAAGATATGGAGGAAAAACTCTGCTTTGGTCTTCAAATGATGAGAATGGTGATGAGAGACACCACCATGAATTGTTGAGGCACTCCGGAATGAAAATTAGAAATGTTAAAACCAACAATGAAAAGAATTTGAAGATCTTGGAGAAAGACATTTGGCTGATGAAAATTCATTCTTACGTCAAACTTTAGAAGATTTGAGAATAGCTCCGAGAAAATAGAAGAGTCAGGTAAGATACTGGGAAAAGAACTGTGGGTTAGGGCCCACTCAAAGGATACACCATTGAATGATTTAAACGAGAGAATGCGCCAGTTGAATTCAATGGATTGAAGCTTGAACGAATGCAGTGTGGAAACATGAATCTTCTGAGATATCTTCAGTACTCCAGAACAAATGAATAGCGAGAATTGAAAGATTAAGAGGTGCACCGGCATGAGAAAACATTTTGAAATAAGGAAAGAATATGAACAATGTTGGGAAAACCGAGAGGTGATCTTGCGAATGTTGAAATGATCGGATCCACTTGAAGAGAAGCTCACCGATTGAGAAGAAACTGGGATGACAAACTCGATGATTAAGAAGTATTAGCATCCACAGAAAAATATGAGGACACCGCTTAAGGAAGGTATGGAATCAACACTTGACATCGGAGCAACTCGAATACCACGACTCAAAACAAAACAAAAGATTGGCTTGCAAAATAAGCCAGAAACAAACGTATGATAGACCCCATATCGTATAATGTGTCTGTTGGAAAGATATCCTACGATATACTTGAAATCCCACTTATAAACTCCCAAAACTTTCTGGTTATGCAATCAGGTGTTAGGGATACAGGGGAAGCATAATATCTCACCCAAACTAACAATTCCTACATCCAGCTGTATCCATCCTTCAACACATAACCAAGAAACCTTCGGAAATCATGTACCTCAACCTTCGAAAAGCATCCGTTATATGAGTTATGGCAATACTCCCGAACTCCCGCCCCAGTACTAGGTGGCATCGAGGTTATCTCACCAACAACTGCATAAAAGAGATTTTCGATGTAGGCGAACTCAGGTACTCTAGAACTACAACGATAAAATTGTGACGACAACACCTCAGAGATCAACTCCCCGGGACACTGCCACAACCCCTAAATGTCAGGAGGCACCAAGAACAATGTTCTCGTCACAAAACTATCGGAACGATTCCAAGATACCCGCGTGATCCTAAAAAAATTGTGAAATTTGAGGAGAGGAGAGTCAAAACTGTACGTCAGGAGGCCTCACCAGAGCGACGAAGGGACTGAGGAGTAAAAAGAATCCTACTCTCCGATATATATACTCCTAAGACTCAAAACATTTTGTTCTAGACTCAAAAATGTCAGCGATTCGATCAAGCAAGGGCTCCTAAGTCGGGGAAGGCTCTGATACCAACTTGTTACACCCACAATGCGGCTATATCTCCCACGTGTCGGGCACGACTTAGAGGCATAGCCGCATGGTAGGCATGTCGCAAGAGGGGTAATCTTTACACATCCCATGTACTGAATAAGAACGGGATAAAGAGTTGGCTTACAATCGCCACTTCACACCATACATAAATAGTCATACATCATCCAGAATACAAGCAAGGTCCGACTACGGAACCAAAATAAACAAGGACAACCCCAATTGCTAGATCCCCGATCGTCCCAACTGGGCTCCACTACTAATCTACAGGAAATGAAACAAAACAACAATCAAGATCTTCATCGTGCTCCCACTTGAGCTCGGTTGCGTCACCTGCACTGGTATCATTGGCACCTACAACTATTTAGAAGTATCTATGAGTCACGAGGACTCAACAATCTCACACCCGTGAGATCAAGACTATTTAAGCTTATGGGTAGGGTAAGGTAATGAGGTGGAGCTGCAACAAGCACTAAGCATATATGGTGGCTAACTTACGCAAATAAGAGCGAGAAGAGAAGCAACACAATGGTCGTGAACTAGAAGGGATCAAGAAGTGATCCTGAAACTACTTACGTTCAAGCATAACACAATAACCGTGTTCACTTCCCGGACTCCGCCGAGAAGAGACCATCACGGCTACACACGTGATTGATTCATTTTATTTAACTTTAGTGTCAAGTTCTCTACAACCAGATATTAACAAATTCCCATCTGCCACATAACCGTGGGCATGGCTTTCGAAAGTTCAAACCCTGCAGGGGTGTCCCAACTTAGCCCATCACAAGCTCTCACGGTCAATGAAGGATATTCCTTCTCCCGGGAAGACTCGATCAGTCTTGGAATCCCGGTTACAAGACATTTCGACAATGCTAAACAAGAACACCAAAGCTGCCAGAATGTGCTGACAAATCCCGATAGGAGCTGCACATATCTCGTTCTCAGGGCACACTGGATGGGCAAGACGTCGGGTTGGCATAGACCCTGGTTGCCCAGGGGGTGCCGGACATCGCCCAGGTTGGACCAACACTTATAGAAGCACTGGCCTGGGGGGGGGGCTAAAATAAAGATGACCCTCGGGAGCGCGACTCCCAAGGGAAAAGTAGGTGGTGGTGAGGCAAATGGTAAAACCAAGGTTGGGCCTTGCTGGAGGAGTTCTATTCAAAGCAAACTGTCAAGTGGTTCCCATAACACCCAACCACGTAAGGAACACAAAATCAAGGAACATAACACCGGTATGATGGAAACTAGGGCGTCAAGAGTGGAACAAAACACTAGGCATAAGGCCGAGCCTTTCACCCTTTACCAAGTATATAGATTCATTAATTAAATAAGAGATATTGTGATATCCCAACATATCCATGTTCCAACATGGAACAAACATCATCTTCACCTACAACTAGCAACGCTATAAGAGCGGTGAGCAAAAGCGGTAACATAGCCATACAACAGTTTGCTAGGAAAGGAGGGTAGAGGCATGACATGGAAATATGGGAGGCATAATATAGCAAGTGGTACGTAGCGCTGCATAGCAATAGAGCGAACAACTAGCAATCAAAGATAGAAGTGATTTCGAGGGTATGGTCATCTTGCCTGCAATGTACTCAGAGTTGTCGAAAGCTTGATCCTCGTTAGCGTACTCAACAGGTTTGTCGGTCACGTACTCGTCTCCCGGCTCTACCCAAAGCAATACCACAAGCAAAGGACCGATAATCAAACATGGTGCAATGCACAAGCAACATGATGCAAAACATGGCATGATATGCGAGATGTGATATGCAATGCATATGCGTGCTCCGGAAGGAAAATGATGAAACAAGGCATTGACTTGGCAAACCAAGTGTGACACTAGAAAGATGAGATGATTTTGGTCGAAATTGATATAAGGATCACCAGAAATGGATGCATGGTTTGCAAATGGCAAGCAAAACAAGAATGGCACAATTCTGCGATTAATAGCATGATGCCATCTAGAATGCAACAAGGAACTATGCTACTGCACCCTAACATAGAAACAAAGCATATGGCAGTGATGTACTCAAGATGCTTGACAAAACAAGAACACTGTGCTACGGTTAATCACAAAAGAGCAGGTTCAAACAAGCATGGCAAAAGTGAAAAAGATATCAGCATCATAGGCTTTGTGAAAATACTAACATGTCAGGAATAACCTCAGGAAGCCATGTTTACAGCAAGCAAACAGCATGCTACAAGAAAATATCATAGAAAAATAGGGCATGTAATGAATCTACTAAAAGCATAGAACAAAAGTCTCTTACTGAACATGATCCAAAAAGGCACAGAAGATATGATGCCACCCATGTAAACATAGCAAGTTTTATTAACAGTTTCAGACTTTGCGACCTCAAATCACTCACCACAAAGCCTTGCATGACACAACAAGCATACTAACAGCAAGATGACATGTTCATGAAGCTAACCATGGCAAGATCAAGTTCATAGCATATATGGATCACTAACAACAACCATGGCAAAATTGATTAACATGTAAACATTCTGACAGGAACATTTTATAGCAAAAATAGAGCAAGAATTAGACATGCTAGAGCACTCCATAATTGCAAACATGGGCATGGATGGATTGAGCATAAACATACGTCCAAACTGCCCTTACTGAAGTATCTCAAAATAAGCATGTATCAAACTGTAGCATCAAGTTTACATGGTATCAAAATAACAGCAGGCAAAAGACTTAGCAAAATCCCAAGTCCCTGAAAACAGCAATATCACGAAGCCAAGTTTGCATGCTTGTTCTAGTCACCACATTGATCACAAAAATGCAATACAAACTCCACTGTAAAGATGGAATGACATAGTTCAAAACAAATGTAGAGCTCATGCCCATATGATGCACACATCAAATGTGACAAAAATGACAAATCATCCTAAACTGATAAGTAGCAGCGGTAAACATTTTATAGAACTCTTGCATCACTAATTAGGGCATCAAGATGAACTCAAACAAGCATGCCACAATGGAATGAAATGAAGAGCATCTCTCAATGAACATTTTGATATATCGTACGCATGATTTGCAGCTACGGGCATGGAGATGTGGCATGATGAAGGAGGAATGAAAATATCAGGATCCAGGGACTTAGTGGAAATATTACCCTCCGAGGAAGTCAATGGGACGGAGTGGTTCAGCTGGGTCGTTTGGATCACTGGATCCAGCGATCCCGGTATGGAGGGATACGGGGACGAGCGGATCCGAGACCGGGTGGTGCATACTTCCGTTTGGACGGAGGGTCGGGTGGATTTGATCCATCACGCGGTTGATCCGGCTCCGGCGAGCGTGGCAACTTCGGCGATGGCCAGCGACGAGCATTCAGGCGGCGCTGACGAGGAGGAAGCGGCTGGACTGAGCGGGTCGCGGGGCGGCAGGGGTCGGCGGTGGTGCGCGGGCCGCCGGCGAGCGGGGCGCGCGGTGGAGGAAGGACAACGGCGGCGGCGCGCGGCATGTGGTGGCGCGGCGAGGCGAAGGGCGCAAGGCGGTGGCATGGCGAGGTGGCGGCGGGCGACGCATAGCAGCTCGGGGGAGCGGGCGAACGGCGCGGCCGGTTGGGCTTGCGGGGGCCCGATCCGGGCACGGCAGGCCACGGAGGCGCGCGGGACGGGCGCTGGACAGGTGGCAGGCGGGGATTGGGAGAGGAGCGCGGTAGGCTGATGTGGTGCCTCGTGATAGGTCCGGGCGACGTGGCGGTGGCGGTGGACGCGTCCAACGGCGGACGGACATGTCCGGCGGTGCAGACGGAGGTAGAAGTTAGGGTTTGGACTGTGATTTTGGACGGGGAGGGCCTTTATATAGGCAGGGGGAGTTTAGAGTGTCCAAATGAGGCACGGTTTTTGCCCACACGATCGTGATCTGACGACGGAGGACATGGAGATGGTTTAGATGGGTTATTGGGCCTTTTGGAGGGGTGTTGGGCTGCAACACACAAGAGGCCTTTGCGGTTACCCGGTTAACCGTTGGGGCATCACACGACCTCCAAATGGAACAAAATTTGACAGGCGGTCTACCGGTGGTGTACCAAGGCCACTTGACAAATCTCGGTCCATTCCGAGAACGTTGAACACTCACTCACGAAAAGAGACAAGAGGGGTGCACCGGTGCATGTGGGAGTGTCGGATTGCGAAACGGACAACGGGAAAAATACTCGGATGCATTAGACGAACATGAATGCAAAATGCAATGCACATGATGACATGGTATGAAATGCCTAACATGAACAAAAAGCAAAACGAAAACAAAAACCCAACCACAAAGGGAATCTCATATCGTCCGGAAAAGGCAAGGGTCGTAGTTACAAAAATGGAAAGTTGTATCCAGGGCGTTACAACACTACACCACTACGAGAGGATCTCGCCCCGAGATCTAGGATGGCACCGGAGGGAAAAGGAAGAGGAAGATAAGAGGTAAAACTAAGTTGCTTCTTTGACAAACGAGTGAAACCAAAGAACCTTGAGAAGTTAAACCATTTGAGAAAAGAATACAACGGAGATGGTCTAAGTTGAAAATAGTTCATTAGAAAAAAGAGGAACAAGGAAGAACAAATTTGAATAGCACTCCGGTTGAAAAGAGATGCAAGACTTGATAAGGCGAAAAGAACATGAGCAGAGGGCACAACACTCCAGTTAAATGGATAAGCATGAAAAGAACACAATCCTCATAAATCGAGATGATGTGTGAAGAGAGCAACATCACAATGCCTCTGGAAGAAAGAATAGAAGATAGATCATTGGAATGAAAGCATGGAGAAGAAAATGCAACTTCTGGCACAAAAGAGCTTGGAGAGCACCCTTCCAAGAAAGGTTATAACGGAGTTGTCGGAAAACCAACAACGAAACAAATAAACTTGTAGTGGGCTTATGGAAAACTTCTCAAAATTGAGGCGAAAATCTGCCACTATGGAAAGAAAAGATTTGATTGAGGTCAACAAGGAGATGACAACTCCTTTTGCCGAGAGGATAGGTGAAAAACTTGGATCATTGATAGACACCACAATAAGAAACATTCCTTAGGGAAGGATTTAGGTGAAATCTAACCCAAGATAGCTCCAGGGAGGAAAATGATGGGTTTAAATACCTCATTCCTGACAACTTGCGAATCATGAAACACGAAAGAAATTGTCAAGAATGACATAACACCACTTCAAGATTAGATAGAACGAATTGCGCTTCGGAATGCAAGATGAATAATACTTGAGCTCCTCTGGAAAGAATCTCGATGAACACTTAGAGAAGGAATTAAATCCTTGATGAACCACCATGCAGAGCCTCCATGAAGAACTCCGGTAATAAAAGGATGATCAAACGAAAAGGGAAAGTTGAAAAGAACTCCGGGAGAAACCTTGCGATGATTAGATGAAGCTTTGAAATGATATAACCGAGAAAACTTGGAACTCAGGAAAAGAAAGATGAACAATTGAAATCAACAATTTTGATGAACCTCCGGAATAAGGAATTAATCATTTGGGTGAAACAAGAAGAAGAATTATGTTATGCTCATCCTTCACCAATATAAATTGATGACAAGCAACGGATTTGGCATACTACTTATTCTCGTAGAAAGGTTTAAGAGAGATATAGCATAAACTCAATGGACCACCAGTGGGATTTGGAAACAACGAATGAATTGATATGATAATGAAGGAAGAAGAATCTTTGAACAAACCACCGCAAGAATTGTAAATGAACGAAGTAAAGGGATGAATCACCGGTAAGAATTAGAGAACGAATGAAGGTACTTGAGGGAATTTGATACAAGAGAACAAAGAGATCACGAGCTGATTATAGAATATTTGAATGATGCACAGGTAAGATTTGGATAACGAGAGCTGAAAGCTGGAAAGAATAATTCTGAGATGATGGGCTTTGGATGAATCAAACTGAAAAGACTCCTGAATTTCTCATGATGGGTGAAAAGAATTCTCACAATGGAAAACAATTATGAGAGGATGGTATAAAGCTAGAACCACGCATCTCTGAGGGAACGGATAAGATATGGAGGAAAAACTCTTCTTTGGTCTTCAAATGATGAGAATGGCGATGAGAGACACCACCATGAATTGTTGAGGCACTCCGGAATGAAAATTAGAAAGGTTGAACCAACAATGAAAAGAATTTGAAAGATCTTGGAGAAAGACATTTGACTGATGAAAATTCATTCTTACGTCAAACTTTAGAAAATTTGAGAATAGCTCCGAGAAAATAGAAGAGTCAGGTAAGATCCTGGGAAAAGACCTGTGGGTTAGGTGTAACGCCCCGTGACCGATGTGCCAGGTGTCATGCAGTTATTCGATGTTGTTGCGTTGTCTTTTTCTTGCGTGTTGCATTCATCATTGCATCATTTGCATTGCATCATGTCATCATGCCATCATCTCATAAATCTTTTGCAACTCAACTAAATAAATTATATGGATCTTCGATCCATTTAAATCGAGGGAAGGGTGACTTCTCTTTATAACATACCCTCCCGATATTTAGGGAGCTATAATAAAATATTCCATTGTTTTGGAATCACCTTAACACACTTGCAAAATATCCCAATGCCTTTATTATCTTAATTCTTGTTCTCCAACCTTGCCCGTATTTTCTTTCATCATTTTCCGGAGCTCCACCAAAATTCCGAACATTTTTGGACCTTCCCAAACCCTCACTTCCTATTCAAATCATTTGAATCTAAATCAAATGAGTTTGAATTTAATCTTTCAATCATGCCCCTTTCTATTTTTCTTGGTACGAGCTCATTTTTTTGCGAGTCCGGGAAAATTATCCCCGTGCCCAACTCTTTCTCTAACCTTTCTTCTCTTCCCTTTTTCTTTCTCTTTATTTTCTGTTTTGATAAGAGAATTAGAGATAGAGAGAGAGAAGGAGCCCTGCAGCCCAGCAGCCAGGCCGGCCCATTTGCCTCTAGGCCCAGCCGCCCCGCTGCTCTAACCCTAGCCCGCACCGCAGCGCTCTCTCCCTCGCGCCGTCATCTCTCTTTCCCTCAATCTCTCCCTCCCGTTTCCCCTCAGCGCCGTCACCGCCCCTCGCTCAGCCCGATCCCATCTCCCTCGCTCGAACCCCCTCTCTCCCTCGATCCCCCTCCTCTTTTCTTCCTCGTCGCGCCGAACCAGGGAGACGCCGCCCCCGCGCCCTGTCTTCCTCCTTGCCCTGCGCGCCCGACGCCGCCCCGCGTCCTCAACTCCGGCGGCCACGTGCCCCTCCTCGACCTCGCCGCCGACAGCAGCAGCTGCTGCACCCTCGTGCCGAGCGCTGCGGCCTCGCCTCCCTCCTCCTCGATCGGGCCCTGCCCCATCCTCTCCGCCGTGCCCCTTCCCTCGTCGCCTCCTCCCTCCGCTGCGCGCGAGGCCGTCCATCCTCGCCTTGAAGCCCCGTGCCCGGTCCCGTCCATCCCGGCCGCCTCGTCCCTCGGTAGCTCATCCGCTGCTGCTGCCTCCCGTCGTCATCTTCAAGCTCGTCGCGCAGCCGCCGCCCGGATCCACCCCCAGGCTGCCGTCCGGCTCCCATCGCCCCTTTGCAGGAGCAGCCCCATGCCCCGCCTCTGCCTTGTTCGAGCAGGGAGGAGGATGCGCCTCCGCTCGCCCTCATCGACCAGGAACGCCAAGGCCAAGACCAGCCCCGGGCAGAACCTCGTGTTCATCTACATCGCCAAGACCCTAGGCCTTTTGGTGTTGCTCTGTTTTGGAACGCCAAGTACCTCGACGCCGAAGACCCGTGTACAACTACTGTTTCCTGCCTAGAACGACTACCGTCGACGTGCATTTCGCCAAGTACCACTACCGACGAGCCCCGAAGGACTTGGTTGCGACAAGTTCCTCTCCAAACGTGAACGTCTACTTCCACGACTGCTGCAAGAACAACTACTTCCACGACGTCCGTGAACCACTACCATCGCCCCGAAGATGTTGGATTCGTCAAGTACCTCTCCGAAAACGAACGTGTACCACTACTTCCACGATGCCCGTGAACGACTACTTCCCCTCCGAACCGATTCGCTTCGAAAATGCACGCTTCGAAGGTATAACCTCGAGACGCCGTCCGTGGACCGAATGCATGTGTTGAATGAGATGCATCGTTTGCTCCGTGATCAAATCGTCCTTGCGATGCCCCTCTTTTGCCGTGCCACCGTCCCGTGGGAACCCGGAAGTCGGGATCACCCCACCATCTTGCATGACTCGCTCACGTCACGCCTTCCTTTTGCACCGGTATCTCTGTGAGCTACCGGAACCGATATGTTGCCGTGGCATCATTTTCGGATTCGTTGCCGTGGCACCCCTTTCTTCCACCACGGTGACAAATGCTTCATAACATGCTTATGTCAACATTTTCATAAAATTGCATAAAACTGGTATATGTCATCCGCATCATGATAACAACATTTAAAATGTTTAAACTTGTTGTTGCACTAAATTGCTAAATGCATATGGGGATTTACCGGATTTGTTGTTTTTATATCCGGCCCCATTTAAATTGTTTAGATGGTATAGTTTATATTATGCTTCACCCCTTGCCATGTTTAACAACAGTTAATATTGTTGGGTAGCTTAAACGAGAGATAACTAAATAATTGATGTGGTGTTCCGTCAACATGCACCTCGTTGCATATTGAGCTCCATTTAATTTGTAGGATTGTTTGTTGCACTTTGCCATGCCATGCCTCATTAAACCGGACATGCATCATACTTGTTTGCGCATCATGCCATGTTTATGTGATGTTTGTTTACTATGTTGTTTGTTTCTTTCCGGGTTGCTTCTCACGTTAGCTTCGGTTTCGTTCCGGAGTTGTGAGGATTCGTTCGTCTACGGCCGTTTGTCTTCTTCATGGACTCATTCTTCTTCCTTGCGGGATCTCAGGCAAGATGATCATACCCTCGAAATCACTACTATCTTTGCTATGCTAGTTTGCTCGCTCTTTTGCTATGCCAATGCTACGATGCCTACCATTTGCTTGTCAGCCTCCCAAATTGCCATGTCAACCTCTAACCCACCATGTCCTAGCAAACCGTTGATTGGCTATGTTACCGCTTTGCTCAGCCCCTCTTATAGCGTTGTTAGTTGCAGGTGAAGATTGAAGTTTGTTCCTTGTTGGAACATGGAGATGTTGTTCCTTGTTGGAACATGTTTACTTGTTGGGATATCACAATATATCTTACTTAATTAATGCATCTATATACTTGGTAAAGGGTGGAAGGCTCGGCCTTATGCCTGGTGTTTTGTTCCACTCTTGCCGCCCTAGTTTCCGTCATATCGGTGTTATGTTCCCGGATTTTGCGTTCCTTACACGGTTGGGCTATAATGGGAACCCCTTGACAGTTCGCCTTAAGTAAAGCTCTTCCAGCAATGCCCAACATTGGTTTTACCATTTGCACTAACAACCTACCACCTTCCCTTGGGTTCTGCAGACTCAAGGGTCATCTTTATTCTAACCCCCCCCGGGCCAGTGCTCCTCTGAGTGTTGGTCCGAACTGAGCTGCCTGCGGGGCCACCTCGGGGAAACTTGAGGGTTGGTTTTACTCGTAGCTAGTCTCATCTGAGTGTGCCCTGAGAAAGAGATATGTGCAGCTCCTATCGGGATTTGTCGGCACATTCGGGCGGTGTTGCTGGTTTAGTTTTACCCTGTCGAAATGTCTTGTTGTACCGGGATACCGAGTCTGATCGGAATGTCTCGGGTGGAGGTCTATTCCTTCGTTGACCGTGAGAGCTTGTCATGGGCTAAGTTGGGACACCCCTGCAGGGATTTGAACTTTCGAAAGCCGTGCCCGCGGTTATGGGCAGATGGGAATTTGTTAACGTCCGGTTGTAGAAAACCCGAAGTTGACCTTAATTAAAATACATCAACCGTGTGTGTAACCGTGATGGTCTCTTTCCGGCGGAGTCCGGGAAGTGAACACGGTGTTGGAGTTATGCTTGACGTAGGTTGCTATAGGATCACTTCTTGATCATACTTTTATCGACCGTGCTTTGCCTTCTCTTCTCGCTCTCATTTGCGTATGTTAGCCACCATATATGCTAGTCGCTTGCTGCAGCTCCACCTCATTACTCCATCCTTCCTATAAGCTTAAATAGTCTTGATCTCGCGGGTGCGAGATTGCTGAGTCCCCGTGGCTCACAGATACTTCCAAAACCAGTTTGCAGGTGCCTATGTTACCGAGCAGATGACGCAACCAAGCTCAAGGAGGAGCTCGATGAAGATCTTGTCCTTTGTGTTGTTTCGTTCTAGTTGATCAGTAGTGGAGCCCAGTTGGGGTCGATCGGGGACCTTTGTCGCATTTGGGGTTCTTCTTTTATTTTGGTTCCGTAGTCGGACCTTGATTGTATCTGGATGATGTAATGCTTTATTCATGTAATTGTGTGAAGTGGCGATTGTAAGCCAACTATGTATCTCTTTCCCTTATGTATTACATGGGTTGTGTGAAGATTACCTCACTTGCGACATTGCTTTCAATGCGGTTATGCCTCTAAGTCGTGCTTCGACACGTGGGAGATATAGCCGCATCGAGGGCGTTACAAGTTGGTAATCAGAGCCTTCCCCGACCTTAGGAGCCCCACTGCTTGATCGTTTTTAGCGGCCGAGTTGTGTCTAGAAAAATGTTTTGAGTCATTTAGGAATTATATATCGGAGAGTTAGGAATTCTTTTTACTCCCCAGTCTCTTCATCGCTCTGGTAAGGCATCCTGACGTAGAGTTTTGACTCTTCTCTTCTCAAATTTCACTAAAATTTTTTTAGGATCACGCGGGTATCTTGGAATCGTTCCGATGGTTTTATGATGAGAACATTGTCTTGGTGCCTCCTGTCAGGGGTTTAGTGGAAGTGTCCCGGGGAGTTGAGCTCTGAGGTGTTGTCGTCATAATTTTATCGTTGCAGTTCTGGAATACCTGAGTTTAGTACGCCGACATCGAAAATCTCTTTTATGCAGTTGTTGGTGAGATAACCCCGATAACCCAGTACTGAGGTGAGTACGGGAGTATTGCCATGACTTGTATAACGGATGCTTTTCGAAGGTTGAGGTAGACGATTTCCGAAGGTTTCTTGGTTATGTGTTGAAGGATGGATACAGCTGGATGTAGGATTTGTTAGTTTTGGGTGAGATATTATGCTTCCCCTGTATCCCCAACACCTGATTGCATAACCGGAAAATTTCGGGAGTTTCATAGGTGGGAATTCAAGTAGCTCTTAGGATATCTTTCCGACAGATGTATGATATGAAATTGGGGTTCGACGTCTAGTGGTCCGCCTATTCACGGTCGATTTTACAGTGGTCTCGTTGTGTCTTAAAGAGTCCTTGGCTATGCCGACTCGGGGACGCTTCGTATGTCATGTGCACTGACTTGTACATGATGGTGCTGTACGATCGAGCCCGTGTAGGCCCCACCACGAAAACTTCGGACGAAATCTCTATCATATGTTTGTTCCGGCTTATTTTGCAAGCCAATCCTTTGTTTTGTTTTGAGTTGTGGTATTCGAGTTGCTTCGAAGTCAAATGTTGAATCCATACCTTTCCTAAATGGTGTTCTTATATTGCTATGTGAATACTAATCCTTCTTGATCATCGAGTCTGTCTTGTCAATCCTTTTTTTAACCGGTGTGTTTCTCTTCAAGTGGATCCGATCACTTCAACATCAGCAAGACCAATTATCATTTCTTTTCAACGGTGTTTGTTTCATCCGTCTCCAAGTTGCCTTTGTTTTTCCCACCCTCCCTCCCTTTTGTTTTTCTTCAAGGACTAAGATTTCTTCTTCAAGTATCCATTTTATTGATGGGAAGTTTCTCCATTCTTTTCTGTCAATGTTCTTATCCGGTGATTCTCAAGAAGATACTAACGGAGCTCCAAGTTCATCACTCTTCATTCTCATTTTCTTCTCCGGTGGATTTACCTTAAGCTTTCGGTGTTGATCATATCCTTATCCTTGTTCAAATGCTATCCCATGCCGGTGCCTCTCATAATTGTTCATCTCTCTCTATTCTTATTCGGAGTGCTCAAGATATCTCAGAAGATTCGTGTTTCCATTCTCAATCCGTTCAAGTTCTTTCGAGATTGGTATCTCATTCAAGTCATTTATTTCAACCGGTGCATTATCATCTCTTTTAAATCTTTTCAACGGTGTTCTTTTGAGTGGGCCCTAACCCACAGGTCTTTTCCCAGGATCTTACCTGACTCTTCTATTTTCCCAGAGCTATCCTAAATTCTTCTCCAAGTTTGACGTAAGAATGAGTTATCATTAGTCAAATGTTTTTCTCCAAGATCTTTCAAATTCTTTCATAGTTGGCTCAACCTCTTCGCTTTTGATTCTTCCGGTGTGCCTCAATAATTCTTGGTGGTGTTTCTCGTTGTCATTCTCATCATTTGAAGACCGAAGAAGAGTTTCTCTTTAATCTTGCTCTATTCTCTTCAAGATTCATGGTGCTAGCTTGTTGCCATCCTCTCATAATTGTTTTCGATTGTGAGAATCTTTTTCACCCATCAGGAGATATTCAAGAGTCTTCTCAGTTTGTCATCCGGAGTCCATCAATTTAGGTTTATTCATTCTCAACCGTCAGTTATCATTCTCCTATCTTGCCGGTGCATCTATTGAATATCCTCTAATCAGTTCTTGATCTCTTTGTTCTCATGTATCTAGTTTGTCTCAAGCACCTTCGTTCATTTGCTAATTCTTACCGGTGATGCACCCCTACTTCGATCATTTTCAATTCTTACGGTGGTTCTTTCAAGATCTCTCTTCCTTGTTCATCATATCAATTCATTTGTTGTTCCAATCCTACCGGTGGTTCGTTGAAGACCTTCTCAAGTTATCGATATCTCTCTTTAATCCTTTCTACGAGAATAAGTAGTATGCCAAATCCGTTGATTGTCATCAATTTAATTGGTGAAGGATAAGCATAACATAATTCTTATTCTTGTTCATCCAAGTGATTAATTCTTTATTCCGGAGGCACTTAAAATTCTCGGTTTCATTTGTTTCATCTTCTCTTTTTCCCGGAGTTCCAAGCTTTAATTATCACGGAGATCCATCTAAATCATTGCAAGGATTCACCTTGTGTTTTCAATTTCTCTTTCTTTTCATTCCTTTTGTTTACCGGAGTTCTTCATGGAGGCTCTACATGATGGTTCATCAAGGATTTAATTCCCTTCTCAAAGTTTTCATCGAGATTCTTTCTTAAGGAGCTCAAGCTTTCTTCATATGGTAATCCGGAGTGCAATTCTTTCTACCGTATCTTTGGAGGTGATATTATGTCATTCTTGATAATTTGAGTTCATGTTCCATGATTCACATGTTGTTAAGAATGAGTTATTTTTAAATCCATCAACCTCGTTGTTGGAGTTATCTTGTGTCATATTTCACCTAAAAGCCTTCCATTGGGAATGTTGCTATTTGTGGTGCTTGCCAATGATCCAAGTTATCTCTTTATCATCTTGGTGGAAGAAGTTTTCATCTCTTCGTTGATCTCAAGCAAGTAATTGTTCCGGTAGTGGCAGGTTGTCACCTCATAATGTTGAGATGTTTCCATAAGCCCATATCAAGATTATTCTTTTCGTTGTTGGTTTTCAACAACTCCATTCTAGCATTTGTTGTATCTGTGATCTCTCAAGATCTTGTTTCCCTTCGTTCCGGAGTCATTGTGATGTTGCTCTTTTCAACCCATCATCTCGTTTGTCAAAGATCATGTTCTTTTCGTGCTTATCCATTTAACCAGAGTGTCGTGTCCTCTGCTCAAGTTCTTTTCATCTTATCTGGTCTTGTATCACTTTTCAACCGGAGTGCTGTTCGAATTTGGTCTTCCTTGATCCCCTTCCTTAACCGGCGCGTTTTCAATATATATCTTCCCTTCAACCTCAAGGTTTCGCAATGCTCTTTGTCCCTAGTTTCTAACGGAGTGTTTTCGACTTTGTTCTCCTTCGTTCTATTCTTTTCTCGAATTAGTTCAACCTCGCAAGGTTCTTTGGTTTCACTCATTCGTCAAAGGAGCAACTTAGTTTACCTCTTCTCTTTCTCTTCTGTTTTCCCTCCGGTGCCATTCTAGATCTCGGGACGAGATCCTCTCGTAGTGGTGGAGTGTTGTAACGCCCCGTGACCGATGTGCCAGGTGTCATGCAGTTATTCGATGTTGTTGCGTTGTCTTTTTCTTGCGTGTTGCATTCATCATTGCATCATTTGCATTGCATCATGTCATCATGCCATCATCTCATAAATCTTTTGCAACTCAACTAAATAAATTGTATGGATCTTCGATCCATTTAAATCGAGGGAAGGGTGACTTCTCTTTATAACATACCCTCCCGATATTTAGGGAGCTATAATAAAATATTCCATTGTTTTGGAATCACCTTAACACACTTGCAAAATATCCCAATGCCTTTATTATCTTAATTCTTGTTCTCCAACCTTGCCCGTATTTTCTTTCATCATTTTCTGGAGCTCCACCAAAATTCCGAACATTTTTGGACCTTCCCAAACCCTCACTTCCTATTCAAATCATTTGAATCTAAATCAAATGAGTTTGAATTTAATCTTTCAATCATGCCCCTTTCTATTTTTCTTGGTACGAGCTCATTTTTTTGCGAGTCCGGGAAAATTATCCCCGTGCCCAACTCTTTCTCTAACCTTTCTTCTCTTCCCTTTTTCTTTCTCTTTATTTTCTGTTTTGATAAGAGAATTAGAGATAGAGAGAGAGAAGGAGCCCTGCAGCCCAGCAGCCAGGCCGGCCCATTTGCCTCTAGGCCCAGCCGCCCCGCTGCTCTAACCCTAGCCCGCACCGCAGCGCTCTCTCCCTCGCGCCGTCATCTCTCTTTCCCTCAATCTCTCCCTCCCGTTTCCCCTCAGCGCCGTCACCGCCCCTCGCTCAGCCCGATCCCATCTCCCTCGCTCGAACCCCCTCTCTCCCTCGATCCCCCTCCTCTTTTCTTCCTCGTCGCGCCGAACCAGGGAGACGCCGCCCCCGCGCCCTGTCTTCCTCCTCGCCCTGCGCGCCCGACGCCGCCCCGCGTCCTCAACTCCGGCAGCCACGTGCCCCTCCTCGACCTCGCCGCCGACAGCAGCAGCTGCTGCACCCTCGTGCCGAGCGCCGCGGCCTCACCTCCCTCCTCCTCGATCGGGCCCTGCCCCATCCTCTCCGCCGCGCCCCTTCCCTCGTCGCCTCCTCCCTCCGCTGCGCGCGAGGCCGTCCATCCTCGCCTTGAAGCCCCGTGCCCGGTCCCGTCCATCCCGGCCGCCTCGTCCCTCGGTAGCTCATCCGCTGCTGCTGCCTCCCGTCGTCATCTTCAAGCTCGTCGCGCAGCCGCCGCCCGGATCCACCCCCAGGCTGCCGTCCGGCTCCCGTCGCCCCTTTGCAGGAGCAGCCCCATGCCCCGCCTCTGCCTTGTTCGAGCAGGGAGGAGGATGCGCCTCCGCTCGCCCTCATCGACCAGGAACGCCAAGGCCAAGACCAGCCCCGGGCAGGACCTCGTGTTCATCTACATCGCCAAGACCCTAGGCCTTTTGGTGTTGCTCTGTTTTGGAACGCCAAGTACCTCGACGCCGAAGACCCGTGTACAACTACTGTTTCCTGCCTAGAACGACTACCGTCGACGTGCATTTCGCCAAGTACCACTACCGACGAGCCCCGAAGGACTTGGTTGCGACAAGTTCCTCTCCAAACGTAAACGTCTACTTCCACGACTGCTGCAAGAACAACTACTTCCACGATGTCCGTGAACCACTACCGTCGCCCCGAAGATGTTGGATTCGTCAAGTACCTCTCTGAAAACGAACGTGTACCACTACTTCCACGACGCCCGTGAACGACTACTTCCCCTCCGAACCGATTCGCTTCGAAAACGCACGCTTCGAAGGTATAACCTCGAGACGCCGTCCGTGGACCGAATGCATGTGTTGAATGAGATGCATCGTTTGCTCCGTGATCAAATCGTCCTTGCGATGCCCCTCTTTTGCCGTGCCACCGTCCCGTGGGAACCCGGAAGTCGGGATCACCCCACCATCTTGCATGACTCGCTCACGTCACGCCTTCCTTTTGCACCGGTATCTCTGTGAGCTACCGGAACCGATATGTTGCCGTGGCATCATTTTCGGATTCGTTGCCGTGGCACCCCTTTCTTCCACCACGGTGACAAATGCTTCATAACATGCTTATGTCAACATTTTCATAAAATTGCATAAAACTGGTATATGTCATCCGCATCATGATAACAACATTTAAAATGTTTAAACTTGTTGTTGCACTAAATTGCTAAATGCATATGGGGATTTACCGGATTTGTTGTTTTTATATCTGGCCCCATTTAAATTGTTTAGATGGTATAGTTTATATTATGCCTCACCCCTTGCCATGTTTAACAACAGTTAATATTGTTGGGTAGCTTAAACGAGAGATAACTAAATAATTGATGTGGTGTTCCATCAACATGCACCTCGTTGCATATTGAGCTCCATTTAATTTGTAGGATTGTTGTTGCACTTTGCCATGCAATGCCTCATTAAACCGGACATGCATCATACTTGTTTGCGCATCATGCCATGTTTATGTGATGTTTGTTTACTATGTTGTTTGTTTCTTTCTGGGTTGCTTCTCACGTTAGCTTCGGTTTCGTTCCGGAGTTGTAAGGATTCGTTCGTCTACGGCCGTTTGTCTTCTTCATGGACTCGTTCTTCTTCCTAGCAAGATCTCAGGCAAGATGATCATACCCTCGAAATCACTACTATCTTTGCTATGCTAGTTTGCTCGCTCTTTTGCTATGCCATTGCTACGATGCCTACCACTTGCTTGTCAGCCACCCAAATTGCCATGTTCAGCCTCTAACCCACCATGTCCTAGAAAACCGTTGTTTGGCTATGTTACCGCTTTGCTCAGCCCCTCTTATAGCGTTGTTAGTTGCAGGTGAAGATTGAAGTTTGTTCCTTGTTGGAACATGGAGATGTTGTTCCTTATTGGAACATGTTTACTTGTTGGGATATCACAATATATCTTACTTAATTAATGCATCTATATACTTGGTAAAGGGTGGAAGGCTCGGCCTTATGCCTGGTGTTTTGTTCCACTCTTGCCGCCCTAGTTTCCGTCATATCGGTGTTATGTTCCCGGATTTTGCGTTCCTTACACGGTTGGGCTATAATGGGAACCCCTTGACAGTTCGCCTTAAGTAAAGCTCTTCCAGCAATGCCCAACATTGGTTTTACCATTTGCACTAACAACCTACCACCTTCCCTTGGGTTCTGCAGACTCAAGGGTCATCTTTATTCTAACCCCCCCGGGCCAGTGCTCCTCTGAGTGTTGGTCCGAACTGAGCTGCCTGCGGGGCCACCTCGGGGAAACTTGAGGGTTGGTTTTACTCGTAGCTAGTCTCATCTGAGTGTGCCCTGAGAAAGAGATATGTGCAGCTCCTATCGGGATTTGTCGGCACATTCGGGCGGTGTTGCTGGTTTAGTTTTACCCTGTCGAAATGTCTTGTTGTACCGGGATACCGAGTCTGATCGGAATGTCTCGGGTGGAGGTCTATTCCTTCGTTGACCGTGAGAGCTTGTGATGGGCTAAGTTGGGACACCCCTGCAGGGATTTGAACTTTCGAAAGCCGTGCCCGCGGTTATGGGCAGATGGGAATTTGTTAACGTCCGGTTGTAGAAAACCCGAAGTTGACCTTAATTAAAATACATCAACCGTGTGTGTAACCGTGATGGTCTCTTTCCGGCGGAGTCCGGGAAGTGAACACGGTGTTGGAGTTATGCTTGACGTAGGTTGCTATAGGATCACTTCTTGATCATACTTTATCGACCGTGCTTTGCCTTCTCTTCTCGCTCTCATTTGCGTATGTTAGCCACCATATATGCTAGTCGCTTGCTGCAGCTCCACCTCATTACTCCATCCTTCCTATAAGCTTAAATAGTCTTGATCTCGCGGGTGCGAGATTGCTGAGTCCCCGTGGCTCACAGATACTTCCAAAACCAGTTTGCAGGTGCCTATGTTACCGAGCAGATGACGCAACCAACCTCAAGGAGGAGCTCGATGAAGATCTTGTCCTTTGTGTTGTTTCGTTCTAGTTGATCAGTAGTGGAGCCCAGTTGGGGTCGATCGGGGACCTTTGTCGCATTTGGGGTTCTTCTTTTATTTTGGTTCCGTAGTCGGACCTTGATTGTATCTGGATGATGTAATGCTTTATTCATGTAATTGTGTGAAGTGGCGATTGTAAGCCAGCTATGTATCTCTTTCCCTTATGTATTACATGGGTTGTGTGAAGATTACCTCACTTGCGACATTGCTTTCAATGCGGTTATGCCTCTAAGTCGTGCTTCGACACGTGGGAGATATAGCTGCATCGAGGGTGTTACATTAGGGCCCACTCAAAGGATACACCATTGAACAATTTAAACGAGAGAATTTGCCGGTTGAATTAAATGACTTGAAGCTTGAACGAATGCAGAGTGGAAACATGAATCTTCTGAGATATCTTCAGCACTCCAGAACAAATGAATAGCGAGAAGTGAATGATTAAGAGGTGCACCGGCATGAGAAAACATTTTGAAATAAGGAGAAGAATATGATCAACACCGAAAACTTGAATTGAATCCACCGGAGAAGAAAAGAGAATGAAGAATGATGAACTTGATGCTTCCTTAGGATCTTCCTGAGAATCACCGGTTAAGAACATTGATAGAAAAAAAATGGAGAGACTTGCCATCAATAAGATGGATACTTGGATAACAAAACCGAGTCCTTGAAGAAAAAGGGGTGGGTGGGCAGGAAAACAAAGGCAACTTGGAAACAGATGAAACGGACAATGTTGTGAAAACCGAGAGGTGATCTTGCGAATGTTGAAATGATCGAATCCACTTGAAGAGAAGCTCACCGATTGAGAACAAACTGGGATGACAAACTCGATGATCAAGAAGTATTAGCATCCACAGAAAAATATGAGGACACCGCTTAAGGAAGGTATGGAATCAGCACTTGACATCGAAGCAACTCGAATACCACGACTCAAAACAAAACAAAAGATTGGCTTGCAAAATAAGCCAGAAACAAACATATGATAGACCCCATATCGTATCATGTGTCTGTTGGAAAGATATCCTACGATATACTTGAAATCCCACTTATAAACTCCCAAAACTTTCTGGTTATGCAATCAGGTGTTAGGGATACAGGGGAAGCATAATATCTCACCCAAACTAACAATTCCTACATCCAGCTGTATCCATCCTTCAACACATAACCAAGAAACCTTCGGAAATCATGTACCTCAACCTTCAAAAAGCATTCGTTATACAAGTTAATGCAATACTCCCGAACTCCCGCCCCAGTACTGGGTGGCGTCGAGGTTATCTCACCAAGAACTGCATAAAAGAGATTTTAGATGTCGGCAAAATCAGGTATTCCAAAACTGCAACAATAAAATTGTGACGACAACACCTCGGAGCTCAACTCCCTGGGACACTGCCACAACCCCAAAATGTCAGGAGGCACCAAGAACAATGTTCTCATCACAAAACTATCGGAATGATTCCAAGAAACCTGTGTGATCCTAAACAAAATTTCGTGAAATTTGAGGAGAGGAAAGTCAAAACATTTGTTCTAGACTCAACAACGTCAGCGATTCGATCAAGCAAGGGGCTCCTAAGTCATCATGGCGCATCTCTTTTGCCTACTAATGGCGCACTACAGGTGCGCCAGTAGCATCATGCAATTAGTATTTTTTTTTTAAAAATCATTTTTTTATTTTTTTCTTAATCTCGGGTCACTATGGCTTAATCTCAAGTCAAATCACACTTTGTGGTCAAACTTCCCGAAAGGTCACCCATCCTCACACTACTCTAGCCCGAGCACGCTTAACTTCACAGTTCTATCCAACTCTAGCACCAGCCAACTTCACAGGCACTTGTTGATATATTTATCATATCAATCCTATTAAACCTTGTTGATGTCTAGGACTTTGTTCATGTTCATGAGTATGATGAAATTTTGAAAAAATATTTCAAACTTCCCGGTCATATTACGTATCATATTTTGAAAAAAAATTCCAAAAAAAATTGAAACCAATTTTTTTCTGTTAGCAGTGGCGCACCTAGCAAATGGTGCGCCACTAGTAAGTTTGAATTTTTTTCATTTTCCCCCTCTAGATCTTAAAAGCCCCGTATCTTTTGTTCTGTTAGGTTTTTTTTGGGGATTTTGAAGATGCTCAATTCGGATGTAACTTTTCGAGTAGATGATTTTTCATGTAAATTTTTTTTAATCCGAGTTCGTATGCAAAAGTTATGCCCATTTTACTAAATTCTAGAGAAATGTTGCAAATAAAGTCGAAATTTATATTTGTAAATTTTCCTAACAGCTAGACCACATATCACATGGGAAACTTATTTTTTTATTTTTTTGACATTTCCATCATTTTGTTTTATTTTTTAAAAAACTAAAAAGGCGGTCCACAGGGGGGGAGGGGGTGCATTTAGCACCATGGTTACTAATGGCGCACCACACATCAGGTGCACCATTAGTAACCCTGGTGCTAAATATATTACTAATGGCGCACCTGGTGTGTGGTGCCCATTAGTAGTTTTGAAAAAAAAATTGTTAGTAATGGCACCCCAGTGGACGGTACGCCATAAATAAATAGTCACACATCATCCAAAATACAATCAAGGTCCGACTAAAACCAAAATAAAGAAAGACAACCCCAATTGCTAGATTCCCGATCGTCCCAACTGGGCTCCACTACTGATCAACAGGAAACGAAACAAAACAACGATCAAGATCTTCATCGAGCTCCCACTTGAGCTCGGTTGCGTCACCTGTACTAGTATCATTGGCACCTAAAACTGTTTAAAAGTATCTGTGAGTCACGAGGACTCAGCAATCTCACACCCGCGAGATCAAGACTATTTAAGCGTATGGGTAGGGTAAGGTAATGAGGTGGAGCTCCAACAAGCACTAAGCATATATGGTGGCTAACTTACGCAAATAAGAGCGAGAAGAGAAGCAACGCAACGCTCGTGAACTAGAAGTGATCAAGAAGTGATCCTGAAACTACTTACATTCAAGCATAACACAAGAACCGTGTTCACTTCCCAGACTCCGCCGAGAAGAGACCATCACGGCTACACACGCGGTTGATTCATTTTAATTAAGTTTAGTGTCAAGTTCTCTACAACCGGATATTAACAAATTCCCATCTGCCACATAACCGCGGGAACAACTTTCGAAAGTTCAAACCCTGCAGGCGTGTCCCAACTTAGCCCATCAGAAGCTCTCACGGTCAACGAAGGATATTCCTTCTCCCGGGAAGACTCGATCAGTCTCGGAATCCCGGTTACAAGACATATCGACAATGGTAAAACAAGACCAGCAAAGCCGCCCGAATGTGCCGACAAATCCCGATAGGAGCTGCACATATCTCGTTCTCAGGGAACACTGGATGGGCAAGACGTCGGGTTGGCATAGACCCTGGTTTCCTAGGGGGCGCCGGACATCGCCCAGGTTGGACCAACACTTATAGAAGCACTGACCTGGGGGTTAAAATAAAGATGACCCTAGGGAGCGCCACTCCCAAGGGAAAAGTAGGTGGTGCTGAGGCAAATGGTAAAACCAAGGTTGTGCCTTGCTGTAGAGTTCTATTCAAAGCAAACTATCAAGGGGTTCCCATAACACCCAACCGCATAAGGAACACAAAATCAAGGAACATACACCGGTATGATGGAAACTAGGGCGGCAAGAGTGGAACAAAACACTAGGCATAAGGCTGAGCCTTCCACCCTTTACCAAGTATATAGATGCATTAATTAAATAAGAGATATTGTGATATCCCAACATATCCATGTTCCAATGTGGAACAAACTTCATCTTCACCTGCAACTAGCAACGTTATAACACTACTGGATTCAGCTCATTTGCCATCTGCCAGCTCTTTGCCGTCAGCTAGCGGACGGCAAAGAAGCTCTTTGGCATCAGCTACCCAAAAGCAGACGGCAAAGAAATGGCAGACGGCAAAGAATCTTTGCCGTCCGCTGGCAGACGGCAAAGAGAGGTGGCCCCACCCCCCGCCTGTTTGGAAAAAAACTTAACGGCCCACCTCTTTGCCGTCTGCCAGCAGACGGCAAAGAGGCAAAAGGGCGGACGACAAAGAGAGGCGGAAGGCAAAGAGGACACAACCTAATGGCCCGTACCCCCCGCCCGTTACTCTGTTCTCTCCTCGCCCCCGACGCGCCCCGCCACCACTTCCCACCCCACCACCGCCGCCGCCGCCCGCCGCCGCCCCCCCGCCGCCCCACCGCCCCGTCGCCCCCCGCCCCGGCCCCCCGCCGCCCCGGTGCCCCGGCCCCCCGCCGCCCCGGCCCCCCGTGCCCCGGCCCCCCGCCGCCCCGCGCCCCACCGCCCCGGGCCCGCCCCCCCGCCGCCCCGCGCCCCACCGCCCCGGCCCCGGCCAGCTCCTCCACCGGGGGCCTCCTCCACTGCCCCGCCCCCCTCCTCTATCGGCCCTGCCCCAGGTGAGCCCCCCCTCCTTTTTTTCTGTTTTTTTTCTGTTTTTTCCTTTTTAGTTTTAGTTTAGATTTAGATTTAGATTTAGTTTTAGGTTTAGTTTTAGTTTAGTTTTAGGTTTGGATTTAGTTTTTTCCTTTTTTTCTGTTTTATTAGTTTTAGGTTTATGTTTAGTTTAGATTTAGTTTTAGTTTTAGTTTTAGTTTTAGGTTTAGTTTTAGGTTTAGTTTAGTTTGAGGAAATAAGAAGAAGAAGAGAAAAAGAGGAGAGGAGGAGAAGAAGAAGAGGAAAAAGGAAAGGAAGAAGAAGAAGAGGAGGAGGAGAAGAAAAAAGAAGAAGAGGAAGAAGAAGAAGAAAAAAGAGGAGAGGAGGAGAAGAAGAAGAGGAAAAAGGAAAGGAGGAAGAAGAAGAAGAAGAATAAGGAAAAAAGGAAGAAAAGGAAGAATAGGAAGAAGAAGAAAAGGAAAAAAGAGGAAAAAACCCCGACCCGACACGGCACCCCGACCCGGCACGGCACCCCGACCCTGACCCGACACCTCGACACGACCCCCCGACCCCTAGACCCCGACCCCGACACCCCGACCCCGACCCCGACACCCCGACCCCGACCCCGACACCCCGACCCCGAGCCTGACCCGACACCCCGACCCCGACACCGACACGGCACCCCGACCCCGACCCGGCACCCCGACCCGACACCCCGACCCCGACACCGACACGACACCCCGACACCGACACCCTGACACCACACCCACCCTTACCCCGACACCGACACGGCACCCTGACCCCGACCCGGCACCCCGACCAGACACCCCAACCCCGAGACCCCGACCCCGAGCCTGACCCGACACCCCGACCCCGAGACCCCGACCCCGACCCGGCACCCAACCCGACACCCCGACCCCGAGACCCCGACCCCGGGCATGACCCGACACCCCGACCGCGACACCGACACGGCACCCCGACCCCGACCCCGACCCCGACACCCCGACCCCGACCCCGACACCTCGACCCCCGAGCCTGACCCGACATTCCGACCCCGAGCCTGACCCGACACCCTGACCCCGACACCACACCCCGACCCCGAAACAACACCCCGACACCGACACAGCACTACCCCGACATCGACACGACACCCCAACCCCCCGACCCCGAAATAGCACCCCGACCCCGACACGGCACCCCGACACCGACAGGATACCCCGACCACCGACACGTCCCGAAAGGGTGTTCTTTGGGCTTCCAGAGGCCGACGGGGTCATATATTTGTGAATTATTAGTTAGGTCATATATTTTTCGATTTTGTTATGAAAAACATCATATATAATTGTGTTGATCGTGTAGTTTTAAATGTGCAGTTGTTTCATCGCTGCGAGGTTTGGTGTTCGACGACCTCGCCGTGCGTTTGACGAGCTCTGCCCCTTCGTTCGTGGGTGAGCACAAATGACAAGTTCTCCTCCCCCATTAATTATTTGATCTATTCCGATGAAACTTGATAGCTAGCTATATATGTGTCTTGAATCATCAGTATGCGTAACCAATATGTGTCTTCCGTTCGAAAGCGTCATAGTTATAAATATGCCAGGAAGCAGACGGCAAAGTAGCTGTTTACCGTAGCCTACTTTCCCGGAGCCTTTTGCCGTCCGCGGCTGACGGCAACGACCTTTGCCGTCCGCCGTTCATGCCTTTGCCGTCCGCTGTGGCAGACGGCAAAATAGCTGATTCCTGTAGTGTAAGAGGGGTGAGCAAAAGCGGTAACATAGCCATACAATAGTTTGCTAGGAAAGGAGGGTTAGAGGCTTGACATAGCAATATGGGAGGCATGTTATAGAAAGTGGTACATAGCGCGGCATAGCAATAGAGCGAACAACTAGCAAGCAAAGATAGAAGTGATTTCGAGGGTATGGTCATCTTGCCTGCAATGTACTCAGAGTTGTCGAAAGCTTGATCCTCGTTAGCGTACTCAACAGGTTCCGCAGTCACGTACTCGTCTCCCAGCTCTACCCAAGTCAAGAACACAAGCAAAGGACCGACAATCAAACACGGTGCAATGCACAAGCAACATGATGCAAAACATGGCATGATATGCGAGATGTGATATGCAATGCATATGCGTGCTCCGGAAGGAAAAGGATGAAACAAGGCATCAACTTGGCAAACCAAGTGTGCTGCTGGAAAGATGAGATGATTTCGGTCGAAATCGATATAAGGATCACCGGAAACGGATGCACGGTTTGCAAATGGCAAGCAAAACAAGAATGGCACAATTCTACGATTAACAGCACAATGCCATCTAGAATGCAACAAGGAACTAAGCTATTGCACCCCAACATAGCAACAAAGCATATGGTAGTGATGTACTCAAGATGCTTGACAAAACAAGAACACTGAGCTATGGCTAAATCACACAAGAGCAGGTTCAAACAAGCATGGCAAAAGTGAAAAAGATATCAGCATCACAAACTTAGTGAAAATACTAACACGCCTGGAATAACCTCAGGAAGCCATGTTTAGAGCAAGCATACAACATGATACATGAACATATCATAGCAAAACAAGGCATAGCATGACTCTACTAAAAGCATAGAACAAAAGTCTCTAATTGAACATGAGCCAAAAAGGCACAGAAGATATGATGGCACCCATGTAAACATAGCAAATTTTATTAACAGTTTCAGACTTAGTAGAAAACAGAGCATGGCATAAACAGAATTATGAAGGCATCTTTGCGAGCTCAAATCACTCACCACAAAGTCTTTCATGACAAAACAAGCATACTAACAACAAGATGACATGTTCATGAAGCTAACCATGGCAATAGGAAGTTCATAGCATGCATGGATCACTAACAACAACCATGGCAAAATTGATTAACATGTAAACATTCTGCCAGGAACATTTTATAGCAAACGTAGAGCGAGAATTAGAAATGCTAGAGCACTCCGTAATTGCCAACATGGCCATGGATGGATAGAGCATAACCATATGTCCAAAACACCCTTACTGAAGTATCTCAAAATAAGCACGGATCAAACTGTAGCATCAAGTTTACATGGCATCAAAATAACAGCAGGCAAAGCACTTGCAAAATCCTATGTCCCTGAAAACAACAATATCACGAAGCCTAGTTTGCATGCTTTTTCTAGTCACCACATTGATGAAAAAAATGCAAGACAAATGCCACTGCAAAGATGACACGACATAGTTCAAAACACATGTAGAGCTCATGCCCATATGATGCACACATCAAATGTCACAAAAATGAGAAATCACCCTAAACTGATAAGTAGCACCAGTAAACATTTTTATAGCACTCTTGCATCACTGATTAGGTCATCAAGATGAACTCAAACAAGCCTACCGCAATGGAATGAAATGAACAGCATCTCTCAATGAACATTTTGATATATCAGATGCATGATTTGGAGCTACGGGCATGGCGATGTGGCATGATGAAATAGGCATGAAAATACTAGGATCCAGGGACTTTGTGGAAATATTACCCTCCGAGGAAGTCAACGGGGCAGAGCGGTTCAGCCGGGGTCATTTGGATCGCGGGATCCGGCGATCCCAGGACGCAGGGATACGGGGACGAGCGGATCCAGGACCAGGTGGTGCAGACTTGCCGTTTGGGCGAAGGGTCGGGTGGATCTGATCCATCCCATGGTGGATCCAGCTCCGGCGAGCGCGGCGACTCCGGCGATGGCCGGCGACGAGCATTCGGGAAGTGCTGACGAGGAGGAAGCGGCGGGACCGAGCGGGTCACGGGGCGGCAGCGGTCAACGGTCGGCGGTGGTGCGTGGGGCGCCGGCGAGCGGGGCGCGCGGCGGAGGAAGGACGACGGCGGCGGCGCGGCGAGGCGAAGGGCACAAGGCAGCGCCACAGCGAGGTGGCAGTGGGTGGCGCGCAGGGGCGGAGCGGCTCGGGCGAGCAGGCGAACGGTGCGGCCGGTCGGGCTCGCGCGGGCCCGATCCGGGTCCGGCGGGCCGCAGCGGTGCGCGGGTCGGGTGCTGGACAGGTGGCAGGCGGGGATCGGGCGAGCGGCGCAGTAGGCTGACGTGGCGCCTCGTGATAGGTCCGGGTAACGTGGCGGTGGTGGTGGACGCGTCCGACAGCGGACAGACATGTCCGGTGGCGCGGAGGGAGGTAGAAGTTAGGGTTTGGACTGTGATTTTGGACGGGGAAGACCTTTATATAGGTAGGGGGAGTTTAGAGTGTCCAAATGAGGCGCGGTTTCCCCCACACGATCGTGATCCGACAACGGAGGACATGGAGATGGTTTACATGGGTTATTGGGCCGTTTTGGAGGGGTGTTGTGCTGCAACACACAAGAGGCCTTTGCGGTTACCCGGTTAACCGTTGGGGCATCACACGGCCTCGAAATGGAACGAAATATGACAGGCGGTCTACCGGTGGTGTACCAAGGCCACTTGACAAATCTCGGTCCATTCCGAGAACGTTTAAGACCCGCGCATGAAAAGAGACAAGAGGGGTGCGCCGATGCATGTGGGAGTGTCGGATTGTGAAACGAACAACGGGAAAAATGCTCGGATGCATGAGACGAACATGAATGCAAAATGCGATGCACATGATGACATGGTATGAAATGCCTGACATGAAAAAGAAAAAGAAAAACAAAAACCCAACCACGACGGGAATCTCATATCGCATCTCCGGAAAAGGCAAGGGTCATAGTTACAAATATGTAAAGTTGTATCCGGGGCGTTACAATATGTCATCCCGTTCGCAAAGAAAAGCAGCATAGTATTTCTCCGTGAAGCGTACAAGGCAAGCCTCCTCAGTGCATCAGCAAGGTATCAATGATTTCCCGTGCAAGATATTCAATCTTCTTCAGTAAGATATTGCACAAGCTTTTGGCATAAGGTACCTAGTCTTCCCTAGCAAGTCTTTAAGGGGGGGGGGATCTTATGAGGTACGCTACCCAATCTTCCTCAGCAAGCTATCTTCCGAAGGCTTCGAGCACAAGCTATCCATTGTTCCTCAACAACACACTTCCGGTGGCTTCCAACACAAGCTTCCCAATATTTTTTAGTATGACACTAGTACAAGAAAATAAACAATGGGTTGCCAGCATATGACAGTGTTTCCAAGTGGCAGATCTCCAATAGTTAAGTCAGAAACAAGAATCTATCAGAACAAAGGTATACCTCGAGAATCAGATATTTCTTCATACAATGAGTATGCTGCCAAGTTCATGCACGCCCTTCGCACAAGGAAGAATTCATGGTACGCATCCGACAACCTCACCGGTATTCAAGAGACAGAAAACCAGTGGGTGATGCAAGAATCGACAAGTCTTGAGGAAAGATAATATGGAGACACCATCTTGGAAGTAGTTATAGAGGTCAGCCTCCTCGCACCCGGCAAAGTGAAATTATTAATCCTGTTAAGATCTTGCATAAGCAATAGTGAGACCTGTGTAATCACACGTGAACCAAATAAATAACCAGAGACTCGAGACCAAGGTATGATTGCAAAATATTGCACATGATAGTACTCAGGGCCGAGAAAATAGTCAAGGATATATAAGGCCCAGCTCTTTCAATTAATGATCCAGATGAAGAAAATAATAATGAAGGAGCAAGACCAACGATATCGGTATGCCGAAGTATTTTGTAATGAACGCTGTATGTATGCCCAACACAGTCTTATTCCACATCAAATCCAAGTGAAAATATGCCTAAGAGGTCTACTCCATTGTGGTAAGGACCTCATAGCAAAGCAACTAGCGTAGTCCACAGTAGGCTCAAAATTGTCAGCATTAAATACCGAGTCTGTCAAGCACGACCCAAGGATAACTCAATATATTGACCTCAGTAACCGTGCTAAATAATCGCACAACCTACTATCCCCATGAGAATACCGGCAAAATGAAGAATCAGTCTGAGAGCGCATACTTTGAGGATTGTTATCTCTCACATATGGTAATAGATTAAAGAGTAGCCTGCCATGAGAGGGATTCTTTGCCAAGTTCATCGCCAGTCAAGTCTACAAATGTTATCGTCAGGAGATGTTTTTTTTCTATCAATCACATCAAGCGAAAATTAAACCTTTGGTACAAATTGGATACTCAAGACTGTGAAGCCAGTAAAGATAAGTCAGAAACCCCTGCGAGATGTCAGAATCCGTTAGAAGAACATGTATGATTCACATCATTGCTTTGAACCCAGAAGGTATGTATATATTTGAGCAGCATGATGCCTGGATGGAAGAGATTCCTTGTTCCATGGGAAGATATGTTCCCAACTCCATGGAATATTCTCGATACTCGATACGACATTAACATGTCCCGTAAGAATCAATATCGATAAGGACGCTTATGTCCGTAATGATAATCTTTCGGACCTCAGCTAAGCCGGCAGATATGAATGAAAAATTTCACACATTATATATAAGGTAAGTCTTGTAAGTATGCTAGATATGGTGAGGCAAACCACCCCCCAGATCAAGGTAGTTAGTCAGATCAAATTCAGTGGGAACATTATATCAGAGAAAATAGGAGAAACCCGAGATGGAAACGGTTTCTTCAAGTCGGGATAATTATTTATCCCTGAGCAACCAAATCTCGAGGACGAGATTTCTTTAGGGGGGAGGTTTGTAAAACCCTGGATTTTTCCCTTTTCTTTTTTCCTTTGATTTTCTTGGATTTCTTGATTTGATTTGCATTCTGTGGCTATGTGGTTCTGAAACATGGGAAGATCATGCCTTCCTAGGTTTGATAGTGGGTTTTCATCCTCATCATCATCCCAAGATCATGTCATTTTCACCCTTGACCTAATCCAATATTACTTTTCTAGGGAATATTCCTTTAACAGAAAAAGAATAACCCTATTTGATCTAGGTTGTGAAGCAACCTATCTCTCTATCACTCCAAAAATTCCCAAATCATTCTCATAAATTGTTTGGGTCCTATCTTGCTCAAATATGGAAAAACATTTCATTGCCATGTTCAAAAATCATCCTCCAATAATTCTTTCCCTATTCTGCCCTAAATGGCACCTTGTGAAGGAAGTGCTATTTATCTTTGCTTGTCTGACCCAAAACTTTTTGGACATCGTTTCCTGTGCATATTATTGCCGCATGCCAAAATTTAACTCAATTTGCCTAGTAAATATTCCTGAGCAATGTTTCACAGTTCCTGTCTGAGGGAAGCCTTTGTGAAGGAAGTGCAAGCTAGGCATATCAAAATGAGCTGAAATATTGCAAGGTACTCCATATGATCAAATCATGACCCTCCACAAAATATGAGCTCATGTAACTCAACTATGTGAGCCCAGCTCCAAATCATAGTTTCTGGTTAGATTTTCAGTTTGTGAAGCAACCATATTTTATATTGCTTCAATTAAGCTGAAAATTTACCAGGACATTCTCCTATCCATATCAACTCCCTCCACCCTGTTTTAGCCCATTTCATCTAGCCAATTGCCCCGTGCAATTTTTCCAAGTTTCTGTCTAGAATGAAGCTTTGTGAAGCAAGTGCCACTTTGGTATTTCAAAATGGCATGAAACTTTTATAGGAGCTTCATAAGATCAAATAACCCACCTCCTCTAAATTTCAGCTCATGAAATCATGTATGTGAGTGCCCCTTCATCATTCTGAATCTGGCCATTATGGCACTTTCTACAGCAAGTACCATATAAACTCATCCTCTTAAGCTAATTTTCGGTCATCACAATCATCTTAGTGATTGATCATGCTGTGCCAAGGCCGTGAGTCTAACTGCAGATATGTGAACCACAGAAGATATCAAACAGGTTGTTGTGCAACTGCAAACCTGCTAGCCGGGGTCACATCCAGGGCCACTGTGCTTGTTTCTCTCCTTGGCACTCAGCGCTGAAGAATCCATCTACTAGACAAGGTCTGTCCACCCGGCGCGTGTGTCACCGCCGCGTTCACGTGGTAATCGTGGGATAGATAGGCAAAAATGCGCTCTCTACAAACTACGGACGCTGTTTTCGTGCCTCGCTCTGCCACTCGCGTCCACATCGTGTCCACTAGCTCCCCCGTGATCGAGTGCATCGCCCTGCATCGCTGCCCTGTCCTATATCGCTATGGTATGGTCGCCGTCATCGCACCCGTGCCACTAAATGCCTCTGCCCTCCATTAAAGCTCAGCCCGAGGTCGCCCGTGAGCTCTAGAGCTTTCCCCCTTGTCTATAAATAGCATGCCTGATTACTTCCGCAACTCCCAAGCCCCTCCTCATTCCTCCTCGTCCACCAGAGCTTGCGGTATTCGCCTCGAACCATCGCGGTGCTCGCCAGAGTCCACTCCAATCTGGCTACCCGAGCTCTTCCTCCACCTCTAGAAACCACCATCGCCTTCTCCACCTCCCGGAGATCCTTCCCGTGTCGTTTCCCCCTCGTTGGAGCCCCTCCAAAGTCGTGCCCGGAAGACCACCGCCGCCTCTGCCTCCTCCTGTTGCCGCCTCCCTTTCCCTCCCTGGAGGCTGCTTCCCTCCTAGACGGGCGCGCCACACTGCCCCGCACACACTGGTGGCCTCGCCGACGCCCTCCCTCCCTGTCGGGGAAACTGATCCACGAACACCTATGGGGCCGGTGGACCGGGCCCCTTTCGGTTCGGCAGGGGGCGGAGATCGCACGAAGAGCAGATCGAGGCGAGGCACACGAGCAGTTTACCCAGCTTCGGAGCTCTCCGGAGAGATAACACTCCTACTGCTGCTTGTCAGGTTGTATTATCTTGTGTTCTTGCTCTAGGGAGAGAGCGTAGTGTTTTCTGGGTTATGAATGAGTCGAACCGAACCCCCCTCTATGTTGCGCATGGGCCTCCTTTTATATACTCAAGGGGTCACCGACAGGTGGCAACGCAGAGAAGGGCATGAATGTAAAAAGCGAGGTGGTTGGTACAGTTACTTGTACAGTGCACCCTACCTAACCCTGACGGCAGGGGACAAGGGTATTAAATGCCCATCTAAGTCGTCCAAACAGTGCAGAAAAGGACTGTTAGGGACGCCACCGTTCGCCATGAGGGCGATCTTGTCAGCTTCGCATGTCACGAGTGGCCGCCTGCCGCGGCAAGCGCCTTGCCGCTGCTGTTATCTTGTCAGGTCCGGAAGCTTGTCGCTCACCGGGCCTCGAGGTACCTTGGTTGGTCTTCCCGGCAAGCTCCTCTTGCCGGGGCCTTGTTGCCTTGCCGGAGCGCATGGCGCGTCACGGCAAGTTCCTTGGAGTGCCTTGGTTGGCCTTCCCGGCAAGCTCCTCTTGCCGGGGCCTTGTCTCCTGAGCTTAAATACTTTGTTCTTGAATGGCTCCAAGGGAACCACGGAGGATCTTGGCCTTCCCCCGGCAAGCCTTGCCGCGGGGTGCTGCAACTGCCCGTGCACAAGTTCGGGGCACTAGGGTACCCCTATTCTAGTACACCGACAGGAGCCCCCGGGCCTGGGCCAGACACGGTGCCGAGCGCTGTTGGGCCAGGCCCAAGACAGGGCACGGGCACACGCGGACTGGGCCACGCCGAATCTTGCTCCGTATCCACCGCGCTCTCCCCTAACGGCACGCGTTGAATGCGGCATCGTGTGAGAGATCGTGGGTGATTCTTTATTCGGAAGGGCGAAACGTCCGCCCCGTCCCTCTTTATAAGCAGAGGAAACAGGGGCAGTTCGTTCCCCCTCGCTGGTTGCTACTACTCCATCTTCACGAAACTCCGCCGCTCCCCTCCTTCTTCTTGAAGCTGAGAGAGCAGCGCTCCGCCCCCCATTGCCACCAGCATCACCCACGCCGTCGACCTCCCCCACCACCTCCGCCATGGCTCCGAAAGCCGACAAGGGAAAGGGCGTGAAGTTGGCCGAGGCGCAGCGGCTCGCGGCGTTGCGGAAGGAGCGGGCGATCTTCTCCCCCCAGCTCGGCGTGCAGGAGCTGAGGGAGTACTTCTACCTCTTCTGGGCGATGGAGACGCGGGCGCATCCGCGCACGAGGGTACTCCCGGCCGCCGCTTCGGAGCTGGCTCCAAATAGGTACCCATTCTTCGTGCTATTCTTCTATTGCGGGCTCTGCCCGCCCTTCTCGGAGTTCTTTTGCGATATTATGAACACCTACGGCTTCCGCCTCCTTGACTTGACCCCCAACACCGTTCTGACCATGGCAGTTTTCGCACATTTGTGCAAAAACTTTGTCGGAGTCCACCCCAGCGTTGCCCTTTTCCGCCACTTCTTCATACCTCGGGTAGAGAGAGGAGAGCCGCTTGCCAGAGGGATCGCCTGGATCTCGAGAGTCGGCAAGAAGGAGGCGTACTTGGAGGGTGAGCTCCGCAGCAAGTGGGATGAGTGGAGGGCGGAGTGGTGCCGTCGTCAGTGATTATGCTATGTGGGACACCATAACGGTGCACAACATCGGATATGAAGTCTATCACCGGGCCGGACTCAGCCGTTTTGACCGGTTTAGCCTCTATCCACTTAGTGAATTTGTCCACTATAACCAGCAGATATTTTTTCTTATGGCTTCCTCCTTTAAGGGGTCCAACCATGTCGAGTCCCCAGACCGCGAAAGGCCAAGTGATGGGGATTGTTTGTAGCGTAGTGGGGGGCATATGGCTTTGGTTGGCAAAGAGTTGGCCTCCGACGCAACGTTGGACAAGGTCCAGTGCATATGCTTGGGTCGTCGGCCAATAAAACCCTGTACGGAAGGCCTTGCTAACAAGGGCCCAAGCTGCGGCGTGGTGACCGCCGAGTCCGGCATGAATTTTTGCCAGGAGCTGCCGCCCCTCTTCATCGAATATACATCGTTGAAGGACTCCGGTGGCGCTTTTCTTGTAGAGCTCTCCATCATGAACCTCGTAGGCCTTTGAGTGCTGGACAATGCAGCGGGCCTCATTATGGTCCTTAGGAAGCTCCTTACTATTGAGGTAGGCCAGGAAGGGTTCGGTCCATGGGGCAATGAGTGCCATGATGAGATGTGCCGGCGATGTGATGTCGGTGTTTCCAGGATCTGGGTTTATGTTTCGGTCCGGACTAGTATTGCCATTTTCCCCTGCCACACCACGGATGGCTTAAAGAGCCTTTCTAGGAAGATATTAGGTGGGACGGGGTCGCGCTTAGCGCCAATATGAGCAAGGACATCCGCCGCTTGATTACTTTCTCAAGCCACATGATGGAACTCGAGCCCCTCGAAATAGATCGACATTTTTATGACTGCGTTACGATACACTACCATCTTCAGATCTTTAGCGTCGAAATCTCCATTTATTTGAGATATTGCAAGGTTTGAGTCCCCATGCACTTCTAGGCGTTGTATGCCCATGGAGACAGCCATCCGGAGACCATGCAATAAGGCCTCGTATTCGACTGCATTATTGGAGTCTATGTATAGTATTTGGAGAACGTACTATGTCTCCGGTAGGGGACGTTAAAACGACACCTGCTCCTAACCCTACCAGCATTTTGGAGCCGTCAAAGTGCATAACCCAATTGGAGTATGTGCCATACTCTTTAGGGAGTTCGGCCTCTGTCCATTCGGCGATGAAGTCGGCCAGTACTTGGGATTTGATAGCTCGACATGGTTTATATGTAATGTAAAACGGCAAGAGCTCGATGGCCCATTTGGCAATCCGGCCCGTAGCATCGCGGTTGTTTATAATGTCGTTGGGTGGTACTTCGGAGGCCACCGTGATCGAACACACCTGGAAGTAGTGACAGAGCTTTCAAGATGCCATGAAGACCATGTATGCTATTTTTTGATAATGAGGGTACCGGGATTTGCATGGTGTAAGGAGAGTAGATACATAGTATACTGGCTTCTGAAGCAGAAATTTATGTCCGTCCTGTTCTCGTTCAACGATGAGTACGGCACTCACCACCTGATCTGTTGTCGATATGTATAATAACATCGGTTCGCTGGCGTTTGGTGCGGCCAGGATTGGATTGCTCATAAGAAGGGTTTTTATTTCTTCCAGTCCGGTTGTTGCCACGTCCGTCCACTTGAAGTGGTTGGCTCGCCGTAGAAGGCGATAGAGTTGAAGTTCGTTTTCTCCTAATCTGGAGATAAAGCGGTTTAGAGCTGCCACGCAACCTGCAAGTTTTTGAACTTGTTTAAGGTCTGTTGGCTTAGCCAATTGTGACAAAGCTCGGATTTTGGCTGGGTTTGCTTCGATTACCCTATTGGAGACGATGAAGCCCAGCAGTTTTCCAGTGGGGACGCCGAAGACACAGTTTCCCGGGTTGAGCTTGATGTCATACGCCCTGAGGTTGTCGAATGTAAGACGTAAGTCGTCTATTAGTGTTTCCACGTGCCTGGTTTTGATGACGACGTGATCAACGTAAGCTTGTACTGTTTTGCCAATCTGTTTCTCCAGGCATGTTTGAATCATGCGTTGATATGTGGCGCCGGCGTTCTTGAGCCCGAAGGGCATGATCTTGAAGCGGAATGGCCCGTATGGGGTAATAAATGCTCTTGTAGCTTGATCGGATTCCTTCATTTTGATTTGATGGTATCTGGAGTACGCATCGAGGAAACACAGTGAGTCGTGTCCTGCGGTGGCGTCAATGATTTGATCAATGCGAGGGAGGGGGGAGGGATCCTTAGGGCAGGCTTTGTTGAGGTCCTTGAAATCTACGCACATGCGCCAGGATTTGTCCTTCTTTGGTACCATCACTAGATTTTCCAGCCAGTCCGGATGTTTGATTTCTCTAATGAATCCGGCCTTGATGAATTTGGCCGGCTCCTCCCCCATGCCTTGTCGCTTGGGTTCGGAAAAGCGCCGCCGTGTTTGCTTAACCAGTTTACACCCCTTTAATATATTGAGGCTATGTTCGGCCAGCTTGCGTGGGATCCCTGACACATCAGAAGGGTGCCAGGCAAATATGTCCCAGTTTTCGCGCAGGAATTATCGTAGTGCAGCATCAACTGTTGGATTCAGTTGAGCTCCAATGGATGCTGTCTTCTTGGGGTCCGTTCGGTGGACCTGGAATTTGATTATTTCTTCTGCCAATTTGAACGAGGTGGATTTGGAGCGTTCGTCGAGGATCACATCATCCTTGTCCACTGCGGAGCGTAGTGCGGTTAATTCTTCGCCCGCGAGGGCTTCGGATAGCGCCTCCAGGGCCAGGGATGCGGTTTTGTTTTCAGCGTGGAGTGCTATGTCCGGATCACTGATGAGAGTGATTATACCGTTTGGTCCGGGCATTTTGAGCTTCATATATCCGTAGTGAGGTATACCTTGGAAGCTTGTAACAGCATCCCGCCCCAACAAGGTGTGATATCCGCTGCTGAAAGGGGCCACTTGGAAGGTTATTTCTTCGGACTGATAGTTCTCCAGCAATCTAAATACCACGTCAAGTGTGATTTTGCCCATGCACCCCGCCTCCCGACTAGGAATAATTCCCCGGAAGGTTGTGTTACTTTGTCTGATGCGGCTCCTGTCTATTTTCATTTTATGGAGTGTGTCCTCATAAATGAGATTTAGTCCGCTGCCACCGTCCAGGAGGACCTTGGTGAGTCGAAACCCATCCACGATGGGGCTGAGGACTAACGCGGCTAGTGCTCGTACTGTTATGTACTTTGGTTCGTCACCGGCGTTGAATGTTATTGTTGTGTCATTCCATGGGTTTATTATAGCAATTTGGCAGACTTCGTTGAGCTCGGGAAGTGCCCTTTTGTGCTTGTTATTTGAAGTGAATGTCTCGAAGACTGTCAATACTCCTAGGTCGTCGTCTTCTGGGGGGTATTGTTCCGGGGCGTCCTTGATAAGGATGTCCTCGCCGCTCTTGGCTACCTGTCGTAGTATCCAACATGCTCTAAGGCTGTGGGTTGCCACGGTATCTGTTGTTGTATGTATTTTGCATGGGCCATCGAGCCACCCTTCCAGAACGGTGCCGTACCATATAGTCGCTTTGTGTTTTTTGACTATTGGACTGGGTGTGCCCCGAGGGTATGCCCTTTTCGCCTGTAGGGGAAGTTGGGTTGGGGCTGGTGGTTCCCAGCGAGCTGCCCGAGTTTCCCAGGCGCTTTCCATCGCGCAGTATTTTCGTACGATGGTTGCTAAGTCAACAAATTTTAGTATGCGGCGCCGGTTGATGGTGTTGAGGATTCCTTCATCCACACAGTTTTTGCAGAATGCTGATATTGCGTCCTCGTCACGGCAATCTTTTACCTTGTCCTTGACAAGGAGGAATCTGGCCCAAAAGTGGTGGACCTTCTCCTGAGATTGCCATTTTATGTTCATGAGAGCCTCTGTGTCTCGGCGGGTGGGTGGAATTAAATCCAAACCCCGACTTAACCCGTTGTTCGGAGTCCGACGACCTTCTGGACTAGGCAGTACGAGTTCCAGAATATCTTCTGATTGTTTGAAACCGCCGTCCGATGCTATGTTCGGAGGGCTGGTTGCATCCTTTCGCAGGTGAGTATCCGGCTCTTCATGAACGGCGACCCGAACATAGTCCATCTTCCATATAGAAGAAGACTCGTCGTCCTGCTCTAGGACTGCCGCGATCTGGTGGGTGACGGGTGGAGTTTTGGTTTCTCCCTGATCGGTTTTAGGCCCGATCTGATCGTAATCTGTGGTGATTCCCAAAGCGGCAATGCCATCTAGGAGCTCGTTTAAAGACAAAAACTCGACCGAATCCATTTGCTTGGAGTGCTCGGAGTTGATGCGAAGGGGATTTTTGATGGCCCGAGAGGTCATCGTTGGCTCCGCGACCGAACGGGCAATCATAGTAAAGTCGCCCAGCCGGAGGGTTTGGCCCGAAGCCCAAACTCCCCCTATGGTAATATTGTCTTGAATGACAAGAAGAGCCATCGAGCCTTTTGTTGACGGCACAGTGGAACTCTCAATGAAAGCACCAATGTCGGTGTCAAAACCGGCGGATCTCGAGTAGGGGGTCCCGAACTATGCGTCTAGGGTCGATGGTAACATGAGACAGGGGACACGACGTTTCCCCAGGTTCGGGCCCTCTCTATGGAGGTAATACCCTACTTCCTGCTTGACTGATCTTGATGAATATGAGTATTACAAGAGTTGATCTACCACGAGATCATAATGGCTAAACCCTAGAAGTCTAGCCTATGAATATGGTAATGAGTATATGTGTTGTCCTTTCTGTACTATCCCCTTCGGTTTATATAGGCACCGAGGGGATCTAGGGTTTACATGGAGTCGGTTACATAAGAAGGAATCTTCGGTCGCCAAGCTTGCCTTCCATGCCAAGTAGAGTCCTATCCGGACACGGTACAGTCTTCGGCCTTCATGTCTTCACAGCCCATCCGTCCGGCCCATGGATAACAGGCCGGACGCCCGAGGACCCCTTAGTCCAGGGCTCCCTCAATCGGGGTCCCGACAGGTGATGAAGCCAAGGAGACAATAGTAAATGCTGAATTCAGCAACTCAAAATTGGGACTACGGAAGAAGCCCCCTAAAGGGAATAGGGATAGCCCGACTACGCTCGATGAAATCTTGGATAGGCCCTCCCAGATCCACGACACGTAGAAAAGCCTGCTAACCACACCAACTGTAACTGTCGGGTGATCAAACAGGCAGGCAAACTCATAGGTGAGGAGCAAAGCAAGGCAAGGGCCCCCGCAACAAGGACGATGATGAACCTCGTGGGCCAAACAATGGAGGCCAGAAGCAATGCCCTCCCAAGGTGAAAACTATGAACATGATCTATGCCACGCACGTACCCAAGAAGGCGAGGAAGTGTGCTCTTCGAGACGTCGACGCTATAGATCTGGTGGCCTCGAAATTCAACCCATGGTCGACGTGCCCGATCACCTTCGACCACAGGGACTACCCAACCAGTATCCATCAAGGAGGATCGATGGCCCTGGTGCTTGACCCCATAATCGATGAGTACCACCAAACTAGAGTCCTCATGGATGGAGGCAGTAGCCTCATTTTGGTTTATTAAGATATAGTGAGGATAATGGGTTTTGATCCGTCAAGGATCAAACCAAGCAACACCACATTTAAAGGAGTAATCTCAGGCGTCGAAGCCCGTTGCTTGGGCACTGTGACTTTGGAAGTAGTGTTGGGCTCGCCCGACAACTTACACATCGAAGACTTGATCTTCCACATCGTCCCTTTCCACAACCGCTATCAGCCACTTCTTGGCCATACCACATTCGCTCGCTTCAACCGTCCCCCATTACGCATATATGAAGCTAAAGTTGCTCGGACCCAAGGGTGTCATCACTTTTAATGGCAACACGGAGCGCTCACTACAGACCGAGAAGCATACAGTGGCTCTGGCAGTCGAAGTGCAAATCGACAACGAGGCGCCGAAGTACCAACCCACTGTTAAGGCGCGATAGGCAAACAAACGGGCCCAAGCCATATCTCACCTCCAACAACCTCGTTATGCTCAACACAAATAGGGATACACAACACACAACATGCCCACCCTAGCCGCACGGTACGTGCCTCGGATGCACAACTTCATGCTTAAAATACCATGGGCAGCTGCAAGGACTAACCATCCAATGGCCAAGTGTTCGTCTTAACCGAGCTACGGTCAAACATGTCTTCGGGCAATAATTGGTACCATCAAGGACCTATCCGGTGTCAAGCTAATATGTTACGGCGACTTCTCAAGAGCCTCTCTGAAGGGCATGTCGGTCGATTGTTGTCCCATCCAAGGAGTTCTTCCTCCCCTCACGAGAAAAGGCATACACATGCAACAGGGCACAGTAGGGTCATCAAACCACACATTAAGGCCTTGTGTAAGCATGTGACACCCCGAGACTGATGCGCCACATGTCTTCCATCTATTCACCGTTGTTGCCAAGTCATTTGCTTGCATGTTACACTTTTCCATGTCATCATGTGCATTCCATCTGCATGTTTTTGAAAACATGCATCCGTCCGGGTCTCCCAGTACTCTCCATTGCCCGTTCTGAGCACATCCACACCCGGACGCGCCCGCGACACCTCTGAAATATTATTGTATAGGTGGGATAAAAATGTTCTCTAAATGGGATGAAAGATGGCGTGCAGTGTTGTTTTACTGTCGGTAGATCGCCTGCCAAATTTTGTCGTATTCAAAGTCCGTTTGATATCCCAACGGACAACTATACCGACAATATAGTCGGCCGAAAACGCCGGACGTTTTCAGTATCCGGAAACCTGCTGTGGGGCCGCTCTTCTCTTCTCTCCTCTTAGCCCAATCCATCTGCATAGCCACCTGTAGCCCACCTAGCCCATCTAATTCCCTCCTATGTTCATCGCTGTTGGATCACGATCATGTGGGCGAAAACGGTTCTCCAATATCTCTCTCCTAGCTCCCTCTAGATATATAAGCACCCCTTCCAAATTTGGCTAAACCTAGCCTAACCCTAGCCAAACCCACCCCTAACCTCGCAGCTGCCGCCACCCTCCTCGTTTTCCACCCCGGCCAGCCACCCGCCGCCACTTGGCGCCTCCCCACCCGCCTAAACCCGCCGTACTCCACCAATCACCACGCGCCATGTCGCCTCCCCGCGCCTCCCTACACCGCGGCCCGCCCAGGCCTAGATCTGGCTCACTCCCGGCTGAACCGGGCTGCGCCACCGCGCCCCCTAGCCCCTCTGCGCCCGGTTGCTCCATATGAGGAGAGGAGCTCCTGATCCAGAGCCGCCGCCACCTCGCTGGAAGGCCACCGCCACCATCGAAGCTCCTCCCACCAGCGACCGAAACCACGAGGTGCCCGCCACCCCATGCTGGACATTCCCCGCCGGCTGTCCTCGCCACCCCCATTGTGCCCAGCGCCGCCCGGAGTTGCCTCCCTCCATTGCTCAAGCCCGGTCGCCGAGTAGCAGCTCGCCGGAGCTTGAGTTCCACCCCGGAGCAGCAACCACCACCGGCAGGACCAAGTCTCGCCTCGGAGCCTGCAGCGGCTCCTGATGCCCCTGCCCGAGCTCACACTCGCCGTCACCCGATCTAGCGAGCCGCACCCGGATCAGGCTGCCGCCGCCCGTCCCCGCCGTCCCCGATGCCTCGCCGAGCTCGACGGCGTGTAGCTCGGGCCGTAGCCTCCTCCAACCCCCGCGTCAGGATCCGTCCGTCCCGGACCCGAGTGGACCCTCGAACCAAACGCGCCTCTTCACGTTGCCGTCTCAGATGTACCTCATCCAACTTCATCCCGAGGGTATAAAACGACTAAGTCCCCTACTTTTTCAATGTCACCTATGCATGTTGTGGTGCTTGTAACTTTGTGCATATTTGTCTGAGGATGATGATCTTTATTTGGAATTGATCTACTCAGGGTGCTCTTCATGATGATGTGCTTCGAATTTATGTTAGGGTGCACCTTGAGATGTTAATCTCTGTTTTAAAAGTGCATGTTGCTAACTGCTAAAACTGATAATATTTGCCCTTTGTTGTTTTCATGTGATTTAATGCATGCATCATATGAGAATTTTGTCAACATGTGTTTGGTGCAATTTTATGTCCGCTTGCTTGTAGTGTTCATTTCATACCATGATATGTCTTGTGGGGAGTGAAACAAGCTTGAAAACATGCCTAGTCAATGTTGCTGATTTCAGACTTGTTAAAGTTTAAACTGTTTGTTATAAAACTTGTCATCTTTTCTTGATGATTCCATCTAATCCATTGCTCATATTCATATGATTCTTTGATGTGTATTGCTCTATGTTCTGTGTAATTTGATGCCATGCCCTTGGCTACCATGTATAGTTTCTGTAGCATGTCTCTTTCTTGCTCTCAACTTGGCATCATGCTAAATTTATCATCCTGTTAATAGCATGTTCCATTTTGCAAAGATAATAGTTGTTAAACTATGCATCATATGAAGTTGTTCCCATGGAGTAATTGTAGGTAGGTCATGTCTAACACATGCCCATGTATTTTGCATAAATATTAAAATTTCTATGCTTGATGTTATGTGCCTCCAAAGTCAGCATCATAATGTTACTGTTTTGCATTCCCAGATTTCACTAAGTCTGAGAATCAGCTTATTTCATGGTTGCCTCTTGTCTTGATGAACGCCATGAATTTTTTGCTCCTATGTTTATGCCATGTTGTAATATTTGAGCTCGATGATATGTACTAGCATGCTATGCCATTTAATCCCATGTTCCTGTATTGTAGCATGTTTGTTCCAGGCCTCCAACATATCATCATGTTAACTCTGCTCACATGTATGCCTTGTTTTTCAGTCCTAATCTGTGTTATAAAGATGCTTTTTGCATGGATCGTAATGCATTAATCTTGATGCCTATGAATCTGAATCTTATAGATATTTGTGCCTATCTTGTTCTTGTAGCTTGTTGTTATGATGCCTGCAGGATACCTAGTTGGTGTTTTGGGCAGATTATGTCTTTAACTTGTTTCGTGTGTATGTGTTGATCCATTGCTCTGTTTTGATCATGTCCTATATGAAACTTGCTTGATGTTTGAATGCACTTTGCATCAATGCCAAGTTTAACTTGTTAGCTCATATCTTCTAGACTGTAACTCCGACTTAAATGAACTTTATATGTAACATGATTAGAAAAGCATGTAGATCATCATAGTGCACTTTATCTTGTTGTTTAACAACTTGAACATAATGCATATTCAGATCTGGACCAATTTCAAAATTTGCATATGGGGACTATCCGGAATTGTTATATGTTGTTTCCGGCCTCATTTGAACTTGCTTTGATTGGATGTTCTTGTTTGCATCATCTGTTGCCATGAGTAGCATCATGTAGCCTTGCCATGCATCATACTTTGTTGAGCATCATGTCATGTTTATTCTTGTGTGTTTACCATGTTGTTTGCTTCTTTCCGGTTGTGCTTCTTCTCGATAGTTCCCGTTTTGTTGCGATCGTGAGGATTTGTTCGACTATGCTTGGTTCGTCTATGTTGGTTGGTCCTATTCATGGACTCGTTCTTCTTCCTTGTAGGATTTCAGGCAAGATGACCATCACCTTGGATCTCACTACTATCTTTGCTATGCTAGTTGTCTCGATGCTATCGCTATGTCTCGTTATCCACCACTTGTTTATCAAGCCTCCCAACATGCCATGAAACAGCCTCTAACCTTTTCACCATCCCCGCAAACCATTGTTTGGCTAAGTTACCGCTTTTCTCAGCCCCTCTTGTAGCGTTGCTAGTTGCAGGTGTAGTGCAGTGCAGGTTGTTCCATGTTGGGACATGGATATCTTGGGATATCACAATATCTCTTATTTAATTAATGCATCTATATAATTGGTAAAGGGTGGAAGGCTTAGCCTTTTTTCTTGGTGTTTTGTTCCACTCTTGTAGCCCTAGTTTCCGTCATACCAGTGTTATGCTCCTTGATTTTGCGTTCCTGACACGGTCGGGGTTTATGGGCACCCTTGATAGTTCGCTTTGAAAAAAACTCTTCCAGCAAGGCCCAACATTGGTTTTAACATTTGCCAACATAATAATATTGATAATTAATTAATTGGCATAGGGGGTCGCGTCCCCGAGGATTCTTAATTCCACATAATACAGGGGGCCAGTGCTAAAGCTGATTGTCCAAACCGGACAGCCTGCGGGCCCACCACGGGGAATCTCGAGCTTTGGTTTTCTCATAGCTTGACCCATCCGATCCTGGTCTGTGACGAGATACACACGGCTACTATCAGGGTGTCGGCACTATGGGAGGTCTTGTTGGTTTTGCTTTACCATTGTCAAAATGTCTTGTGAACCGTGTTTCTGAGCTTGATCGGGTTGTCCCGGGAGGAGGATTTTCCTCCGTTGATCATTAGAGTTTATGATGGACTAAGTTGGGACACCCCTGCAGGATTTAAACTTTCAAAAATCGTGCTCATGGTTATGTGGCAGATGGGAATTTTTAATATCCTGTTGTAGACAAGTTGACACCAGATTCGAAATAAAATACACCAACCGTGTGTGTAATCGTGATTTTCTCTTTTCGACGAAGTTCGGGAAGAGAACACGGTTGGATAGTTTCAATCACTTCTTGATCATTACTAGTTTGCGACTGTTGCATAGTTTCTCATCTTATTCTTGCACTCGTAAGTTAGCCACCATACAATGCTTAGTGCTGCTACAACCTCACGACTTATCCACTCCATTCCCATTAAGCTTTGCTAGTCTTGATACCCATGGATCATAGATTACTACAACAACAGTTACAAGTATAGGTAATGCGATGATCTGACGTGAGAGCGACGTTTGCTTGTTTTGGAGTTCTTCTTCTACTTCTTCTTTCATCAGGGGATAGGTTCCTGGTTTTGCAGCCTGGGCTAACAGGGTGGATGTTGTTATTTTTTTCCATTTGTTTTCATCCGTAGTCCGATGTCGCTCTTCTGTATGATGCTTCATGTATTCATGTGGCATTTGTACGCCTTTGTATGTATCCCCAACTATTATGTAATGGTATGATGTAATTATATCGACCTTGCAAAGAGTCTTCAATATGCACTTCTATCCTTCATGCGACCTTCGAGTTCCTCTCGGATAGGGTCGCATATTGGGCATGACAAGTTGGTATCAGAGCCTCGACCGACCATAGGAGCCCCCTTGATTGATCGTAGCATGGCCGTTGTCGAGTCTAGAAAAAAACTATTTTTTGGGGTCTAGTTATATCGGAGAGTAGGAATTCTTTTTTATTCATCATCCCCTTCGTCGCTCTGGTGAGGAATCATGACTTAGGTGTTTTGACTTACTCCTCTTCCCTTTCAAATTTTCTTTAGGGTCACACAAGCTTCTTTCAATTATTGCTTTGTAAATCCTTCTCAACCGGTGCATTCATCTTCAAGTCTTCCATCCTCTTCATCTTTTGCAAGATTGATTCTTAGTTCTTCTCAATAGTGGCCATTCTCTTTGTCCCATGTTTCCCTTTTTTTCCACCCTCCCACCCATTTTGTTCATGGAGTCTGAAGTCTCGAATCGGGCATTCAGTGCATTTGTGATGGAGCCTCTTCTTTCCTTCCTCAATTGTTGCAACCGGTGGATACTCATCTAGTTCATCATTGTTCATCTCATTCTCCTTTCAGGTGGATTCAATTCAAGTTTTTCAGCCTAATCATATTCCTTTCCTTGGCTCAAAATGTTTCCCCGTCAAAGTTGTCTTTCTTTTTCCCACCCGCCCACCCTGTTTCTTCTCGGAGACGGACTCCGTAATCGAGTATCCATCCTACCCGTGCGAGGCCTCAGCATCCTTTCCTTAGTTATTTCAACCGGTGAATGACGATGACATCTACCTAGCGTAGGGTCATAAGCCTGACCTAGACGCCCTACCCGAGGACACTGCCCTAGAGTCAAAGACATTCAAAGTACAACTGAAGCTACCGACTGAAATCACCTTGGAGTGCAGTCCACTAGACCAGATAAACCACTCGGATATCCCAATTCCATTCAACCAGGATAGATTCATTCGACCATACGAAGAATCACTCGGAGTACAGAAGACCTAAAGCCAACTTTGGATGGCAACGGTCAGGCGTTCACTCTGTAGCCTTAAATGTCATTAATAGTCATTATAGAAGGTGTTACCAGTAATGTCTCTGTCTTAACCTACATTAAACCTAGTGTAACAAACGCCTGTGAAGCGGTGGCGCACTCTATATAAGCCAACCCTCCCCTCTCGCACAAGGGTTCGCACCCCTGTATTTTTCACGCATAATCCTGTCGACCAAGCCTGCGGGTACCGAGATATAGGGCTATTACTTTGTCTGGTAAAGACCTAAACTCGTAAATCTTGCGTGCACAACCTTGCCATAGTTAGGACCTTGCTTCCTCATACGTACCCCCTATTCTCACTGTTAGACTTGCTCCTACAACAGTTGTCACCCAACGTGGGGCCGGCATCTTAGCAACTTCCGGCGAGGTTGCAGTTTTTCTGATCTTCATCAACATGTTTTCTGGCGGTGGTTTGTCTTTGGGCCGCGAGATATGTGTTGGCTCTTGTTTTCGTCACCGACGACTCCGCCTGGCTCCAAGAGGCCCCCCTCGACGTAGAGGCCCTTCCCATCCGCGGGGCGCCACACTTCCGTGTGAGTGCCTACAGCGTCCTCCTGCGGCAGGCGTCGACCTAGTATCGGTCGGCCCCCGCGTCATCCCCCCTCCCCGTTGTACACCGCCGCGAGCGATCCGGTCGGTCGTGGCATCAGCGGTGGGTGAGGCATGCTGTGGCTCGACAACCGGCCACCGCTCAAGTCGCGGTAAACGAACCCAATGAATCTCTCTACGGAACATTCGACCTGTCGACTGGTTATGTAGAGATGCTTTCCGAGTGCGGAAGCACCAACCCTTCGGTGGAAGTCCTCATGGTCAGTACGCCGCGCAGCCCACCTTGGTTCCGTCGCGGTGGCAGCGGCTATGGCAGCGGCGACCCGTCGCATGGTCACGACGAATATCATCAAGAATCCCTCACTTTAGAGCAGAGGGGCGAGCTGCATCATCACAACATGGAGGCACTCCACACCCCCATCATTGGGGAGACTTCCGAGGATCGGGCCTTAGAGGCTGCGCGCCAAGCCACATTGCCTGAGTGCGCACGCATAGAGAATCTCCAACATTCACTCGACGAGCGCTCCCATCAGCAAATCCGCGAATCTAGTCGACGGCCTCAACAATTGTTTCCACCTGAACCTCAGGTATACCATACTCCAGTCCAGAATCTTGTAGCAGCAGCGTGTATAGCAGAGCAATTCAGCCATCTCGTTCAGAAGCTGGTAGAGGTTTGCTGCAGATCCACGTGCTGCTTCGAGCGGTGGGTGAACAAAACTCAGTTGTTTCTCAATCGCGCAATTGGATCCATAGTAGATCTGTGGTTACACACACAGTTCAGTCGGCACAAAGTCCGAGATCGCCTCTGCGGTGTGATGATCATATGCACCACCAGGATTAGTACCTGGATCGGGGCCACGGACAATATGATCGTCGATGCGCCCGTGATGACCAACGTCGAGTGCCTATGCCCCCTCCGAGGGGTGGATCGTATGCGCCCCAACGGTATGATGACATGCACCTGTATGATGATGAGCAGAGAGCCCCAGTCAACCAAAGAGAGTCTGGATTTGATGCAAGATCACTCCTCGTACAAGGTCTGGTCGACAGGGGTCGGGCACGCAGAGAAGGACAAGACAGAAATAGTCGGAGTGGAAGAAGAGTACATGTTTCTGGACCTGAATGTTTTAGCAGAGCCATCCGAGCTACTGAGATCCCTCCCAACTTCAGGATGGAGACAGTTGTGAGTAAGTTTACCGGTGAGTCAAAGCCTAACACTTGACTAGAAAATTACCAAGTGGCGGTGCAAATTGGTGGAGGTAATGATGGCGTTGCCATGAGGCACCTACCCCTGATGCTCCCTCCCAACTTCAGGATGGTGACGGTTGTGAGTAAGTTTACCGGTGAGTCGAAGCCTAACACTTGACTAGAAAATTACCAAGTGGCGGTGCAAATTGGTGGAGGTAATGATGGCGTTGCCATGAGGCACCTACCCGTGATGCTCGAGGGTTTAGCAAGAGCTTGGTTGAATCAGTTGGCCCTGGAAGTATTTTCAGTTGGGAAGAATTGTCCCAAGTGTTGATCAAACATTTGAGGGCACCTGCAAGCGGCCTGCTGGACTGACTGAGTTGCAACACTGTGTCCAAAAACAGAATGAGACTTTGAGAGACTTCATCCAGAGATGGACTACTCTTCATCATACTATAGAAAATGTGTCAGAACACCTAGCAGTTTGTGTCTTCAAAGAGAGCATCCGATAGAGAGAGCTCAACCTGAAATTCGTCGGTCAGGAGACCTATCCCTGGCCCGAATGATAGAAATTGCCACTCGGTACGCTAATAGCGAAGAGGAAGACCGACTCCGCAGTGGCAACAATAAACCAGTCGCTCAAGACACCGGAGGAGGAAATTCTGGTCGGAAGCATAAACGAAAGGCTGAACCTATAGGTCCTACTGAGGCTGCAGCTTTGAATTAGGGGAAGTTCAAGGGATAGCCCAAAGGGCTATGGATCCCTAAAAAAGTGAAAGTCAGGTGGGAAATGATGTTCTTGATTTCCCGTGCCACATACACACCAAAATAGATGCAGAGGGTAACTTGATTCTGCCCAAGCATACCACTCGACAATGTTGACTCCTGATTCAGAGTTTCCGAGAAGATAAGCCCAGTGAGATGGAAAAGTAATCTGATAAGGACTACAATAAGTAGGAAGATGATGGTTACTCCAATGTTAATGCTACTTTGGTGATTTTTGCTGACACCAAGAGCAAAAGTTGACTGAAAGTTATCAACAGATAAGTGAACATGGTTGCTCCGGCAACTACGGCGTATTTGAAGTGGTCAAAAAACCACATTACATTCGACCAGTTCGATCACCCAGCGCGTGCATCTACCCCCAGGCGGCAAGCATTGGTGGTCGACCCAGTCATTGGGGGCACCCGTCTGCCAAGGTTCTGATGGATGGCAGTAGTGGTTTGAACATTCTGTGTGCTAAAACCCTCCAAGGGATGGGCATTCTTATGTCCAAGCTCAGTGAGAGTAACATGCAGTTTCACGGAGTCATCCCAGGAAAGAAAAAAGATTCATGCGGTCAGATCACTCTTGACGTGATTTTCGGTGATTCAAAGAATTACCGCAAGGAAAAGTGCCTACCATGCTATTCTGGGCAGGCCGACATATGCTCGTTTCATGGCTCGACCGTGTTACGTATACCTCAAGTTGAAGATGCCTGGTCCCAGAGGTGTGATCACAGTGATAGGGAGACGGCAAAGAGCAGAAGAGTGCCTCACGAAAGGCTCATAGATTGCCGATGAACAGATGGCAGCAGTAGAGATGGAAGTATACAACAAGAATGCAGATTCGAGTGATCTGTTGCGTGCCAAGAAACTTGCGTCAGAGTCCGCATTTCAGTCGGCCAGTGGAACAAAGCCTGTTCATATTCACCCGATGGATCCAATGCTTCTCCGACCCACATCTCAACTACACTGGACAACAAATAGGAAGATGCGCTCATCCAGTTCCACCGTTAGAACTGGGACATCTTCGCATGGAAACCATCTGACATGCCGGTTGTATCCAGGGTACTGGCTGAGCACCATTTGCGCGTCGACCCAAAAGTAAAACCTATCAGAGAACATCTCCATCGGTGTGCCGTGGAGAAGAGAAAGCCAACCAGAGAAGAGGTGGCTCGGCTTCTAGCAACTAAGTTCATCCGCGAGATATACCACTCCGAGTGGCTCGCCAATGTTGTCATGGTCCCCGAGAAAGATGATTCACTTCGTATGTGTATCGGTTGCGAGCACATGAATCGGGTCTGCCCGAAAGATCATTTCCCTCTCCCCCACATCGACCAGATTATCAAATCAACTGCGGGGTGTGAGCGTTTGTCCTTTTTGGACACGTATTCTGGGTACCATCAGATCCAACTATATGGACCCAATGAAATAAAAACAACCTTCATCACCCCATTTGGGTATTTTTGTGATGTCACCATGCCCTTTGGTCTTAAGAATTCTAGCTCCACATTCATGCGCATGATTCAGAAGTGCCTGCTCACTCAAATTAGTCGGAATGTGGAAGCATACATGGATGATATCGTGGTCAAGCCACGTAAAGGTTCCGACCTGCTGACTGACCTCGCCGAAACATTTGCCAACTTAAGAAGATAAGACAACAAGCTCAATCCGTCAAGTAACTCGGTTTTCTCGTTTTCGAATGAGGAATCGACGCAAACCCAGAGAAGATTGGAGCAATTCTCCGAATGAAACGTCCTGTGTGTGTGCATGATCTTCAGAAGCTTACTGGTTGTTTGGCTGCACTGAGTCGATTCATCTCGCGTCTTGGTGAAAACGCATTGCCTCTTTACCGACTGATGAAGAAATCTGACAAGTTCGAGTGGACTCCTGAAGCCACAGTAGCGTTTGTAGAGCTCAAAGCCCTGCTTTCCACCCAGCCGGTGCTTGCTGCCCCAGTCAGCAAAGAGCCTCTACTGTTGTATATTGCAGCCACGGGACAAGTTGTTAGCATAGTTCTCACAGTCGAGCGGGAGGAAGAAGGCAAAGCGTATAAAGTTCAGCGCCTAGTGTACTATATCTTTGAAGTCTTGACACCGTCCAAGCAAAGGTATCCGCATTAATAGAAGCTTGTCTACGGGATTTATCTGACCACGAAGAAAGTTGCACATTACTTCGCAGACCACTCGATTTCAGTTGTCAGCGATGCTCCATTATCGAAAATCTTGAACAACGGAGATGCAACCAGTCGAGTGGCCCAGTGGGCGACTGAACTCCTCCCTTTGGATATCAAGTTCGAGGCAAAAAAGGCGATCAAGTCTCAGGAAGTAGCAGATTTTCTGAACGAGTGGGTCGAACAGCAGCAACCGACTCAGATTCACTCTGAACATTAGACTATGTTCTTTGATGGGTCCAAGATGTTGAATCGCTCTGGTGCTGGAGTGGTCCATGTATCCCCAAGAGGTGACAAACTCAGTTATGTCCTCTAGATTCACTTCGATTCTTCAAACAATGAAGCTGAGTATGAAGCACTTCTATATCGGTTGCGTATGGCCATCTCACTCGGCGTCCATCGCTTGATGGTCTATAGCGACTCAGACTTGGTGGTCAATCAAGTGATGAAGGAGTGGGATATCAGGAGCCCATCTATGATTGGTTACTACAATGCAGTGAGAAAACTAGAGAAGAAGTTTGAAGGGTTAGAACTCCATCACATACCTCGACACAAGAATCAAGCAGTTGATGATCTGGCGAAGTTAGGTTCCACTTGGAAACCAATTCGCAGTAATGTGTTCTTAGAGTATCTTCATACCCCATCAGTCCAAGAAGATCCCTATACAGAGGAGCCCCCGAAACCGATGAGTTCAACTAATCCGACTAAGATTGAAGTTCTAGCAGTACTCAACTTGATCATGGAGGTTTTGGTGATCACTACCGATTGAACGGTGCCATATATTACATATCTACTCAGGCAAGAACTCCCAGAGGATGAGGATGAGGCCCGCCAGATCGTCCGCAGATCCAAAGCCTTCACAGTAATAAGTGGAAAACTTTACAGAGAAAGTGTTACCGGAGTGGCTGAGTGTTGCATCTCTCCAGAAGAAGTTCAATTGATTTTAAATAAGATTCACTCGGGGACCTGCGGTCATCACGCGTCCTCTCAGACCATCGTGGCCAAAGCATACCGAGCGGGATTTTGCTGGACGCGAGCTAATGAGATGTCCAAAGATATAGTCGACAAGTGCGCAGGCTGCTAGTTTTACTCAAACATGTCTCACAAGCCTGTATCTACCTTGAAGACTATTCCACTCGTCTGGCCTTTTGTAGTTTGGGGGATGGACATGGTCGGACCTTTCAAGAGTGGCAGAAGTGGCTTTACTCATTTGATCATACCAGTCGACAAGTTCACCTAGTGGATCGAAGCCAAGCCTATCAAGAATCTCAACTCAAGAACTACCATTAGTTTCATCAGAGAGCTAATATTCAGATATGGAGTCCCTCACAACATTATCTCAGATAACGGCTCCAACTTTGATTCTGATGAGTTTAGAGCGTTTTGCGCATCGCAAGGCACTCGGGTCGATTATGCATCCATTGCACACCCCTAGTCGAATGGGCAGGCAGAAAGAGCAAATGCTTTGATCCTTCAAGGGCTAAAACCCCGACCGATGCATGACCTCAAGCATGCTGCTGGAGATTGGGTAACTGAATTTCCATTTGTCCTATGGGGATTGAGAACAACTCCCAATTCGTCGACTGATCGAACCCATTTCTTCATGGTGTATGGTGTTGAAGCCGTGCTTCCAAGTGATTTGCTGCACAATGCTCCCTAAGTAGAACTTTTCTCAGAAGCTGAAGCAGAACAGGCGCTCCTGGACGCAGTTGATCTCCTAGAGGAAGAAAGAGAGATGGCTCTGATCCCGTTGACCATCTATCAACAAGACCTGCATCTATTCCATGCCCGAAACGTTAGAGGCCGAGCATTTCAGGAAGGAGACCTTGTGCTCTGAGTGCACCAGAAACGGCCTCAGAAGCTCGCTCCGGCATGGGAAGGGCCCTTCATCATCACCAAGGTGCTACACAATGGGGCATACTACCTCTACAACGTAGCTAAGAAAGAAGACGAGCCATGCTCGTGGAATGCGGATCTGATCCGCCGCTTTTATACCTAGAACACTCGGATCGACGAGTTGTAATAAAGAATCATTTAGTTCTCTTATCAAAGACATGATTTTCACAATATCTTAATGATTGTTATCGCATAAGCATATGTGTTCAAATAACCCAGTGGGTGGCTTAGCTGCGAACCCGATTCGCCTAAGTTTCAAAAACACTGCGAGTGACGAGCAACCCTCACACTCGGAGGCTTAGCTGCGAACCCGATTCACCTAAGTTTCAAAAACACTCCGAGTGACGAGCAACCCTCTCACTCGGAGGCTTAGCCACGAACCCAATTCGCCTAAGTTTCAAAAACACTATGATTGGAGAGCAACCCTCCCACTCGGGGGCTTACCCGCGATCCCATACCGGGCTAAGTTAAAAAAACTACTCCGAGTGGAGAGCAACCCTCCCACTCGGGGGCTTAGCTGCGATCCCGTACTCGCCTCAGTTACAAAATTATTCTGAGTGGATAGCAATCGTCCCACTTGGGGGTTTAGCCGCGATCCCATACTTGCCTAAGTTACAAAACTACTCCGAGTGGAGAGCAACCCTCCCACTCGGGCGTTTGGCCGCGATCCCGTACTCGCCTAAGTTACAAAACTATTCCGAGTGGGAGGATGGCTTAGCCGCAATACCGTACTCGCCTAAGTTACAAAACTACTCCGAGTGGAGAGCAACCCTCCCACTCAGGGCTTAGCTGCGATCTTGTACGCGCCTAAGGTCCAAAACTATTCCGAGTGGAGAGCAATCCTCCCACTCGGGGGCTTAGCCGCGATCCCTTACTCACCTAAGTTACGGAACTACTCTGAGTGGACAACAACCCTCCCACTCGGGGGCTTAGCTGCGACCCCGCACTCGCCTAAGTTTCAAAATATACTCTAGGTGAAGAACAACCTTCTCACTCAGAGGCTCGGCCACGCACCTTGAGGTGTGTGTAACAGCCTGGATTTTGGCCCTTTTCTTTTTCTTTTTGATTTATTGGTTTTTGCTCTATTTTTCTTTTTGGAGTGGATCTGTGGCCTTGTCGCCTGGGAAATCATCTTCATTTACTCTTCCAAGTGGCTCATCAGTTTCAAAACCTTGCCAAGATCATGTCACTCCACTGCTTACCCAAATCCTAATTTATTTTTCAAGGGAAAATTCCTTTTTTCTATTAAAGGAATAACCCTGTCTGCCCTAGGTTGTGAAGCAACCTATATTTCTGTCCATCCAAAAATCCCCAAATAATTCTTATAAATAGTTTCGGTCATATATTCATCGAATATGGGAAAATATTTCATTTGTCATATTTCTCATCATGCTCAATAAATTCATTTAATATTCTGTGCTAAATGTCACATTGTGAAGCAAGTGCTATTTATCTTTTCCCTTTTGAACCCAAACTTTTTGTACATCTTCTACTACCCAAATAATTGCCCTGTGACAAAATTCAACTTTACTTGCCTAGCCAAACTTCCTCAGTGATTTTTCAAAGTTCCTGTCTGAGGGAAGCCTTTGTGAAGGAAGTGCTAGATAGGTTTATCCAAATGAGTTGCAATTTTGTACACTCCTTCATGTGCTCATACAATTAGCCTCCTCCAAATTTCAGTTCCACCCCTTGATCTATGTGAGCAGAACATCAAATCTTTGATTCTGTCAATATTTTCAGGTTGCGAAGCAAGTATATTTTATACTGCTTCATTTTGCCTGAAAATTTACTAGAACATTCTCCTACCCAAATAACTTCTCTCCACCAAATTTTGCACCATTTCACCTAGCCAATATTTCTCTAGAATTTTTACAAGTTTTTGTCCAGAGGGAATAGCTGTGAAGGAAGTACCATTTTGGTAAAACCACTTGGTATGAAATTTTTATAGCAGCTTTATCTGGCCAAATCACTAAGCCCTGCCAAGTTTTACCTCAATTGGTTACTCCATGTGAATGCATCATCCAAATCTTGATTCTGGACACATAATATGAGTTACAAAGAAACTATATTAGTTTGTGCTCCATTATGCCTCAAAACCTCCAGGATCATAGTCCTTCCTTAGTTAATCACACCAGAAAAACTCTTTGGGACCAGTAAAATCCCTGATGATCACCAGTGTTCACCCAAGTTTATTGCACTAAACTTCAGAGGGTGATTGCCAGTTAACGAGACTAGTTTTAACCAAACTACCACCGCGGTTGTAACCTACCCTGGATGGACTACACACTAGACAACCCGTTCCAGCCCCTCTCCCCCACTACAAACCAGTGCACGCGGTGACCACGATAATGCTGTGCCTGTGCACGCGCTCTGTGTGCAGCGGCCGCGTCTAGTGGCTGTTTGTGCTGGACCCCCTCCTCCTCTCGTCGTCTTCGCGCGCGTGAGCGTGTCCAAGAGTTTTACCGCGTCGTTGCCGTCCTCCTGGACCTCTCTCCCTCTTAGTAAAACCCCTCATCGACGCTCACCGACGCTTGCCGCCGAACGCCCACGAGAGCACAGTACTTCATTTAGCTCTACTCATCGCCGTCGTCATCCTCCCCGTGCTCCCTTGACTGCCTCTGCCCCGTAAGAGACTCCACTGTGACTCCCTCGTCGCCTGCCTCCAAGTTCATGCGCGCCGGCACATGTGCATGGCACTGGCCACGCGTCTGCGGCGACGCCAGCTCGGCCTCCTCGCCCCGCGGCTATATAAGCCCGTCCAGGATGCGTTTCTCCTCACCAACAACCTCTACCCACTCCCCCATGACTCCCTGACCACTTCCCCGAGCTCGAGTCGCCCTCCACGACCAACATTGCCGCCATGGCTGCCTCGGGTCTCCTCCTCGATTGGCTCAAGCCGAAGCCCCTCTCCTCATTTCTCCTCCACTAGTAGACCTACCATACCCCGGCGAATCTCCCACCCTCTCTGTTTCTCTCCAAAGCCAGCATGGCCGCGCGCCGCCGTTGCTCTCTGCCTCTGATGCTTGCCGCCACCGCGCTCCCTGGAGCACATGTAGTTCCTGGATGGGTGCTGGCATCCATCCCGAGGCCACCGGTGCCCTCTCATTGGCTGGAGATGGACGGAGTCACTGTGCCCAGCGGCAGTCGCGCCCCTGCCCGGTGTTCTGTCGAGGAGAGGAGGAGCAGACGTGGGGAGAAGAAGAAGGAGGCGTGGGAGGAGAGAGAAGATGCGACGGCCCCCACGCGTCATCAACCCAGCGCCCGGCCCCGCCACCGCCACACTGGATAAGTGGAGACATACTCCAGGGAGTACGCCTTCACATATCGAAAGTGCATTCAGCTTCTTCTTCAAGCCAAAATATGCTTTCCTTTCAGGAAAACATATTTCTTGAGAATGCACGTTCTGTTTTTCCTGCCGAGGACTTGTTTGTGATGATTTCATTACAGATAGGTCCCTGGTAGAAAACTATCATATCTTTTTGCTCCTAACTCCAAATGAGGTGATTCCAAAGCCCACTTCTTCATTTCGTAGAGCCCGTCCCAATGCAATCACTTTCACCATATTTTGACATTCTGAAAATGACCATTTTGCCCCTGCCTTATTCAGCCCCCTCCGAGAGAGAACGTTTTCTGGCGATACTTTTCGCGAGCTTCTCGCACTTGTTCTCGGTGATTTCTTCCACCCTAGGCAAGCCACACCCTCCATTTCATGATTGCAATGAAGTGACATGGTTTATTCATTTGAACTTATTTAAAACATTGCATTACTTATGTATGATCTGTTCATGGCATGACTCGGATTATTGTTTTGATGTTGATATTGCCATGATATTGCTTGGAGTTCTAGGACTTATATTTTGATGATTATGTGGATGACATGTTGCCTTTGGATTCTTAGTGGTTAGTATTATTATTGTCATGGTGGTATCTGTTATTATCTTGGAGCACTACTTTGAATATCATGTTGCCTTTGGATTATTAGTGGCTAGTGTTATTTTTCATCATGATGCTAGTTGATATTATGTTACGGAGTATGATGATGGAGATGATGCTTGCATGTGGATCTTAGCTGGATAGTTATTTGAGTAGTAGTATTATCGTTCTTGGGTTCATCATGATAGTAGTGTTATACTATCCTTGGAGTATTTTGGTATGATGATATTAAGCTTTGGATTATTTGTTGGATATTGCTATGACTTGGATTATAGGTTGATGGATGACATCGGAGTATCAGTCATTACTATTATATTTTGGGGATAAATTCCGTCATTAAGTTGGTCAGGTGCCACCGAACCGGCTTTTCCAGTGCAACCATATTTGCCTTTATGGGAAGGCCCTAATGCGGTCTATTGTCATTCCACTCGCCGTTTCCTCCAACTAGGGAAGGTTATGGGCGCGCACTACCCTGATCAGGTAGGCGGACATAAGCCTTGTGTTCCCGTTGTTGGTGTTATGTGCACGGTCCCCGTGAGGGACGTTTTGGCCACGACGGGGGTCGTTGTGTGTTTGGTAGACACGGGGTCACCCAGGACTAGCCCAGTTGGAGTGGGTCGGAGTGGCCGGGAGAGAGTCATGGCAGCAGATCGGTTTTGTCGGAACGCTGTTGGCCCACCCGAATGGGAGTGCGAGGCCATGGGTTCCATGGTGTGGGTAAAGTGCACTACCTCTGCAGAGTGTGTATTTAAATCTATCGCTAGCCGCGTCCTCGGTCATGGGCAAGGGTTCGTACTAGGTCACAACGTTCGATCAACACTCACATTAAGGAATGAATTATATGTGATTTATATGTTAATATGTTGAGCAGTACAGATTGGCAGGATGTTGATGATGACGTTGGAGACCAAGTGTTGGTCATGGTAGTGATCACCGGAAGGATCACCGTTTGATACCAAGTGTGGGTCATGGTTGTGATCGCCGGAATGATCACCGTTTGGTTTTGATCACGAGGTGATCGAGATGGTATATTGCTTGGCCGGTTAGCCAAGAGAGATATGGTTATGGAGATCTGAGATGGAGGTTTATCAGTATTGTATCAGTTTCATACAATGCTCAATAGTTGTTTCATCATGGTAGTTGTTAATTAATTAACTTGTTAATGCTATGTTATTGTCTTGCCTTGATGTTTATGGTTGTTGTGAGCTTGCAAGTACATTCAGTGTACTGACCTCGCATGTCATGCCAGATTACAGGTGCTGCCATGATTGCTTGATTGCTTGTCAAGGTTGCCATGCGTGCGCGCTAGATCATGTCCCACCCAGAGTCCCTGCGGAGTGGAGTTCACCACCTTCATCGTTGTTCCGCTGCTACGAGTTGTTCTGCTGCTAGCATAGAGCAAGTATAGTATCACAGGCGTAATATCACCATGCTGATGTGCTTCTTTGTAACATAAGACCCTTGTCTTATTATTCTTGTAATAAGAACTGATTTATTCTATGTCAAGTAGTGCCATATTCCAGAGACTTCTCCTTGATATCTGGGCTGGAATATGGGGCGTTCCGGTTTCTCTGAGCCGGGGTGCCACAGGCTTGGTATCAGAGCAGGTCTGGCTGTAGGACGCCCTAGTCAGTGCGAGCAGTAGAAACCGGTAGCAATCGGTAGTGTAGAGTTTTGCTTGTTTATTGCATTTGGTTGTTGTATTTGTTTGTTGGACAGCATGCATATAGCCTTATTATTTTGCTATTGACGATTTATCTGATGAGTGTAGATGGCATCGGTTCAGGTCCGCTACAGCTCAGCCTTTGCCTTTCTGCGGTTTTCTTTTCTTGCTTGTTCTTCGGTGTTTGGTGTCATTTCTGTCCTAGCAGAGTGAGGCCAAGTGATCCCGACACTGTTTGCAAAGAGGGTGCTCAGGTATCGCGCCGAATTCCTTCCTTCAGCCCCATTTTGTTTCGGTGATAGACATGCTTCTATCCCGGATCATTCTTTCATTTTTTTCATGTCGGCAACCCTTAATGATCTTAGCCATCACGAAAGGGCAATGCCAGCTCAGTTTTCCCCGCTATCCTTATTTCTTGGATGAGTATGGATATTTTCCGTCCACTTGATAATAATGTGGTCGCGACATTCGTGTCCTGCTACATAGTTACCAAGTACGTCCTCGCCTCCGAGCTAGTCCAGGTTGCTACCTGGCTAAGCTAGCACTTGGTGTAGCGCTGTTTACACCAATTCCTCCACACATTTATTCATCCTCGTGCACATCGTCACATCATTCTTGATCGTAGTACCGGAGATCCCGCGACATTTGTGTGCTTAAGTAGGCATGCATATTGTGTGACTAGCAGTAATATGTGACATTGATTTGTGTGTGAATTGATTGTTGTTGTGTGCTTTTGTTTAGTTGAGTTTTCTTTTTCGTCTTTCTTTTGGGCCCCGGTGTTACATTATTTCCCCCCTATAAAGAGTTGCTCATCAGCTGACACCAGACCCGAGGAATAAGCAAGGAGTTCAAATATTTGGAAGCTTAGCTAAACGGAATGGAATTCTCAGCCAACTGCAGTGAAATGAGGAATATATGATTTTGAGGCTGATAATCAATTTTAAATTAGTGCGCACTCCTCACAACAGTACTGATAACTCAAGTTTGTAGCAGTATAAAATTCTCACAACAGTAATGATCAGCAGCAAGATAAGTCAGGTACAAGATCAACGGTATATTCTCAGCCAAAGGTATGGAGCATATACAAAATTTTGGCTCAGCGATGCATGATGCTTGAAATATGTTATCGTCCGAAATAAAGTCAGAATGTGATATGCTCAAGGAAGACGGTTAAACAAATTTTCTCATGCAAATATTAAGCCACAAAATATCATGGGTGTCTGTGTGTGTGGGTTTCAGTCTGCATATCAGTATGAAGTTTTGGATACAAGAAACTCAGTATTCTTCCACACGTTATCGGGAGTTTATGATGCAAGGCCCCTCAGCATGATATGTGAATAATTTCCGGTCCACGATACCCGGTCTTTCTCAACAAGATACCTTGTGTGCCTGTTGTTGTTGTTATGTGCACGGTCCCCATGAGGGACGTTTTGGCCACGACGGTGGTCGTTGTGTCCTTGGTAGACACAGGGCCACCCAGGACTAGCCCAGTTGGGAGTGGGTCGGAGTGGCTGGGAGAGTGTCATGGCAGTAGATCGGTTTTGTCGGAACGCCGTTGGTCCACCCGAATGGGAGTGCGGGGCCATGGGTTCCATGGTGTGGTTAAAGTGTGCTACCTCTGCAAAGTGTATAATCTATCGATAGCCACGTCCCCGGTCACGGACACCTCGTAGTAGGTCCCACTATGAGTCAATGATTAATAAAAATTGCACACTAAGCTGTAAACTATGCATTGTTGACGATGGCAGGAAGGCCATCGAGGAGATGGGATCAGATAATGATCGTGGTGGTGATCGCCGTAAGGATCACAAGTCCATTTTGTTAAAGACCACGTTGGTGGTGTGTTTTACCATGTTGGTGGTGTTTGTACCATGTTGGTGGTGTTTGTGCTCTGAGGATGATCACGGTTGGTAAGTTGTCCTGAGGGACGTTCGAGCATGATCACAGCATGTTGACATATAGTGTTGCATTATTAATAATTGGTTAAATATCATGATATTGTTTGTCATTATGATTATGGCTTGTTGTGAGGTTGCAAGTACATTCAATGTACTGACCTGGCGTGTCATGCCAGATTTCAGGGAAAGTCTCGTTGAAAGGAGCGCTGTTCGAGTCTAGATCGTGTCCACATCGGTGTCCCTGTGATATAGAGCTTCCGCTATGGTGTTATTCCGCTGCCACGTAGTTGTTCAGATCGAGGCCCCTTTATGTTCACTAAATAATGTACATATTGTTCAGCCGCACCGAGTGTGCCGCATGGCCTCGACCTGTCACATCCCTAGATTCTGGTAATGCTCTAGGCTAGCTTCATGTGTGCAACATGTTTAAATTGTATGAAAATTGAAATGGGGATGACCAAGCCCTAGCACCAAAGCATTGCAAGTAGGTTCAACTTCAAAATATTTTCAAAGAACCCAAATTGGTTTGCAAAAATGTTCATGATCACTAGAAAAGGGTGAAAACCATATCCAGAGATGATGGATATTTTTCCAAGACATTTTTGGATTTTTTGAATAAACCATATTGTATTTGACTTTGGGCATTTGAATACTATAAATAATTTAAATGTTCAAATAAATGTTGGAAATTGTTAAGGGTCACTGAAATAATTCAGAAAGCACCCATAATTATTTCCAGGATTTTATAAAATGATTTGATATTTTAAATCAAATCCAAAAACAAATTGCAGAAATAGAAAAGAGAAACAGAACAGAAATAAAAGAGAGAAGGACTTACCTGTGAAGCCCACCTGGTGGCCCAACAGGACCGGCCCAGCGCGGCCTAGCCCGCCACCGCTACTCCCCCCCCTGTCGTCTTCCTCTTGCCAGTGGGAGCAGCTGCGTGCTCGCACGCGCGCGGCCGAGGAGGCCACCTCCTCCCTGCCTGGCTGCCTCCTCCTTCCCTGGTCCTTCCCGCGACGCCACGCAGCCCTGACCCCCTCTCACTTCTCCCTCGCTCTCTGGACCTCCCTCCCCCTCGCTCCTCTGTTTCCCCTCCCGCGACCGAACGGAGCCGCCGCCACCGACGAGAGCCACCGTGGCTACCGGCCACCCCACGGCTCACCAACGCCCCAGGAAGCTCCGTCGGTCCTCCCTCTACCTCCTCAACGAGCCACGAGGCCCCGGACGTGCCACAACACCGCCCTCGATGCCTTCTTCAACCTCGGGACCGCCGGCCATCTTCGTCAAATTCGCCGGCTCCGGACCGTCCCCGACCTCGCCGAGCGTCCCCTCGTCATCGCCGTGAGTCACTGACCCTCTCCCCTAACTCAACATGCTCCCCTCCGTGCCGTAGCGCCGTTCCCCACGAGCACCGAAGCCACCGTCCGCCATTGCTGCTGCATGCATAGCCTCCCTGCTCCCCTGGCCTCACTGAGCTGCTCTTAGTGCTCCCCATGTCTAGCAGGTGCTGCCCAGCCTCTCCATTTGCTCACTGATGCACCGTAGCGACGCGCCCGAGCACCACCGAACACCATCGCCACCAAAGCTCGTCGCCGGCATGAGTTCCGGCGACCCCACGACCTCCCACTCGGTCCTCTGGATGCGCGGGAGCAAGGGCCATCCCCTGGTGCCCTCAGCGCGCCAAACTGACGCCTCTAGCGCAAGTCCGGCGTGCCCCGCCGTGTTCTGTGGTCGCCGTCGGCTGGTCTCCGGCGTGCTGACGTGGCGTCGTCGTTAGGGGCTAATGACCCTGCTAACTAACCCTGTGACACTGACAGCGGGCCCCGTAGCGGGTCAAAGCCCGAGTCAACACGGGATTAGCCCCTGTGTCACTGACGTGTGGACCCCACACGTCGGGTTTGACCCGAGCCGGCCCAGTTGACCCTGCTGACGTCACAGTGACGTGGTGCTGACGCCATAATTCATTTCTGGATTTATTATTATTCAGAAATTCCAGAAAATGCCTAAAACTTCTAAAATTCATAGAAATTCAACCGTAACTCCAAATTAAATAATTTATATATGAAAAATTATCAGAAAAATTCAAGGAATCCATCTGTACCATTTTCATGCATGTTAGAACAACTTATAGCTGCTGTTTAGCACAAATCAATTAAAGGGCATTTAAATAATCACATATGGAGTTTAAATTTGAATCTTGTATTCAAACCAACTTCATTTAATCTGTTGCTAGTTGCATTAGCTCAAAACACATTCATTTTGCCATGTCATGATCATGCATCATATTGTGCATTGCATTCATTGTGTTCCCTTCTATGTTGCCGGTAATTGTCCCCTCTCGATAGACGTGATACCGATGATGTGATCGTTGACACTGATGAAGACTCAATGCTATCTTCAGAAGTGCCAGGCAAGCAAAACCCCCTTGTTCATTCCGATACAATCCCACTCTCTCGCTCCTGCTCTCTTTTATTGCATTAGGACAACAACGATTCAACTGTTACTTGCTGCGGTAGCTGAACCCCTTTATCCTCTGCATGACCTGTCATTGCCACAGTAAATAGATTGAAACCCACTAGTATGAGTAGGAGTTGTTTGAGCCCTGTTGTGCCTACTCATTCATGCTTGATTGTCATGCCTGCTACTGCTTAGAGTTGAGTCAGGTCTGATTCATCGGGGATGAATCAGAGGCGTGTGAACATGTCCTACTGTGTGTGAGCTAAGTGTGTGAACACGATTTGGTAAAGGTACCGGTGAGAGGCCATGTAGGAGTACATGGTGGGTTGTCTCATTGAAGCCGTCCTTAGGAACTGAGTTCTGTGTTTGTGATCCATGATTCAGCTACTACCATGCATTGGGCCCTGAAATATGACCCCGCTCGACTTCTTATTCACCCTTGTCCTCTGTCCAGGAGTTGCAAGTAGTTTCTGGTGTTTGTAGTATGCTGGAGGCCGTGGACAGCGCTGACCGTAGGGGTGGGCTGTGATGCGGTAGGCACGTGGCCGGGTATACCGGGCGCCCGTTTGGTGTCACGGAACCCTGTTCACATCGTTTGGGGCTGTGAGCGAAACTCCGGCCGGATCTCCTCATGGATGGAACCCGAATAGGCGATAAACCTGGACTAGAGACTTGAGTGTTTAGGTAGGTTGTGGTCTACACCCACGTCGGCTTTCGCTTGAAGTCTGCCGAGCACATGTCGTGTGCAGACGCTAAGTGGTGGAAACATGTATGAAGAAGTACACCCCTGCAGGGTTAACATCATCTATTCGAATAGCCGTGTCCGCGGTAAAGGACTTCTGGGTTGCTTATATCAGTTCATAGACAAGTGAAAGTGGATACTCTAAAATACGCAAGATAAGCGTGAGTGCTATGGATGGCGTTCTCGTAGGGAGACGGGAGCGGATCCATAGTGGTGTATTGATATGGTGAATATGTGGACTCGTGTGCGCCACCTCAAAAGAGTTACTTGCAGTCGTAGTTCAGGATAGCCACCGAGTCAAAGCTGGCTTGATGCAGTTAAACCCCACCATCCCTTTGTTGATAATGATGCATATGTAGATAGTTCTGATGTAAGTCTTGCTGGGTACATTTGTACTCACGTTTGCCTATTTTATGTTTTTGCAGAGAGACTTCAGTCTCACTAGTAATTCCGCGTGGTCTTCGATGTTTAGCTTGTTACCTCAGCTACGATCTTGTGCCCTCGGCAGGATCTGGTAGATAGTCAGGCTTCTCAGACTTTTTCATTTATAGATGTCTGTACTCAAACATGTTAAGCTTCCGCATGTGCTTTGACTTGTATGCTCTGATTGTTGGGTCATAAGACCCATGTTTGTAATATCTCGCTCCTCGGAGCCTAATGAATATTTACTTGTGTCGTAGAGTCATGTTGTGATGCCATGTTGTATTTGCACATATCGAGCATATTGTGTGTATGTTATTGAAATGCTTGGTATGTGTGGGATCTGACCATCTAGTTGTTTATCTTTAGTAGCCTCTCTTACCGGGAAATGTCTCCTAGTGTTTCCACTGAGCCATGGTAGCTTGCTACTGCTCCGGAACACTTAGGCTGGCCGGCATGTGTCCTTCTTCGTTCCTGTGTCTGTCCCTTCGGGGAAATGTCACGCGATGAATACCGGAGTCCTGTTAGCCCGCTACAGCCCGGTTCACCGGAGTCCTGCTAGCCCAGTGCTACAGCCTGGGTTCACTCGCTGATGACCGACACGTTCGATGCTGGGTCATGGATGCCTGTCCCTGTAAGTTTGTGCCACTTTGGGTTTACGACTAGCCATGTCAGCCCGGGCTCCTTATCATATGGATGCTAGCGACACTGTCATATACGTGTGCCAAAAGGCGCAAACGGTCCCGGGCACAGGTAAGGCGACACCCGTGGGAATACCGTGCGTGAGGCCGCAAAGTGATATGAGGTGTTACATGCTAGATCGATGTGGCATTGAGTCGGGGTCCTGACAGCGTTGGTATCAGAGCTTGACTGCCTGTAGGTTACCAAGCCAAACTGGTCGAAGTTGAGTCTAGAAATTCTTTAGTTATATAAGGGAATTAATTGTGGGATGGAACGTAAGGCTCTTTTTACTCCTTATACCTCATGGCTTTCTGATCTGAGTCATCATCTTCTCTTCTACGGGGATTAAGAACTAGGCTATCTCTTCTTTCTATTAGGATCACGTGTTACTAATCAGTGGACTTATAAGATTGTTGGATTTAAGCTTGAGTTCAGTTTCTACTACTTCCGTATGTTAATTGTTGATCTCGAGACCTTGATATTGTGCTTCTGAGTGGTTATGCCACCATTTTTGTGAATGTCTCAAATCTTTTCTGAGCATTTACAGCCGTTATGCTGTCCGAGTCATCCCAGGTTTCTAAAGAGTCTGATGCATTTGCAAAATCCTTTTTCTCTGGTTTCAATGTCTGTTAGGCCAGGTTAATCACACAAATTGTTGAGCTGAGGTACTCTACTGCCTCAACCTTTATGTTGGAGTTATTGTTATGACCCTAGGTGTCTCAGGGGATCATCTAGTAGTCTAGCCATGATTTATGTTCCAGTGTGATGACTCTGGCCGTCATTATCGAAAGCATCCCGTGATGCCATTTAGTTAGTAGGTATTCTATTCCTGGGTTCTTAAACCCGATATTCACCCTACTTACAACATGTTGATAGTGTTGCTAGTTCTTTTAGTATATTAGTAACCTTTGCGATAGTCCTCGAGGTCCGTGGTATATCGTTCTTCCAAATACCATGAACCATTATGGCAGAAGTTTGTTGGATCAAAAGATCACAACAGGCCCTCTATGAGTTCTCCATGCTATATTGTGACTCTGCCAGCTCAACCTTTCTGCATGGGTTATCCGGAAGAATTATGTTGAACTTCGTTCAACATGCTAAACCATGCATCCACAACTCAGAAAATCGTATGTTCCTTCGAGTTGTCCCTCTTTAGTTGTCCTCTGACCCTCGCCTATCAATTGATAGTCAAGAGTATGCGTGCGTTCGTTTATCGATGCCTATTACCCTTGTGGTCCGTCAAGCCATTCTGTCCTGAATGACTTGGAGAAACAAACTCCAGTACCTCATCCATATCCAGGATTGGGTCAAAGAAGTTGTGCTCCGCAGATCAAATTGCTAATCCAGCTTTTGTTCTGCTCTACCTTGGAGTATTACATATTTTATATCGAGATTGTTATAGGAATTGCACACCATCCTATGAACTCTTGGTACAGTGATACTTCTTGCCATCACTGTTCATTCCTCGGTTCCTGTGTTATTGTAACCGGAATGCCGACAAGTGGATCGTGGCGTGTGAAATCAATACTGCTAGCAACTTTGTTGCTTGGTAGTTAAATGGACGATAACCTCATTCTCAGCGTATTGATTTTTGAATCATCCTTCTAAGACTGATCGTGCTACCTAGTCCTTATTTCGGTGCACCCTTCGATTGATGAGTTAGGATCTTGTCAAGTCCTCACTCATTTGATCATATCGTCTTGCCCTCAAAAGCGAGATTGTTCTCGAGCTTAGTAACATACCGGTGGTTCGTGATTTTCCGAATATCTTCTCAGAAGTATTACCAGGTTGTTCCCTGACTGTTATGTTGAGCTCATGATCAAGTTGGTTTCTTGTGAACCACCTTCTCTCCAAGAATCGGTGTTAGATATCCTTGAGCTAGTTGGTTAAGCTAGACAACAACTTGGAGAGTTGGAAGATAAAAGCTTGCCTAACTTAGTTTGTTCCAAAGGAATATTCTTGTGTAGTGTGTGTTGGAGAAAGATGATATCTTCATCGATTGGTCCCTCTGATCAGTTGCTGGACCTATTGTCTTATCAATCCTTTGATTTGAGTGTGGGCTATTGTCAAATCAAATCAGTACCAACGATGCTCATAATGTTGTCTTATTCGTGGTTGATCCCTCAAGCATACACCATTATATCTTTTGGGTCTGACCAATGCTATCACCGTGTTCACTTAACTATGGAATTCCTTTTAAAAGGAAACCCAGATGAATTGTTGTTGAGACCATTGACAACATCCTTATCTCCTCCATGATTTTGTTGGACATTAAGCTAGTGTTGGAAACTTTTGAAAGCATTTTCTTCATGCTAGCTCATGAAGTATTTGTTTGATGAAAGGAGTGACTTCCTCTTATACACGTGCATTTGGTGAAAGTTGCCGCCGAGAATTTGAGAAAGTTAGTTTTGCTTCCTCTGGAATCATCCCAAGTCAGTCATGCATACGTGCGAAGTATTCTGTGGTCTGGAGATTTGCAACCTCCATTCTATATGTATATCCTAGCACACCAAGCCACTGATTGAGTTGTTCAAAGATAAAGGAGTCTGTCCAAGGTGAACTCTTTGGACTTCCACGCGTGGAGACTTCGATGTCATTAATGATGGTTCCCCCTCCTGAACTCGGTAGTGTTTTATTATAAGACTACTTTGTGGTCATGCTTGTCTTGGACAACATGTTCACATGTTTGTAGCAGAACCAGCTCATGTTTTGGAGCTTGCTATCGTAGTTCATCTCCCGAGAATCCCGCAACGTCATCTCGTCGATTTGTGTTGCAAACTTTCATTTTTTCCTCCTGGACTCGATGAGCCTGGAATATCCTGACACCAACCAGATCTGAGTCTCAGGCAGATATGATGGTTGGAATATTTCCCAAGAACTATAATATTGGTCCCTCGATAACCGGTAAAGTGGATGTCGTGGCCAACACATCCAACCGGAAGACCTGTTATTATAATATCTTGATTGAGGAAGTTGGCCACCTCCCCATAGGGATTTCGTAGGATTTACTCCCTAGTTGCCCCTATGGATTTTGAGATCCCGAAGTCCGACCTTTTTACTTGATGTTCTAGATATCAAACCATATCTATGAATGGTTACGCTAGCACATCAAGGAGAACATCAGAAGCGGAGTGCTAAATGTCTCTCGGTCGATCATCCAGATTTTATTTCCTTGGCCCCGTCAAGGGTGAAATCTGAGAAGGTGTTATCTTCCTTTGCATCTGCATCGTCCATCGCTATTCACCATGGTAGTATGTTGTGTTGTCAGCACCCTTGACGCGGTTGTTGATAAAACCTTGATGGTTGTGGAAATGCTCAAGTTCTTGAGAGCACGCACAAGCGCTACGTGTTATCATCGGCTCTAATTGGGATGCTCTCAGTTCCCTCGGCAATGCTGTGACCTTCTCAAACAGTGAATCCACTCTCTGTTGTTGGGTTCTTCCCCAGTTACCAGAATCATTCCCAGCATTTGCATTTTGTTCCCAGCTTGCACCGCCAATGTGTCATTCTACCATGGGTCTCTTCCATTTTCGGTGATAAGCAAATTCATCCATTGCATTGTCTTCAACAAGGTAATCCACATCATCCAAGTCCGAGTATGCCATTCTACCGACCCCCTCCAAACGATCGCTCGAGAATTGTCTTAGGCTGGTTTAAAGAGTTTCAATGATCTCTGAATCAAAAGTAATTCTTTTTGCCACTTAAGGTAATAATCTACGAATCACCCTCCTCCAGGATGTTTCGTTGTGGTATCATGGCAACTCAACTCCTCGCTACGTTGACAATCGTTTACCACCTTCTTAGGTGTGGAATTGTTGTCTACCTAGTGAACCTTCGTCATCCGTTTCTTTCCACCCCTCCTGATGTGTATCTCGTGTCTCAACCCGAGAGATGGTCCTATGTCTCATTCCGTGAGTTGTTCGATCTTCGAGAAGATCGACCCTTCTAGAGTCTCCTTCTTCCCTCCATGTCATGTTGACAGGGGTTTTCAAGGCAAGACTTCAAGGCAATGATGGTGAATGAATCAACGTTCAACTGAAGTGCACCCTGGATCGTGAAGATTATACTAGTTTGTGTTTCCCCTTCACCTTACCCTACGCTTGAATCTCGAGACGAGATTCTTGTTTAGTGGGGGTGAGTTGTCACATCCCTAGCTTCTGGTAATGCTCTAGGCTAGCTTCATGTGTGCAACATGTTTAAATTGTATGAAATTTGAAATGGGGATGACCAAGCCCTAGCACCAAAGCATTGCAAATAGGTTCAACTTCAAAATATTTTCAAAGAACCCAAATTGGGTTGCAAAAATGTTCATGATCACTGGAAAAGGGTGAAAACCATATCCAGAGATGATGGATATTTTTCCAACACATTTTTGGATTTTTTGAATAAACCATATTGTATTTGACTTTGGGCATTTGAATACTATAAATAATTTAAATGTTCAAATAAATGTTGGAAATTGTTAAGGGTCACTGAAATAATTCAGAAAGCACCCATAATTATTTCCAGGATTTTATAAAATGATTTGATATTTTAAATCAAATCCAAAAACAAATTGCAGAAATAGAAAAGAGAACAGAACAGAAATAAAAGAGAGAAGGACTTACCTGTGAAGCCCACCTGGTGGCCCAACAGGACCGGCCCAGCGCGGCCCAGCCCGCCACCGCTACTCCCCCCCTGTCGTCTTCCTCTTGCCAGTGGGAGCAGCTGCGTGCTCGCACGCGCGCAGCTGAGGAGGCCACCTCCTCCCTGCCTGGCTGCCTCCTCCTTCCCTGGTCCCTCCCGCGACGCCACGCAGCCCCGACCCCCTCTCACTTCTCACTCGCTCTCTGGACCTCCCTCCCCCTCGCTCCTCTGTTTCCCCTCCCGTGACCGAACGGAGCCGCCGCCACCAACGAGAGCCACCGTGGCTACCGGCCACCCCACGGCTCACCGACGCCCCAGGAAGCTCCGCCGGTCCTCCCTCTACCTCCTCAACGAGCCACGAGGCCCCGGGCGTGCCACAACACCGCCCTCGATGCCTTCTTCAACCTCGGGACCGCCGGCCATCTTCGTCAAATTCGCCGGCTCCGGACCGTCCCCGACCTCGCCGAGCGTCCCCTCGTCATCGCCGTGAGTCACTGACCCTCTCCCCTAACTCAGCATGCTCCCCTCCATGCCGTAGCGCCGTTCCCCACGAGCACCGAAGCCACCGTCTGCCATTGCTGCTGCACGCATAGCCTCCGTGCTCCCCTGGCCTCACTGAGCTGCTCTTAGTGCTCCCCATGTCTAGCAGGTGCTGCCCAGCCTCTCCATTTGCTCACTGATGCACCGTAGCGACGCGCCCGAGCACCACCGAACACCATCGCCGCCAAAGCTCGTCGCCGGCATGAGTTCCGGTGACCCCATGACCTCCCACTCGGTCCTCTGGATGCGCGGGAGCAAGGGCCATCCCCTGGTGCCCTCAGCGCGCCAAACTGACGCCTCTAGCGCAAGTCCGGCGTGCCCCGCCGTGTTCTGTGGTCGCCGTCGGCTGGTCTCCGGCGTGCTGACGTGGCGTCGTCGTTAGGGGCTAATGACCCTGCTAACTAACCCTGTGACACTGACAGCGGGCCCCGTAGCGGGTCAAAGCCCGAGTCAACGCGGGATTAGCCCCTGTGTCACTGACGTGTGGACCCCACACGTCGGGTTTGACCCGAGCCGGCCCAGTTGACCCTGCTGACGTCACAGTGACGTGGTGCTGACGCCATAATTCATTTCTGGATTTATTATTATTCAGAAATTCCAGAAAATGCCTAAAACTTCTAAAATTCATAGAAATTCAACCGTAACTCCAAATTAAATAATTTATATATGAAAAATTATCAGAAAAATTCAGGGAATCCATCTGTACCATTTTCATGCATGTTAGAACAACTTATAGCTGCTGTTCAGCACAAATCAATTAAAGGGCATTTAAATAATCACATATGGAGTTTAAATTTGAATCTTGTATTCAAACCAACTTCATTTAATCTGTTGCTAGTTGCATTAGCTCAAAACACATTCATTTTGCCATGTCATGATCATGCATCATATTGTGCATTGCATTGATTGTGTTCCCTTCTATGTTGCCGGTAATTGTCCCCTCTCGATAGACGTGATACCGATGATGTGATCGTTGACACTGATGAAGACTCAATGCTATCTTCAGAAGTGCCAGGCAAGCAAAACCCCCTTGTTCATTCCGATACAATCCCACTCTCTCACTCCTGCTCTCTTTTATTGCATTAGGACAACAACGATTCAACTGTTACTTGCTGCGGTAGCTGAACCCCTTTATCCTCTGCATGACCTGTCATTGCCACAGTAAATAGATTGAAACCCACTAGTATGAGTAGGAGTTGTTTGAGCCCTGTTGTGCCTACTCATTCATGCTTGATTGTCATGCCTGCTACTGCTTAGAGTTGAGTCAGGTCTGATTCATCGGGGATGAATCAGAGGCGTGTGAACATGTCCTACTGTGTGTGAGCTAAGTGTGTGAACACGATTTGGTAAAGGTACCGGTGAGAGGCCATGTAGGAGTACATGGTGGGTTGTCTCATTGAAGCCGTCCTTAGGAACTGAGTTCTGTGTTTGTGATCCATGATTCAGCTACTACCATGCATTGGGCCCTGAAATATGACCCCGCTCGACTTCTTATTCACCCTTGTCCTCTGTCCAGGAGTTGCAAGTAGTTTATGGTGTTTGTAGTATGCTGGAGGCCGTGGACAGCGCTGACCGTAGGGGTGGGCTGTGATGCGGTAGGCACGTGGCCGGGTATACCGGGCGCCCGTTTGGTGTCACGGAACCCTGTTCACATCGTTTGGGGCTGTGAGCGAAACTCCGGCCGGATCTCCTCATGGATGGAACCCGAATAGGCGATAAACCTGGACTAGAGACTTGAGTGTTTAGGTAGGTCGTGGTCTACACCCACGTCGGCTTTCGCTTGAAGTCTGCCGAGCACATGTCGTGTGCAGACGCTAAGTGGTGGAAACATGTATGAAGAAGTACACCCCTGCAGGGTTAACATCATCTATTCGAATAGCCGTGTCCGCGGTAAAGGACTTCTGGGTTGCTTATATCAGTTCATAGACAAGTGAAATTGGATACTCTAAAATACGCAAGATAAGCGTGAGTGCTATGGATGGCGTTCTCGTAGGGAGACGGGAGCGGATCCATAGTGGTGTATTGATATGGTGAATATGTGGACTCGTGTGTGCCACCTCAAAAGAGTTACTTGCAGTCGTAGTTCAGGATAGCCACCGAGTCAAAGCTGGCTTGCTGCAGTTAAACCCCACCATCCCTTTGTTGATAATGATGCATATGTAGATAGTTCTGATGTAAGTCTTGCTGGGTACATTTGTACTCACATTTGCCTATATTATGTTTTTGCAGAGAGACTTCAGTCTCACTAGTAATTCCGCGTGGTCTTCGACATTTAGCTTGTTACCTCAGCTACGATCTTGTGCCCTCGGCAGGATCTGGTAGATAGTCAGGCTTCTCAGCCTTTTTCATTTATAGATGTCTGTACTCAGACATGTTAAGCTTCCGCATGTGCTTTGACTTGTATGCTCTGATTGTTGGGTCATAAGACCCATGTTTGTAATATCTCGCTCCTCGGAGCCTAATGAATATTTACTTGTGTCGTAGAGTCATGTTGTGATGCCATGTTGTATTTGCACATATTGAGCATATTGTGTGTATGTTATTGAAATGCTTGGTATGTGTGGGATCTGACCATCTAGTTGTTTATCTTTAGTAGCCTCTCTTACCGGGAAATGTCTCCTAGTGTTTCCACTGAGCCATGGTAGCTTGCTACTGCTCCGGAACACTTAGGCTGGCCGGCATGTGTCCTTCTTCGTTCCTGTGTCTGTCCCTTCGGGGAAATGTCACGCGATGAATACCGGAGTCCTGTTAGCCCGCTACAGCCCGGTTCACCGGAGTCCTGCTAGCCCAGTGCTACAGCCTGGGTTCACTCGCTGATGACCGACACGTTCGATGCTGGGTCATGGATGCCTGTCCTGTAAGTTTGTGCCACTTTGGGTTTACGACTAGCCATGTCAGCCCGGGCTCCTTATCATATGGATGCTAGCGACACTGTCATATACGTGTGCCAAAAGGCGCAAACGGTCCCGGGCACAGGTAAGGCGACACCCGTGGGAATACCGTGCGTGAGGCCGCAAAGTGATATGAGGTGTTACATGCTAGATCGATGTGGCATTGAGTCGGGGTCCTGACATTATTATTCTTGTAATAAGAGGTGATTTGTTCTATGTCAAGTAGTGCCGTATTCCATAGACTTCTCCTCGAGCTCTGGGCTGGAATATGGGGCATTCCGGTTTCTCTGAGCCGGTGTGCCACAATGTGCCTCAAGTACAACGTCTTGTTGCAGTCACGGCTGCACTCGGAGCTGCACCACAAGTACAATGTCTGTCAACACTCAGAGCTGCGCCACAAGCACAATGTCTAGCTGCACTCGGAGCTGCGCCACAAGTACAACATCTGGTGGACTTGCAGCTGCGCCACAAGTACAACGTCTGGTTACACTCGGAGCTGCGCCACAAGTTCAATGTGTGGTTGCACTCAGAGCTGCGCCACAAGTACAATGTCTACTCCGAATGAAGAATGACCCTCTCACTCGAAGATCCAGTTATGATTCCCAATTCGCTCGAGTCAAGAAATCTTAAGGTGATAAAGACAAAGCAACCATATTCAACAGAAAAATCATGTTCAGATAAATCCATGAAGGTTCAGAACCACCGACAGAAATACTCGAGCATCAAGCCCAAATGAGTTTTAATGATTACAGTATCACTCAGTATTCCGAGGCAAATAAAATCAAGTTATCAAGTTTTCACTCGGCATGAGTAGGACTTGCTGGCTCGAAGAAACTGTCAAGGTCGATGGCATCTGCAATTCGAGTTGTGGCATCGATGAAGGTCTCCATGAAGGATTGGAATTGGAGCTTCTTGGTGTTGGCATCCTTGAGAGCCGCCAAATTCTCTTCTTTGACTTCCTTGCAATGGACCCGGACCAACGACAGAGCCACGTCAGCACCACAGCGAGCAGATGACTTCTTCCACGCCTACACTCGTTCAGTGATGCCATTGAGTCGAGTCATCAGTGACTCGAGGTCATTTTGGAACGTCACACTAGGCTAGAGCTCCGTGTCGATCTGCGACACTGCTACTTTCAGTCGGCGAAGGTAGTCCAGAACACTGGCGAGACGAGATTCCAGTCGTAGTACATTCATAGCAGCTTCGTCCTTGATGAGAGAGTTGATTGGGTCTAAGCTTGTCTCGATCCACCCGGTTTCTTCCTCAAAGTTATGACAAAATTCTACACAAACAAAAGGATGTTGAAATGATACAGACACAATAGAAAAGTTCTTTGCAGTCGGTCGGATAAAGAGAGGTACCTTCAAGAATGAGGAACATTTTTCTTGGCAAGACCTCCCAGATAAGTTTTTAGTTCGACCCTCTTCCGAGTGAGATCGCCGATTATGTCTGTCAAGGCCACCTTTTCCTCCTTTAGCTACACGACTTCCTTCTTGGCTTCATCGATAGCGGCTTTCAACTTGGTGTTATCTTCTTCTAACTTGTCGACTGAAGCCAACTTTTTGTCAGCGAGTTCAGTTTTCTCCCACGCCGTCTTCTGTGCTACTACGAGTTCAAGATCCTTATGCTCCAGAGCCTGCTTCATTTTGTCTAAAGAAATAACATTCTTCAGACGAGCTTGGAGTTGGAGATTTTCACTATGCACATCTGTTCGAGTGGAATCACTCGGTTTAAAGGTTGAAAAGAAAAGATCACATGGCGAGCAGTCGACAAACTGATTACCTCCCATGGCAGCGGCTTCGTCTTGAGCTTTATTCAAGTTCTTCTTGGCCAATTCCAAATCGAGGTTGAGTTCGACCTGCTTCTTCTCCAAATCGGCAAATTTGGTCCCAAGTTCACAAGATTTCTGCAATCAAAAAACAAGACACATCAGTCCATAGAAACAAAGATCGATTGCTTCTGAGTGATAAGATACAAGTTCAAATTATTGTGACAAAAAGAGTTCTAAGACTGCTACTGAATCAAATATTCAACAACAGTCTTGGGGACTACACCCAGTGGGTGCACTTGGCGTGCCCCCACTGGTTCAATTTCCCACTCACCATGGCCCGTCCAGCTCGAGTGCAAGGAGTAAAACAAAAGCAACATTTGTTCTTAGACCACCACCGACTGCCTGCAGTCAACCACGGTCTTAGGGACTGCACCCATTGGTTGCACTTAGTATGCCCCCACTGGCTCGTAGGTCACTCAACACGATCCGTCTAAGACTAAGTGAATGTACTACAAACAAACAAATTCTAATGCTCCTGTGATGAAATAACACTTTGGAAAGACCCTTGCCGAATCAAACATTCGACGGCGGTCTCGGGGACTACACCTAGTGGATGCACTCAGCATGCCCCCATTGGTTCAAGAGTTCACTCGACACAACCTAGTCGATTCAACTGAAAAAACTATGAAGCAAAAGAAGGCACCCAACGGGTGAACAGATGCAAAGTGCAAATTCGTGATAGATGCACATAAGGTTTCAAAATGCACATCCACAGACATCTTACGAATAATAAAGAAGCAGTTTTCAAGTACCATATCCTAATAGAGCAAAGATCGAGCTGAAAGCCAGTCGGAGATCAACTTACAATCCCACTTACTTTGATGTTGACTTGAAGGACAGAGCTTGCATCGTAGGTAGCCTTGCTGGTTTCATATAACACCTTCATTCGGTCCATCATTAGGCTTGCTTGGATCATGTCTTCCTTAGCAGCGCCTACCTGGTCCTCCGGGAGATGATGAGTAATGAAAAGTGGAGTTGGTGGAACAAACAAGTCAGCTAGAGGAGCTGAAGCCTGGAGTTGCACAGTCAGAGCAGGAACTTGAGCAGTCGACGGCGAAGGTTGATTAGTGGACACCGAATCGGCAAAAGAAACAGAAGTCCGAACCGAATCACCAAGTTGCTGAACGACTGGTTCTGATGCTGATGTCGAGTGAGACACTTTCCTAGCAGGAACCTTCTTGCTCAAAATCCTGCCCCTTCTCCATGTGTTCTTTTGTGTCACGTCTTCACGGTCATCGTTGTCTGGAAGTTCAATAATATTTGGTGGCGCTACAAAATACTCGACCGTAAGAATTCAGTTGACCGACAGAATAGCTGGCAAATTAAGAGCATCGTTGTGGAGGTATACCTGCTTGAGAAGTGGCCGCATCTGCAGTTTCCTCGTCATCTTGCTCCTTGTCAATATCCATGGACATCCCAGAAGTAGCAGCACTAAAAGCTCCGTAATCAACTTGGTCAAGCAAGCGAATGAGTCAACAATAACATAGAAGACAAAGAGAAGAAACGAACACTTACACAGAAGGAACAGGGACATCCACCTTGTTCTTGGGTAGCGCTTTTGGAGGCTTCGGTGGGACAACCTTGGGCTGCTCGGCGGCCTTCTCTAACGGATCTGGAGTCGAAGTCCGAGTGCGCTTTGGCACTTGCGTGCTTGGAGGAGCTGCCTTGCTGCGCCCAGCTGCAGGGTCTTGGGATTGTTTGGAATGACGCTCCGAGCGGGGCGCCGAGTCGACCTCTTCGCTGCTGCCCGAGTCATCACTATCATCTTCACTATCATCTCCGAATTGCCAGTCGGTGCTTTCGTCTGCGCTCTCCCCTCCCTCTTGGAGCTGTTCCCCGTTTGGCATCGAGTACATCTTGGTATAAATATGCAAGGCGCAAGTCAACAAGAGACAATTAGATTCAAGAGCAATTACAGAGCAAAAGAAGGAAGCACTCGGTATTTTGAGCCTGACCTCTTCCATCTCATGGTTGGTGTCAAATGGTTGAACTCTCCTGGACCCCGTGGGGTTATCCTTGTTTCCGGTGATGCTTCAGAGCCACTGAGCCACTGTCTCCTCGGCGACCTCCTCCGGGTGGACCCGAGCGGTGTCTCCAGGGCATGAGTACTTCCACATCGGGTGGTCTCGGGCCTGGAAAGGATGGATTCGTCGACAAAGGAACACCTCCAAAAGATCCATGCCAGTTACACCCTCCCATACTAAGTTAACAACCTGGTCGACTAAAAGAGACACCTCACCTTTCTCTTATGGGGTCACAGTCAATGAAGAAGGTTGGCGAAGTCGCACCATGGTGAAAGAGGGAAGACCGGTCGACTGACCAGGAGTCGGGACGTCTTTGCAGTAGAACCAGGTTGACTGTCATCCCCGAACTAACTCAGGAAGGGTCATGGAAGGAAAAGTGCTCCTACCCCTAGTTTGAATTCCTAAACCCCTGCACATCTGGATCACCTGCATCTTATCATCAGTCGGATTTTCCCTCTTCACTGACTAAGCAAGTGAATATGTGTTTGAACAGACCCCAGTGTGGTCGACAGCCCAAGAAATTTTCACTCAGTGAGATGAAAGCAGCAAGATACGTGATTGTGTTTGGGGGGAAATGATGAATCTGAGCACCGAAAAAGTCCACGAAACCCCTAATGAACTGATGCGGAGGAAGAGAAAGACCTCGGTCGAAATGAGTAGTGAGGAGGACACGGTCACCCTCGCGCGGCTGGGGCTCAGATTCCCCCTCCGGCAACCTCCAAGATTTTTTAGCAATCATACCGTCCTCAACGAGCCTCTCAAGATCTTCCTGCTCGATGGTGGAGCGGATCCAGTCCCCCTGGATCCAACCAGGCGGCAGACCAGACCGCGACGACGTCCCCCGAGCCGTCTTCCTCCCTTTCACTGTCGTCGTCGCCTTCGTCACACGCTCCAAGGCGGCCGTCTTGTCCTTCACCATTGTGGCGGAGTGCGCACGGGCTAGGCGGGGACATCGAGAGCAGAGGAGGGCATGGTGGAGAAGCAGAGGAAGGAGAGAGAGAATGCAGCGTACTGTGCTTTGCATCGGCTTTGATAGCCTTTATGCGTCTGCTGCCGAGTGGCTGACCCGTGGGCCCGAGCAATCCTGTCATATCCCGCAACAGCCGCTCACCCGATACATGGCGAAAAATACGGCGCGGGGATCGAGATGCCCCTGTCTACCCACTCCGATTACCATGGCATGCTCTGTCTCGCGCGCTTCTCCAAAATTTTGAATCCCGTGAGATCCGGGAACCGCAAAGCAGCCAATCACGCCAAAGATTTTGCACCATGGAAAACTCGAAGATTATCAACATAATTCACTCCACGACCTCTGAATTGATCAAGGCGACTGAAACAAAGTTGAAGCTTCAACATGATTTTCAGACTCCAACGAAATGCCTCCAAAGCGTGGAATCAAGTCGGAACCAACTTCAACCCTTTTTCATTCAGACCTCAATCCATTCGGGGGCTAATGATGATGACATGTACCTGGGGTAGGTTCATAGGCATGACCTAGATGCCCTACCCAAGGACACTTCCCTAGAGTCAAAGACATTCAAAGTACAACTAAAGATACCGACTGAAATCACCTTGGAGTGCAGTCCACTCGACCAGATAAACCACTCAGGTATCCCAATTCCACTCGACTAGGATAGAGTCATTCGACCATGCGAAGAATCATTCGGAGTAAAGAAGATCTAAAGCCACCTTTGGATGGCAACGGTCAGGCGTTCACTCCGTAGCCTTAAAGGTCATTAATAGTCATTATACCAGGCGTTACCAGTAATGTGTCTATCTTAACCTACATTAAACCCTGTATAACTAAGGCTTGTGAAGGGGTGGCGCACTATATATAAGCCACCTCTCCCCTCTGGCACAAGGGTTTGCACCCCCTATAACTTTCACGCATAATCCAGTCGACCAAGTCTCTGGGCACCAAGACATAGGGCTATTACTTACTTTGAGAAGGGCCTGAACTTTTAAATCTTGCGTGCACAACCTCGCCGTAGTTAGGACCTTGCCTCCTCCTACGTACCCCCTATTCTTGCAGTCAGACTTGCTCCAACGACAGTGAATTCTCGTCTAGTTCATCATTCTTCATCTCTATTTCTTTTCCTGGTGGATCCAATTAAAGTATTCGGTGTTGATCATATTCTTTCCCTCGGCTCAATGTTTTTCCTTGCTTGTTCGCCTCTCGCTATTCTATTGTTCGGGAGTGCTGAAGTTATATAAGAGGATTCGTGTTTCAATCAAGATTCATTTTTGCATTCAAATTAATTTGAGGTTGTTAGTTCATTCAAGTCATTCAGTCCTTCTGGTGCATCATTTCTCATTCAAACAATCCTTTTCAATGGTGGTTTTCTCGACTGGGCCCTAACCCACAGGTATATTCCCAGGATCTTACCCGACTCTTCTAATTTTACAGAGTTATTCCCAAATTCTTTTCAAAGTGTGATGTAAGAATGGTTCCTTTAGTCACATGCCTTCTCGAGGATCGCTTTCAAATTATTTTCATCTTTGGTTCAAACTTTCCTCTTTTCATTCTTCATCGGCATTCTCGACATTTGAAGACCGAAGAAAAGTGTTCCTCTAAATCTTGTCCGTTCTCCAGAAGATTCGTGGTTCTAGCTTCATGTTATCCTCTCAAATTATTCCATTTGTCAGAAATTCTTTTCATACCCATCCGGATTATTTCAGGAGTTGTTTTCGTTTCTATTCCTTGAAGGCCATCATTCCAGAAGAATTCTTCATTCTCATATTCCAGTTATCATTCTCCAATTACCCCAACATCTTGAAATGTATTATTTATTGAGTTTGCGATCTCTTCATTCTTTTTCTTCATTTGTTTTCTAATTATTCCCGGCAACTTGTTCTCTTCTCTTTGTTTGTTTTCATTGTCACAGTGGTTCGTTAAAGATTTTCAATTCCGTTCTTATCATGTCAACCCATCTGTTTTTCAATCCTACCGGTGGTTCATGAAGACCTTCCCAAGTGCGTGCTATATCTCTCTTAAATTTTTCCAACGCGAATAAGTAGTATGCAAATCCATTGCTTCTCATCAATTTAATTGGTGGAGGATAAGCATACCATAATTCTTATTCTTCTTTCATCAAGTTGATTAATCTCTTCTTTTTGGAGTTTGTTCATCATATCACATTATCAGTTCAAAGTGTTTTCATCTTTTCTTTTCCGGAGTTCAAAGTTTCCTCGGCCGTCTCGTCGGAACCTCCATCTAAATCACTACAAGTCTTTAATCTTATTCTTTTTATCCTTCAATTATATCTCATCATCCTTTTTTTTACCGGTGTTCTTCATAGTGGTTTGTAAGGATTTAATTCATTCTTCAAATGTTCATCAATATTCTTGTTGCAGGAGCTCATGTACCTTCTCTACTTGCGTCTCGAAGTGCAATTAATTCTCCGTATTCTTTTGAAGTGGAGTCTTGCATTTCTTCGTTCTTCTCAGCTATTCAAGCATTTCTCTGTTGCAAAATTTCACCTCATATTTTGGAGATGTTTTCAATAAGTCCACAACAAGCTTATCCTTTTCGTTGTTGAATTTCCAACAACTCCGTGCAATCCTTCCTTGCAAGGACACTCCTTACTTCAATTTTTGTGAAAGTTGCCGTTTGTTCCTCCTTTTCTTTTCCTTTCAACTATTTAGCTTCTATTCTTTTGTTCCAGAGGCATTGTCATGTTGCTCTTTTTGTCCATCGTATCAATAAGACCATGTTCTTTCCTTGCTAATCAATTTTACCTGAGTGTTGCGTCCTCTTTTCCAGTCCTGCATCTTGTCAACCTATGTTTTTCTTTTCTACCCGGATGCTATCGAAATTCTTTCGTGCTTATTCCTTTTCTATCTTCTCCTAACCGGAGTGGTATCATAGTTTATCTTGTTCCTTCAGCTTTTAATTCTCGTCATATTCCTTGTTCCTCCTTTCTACCCGAGTGCTCTTGACTTAGTTCATATTCTCTCTTGAGATCCGTTTTACCTCTTCATCTCCTTCTTCTTGTCCCATTGTCTTCCTAAGATCTCGGGATGAGATCTCTTGTTAGTGGGGGGGGGTGTTGTAACGCCCCGAGACCGATGCACCAATTGTCTTCTGTCTATTCACCGTCATTGCCATATCATTCGCTTGCGTGTTGCACTTTACCATGTCATCATGTGCATTCCATCTGTGTCTCCCAGTTATCTCCGTTACCCATTCTGAGCCCATCCACACTAGCATCCTCCCACGGCACGTCCAAAATATTATTGTATAGATGGGAAATTTTTTCAGAATGGGGTGAAAGTTGGCGTGCAGTGTCGTTTTATTGTTGGTTGCCTGCCAAATTTCGTCGCATTCGGAGTCCGTTTGATACCCCAACGGACAGCTATAGCGACAATATAGTCGGTCAAAAACATCGGACGTTTTCGGTATCCGGAAACCTGCTGCTGGGCCGCTCTTCTCTTCTCTCCTCTTAGCCTAATCCATCTACATAGACCACCTGCAGCCCACCTAGCTCATCTTACTCCCTCCTATGTTCATCCCCATCGGATCATGATCCTTTAGGCAATAACAGCTCCCGAATACCCTTCTCCTAGCTCCCTCTAGCTATATAAGCACCCTCCCCTTTCAAATTTGGTTGAACCTATCCTAACCCTAGAAAAATCCTCCCCTTACCTCATAGGCACCGCCACCCTACTCGTTTTCCGCGCCCTGCTAGCTGCCCGCCGCCACTTGGTGCCCCCCACTCGCCTGCACCGCCGCAGTCGACGAAATCCACCAATCACCATGCGCCACATGGCCTCCCCGTACCTTCCTCCATCGCGACCCGCTCGGGCCCAGATCTGGCCCGCTCCGGACCAAACTGGGCCGCGCCACTGCGCCCCCGAGCCCCTCTGTGCCCGCTCGCTCCAAATCAGGAGAGGAACCACTGATCCAGAGCCGCCACCACCTCGCTGGAAGGACGCCGCCGCCGGAGATCCTCCCACCGGTGACCAAAACTACCATGTGCCCGCCGACCCGTGTCGGACCTTCCCCGCCGGTTGTCCTCCCAACCCCCATTACGCCCAGCACCGCATGGAGACGCCGACCTCCACCGCTCTAGCCCGGTCACAGACCAAGAGCTCGCCGGAGATCGAGCTTCAACCCGGAGCAGCAACCACCACCGGTGGGACCTAGCCTCCTGATGCCCCTGCCCGAGTTCATGCTCGCCATCGCCCGATCCGTTGAGCCGCACTGGGATCCGGCGCCCGTCCCAGACGCCTCGTCGAGCTCGCCGGCTTGCCGCTCCGGCCATAGCCTCCTCCAAGCCCAGCGTCGGGATCCCTCCATCTCAGATCTGAGTGGACCATCGAACCAAACTGCACCTCATCCAAGTTTGCCCCAAGGGTATAAAATGAACAAGTCCCCTAGTTTTTCAACAACACGTATGCATGTTGTGGTGCTTGTAACTTTGTCCATATTTGCACGATGATGATCTTTATGTGGAATTTATCTACTCAGTGTGCTATTCATGATGGCGTGCTTTGCATTCATGTTAGGGTGCACCTTGACATGTTAATCTCTGTTGCAAAAGTGCTTGTTGCTGTTAACTGCTAAAAACTGATAAAACTTGCCCTTTTGTTATTTTCGTGTGATTTAATGCATGCATTATATGAGCATTTTGTCAACATGTGTTTGGTGCAATTTTATGTCCTATTGCTTGTAGTATTTATTTCATGCAACTATATGTCCTGTGGTGAGTGAAACAATCTTGCAAACATGCCTATTCAAGGTTGGTGATTTCAGACTTTTTAATTTCACCAAGTTAAAACTACCTGTTATAAGGCTTGCCATCTTTGCTTTTGATGATTCCATCTAATTCGTTGATCATATGCATACGATTATTTGATGTGTATTGCTCTATGTTATGTGTACTTTGATGCCATGCCCATGGATGCCATGTATAGTTGTTGTAGCATGTCTCTTTCTTGCTCTCAAGTTGCCGTCATGCTAAATCTGTCGTCCTGTTAACAACATATTCCATTTTGCAAAGCTCATAGTAATTAAACTATGCATCATATGAAGTTGTTCCCATGGAGTAATTGGAAGTAAGTCATGTCTAATACATTCCCATGTCTTTTGCATAAATATTAGAATTGCTATGCTTGCTGTTATGTGCCTCCGAAGATAGCATCATAGTGTTGCTGTTTTGCATGCCCATGTCCTTGTATTGTAGTTTGTTTGTTTCATGCTTCCAACATATCATCATCTTAACTCTGCTCACATGTATGCCCTATTTTTCACTAAGTCCTAATCTGTGTTATAAAGTTGCTTTTTTGCATGGATCATAATGGATTAATCTTGATGCCTTTGAACCTGAACCTTATAGATATTTGAAGCATGTAATATTTAATTAAAGTGCTTGTCATGTTTGTGCCAATCTTGTTCTTGTAGCTTGTTGTTATGATGCTTGCAAGATGTCTAGTTGCTGTTTTGGGCAGATTGTATCTTAAACTTGTTTCGTGTGTATGTGTTGATCCGTTGTTCCGTTTTGATCATGTCCTATATGAAACTTGCATGCTTTTGCATGTAGTTTCACCATGTCATGTTGCATCCATGTTTTTAGTACATGTACTTGATGTTTGAATGTGTTTTGCATCAATGCCATGTTTAACTTGTTTACCTCATATCTTTTAGCCGATAGCTCCGAATTAAATGTACTTTATATGTAACTTGATTAGCAAAATGTGTAGATCATCATGGTGCACTGTATCTTGCTGTTTAACAACTTCAACATAATGCTTATTCAGATCTGGACCGATTTCGAAATTTGCATATGGGGACTCTCTGGAATTGTTATATGTTGTTTTAGGCCTCATTTAAACTTGCTTTAATGTGATGTTCTTGTTTGCATATTCTCTTGCCATGAGTAGCATCATGTAGCCTTGTCATGCATCATACTTGGTTGAGCATCATGTCATGTTTATGCTTGTGTGTTTACCATGTTGTTTGCTTTTTTCCGGTGGTGCTTCTTCTTGATAGTTCCCGCTTTGTTCCGATCGTGATGATTCATTAGACTACGCTTGGTTTGTCTATGTTGGTTTGTACTCTTCATGGACTTGTTCTTCTTCCTTACGGGATTTCAGGCAAGATGACCGTCACCTTGGATCTCCTTACTATCTTTGCTATGCTAGTTGTCTTGATGCTATCGCTATGTCGCGCTATCCACTACTTGTTTATCAAGCCTCCCAACATGCCATGAAACAACCTATAACCTTTTCACCATTCCCATAAACCATTGTTTGGCTATGTTACCGCTTTGCTCAGCCCCTCTTATAGCATTGCTAGTTGCAGGTGCAGTGCAGTGCAAGTTGTAACATTTCGGGACATGGATATCTTGGGATTTCAGGGTATCTCTTATTTAATTTAACGAATCTATATACTTGGTAAAGGGTGGAAGGCTTAGCCTTTTGCTTGGTGTTTTGTTCCAGTCTTGCTGCCCTAGTTTCCGTCATACCAATGTTATGTTCCTTGATTTTGCGTTCCTGGCATGGTCGGGGTTTATGGGCCCCCCTTAACAATTCGCTTTGAATAAAACTCTTCCAGCAAGGCCCAACATTGTTTTTAACATTTGCCACATAATAATACTAATAATTAATTAATTGGCATAGGGGGTCGCGTCCCCGAGGATTCTTAATTCCACATAATACAAGGGGCATTGCTGAAGGTACTGGTCCAAATTGGGTAGCCTGCGGGGCCACCACAGGGAAACTCAAGGTCTGATTTTACTCATAGCTTGATCCATCCGATCGTGGCCTGAGACGAGCTACTATCAGGATGTCGGCACGTCGGGAGGTTTTGCTAGTTTTGTTTTACCATTGTCGAAATGTCTTGTGTACCGGGATTCCGAGCTTGATTGGTTTGTCCAGGGAAGAGGATATTCATCCATTGATCATGAGAGTTTGTAATGGACTAAGTTGGGCCACCCCTGCAGGGTTTAAACTTTCGGAAGCCGTGCCCGCGGTTATTTGGCAGATTGGAATTTTTAATATCCGGTTATAGAGAACTTGATACCAGATCCGAATTAACATACACCAAATGCATGTGTAATCGTGATTGTCTCTTTTTGACGAAGTACGGGAAGAGAACATGGTTGGGTTATGTTTGAACGTAAGTAGTTCAATAACTTCTTGATCATTACTAGTTTGCGACCGTTGCGTAGTTTCTCATTTTATTCTTGCGGTCGTAAGTTAGCCACCACACTATGCTTGAGAAGAGTTCCTGCAAAGCGCTGCAAGATCTCTGCGGGTAGGGGTTGATGAAGCCGCTAGTGACTACTGAGGAAGGCCCCGCCGAGCTACTTCCCAAGCTTTTCGAAGTGCTTGAGGGTGTTGCTGATGGAGTCGGCCCCATGGTGGAGGGGGAAGCCCACGCGCTTTCTGCTTCAGCTATGACACGCTTCTTCAGCCACCTCCATCTTCATGACCCCAGTACTGACTTTGGACCCCTTCTTGAGCCTGTGGACGAAGTGCACTGCGCCCCGCCCCTGAAGCCGTTTAGGACCAGGTGGATGCTCTGTTGCGGAAGTTCCTCGCCATCGACCCTGCACCCCCGACTGCCGGCACCGCCGAACCTACAACTACAACCAACGGTATAGGTGACGGCAATGTTGTCGACAACGGGGCACTCCTCACGGGCGGTGGCAGCGCCTAAGGCTGAAGTAGGGGCTCACAGGCAGCGCTTCCCTCCATTTTTATTTCCTGCAACATGCACCATGCCACGTGGAGGCGTTAAAAATTTATGTGTCCGTGCTTTTGAGAGACAGTGTTTTTGTAATAATTTGCTAGGATTTTGCAATTTCCTTCCCGCTTGCTTGATGTTCTATGTCAGCAGGGCCCGACCCTGCGCATACCTCAGCCGCCGTTGGGTCGGCCGGATCACCAGGACAAGTCCAAGGGGTGAGGGGCTATGTGACCAGTTAGGCTCCTAAGTCACAATTCTCAGGAGTCCCCCCTTGACGCATAAACGACCGGCAGGAACGAAGTGCGAGAGTAGGCCTTAGCATTCTGCGTTGGCAGGGCCCGACCCCGCACGTACCTAAGCCGCCATTGGGTCGTCTGGATCACCCTGCATAGACCAAGGGGTGAGGGGCTGCGTGGCCAGTTAGGCTCCTGAGTCACGATGCTCAGGAGTCCACCTTGACACACAAACAGACCTCCATACCTTTTCCCGCTGAGGTGCCGCTCAGAAGGGGTGCGTGATGATCAGGTCCGAGGGACCTGGCAGGGTGGCGTATGCTAGGCGTGACCTGAGCGTAGCCCCAATGCCCAGCCCCCTCGCGCGACTCTCCTGAGGGGGAAGTGTTGTGACCAGGCTAGACACTGAGCCTGGTGTCTCCCTGAGGTTGATGCAGCCATGGGGCCGCCCTCAGTTGTTTATCACCAGCACGGAGCATAGCGCTTCCGCACTTGCACGGGGATAGTCGCACCTCACCCGTGATGACTGCCAGCACGGAGCATGGTGCTTCCAGTAGTGCGTGGGTGAGGGCTCCCTCTGAGTGGAGCCCCTGGGGCATGTACAGCCCCGCCCTGACATGTGGCTTGGACGACAGGGCTAGACGAGGTGTGTCTGGGCACTCGGGAGCCAGCGCGGGACTCATGAGGCCCTACCTCAAGGCGGGTTGCGCCTGAATTTGATTCTTGATAGTTGTGATAGCCTTGTGAGATGGTTAGGTAACCTACGCCGAATGAATCTCTAAGGTGATCACATGAGAAGGCCAGACACCAACAACCCCAGGAGGTGACATGAATGGGGCCAGCCCGCCAAACAGAGCTCAGTCGTTGGGTTTATCGACACTGTAGGGATGGACCCAAGCACATACGCCGTGCCCAGTCTTCTCATCCGAAAATCCTGAAGAAAGACAACCGGCATGCGGCTCACGCGGTGGCGAGTCACCGGGTCGCGTGCCCTAGCCCGTCCGCCCATGATTAGCTCATGCGAGAACGAAGCACCAAGGGGCATCGGAGGTGACGTATGTGGGAGCTGGCCCGCGAGCCAGGGCTCAGCCTCTTGGATTTAGTGACGCTGCAGGGATGGATCCGAGCATAGACGCCGTGCCAGTCCTTAATCATGAGGCGATCGTGGGTGGGCTTGCAAGGGCGTACGACGTTCATGGTATCGAAGTACCAAACAGGCATGTAAAAACCTTAAAGCAACTCGTGGGAGGAGGTAAAGCTAGTCCAGATAGATGCAAGAACGATACATGCCGCAGGGACGGACCCTACGTGGCGTGAGGATGATGCAGCCCTAGGGGAGCCCCCAACAAGGTAAACTAAAGATGCAAAAGGATACATGCCATAGGGACAGGCCCATGTGACTAGGGGATAATGCAGCCCGAGGGGCGCCCCCAACTAAATAAACTAGAAAATGTCACTTGGTGCCGTTTCTGAAGAGATGTTGAAGTAGCCGAAGATGCGCCCTGAAGAGGTTGCTCCTCACGAGCCGCCTTGGTCGTGAGCCTTGGAAGGCTCTGGAGGCTCGGGAGGTTCGTGAAGAACCATTGGCACCTCCACTAGGACCGCGTGGTACCTGGCCTCCTGAGTAGCCACGATGCTTCGCAGGTGATGCTGGAGGGCGGTAGCCGCATTCGGCAAGCCAAACGGCATGCGAACGTAGCTATGAGGTGGGCCCTCACACCGACTAGCGCGCGAATGCTAGAAGCTCTCCTGAGCTGCGGCTCTGTTGAGCCAGGGGATGTTGACGCAGACGCGCAGCTTGGTCTCCTCGCCAGGACAAGGGGCCGCTCTAGGTGGTAGGCGATGGTCACCACGCATGGCTCTCGCCTCTTGAAGCTCATCGGTCGTCTTGGTGATGAACTCCTGAGCACCTAGCACCCTGTGCCTTGTGCCCTCGTGAGGGAAGTGTGCGATGAAGCATGCCTCCACGTGGTTCCCGAGCGCCTCCCCCATGAAGTTGGCTAAGTCTGAGGCCCTCCAAAAGAGAGCCCCCGAGCCCGACCTAAGGAGGGTGCCGGGCGCACCTTCCTATGCATGAGAGGGAGGCGGCCCATCCGTGGGCGCTGATCCTGAGGTGGTACCGCTGGAGACACCGCTCTCTTGAGGCTCTTGGTGGAGTAGCTACTTCTTCTTGGGGATAACCTCAGGAGGGTAGATGGCGCCTTTGTTGTCCGGGTCTTCAGTTGCCACGGCCTAATAGGCACGCTCAAGGGAGCACAGCGCGCCCTTCTTCCCGTTGGTGATCGTGATGATGTCACGGTTTCCTGGCATCTTGAGGACATTGTAGCCTTGGTGGGTCACTGCCATGAACTTGGCCAGGGCCGGATACCCAAGGATGGTGTTATACGGGAGGCGGATGTACGCGACATCGAAGTTGATGAGCTCGGTGCACTAGTTGTCGTGCTGACCGAAGGTGACAGGGACGCGGATCTGCCATATTGGGGTGGTGGAGCCATCGGTCACTCCTGAGAAGGGCTTGGTGGGCTGCAGCTAATCATAGGGCACTTGGAGGCGGTCGAACGTCTCGATGGAAAGAACATTGAGCCCTGCACCACCATCGATGAGGGTCTTGGTGACAAGTACATTGCTGATGATGGGTGAGCAAAGCAGCGGGAGAGCCCCGGCAGTTGCCGCACACTTGAGCTGATCAGATGAGCTAAAGGTGATGGTGCACTTGGACCACCTGAGCAGATGTGTTCACCTCATGAGCGAACTGCTTGAAGATGCGATGGGATGCTTGGGCCTGAGGGCCACCCAAAATGCTGGCAATGGCGCGAGCCACCTGGAAGCCCACAACCCCCTCGTGTTGGTGGTGGTTGTCATTCCTTCTTGGTGCTGGTGGTGGTAGCAGAGGGAGGTCGGCATTGCCCTAAGGCCGGTCCTCACGAGGTTGGTCTCTCCAGGCGCCCTCGTGAGGCTGGCCTCGCTAGCGATCCTCACGGGGCAGGTCGCGCCACTCCTAGCAGGGGCCGCAGTCATCCCAACGCCCTCCTCTTCTGCCTCCTCCGCGGCCGTAGCCTTGATCGTTGCGCTCGGGGCGTCGACCAAGGCGCCCATCACGGATGCCCCTGAGCTCCTAACAATCATTGGTGTTGTGGCCGTGTCCGTTGCGGAAGACACGAAATGGACGGCTGCCCTTGGACGACTCTGGGTGGTCGCAGCCGTGCTTCACCTCTGGTTCGACCGCGAGCACGACAACCCCCTTGCACTGCACATCCTTGGCCTTCTTGTCTTCTGGATTAGTGGCTAGGAGCTCGAGGAGGGAGAGGTGCGCCTCCTCATCTCTCGCACACTTGGTGGCCATGTTGAACATCTCCAGAGCCGTGCACAGGTCCTCGTGGATGGCGAGCTCCTCCTTCATCTTGACATCGCGGACACCATAGGAGAATGCCGAGATGATGGCTTCGTCAGAAACCTTGGGGATCTTGAGGCGAACGTTGTTGAAGCGTTGGATGTACTTCTCCAAGGTCTCCCCAGGCTACTGCTTGATGCCCCACAGGTCACCCACGGCAGGAGGGCAGTCACGAGTGCCTTGGAAGTTGGCGATGAAACGCTCGTGCATCTCGTCCCAGGAGGAGATCGATCCCGCGGGCAGGTTCAGAAGCCATGAGCACGCACCATCATTGAGGGCCATGGGGAACTAGTTTGACATGACCTTTTCGTCGCGGTTGCCGCCTTGATGCTCAGCTCGTAGAGCTGTAGTAACTCCACAGGGTCGGGGGTGCCGTCGTAGCATGGAGGAAGGCCAGGCTTGAACTTGCCTGGCCAGACGAGACGGCATAGCTGAGGGGTGAAGGCGCGACAGGCTACTATGGTCATCGGAGCCCGTCATGGAGGTGGAGCCTGATCTTGTTGCTCGCGCACAACCAATGCAGGCACTGCGTGGTCTTGATGTGGCGGAGGTGGGAGCACTGGAGCGCCTTCTTGTGGCCGTTGGACCTCCCGACAGCTTTCTTCTTCATGTGCGGGCGCCCGACGTGGAGGGTCACGCCGCGGGGCTGCACGTCTTGGACCGAGGGCGACGTCCTGACGAGTAGGTGTGATACGTCTCCAACGTATCTATAATTTTTTATTGTTCCATGCTATTATATTATCTATTTTGGATGTTTAATGGGTTTAATATACATTTTTATATTATGTTTGGGACTAACCTACTAACCAAAGGCCCAGTGCAAATTGCTGTTTTTTTTGCCTCTTTCAGTGTTTAGCAGAAAAGGAATACCAAACGGAATGAAACCTTTGGGAGAGTTATTTTTGGAACAAACATGATCCAGGAGACTTGGAGTGGATGTCAAGAAAGAAGCGAGGAGGCTATGAGGCAGGAGGGCGCGCCCCCACCCTCGCGGGCCCCTTGCAGCTCCACCGACGTACTTCTTCCTCCTATATATATCCATATACCCTAAAAACATCCAGGAGCACCATGAAACCCTAGTTCCACCGCAGCAACCTTCTGTGCCCGTGAGATCCCATCTTGGGGCCTTTTCCGGCGCTCCGACGGAGGGGGAATCGATCACGGAGGGCTTCTACATCAACACCATAGCCTCTCCGATGATGTGTGAGTAGTTTACCACAGACCTTCGTGTCCATAGTTATTAGCTAGATGGCTTCTTCTCTCTCTTTGGATCTCAATACAAAGTTCTCCTCGATTCTCTTGGAGATCTATTCGACGTAATTCTTTTTGCGGTGTGTTTGTCGAGATCCGATGAATTGTGGGTTTATGATCAAGATTATCTATGAACAATATTTGATTCTTCTCTGAAATCTTTTATGCATGATTTAATATCTTTGCAAGTGTCTTTGAATTATCAGTTTGGTTGTTCCTACTAGATTGATCCTTCTTGCAATGGGAGAAGTGCTTAGCTTTGGGTTCAATCTTGCGGTGTCCTTTCCAAGTGACAGCAGGGGCAGCAAGGCATGTATTGTATTGTTGCCATCGAGGATAAAAAGATGGGGTTTATATCATATTGCATGAGTTTATACCTCTACATCATGTCATCTTGTCTAATGCGTTACTCTGTTCTTATGAACTTAATACTCTAGATGTATGCTGGATAGCGGTCGATGTGTGGAGTAATAGTAGTAGAAGTAGAATCGTTTCGGTCTACTTGTCACGGACGTGATGCCTATATACATGATCATGCCTAGATATTCTCATAAATATGCGCTTTTCTATCAATTGCTCGACAGTAATTTGTTCACCCAGCGTAGAATTTGCTATCTTGAGAGAAGCCACTAGTGAAACCTATGGCACCCGGGTCTATCTTCCATTATATTATTTGCCTATAAACTTGCTATTTTTATCGTTTTTTATTTTGCTATCTTTACTTTGCAATCTATATCATAAAAATAACAAAATTATTTATCTTATTATCTCTATCAGATATCACTTTCGTAAGTGACCGTGAAGGGATTGATAACCCCTTTATCACATTAGTTGCGAGGTTCTTGTTTGTTTGTGCAGGTACGAGGGACTTGCGTGTAGTCTCCTACTAGATTGATACCTTGGTTCTCAAAAACTGAGGGCAATACTTACGCTACTTTGCTGCATCACCCTTTCCTCTTCAAGGAAAAACCAACGCATGCTCAAGAGGTAGCAAGGTGGTGAAGGCGCCCCATGGGCTACGTCACCCGCAGCACGCGGCGGACGAGGCAGCGAGAGGGACAGGGCAGGCGAGGCCCTGGCTGCGCTGACTAGCTCGGCGATGCGTTCCAGCCAGTCTTCGTAGACGTCATCGACGGGGCGGTAGCGCAGGAGCTCACGCGCCATGAGCAATGCAGCCTGCGCGTTCGCTGGGCCGTGACGAGCGTGGGACGACGAGCCAGCCGGAGTCAGCGACGGGGTGGTGGTGCGTCCATCCCGCCGCATGGAGGGATGCTACGATGGATCTTCCTGCTCGTGCCCCGCCGGGCCGGTGACGGCTTTCGCGGCTAGTGATGGAGAATGACGGGGAGGCCCGCCGACAGGTGCCGTTAGGGCGACGCGCACGACGAGAGAGGCTCGATGCTCAGCACGGGCTGGACGAGCATCTGCCATGGAGGCGGTGGAGCGGCGGTGAGTCGATCAACGGAAGAGAAGCTTTGACGCACGCCTACCTGGCGCGCCAAATGTCGGATTCAGGGCTCCGCCGACCCTTGAGAGGTTCGAACACTGGGGTGCTTACGAAGGACTCCTTTTCCCTGACCTGCCGGCCCAACGATTCCACAACATAGCTCGACGAGCCAAAGGGACAAGAGACACAACAATTTATCCTGGTTCGGGCCACCTTGCGGTGTAATACCCTACTCCAGCTTTGTGGTCGATTGCCTCGAGGTGTTCTTGTGCTTGATGAGCTGATGAGTTGGTGCAGGTGGAATGGATCCGTCCCCTCTAGATGTGTCGCTACGGTGGTTGCTAAGTCCTATTTATAGTGGCCTTGGTCCTCTTCTCAAATGTAGGCGGGAAGGGAACCCACAACGGCCAAATTCAAAGGGGGAAAACTAGTACAATTTATCCTGACAAAAGTAGTCTTCGCCTGCAAAGACTCTGGTGGTGGTGATGTGGTGTGCTCCGCGATGACCTCCATCCTGGCAGTCTTGGTCTTGTTGCACCAATATGGAAACCTTTGCCTGATTCCTCGGGACTCCACGCCTGCACTTGCCCCCTTGGAACCAAGGGGGAAACTGGTACGCTGCGCTCGCTGGCGCCCGCCTAGCCTTGGTCGTCATGTCTCACGTCATGCAAACCTCACGAGGTGCACCTTGCCTTGATATCTTCGCCCCTCGGGAGTCAGCGTAGTGAGGCTGCCCCCAGGGAGGCCTTGGCGTTGTCCGCCTCGCGAGGCTTGGCCCCTCGCGAGGGTCTTGAGTCGTTACTACTGAAACTGGGCTATACCAGGTCACTAATGGAGCCACACCATTGGTCGGAGGCTGGCAAGTCTGGGTACCCCCATTCCCAGGACACCGACAGTCGCTAGTGAAGTGACAAGGAGGAACAGACAATAGTCGTTCATGCGATGACGTGGACGGTCAGGCGGTGCTTGTTCGGCAGAGCAGCGACGAGAAGGCGACGAGGGTATTGTCGCAAGTGATTGTTGATGGTTATGGAGGTGCCGAAGTTGGGACGCCGAGGTAATCTTCAAGATCATCGCCAGAGGGAGCAAGGTGGAGACGACAAATTTGTGGGATGTCGTCAAGGTGTGCACATGAGATCTTGTAAGGTGCGTCCAAGAGTTCAGGTGTGTGAGTCTGCCGCTTTAGTTGAGATGCGTCACTGGCGGAGGATAATTGCGAGCGAGAGCGGGCGGAAAAAGGAATTCGTGCTTTGTGTTTTCGTTCGTGGTCATGGAGTTCTGGCGAGTTCATATACATTGAAGATGAGTTACACGTATATGGCGAGTTGTGTTGCCGCTAGATAGGAGGTGTCGTTTGGTAAGTTGTGTCACCAACGACAACGACATGATATGAAGATGTGATGGGTGAAGAGATGTGTATCCTTGTGTACAAGCAACCGATGAGAAGATGAAGGTCAACATGTAGATGGACGTGCACCAGTTAAGTTGAGTTCCTGCATGAGAGTATGGGTTTAGTTTGTATATAGCACGCTAAGATGTGGCAGCGTGGCTGGTAGTCCATGTAATCGTTGGTTACAGTCTATAAATCATTATGAAAAGATGATGATCAAGTGCATCGTTCCAAGAAGAGATAAGTTGTCGTCCGATAAGGCGCGTCATATGAGGCGGCCAGCATGACAAGATGAATAGGTGGTCGTCTGTGCATTTCGTTTGTGTAAAGTGTCAGATGTTCGGATTAGGGGGTGAATGTGGGAATAATCCAAACATTATGATAGTTAATTATGCAAGTGCAAAAATTGACAAGTACAAGTTATACGTGTGTGAAGTTCTAGTCTAGTTCGATTAGGATTATTACTAGGGTAATCAACATTGTCGGCTGATTAGTTAAGGAAAGTTATGGTAATCGAGTCAATAGCGTGGTAGGATAGGTTAGTCCTGCCATGTCCGTGTGTGTGCGTGAGTCTAGTCCTACTAAGTTTGGTTAGCCGTGTCAGGGACGTGTAGGTTTGTGTCTAGTTTGGGTCGTCTAGGCTTTGGTCATGGAGGCTGCATATATATGCACCAGGGCTGCGTGAGATTGTAACACCGTGGGAAAATAGAAAAATAAATAAAGAGAAAAGAGGGCACGACGAGGGCCCTTGGCTATCAGTTTTTCGTGCATGTGTTCGTGTGATTTTTTGTGATCGATCCTGTGGTGAAATTCCAACACTCCTGAGGAGCGGCCTCCCAAGGGGCGGACATCTCTAGGCTCGCCACACAGCCTCATGAGGCACGAGTTACATGAGCCATGACAGATGGGGCCAGAAGGGCGCCAGCGGGTGCAGGCGAGGACAGATTCCTCTTTAGTGCTAAGGAGACAAGGACGTACGCAGGATCCCGAGGAATCCCCCAAAGGTTTCCTTTATATTGCAAAACACAAAGACGACGAGCTTGGTGGGACAGAGGCCATCACCGAGCCCACATGCACGTCATGCCCCAAAGCTTTGCAGGCGAAGACCACCTTTAGACAGGATAGGGTGTACTACTATCCCCCTTCAAAATAGGCTGTTGTGGTATCCCTTCCTGCCTAAGCTTTGGTGGAAGATGGTCGGGCTAGTATAAATATAGGCTAGCCTCCACCATAGAGGAGGGTGAATCCTAAGCCCTCATGACGCAACTCACCCTTGTACTAGTTCATACTCTTCTTCCTTGTGAGGCAATCCACCACAAAGCAGGAGTAGGGTCTTACACCGCAAAGTGGCCCGAACTTGGGTAAATCATTGTGTCCCCTTCTTCCCCCGATCGCTCGAGCACAATGGAGCATCGCCGTGGGGCGGTGAGCATCACAAGTAAGCAAGCGGAGTCCTTCGCACACGCCCCAAAGTTCGAAACCTTTCTTGGGTCTACGGAGCCCCGATTCTGATATTTTGCGCGCCAGGTAGGGGCGTGCCAGAGTTCCTTGGCTTCGTTCTTCCTCATTTCCACCGTCCCTATGGTCGATGCTCGTCGAGTTCGTGTCGAGCGCTGGGCTGCTCGTGTCGCCCGGACGGCACGGGCAGGTCACGGCGCCCCTCGCCACTCAGCTTCTCCGGCGGCCAATGCCACCACTGACCCTTCTAGACATGAGCAGTAGGACTCTTCTTTGCCACCCTCCATTCAGCGTGATGGCCGCAACGCCACGCCTATTCTCACTCCGACCACAGCTTCATCTTCCCACGATTGGCGTAGTCCGGCGAATGCGCAGGCTGCGCTGCTCATGGCACGCGAGCTGATGCGCTACCACCCTGCCAAAGAAGGCTACGGCACCTAGCTTGGTCGCATCACCGAGCTCATCAATGCTGCGGGCGAGGCCCCGGCGCCCTCCCATTCACTCCATCCTCCGGCACCTCGCGCAGGCGACGTGGTGCACATCGCACCTCCACCTCGTCCCCTATGTAGCGACAACACTGAGCCAAGTCACGAGGCACGGCCACGCGACCCACCGCGTGGAGCGCGGGCACTGGCATGTGATGAGGACAGTTGGCAGGTTATGCAGCAGCCGTAGTACGACACGTGTGCGCTTCAGGCACCGTCACGTCAGCACTAAGATCGGGCTGCCCTGGAAGTTGCGGCGCGTGGGCGCCAGGACCGCGCCCCTCCTACACGAGCCATGCCCATGAGCGCGGTGGGCTTCCGCACCTTCACTCCTCAGCTGAGCCGCGTGGTGTGGCCATTCAAGTTCAAGCCGGAGCTTCCCCCGCGCTATGAGGGCATCCCTGACCCCGTGGAGTTCCTTCAGCTCTACTCGTCGAGCATCGAGGCGGCGAACGGTGACGACTAGGTCATGGCTAATTGGTTCCCCATGGACCTCAAGGATGCCGTGCGCTCCTGGATCATGCACCTCCTAGAGGGATCAATCTCTTCATGGGATGAGCTCCATGAGCAGTTCATCGCCAACTTCCAAGGCACCTACGACCGCGCTCTCACCTTCAGCAACCCGCGATGGTGAAGCAGCACCCCAGCGAGACCCGCCGCAAGTACATTCAGTGCTTCACCCAGGTTCACATCAAGATCCTGAAGGCCTCGGACGAAGCCATCATCTCGACGTTCACAGAAGGCGTCATAGACATCAGGATGAGTAAGTAGCTCGCCATCAATGATGACCTATGCATGGTCCTGGAGATGTTGAACTTGGCGGACAAGTGCGCAAGGGCAGAGGAAGGTCGTCTCTCCCTCCTCAAGCACCTATATGTGGCAGCGGAGCCTGACCTGAAGCACGACCGTAACCGTGACAAGCCCTCCAAGGATGTTCGCCCGTTCTGCATCTTCCACAACATGCACACCCACAACACTGATGACTGCAAGGAGATCAAGGAGCTCTGTGATGAGCGCCAGGGCCGCCACCCCGAGCATAGTGACCGTGGCTTCGGCCACGAAGGAGGCCGTGCTGGAGGCCGTTGGGACAACCGCATCCCGCGTCAGGGCTGACACTGATGTCTACTACACAACTAGTTATTTTAGACTCGTGTTCGACCTCCAAGCACAGAGTTCTGTAGGATAGTAGCAATTTTCCCTCAAGTGGATGGCCTGAGGTTTATCAATCCATGGGAGGCATAGGATGAATATGGTCTCTCTCAAACAACCCTGCAACCAAATAACAAAAAGTCTCTTGTGTCCCCAACACAATCAATACAATGGTAATTTGTATTGAGTGATACAAGCATAGTAATGATGGTAGATATTGATTTATGTAATAGTAACAATAAAAAAGAAAGGTAGCAAGTAACAAAAGTGAGCACAAACGGTATTGTAATGCTTAAAAATGAGGCCTAAGGTCCGTACTTTTGCTAGTGCAATCTATCAACAATGCTAATATAATTGGATCATATAACCATCCCTCAACATGCAGTGAAGAATCACTCCAAAGTTCCTATCTAGTGGAGAAGATAATAAGAAATTTTTGGTAGGGTACGAAACCACCTCGAAGCTATTATTTCTGATCGGTCTATCTAAGAGTTCATACTAAAATAACACGAAGGTATTCTTTCTGATCGATCTATAAGGAGTTTGTACTAAAGTAACACAAAGTTATTCTTTCCGATTGATCTATCAAGATTTCATACTAAAATAACACTGAAACAAAATCAAATTCATAATACTCAATCCAACACATAGAACCTCAAAGAGTGCCACCACATTTCTACCAGAGAAACAAAAACGAGAACATGCATCAACCACTATGCACAGATTTCCCCAATGTCACTTCGGGAATCTGCGGGTTGAGTGCCAAAACACATATCAAGTGAATCACTATGATACCCCGTTGTCACCACATGTATTCATAGCAAGAAAATACATCAAGTGTTGTCAAATCCATATAAGTATTCAATCCGATAAGAACGAAATCTCAAAGGGAAAACTCAATTAATCATAATAAGATAAAGAGGGGAAAACACCATATGATCCCCCGTGATGATGAAGATGGCCACCGGTGATGATTTCCCCCTCCGACAGGGTGCTGGAACAGGATCTAGATTGGTTTTTCGTGGCTATAGAGGCTTGCAGCGACAGAACTTCTGATCTTGGGTTATTTTTGGGGGTTCCTATATTTAGAGGATTTTTGGTGTCGGTTTCACACAAAGATGGGCCTCGAGGTGAGCACGATATGCCTGCACACGGGCAAGGGCCCAGGGGCGCCCTGGTGTATCTTGCTCACCTCCTACACCTTATGGACCATCATGAAGCTTCTGGTGCCTCTTCTGTTCCAAAGAAAATCATCAAAAAGTTTTAGCTCATTTCGGGAACTTTCATTTCTGCACACAAAATAACATCGCGGTAGTTCTATTGAGAACAGTGCCAGTCTGGGTTAGTTCCATGCAATCGTACCAAAACCATATAAATTGTTGTAAACATGGAATGAATACTTCATAAATTATAGATACGTTGGAGACGAATTAGCATCCCCAAGCTTAATTCCTACTCGTCCTTGAGTAGGTAAATGATAAAAGAAATAATTTATGAAGTGTGAATGCTAGCATAGTGCATAAGTTTGATCAATGATAATTTCAATCACTTTTCCTAGCATCATAACAACAACTCTTTCTCATGATAAAGTATAAATTGAAAATGGATTATTTGTTGTGGAATGCTACCTATCATATTCATCATATACTCTTCATCCGTAGCATGGACATTTGGAATTGAATGATTCAAAGCAATAGTCTATATTTTGACATGACGACATCAGTACTCAAGCATATCAACAAGCAACCATGTCTTTCAAAATATTAACACTAAAGAAAGTTATCCCTGGCCCATCATGCTCAATCATTGATCCATTCATGAAACACACTTGATTATTAGCTATATCCTATGCACAAGCATGATCATAGTGCTCCCTAGTTGTTGCTTTATAAGAGAAGATGGAGAGTCAAATAAAAATTTCACAAAGTAAATAGATAGGCCCTTGCCAGAGCTCAAAGCTTAAATTGAGAGATAAAAATATTTTGGGATGCATACTTTTCCCATCAACTAAAACGACCGAGTAATTCCCAACACTTTCCATGCTAGATATATCATAGGCGGTTCCCAAACACGAAATAAAGTTTATTCCGTTTTCCAACATACTTTCATACTCCATGACTAGATGTATCCACAAGTGTTGTCCATACCAACACTTTCCGAAGAATTTATTATTTCACAACATAAAGTGAATTTCTTTTTCATTTCGGGACTGTGCATCCCTATTACCGCCGTACTCTCATGCAATGACAAGTGAATAAACACCCATCTTGAGAATAACACATCTAGCATGGAAAAAATTGGCCACCCCTTGTCGCTTCATGAGAAGTACGAATTTACTTGGAACGACACAAAAATACCGCATATAGGTAGGCGTGGAGGGCAAAACAGAGATTAAGGATTTTTTATGCAGAATTATTATTCCCACTTAGTACAAATAGAGGCTAGCAAATAGATTGAGAAGCAACCAACCAAGAAATGAAAATTCACATAAACAAGCTGTCGGGGAGGCTGATTCCACCAACACCTATGGGGACAGGGCCCCTTTCGGTTCGGTGGGGGGCGGAGGTCGCACAAAGAGCGGATCGAGGCAGTACACGCGAGCGGTTTTTACCCAGCTTCGGGCCGCACGGATGCGTAAAACCCTACTGCTGCTTGTTTGTGTGTATTGAATTCTTGCTCAGGAGCGATGGACGCTGATAGACTGAGCGTGAGAGTGTTCCTGGTGTTTCCAATGAGCCGAACTGGCCGAACCCCCTTCTTTGTTGTGCCTGGGCCTCCTTTTACACTTTCAAGGGGTCACCGACAGGTGGCAACATAGACTAGAAGGGTAAAAATGGAAAAGGATGCGGTAGGTGCAGCTACCGCTACTATGGATACAGTGCACCCTACCTAACTCTGACGGCAGGGGACAAGGGCATTAAATGCCTGTCTGAGTTGCCTAAACAGTGCAAAAAGTGACCGTTAGGAGCGCCACCGTTTGGCACGATGGCCTTCTCTTCATCTCCGCTTGCCACCGCGCACCCCTAGCTGCACGGCCTCCTGCCACGTGTGCTTGGGAGAGTCCTAGAGCGACACGTTAGCAGCTGTGCTGGAGCGCGGGCACGAAGTGGGGGTTTCTCGCGGCAAGCTCCTTGCCGCGGTCGTCGTCTTGTCGTGTTTGGGAGTTTGTCGCTCACCGGGCCTTGCCGGGACGCAGGGCGCATCGCGGCAAGCTTTCTTGGTATGCCTTGAGTGGCCTTCCCGGCAAGCTCCTCTTGCCGGGGTCTTGTCTCTTCCCGGCAAGATCCTCTTGCCGGGGCCTGGGTTGGCCTTCCCGTCAAGCTCCTCTTGCCGGGGCCTTGGTTTGAGTACTTTGTTCTTGAATGGTCTTTAAGGGAACCACGGAGGGTCTTGGCGGTCACCCGGCAAGCCTTGCCGTGGGACGCTGCGACTGCCCGTGCACGAGTTCGGGATACTAGGGTACCCCTACTCTAGTACACCGACAGGAGCCCCCGGGTCTGGGCCATACACGGTGCCGAGCGCTGTTGGGCCAGGCCCAAAACAGTGCACGGGCACGCGCGGCCTAGGTCATGCCGCATATCTCTCCGCTCCCACCGCGCACGCCCGGAACGGCACGCGTCAAACGCGGCGTCGTGTGAGAGATCGTGGGAGGTTGTTTATTTGGAAGGCCGAAATGTCTGCCCCATCTCTCTTTATAAGCAGGGGAAACAGGGGCATTTCCTTCATCTTCGTCATTCACTGTTGCAATCTCAGAAACCTCCGCCGCCCTCCTCCTCTTCCAAAGTCGAAAGAGAGCAACGCTCCGCTCCCGTCGCCGCCGCCACTACCAGCGCCGTCGATCTCCCCCACCGCCTTCGCCATGGCTCCGAAGCCCGGAAAGGGGAAGGCCGGGAAAGCTGTGAAGTCGACCGAGGCGCAGCGGCTTGAGGCGCTGCGGAAAGAGCGGGCCACCTTCCTCCCCGAGCTCTCCGCAAAGGATCCGAGGGAGTGGTATTATCTCTTCTGGTCGACGGAGACACGGGCGCATCCGCACACAAAGGTACTCTCCGCCATCACCTCGCAAGAAGCTCCAGTTGGTGGGTACCCTTTCTTTGCCGTGTTCTTCTACTGCGGGCTCTGCCCGCCATTCTCTGATTTCTTCTGTGATATCATGAACACCTACGGGTTCCACCTCCTTGATTTTACCCCCAACGCCGTCTTGACCATGGCAGTTTTCGCCCATCTATGCGAAAACTTTGTCGGAGTCCACCCCAACGTAGCTCTCTTCCGCCATTTCTTCATGCCCCGTGTCGAGAGAGGGGAAACCCTTGCCGGGGGGATCGCCTGGATCTCGCGAGCCGGCAAGAAGGAGACCTATCTGGAGGGGGAGCTCCGCAGCAAGTGGGATGAGTGGAGAGCAAACTGGTGCTGGGTTGTAGAGGAGAACCCGCAGCCGTTCACCGCCCTGCGCCAAGCCCCAGCAGTGCGAGGCAATGATTGGAGCGCTCTGTCCGCGGACGATGACAAGTTGAAGATCGCCACCACCCGGATCTTGCGCCTCAGGCTTGCCGGGTTGACTATAGGAGTTGTCGGTGCAGATTTCCTCCGCCGCCGCATCGCCCCTCTGCAGGCGAAGGGGAGACCCGCCTGGGAATTTGGAGGCCCGGCGGACATCATGAGGTTGCGCCCAGGCCTCAACTTCAATTTCACCGTCATAGAATTGGACGGGATACTTAAGGAAATATTCAAGCACGACCCGCAGCATCCCGAGTGGTTCAGGTTGCCGGCAGGCGTCGTGCCTCTATGTAACAACTCCTCGCATGACCGCATCTGCACAATGATGCCGTTGTGTGATTCGCACGGGATCGCTACAACTTGGCAAGAGCCCGCCGGTGATGTCGTGCAGCAGTTCTTCGACAGCCTAGTGGAGGTGGCGGTCAATGCTGACGAGAAGAAGCTCCTCACCCACGACACCACCGATCAAGAGATGGAGCGCATCGCCACCAGGGCGGAAGAGGCGGCGGCAGCCGCAGCCGCTGGCGAATTTGGGTTCACGATGGAGGAAGCAGACGCGGCATCGGCGATGAGCCTTGCTGAGCGGGAATGGCCCGAAGACGAAGAAGAGCTTGCCGCGCCCGACGCCGTGTTGAGTGAGCCCGCCTAGGGTGCGAGCGGCCCGCCATCTTCGGGGAGCTTGCCGGAAACAGGGCCCGGAACGCAGCCCCCAGTGCAGCCAAGAAGGCGCCTCCGCAGGGTCGGGGACACAGCAGGGCGGCAAGCTGGTCAACAGCCGCAGCGCCGCGCGACGCGCTCCGCCGCGGCAAGTACGGTTGCCGTGGGTGCGCCTCCCGCCGCAGTAGCAACTGGGCGGGTCATCTCGGGCTGGCGCCGCAGTCCCCGCCAAGCGGCCAAGGGATCCCACCCCTCCACCTCGTCGCGCCGGAAGCGGGCCGAACTTCGACCTCTCCGTGCTCAGCTCCGACGAGGAGGAAGAAGAAGAAGAGTAAGATTCCCTTGCTTGTTCTTGTAGTTCTTCAACTTGCTGATCTTGTCTTGCATCGGATCTGATCCACCCTGAGCTCTTCTTTTCAGGACTCTGGCCCAGAGGGCGGCGAAGAGGGCCAAGGCTCAGGTGGTGGTCATCGAGGATGAGCCCACTGCGACGGCAGGAGGCGCGCCCGAGACCACCTTGCCGGATCCGGCCATCACTTCGCAGAGCAGCCCCCAGCGCAGCCCCCAGCGTAAGCATGTGGTTTACTTTCTGCTTCTGAGTGCACGTGGTTGCTCTTTTCCTTTGTTGACATCTGATCACAGGTTTGTTTGTGCAGGAGCAGAACAGCTTGATCAGGAGGGCGTGGTGATCTCCTCTGACTCGTCGTCTGCTTCGACTATGCCGCCAAGGGCGGACTCCCCGGCAAGGGAGCGTTCTCCAGCAAGGAAGCGATCTCCGGCAAGGGAGGAGTCTCTGGCAAGGGGGGAGTCTCTGGCAAGGGACAGCGCCAACGATCCCCCGGTGATGGAGGTCATGACAGCAGATCCTAGCACAGGTAGTCCTTCTTGCCCGAAACTTTCCTTGTAGTCTCTGCTGATTTCTCTTCTCGGATACTTGTTTGATTTCTCCTTCTTCTCCGGTCGTCAGACCCACCCTCCGCGGATTCGATGGAGACCGAGGCGGGCGGTGAGGAGGACGCGCGCGGCAATACTGACGATGCCGCGGCCACCGAAGAAGGAGCCGGTGCTGACGCGCCCGCCGGCGAAGAGGCCGCCAAGGCTGCCGCCGAGGAAGCTGGCGGGGGATCTGGCGATCGCACTGACGGCCCTGAGGCCGCAGGAGCGTCAGGCGCTGCACCGACCGCCGATCCCTCCGCCGCTGCCGCAGTGTCAGGCTCCGAGGAGCCCCAACCCGGCGCCTATCTGAAGGCTGGCGAGGGCATCTTCATCAAGCTCCCCTGGACATCGAGCTCCAGGGTGCCGATGGAAGGAGAAGCTCTGGATGGGGAGGTGCTTGCCTCCGCCGGGTTGTCGATCGTCGACGCACCGGGAAGCAGCAGTGAAGAGCCCGAGGAGGAGCGGCTGCTGCGGAGGCTGCTGGCGCTCTACCGCGCCCGCCAAGTCAAGTTGGAGTCCCGGGAAGCGCTTGTCGCGAGGGCGAGCGTGGACATAGAGAAGCGTGCGGAGGAGCTCCGGGGTCTTCGCCAAGAAACTCTCCGGCCCTTGGCAGAGGAGCGGGAGCAGCTTGCTGAGGAGCGGAAGGCCTTCCTCCTCGAGAAGGCCGAAGCTGAAGAGCAGCAGTGGCTCGCCGGCGAGATGCTGTACGCGCGAGAAGGCGAGCTGACTCAGCGGAAAGTGAACCTCGACAGCCACGAAGAGGAGCTTGCCGCGCGCGAACGGGCACTTGGCGGGACGCTCCAAGAGGCAAAGGATGCGGCTGCGGCTGCCGAGGCCGCCAAGAAAGAATTGGAGGCAAAGGTGGCGCAGCTAGAAGCTGATCTGAAGGTTGGTGGCGAAGAGCTTGCCGCCCTCAAGCTAGAGCGCGAGAAGGACGCCCTTGCCCACGGTGAGCTGCAGGGCCGACTCGCCGAGAGGGGCAAGGAATTGAGCGCCGCCAAGGATTCCAACGCCGATCTGACGTTGAAGCTGGCCACCTTGACGGAGACGTTGGACAGCGCCAGGAAACGGGAGGCAGACTTGAAGAAGGACATCGAGGCCAACGAGGCGCTACTAGCGAGGGCCGCCGAAACCCAGAATCTTCTCAGAGATACTGTGGAGCTCTGGACGGAGGGCCTCGTGAACATTGCTGCAGTCATCGAAGAGGAGCTGGTGCAATTGGGGGTGGAAGGCTTCGGGTACTCCTCCGACGAGAACCTCCAACCCAGCGCCAAGCTCACTCTGTTCTTCAAAGGCGTGGCGGCGGCGCTCCACAACTCCGGGAGTGTATCCCAAAGCAGTTGGCCGACGAGTCACGCTTGATTTGTGCCGGAGTTCTGGAGAAGGTGCTGGTGAAGGTGGCCTTCCGCAATCCGGGCCTCAACCTCACCAATGTCCTCAAGAGGCTGCCGGCGGACGCTGATCTTGACGCACTTAAGGCCCTCGTCGCACCCATTGTGGACAGGGTGAACGAGGTCAAAAGGGTTGACGGCGGTCGCGTAGATTAGGCCGTCCGTTTTCTTATTTTCTTGTCGCTGCCAGTCATGTCATGGGAACACTTTATTAGAGGCGCGACAAGTTATTTTTGTAATATAACTCTATCTTAGGCAAAGAATTGTTGTGTTACTTCCTTTACTCGACTCTTGGCTTTGTATGGTTCTGCCCTACGCTTTCTAGGGAAACTTGCCGGTGCAGGTACCCTTGCCGCGAGCGCCGAGTGCGGAACTTCAGCAGCCTGCTGGCGGGGTCGCTACCGACAAGCAACCTTGTCGCAACTAGTTGCAGCTCACTTAAGTTGTTGAGCGGACTCGAAACAAAGTAAGGGCGCTAGCGGCTCACTTAAGTTGCTGAGCGGACTCGAAGCAAAGTAAGGGCGCTAGCAGCTCACTTAAGTTGTTGAGCCGACTCGAAACAAAGTAAAGGCGCAACTAGCTACGAGTTGGTTCCTCCGCGCACAGGTTTTCCATACAAAGCACGGTCGTTCAAGGAAAATAACTCAAAAACTTAAAAAACTGATTGCTCAAGCTTTAGCAACTTAGCTTTTCTGTCGTCTGCTTCCCGGCAAGGAGAAACTTTCTTGAACGGCCTGGTCCACACCATTATCTTCTCCTTCCCCCCCGGTAAACTTTGTGGGCGAGGGAACCTTCCTTCTTTTGAGAAAGAAACAGAGAAATAAAGTAATGATATGGAGCCTTGGGCTCGTTATTGCTTACCGGGATTTGGTGCTGCACAAAGTGTCAGATAACATATGCAAAAAGGATTATAGCATAAAAAACTGACAAGATGTGCGGGGCACATGAACTTTACTGGTGCACGGGGTCTGCGCCCGGCTTTGTACAAAGGATTACATGCAACAGCGGCAAGACTTGTACAAAAGGTGGTTGCCGGAAAAGCTTCCGGCAACCGCGCCTTACGGGTAAAACTTACGAAGATGTTCAATGTTCCAGGAGTTGCTCACCGGAATGCCATCTTCGGTCTCAAGGCGGACAGCGCCGGGCCTAGTGACTCGTTTCACCCGATAAGGGCCTTCCCACTTCGGCGTCAACTTGTTGGAATTCTTGGCGGACTGAACACGCCGAAGAACAAGGTCGCCTTCCTCGAAGCTTCTGGCCTTAACTTTGCGGCTATGGTGGCGACGCAAAGCTTGCTGGTAGCGAGCGGCTCGCACAGCAGCCTGAAGACGGTCTTCCTCAAGGAGCAGCGCGTTATCTTGTCGCAGCTGCTCTTGCTCGAGCTCATCATAAGCGAGCACTCGAGGTGACCCGTAAACAAGTTCCATGGGGAGAACTGCCTCCGCTCTGTAGACTAGAGCAAAGGGTGTCTGGCCAGTGGCTCGATTTGGCGTCGTCCTGATCGACCAAAGAACCACCGGCAGCTCCTCGATCCAGTTTCTTCCGCACTTGTGCAGCTTGTCGAAAGTTCTGGTCTTGAGGCCTCGCAGCACTTCAGCGTTTGCCCTCTCCGCTTGACCGTTGCTTCTCGGGTGAGCAACAGAAGCGAAGCAGACCTTGGCGCCAAGATCTTGGACATACTGCATGAAGGTGCGGCTCGTAAATTGCGTGCCGTTGTCGGTGATGATCCTGTTAGGAACCCCGAAACGGCAAACAATCGACCTGAAGAACTTGACTGCTGTCTGTGCTATCACCTTCCTCACTGGTTCCACTTCCGGCCACTTTGTGAACTTGTCGATTGCAACGTACAAGAACTCAAAGCCCCCGACGGCTCGGGGGAAGGGGCCGAGGATGTCGAGCCCCCAGACCGAAAATGGCCAGGATAAAGGGATCGTCTGGAGAGCTTGAGCTGCCTGGTGTATCTGCTTGGAATGGAACTGGCAGGCTTCACACTTGGTTACTTGTGCAGTTGCATCCTGGAGGGCTGTCGGCCAGAAGAAGCCTTGTCGGAATGCTTTGCCGACAAGTGCTCTTGCGCCAATGTGGTGACCACATATGCCTCCATGTATCTCTGCCAACAGCTGGTGTCCATCTTCCCGGCGAATACACTTCAATTTCACACCGTTGAGTCTTATTCTGTACAGTGTGTTGTCGACAAACTTGTACATACTTGACTGCCAGGCTACTCTTTCCGCTTCTTCTTGCTCTTCGGGAAGCTCTCCTGTTTGAAGGAAACGGACAATCTGCTGCGCCTATGCTGGAGCTTGTGGCTCGACAACAAGGACTAAAGGCGTATCTGTTGCTGCAGGAACATCCGCTTCCACGGCAAGAACCTGCGGTTCGGCCGGAGCGTGATATTCCCCGGCAAGCTTGCCGGAGCAAAACTTGTCGGGAGCGTTTGCTTCAACGGAACAAACCAAGAGGTTCGCCGGAGCAGACTGCTCCTTAGCACTCTTGGCGTCGATCTTGGGGACCTTCCTGGCGGCGGCTTCGGGAAGCTCTGCCGGAAAGTAGTCACCAGAAACCAACTTCCTCTTCTTATTTTGTCCAGTTGATGGTGTCACGGATGGTTGAGTCAGCTTGAGCACAAAGATCCCTGGTTCCATAGGTAACTTTAGTGCAGTGCACTTTGACAGGCCATCAGCAATGTCGTTCAGAGCTCGTGGAACATGTTCCATTTGCAGGCCGTCAAAGTGTTCTTCTAGCTTTCTCACTTCATCAACATAAGCTTCCATCAATGGACTCTGGTAGTTCTTGTTCACTTGGCGGACAACAAGTTGCGAGTCACCCCTTACAATGAGTTTCTTGATCCCAAGGTCGGCTGCGATTCTGAGGCCGGCAAGCAAACCCTCATACTCTGCAGTATTGTTTGTTGCTTGCTCCTTGGGAAAGTGCATCTGGACTACGTACTTGAGGTGCTCTCCGGTGGGTGCGATAAGCAACACGCCAGCACCGGCGCCTTGCAGCGAGAAGGCACCATCAAAGTACATCAGCCACTCTTTGCCTGTCTCCTTGACGGAGATGCTCGTCTCTGGAATTTCTTCGTCTGGGGTTGGCGTCCACTCTGCTATGAACTCTGCCAATGCCCTACTTTGGATCGTTGCAGTGCTCTCAAACTTGAGGCCAAAGCTTGACAGTCCAATGCCCACTCGACAATCCTGCCTGTTGCTTCTGGATTCTGCAGTATCCTCTTCAGCGGAAAGCGAGTGACAAATGTGATCTCGTGTGCCTGGAAGTAATGGCGCAGCTTTCTCGAGGCCATGAGGAGGCCGAAAAGCAATTTTTGCACACCAGAGTACCTCGACCTAGCCCCCTGGAGAAGGGAGCTGACAAAGTAAACTAGGCGCTGCACCATCTTCTTCTGCACCTCCTTGCACGTCTGCGCAGATTCAACTTTGTCGGGGCCAGAGCTTGTCGGAGAAGCCCCCTGCTTGTCGCTGGATTCACTTGTCGCGGTCGCTGGCTCATCATTCGCCTCCCTCTCCGTTACTAACGCATCACTAACCACTTGACTGGTTGCTGCCAGATATAGCAGCAACTTCTCTTGTGGCTTAGGTGCGACAAGTATTGGAGTGGAGGACAGGTACTTCTTCAAGTCCTGCAGTGCGGCCTCCGCTTCCGGAGTCCATTTCATTGGACCTGCCTTTTTCAATATTTTGAAGAATGGCAGGGCGCGCTCAGCAGACTTAGAGATAAACCTGCTGAGAGCAGCCATGCAACCGGCAAGCCTTCGCACATCCTTGACGCGCTTCGATGCTTCAATCTGCTTGATGGCCTTGATCTTGTCGGGGTTGGCTTCAATTCCCCGCTGAGACACAAAGAACCCGAGAAGCTTGCCGGAAGGGACTCCAAACACGCACTTCTCGGGGTTGAGCTTGAGGTTGATCTTGCACATATTTGCAAAAGTTTCTTCTAAATCTTGGATCAGGGTAGCCTTGTCCTTGCTCTTGACCACTATATCATCCATGTAGGCTTCCACATTTCTGTGTATCTGTGGCTCAAAAGCGACATGGACTACTCTTGCAAATGTTGAACCAGCATTCTTCAACCCAAAGGGCATCCGTACAAAGCAGTATGTGCCGCAAGGGGTGATAATTGGGTTTTTTCCTCATCCTCTTCTGCCATGAAGATTTGATGGTATCCTGAATATGCATCAAGAAACGAAAGCAAATCACATCCAGCTGTGGAGTCAACAATCTGGTCAATGCACGGCAAGGGAAATGGATCTTTGGGACAAGCTTTATTGACATCAGTGAAGTCAATACAAAGTCTCCATTTTCCGTTAGCCTTGCACACGACTACAGGATTGGCCAACCACGTGGGATTAAGCACTCCTCTGACAAGGCCTGCTACTTCCAACTTCTTGATTTCTTGTGCAATGAACTCTTGGCGATCCACTGCTTGCTTCCTAACTCTCTGCTTGACGGGCCGCGCATGAGGACAGACGGCAAGGTGGTGCTCGATTACCTTCCTGGGAACACCGGGGATATCAGACGGTTGCCATGTAAACACGTCGACATTCGCCCGTAGGAAAGCAATGAGCGCGCTTTCCTATTTGGGGTCAAGCGTGGCACTGATGGTGAAGGTACCACCAGTGTCGTCCTCCTTGGCAGACACCTTCTTAGTCTCAGGTGGAGCTGCCATCGTCTGCTTGCACTTGCCGGTGGAGCTCGATGGTGCGTCCTCGACGGTAGCGCAGCACTCCGAAGATGTGCGCTTGCCGGAGTGGGCATCAGAGCTCTTGCCGGACTTTGTCTTCTTCTTCCCCCCGGGAGCTTCAGCGGCAAGTATGTTGTGATCAGCTACGACTGCTGCTTCCCGGTAGATCTTGTCGGCGCAGATAAGGGCATCTTTCTTGTCGCCGGGGACAGAGATGACACTTATCGAGCCTCGCATCTTGAGCATGTTGTATTCATAGTGAGAGGCTGCCATAAACTTGGAGAGCACTGGACGGCCAAGGATCCCATTGTAGGGCAATGGGAAATCGGCAATGTCAAATGTGACCCTCTCAGTTCTGAAATTCAGCTCGCTGCCAAATGTGACCAGCAGCGTGATCTTTCCCTTCGTCTTGCTTCTTCCCGGGCTGATTCCTTGGAATGTGCCGGTCTCCTCGAGCTCGCTGTCAGGGATCTGGAGTTTCTGAAGGACCGCGGAGGAGATCAGATTCAAGCCGGCCCCGCCGTCAACTAGCATCTTCGTGACCTTGAGGTTGCGGATAGTTGGTGAGACCAACATCGGCAAGCACCCGACCACAGTTATGCGATCAGGGTGATCCTCAATGTCCAAGATGATAGGCGTGCTGGACCATTTCAGAGGCTTGCGTGACTCTATGGATGGCTCTGCTGCATTCACTTCCCGCATCCACTGCTTGAGTTGGCGGTGCGAAGTATACAGAGAAGCACCACCGTCAACACACAGGACCTCTGTGGCTTTCTGAAATTCCTGCTCATCGGCCTCGTCATCATCCATGTCTTCATCGTCGTTGTCATCTTCATCCTTGTCGCGGCCGCGGGGAGGCCTATCTCCTTGCCGCTGCTTGATCTTGCCGCGGCGTCCCCCTCGGCCGGGACGTTTCTTGCCAGATCCACCAGTTCCTTCCTGGGCCTTCTCCTTGTCGCGCCGCTCGTACTCAGCTTTCTGTTGCTCAACAAGCTGTTCGACTTTCTTGCAATTCTGGAGATCGTGGCCCTTGGTGTGGTGAATCTTATAATACTGCTTGCCGGAGCTGACCTGCTTGTCGGCGGCCGCCACAGGCTGGGCCTCCTTGTCGGAGCCACCGGCTTTAGCTTCCTTGGCGCCACCTCCGTTGCCGGACTGCTCGACAGCTAGCACTTCCTTGCCCTTCCTCCTTTTGTTGTTCCGCCGCTGGCCTTTCTTTGCCGGGGCGGCATCCTCACTGTCAGATCCTCCTGCTCCTACATCCTCTCCGGGGAGCCTCCTCCCCTCTTCAGCGCGTGCACACTTGTCGGTCAGGGCGTAAAGCTCGCTGACGTCTCTGATCTTACACATCGCCATCTCCTCCCTCATCCTTCGGTTGCGCACGTTCTGATGGTACGCGCTGATGATCGTGGCGGGGTGGACGTCTGGGATGTTGTGTTGTACACGACTGAATCTCTGAATGTACTTGCGCAGTGGCTCTCCTTCCTTCTGGGCGAGCAGATGAAGATCGCTTTCTTGGCCATGTGGCTTGTGGCCGCCTGTAAAGGCGCTGACAAACTGATGGCACAGATCAGCCCAGGAGGATATGGAGTTGTCCGGCAAGTGCATGAGCCAGGATCTGACATTGGGCTTGAGTACCAGCGGGAAGTAGTTGGCAAGGATCTTGTCGTCCCGTCCCCCGGCAGCCTGCACCGCGATGGTGTAGATGCTGAGAAACTCCGATGGATGCGTCTTGCCGGCGTACTTCTCTGGTACGTCTGGTTTGAAATTCTTTGTGCTGGGCCACTGGACTTGCCGCAGCTCACGGGTGAACGCAGGACAACCTACCGCGTACGGCAGATCGCCTGGTTCCCCTGGCGCATGCATGTCAACAGAGGGCCCAGCGCGCTTGTCGGATTGACGTCGCGCTTCTCTTCGGCGCTCGATGCGGGTTCGAGCATCTTCTTGTTGTCGTTCATGGAGAACTTGGCGCTGGTCGCGACGAGCTCGTGGGTCCGATGACGCGGTGGAGCCGCTGTCGGGGTGGACCCGGCGAGTCGGCGACTTTGGCCTTCGTAGTGGAGAGTGCATGGAAGTCGCACCTCCCCCGGTCTTGTTGCCATTGGCTCACGTCCGGCTGTCCTACCGCGGCAGCGAGGTACTTGGTTGCCGCGCAGTGTCGCCGTTGGCGAAACCGATGAGGCTCGGGATAGTGGCCCTCCATTCGTCGGTCTTGTCCGCCGTCGGAGGGTAATCCAGGAGTAGCTGGGCCTGCGCCAAGGCTTCCACCGGCGTGGTGGGCGGCAGAGGTGAACGGTGCGAGGAGCGGGACATGCTCGGACTCCTAACCAACTTAGAAGGAGCAGTGTCCTGTCTAGGCGACCGCACCTCGCTGGGGCCAGCATGCTGGCGTGCATGCTGGTCTTGAACGCCACGCAAACCACCAGCTTGATCTTGGGCCAGCGGACGTATGGTGCTGCGAACGCTATGACGCTGCTGGTCCCACCCTTCCTGAGATGGGCGCGGTGGGCGTATGGACGCCGAGGTCTGCGCGGCCTTGTCCTTGGACTTGGTAGCACTGTGGGCACCCTCGTCGATGTCCATTCTTCCGCCGGCGTCCACTCCACCGTCCGCCTACTCCGGAGGTGGTGGAAGCGACGCAGACGGGGCTGTTGCCCCCGAAGCCTTCTTCTTCGGTGGCATGTCGGTGAAGACGATGAAGATTTAGCTCGCGTGCACGCCGGATCGGGTTCGCACGATCTCGACGCCCCCTACCTGGCGCGCCAGAGATGTCGGGGAGGCTGATTCCACCAACACCTATGGGGATAGGGCCCCTTTCGGTTCGGTGGGGGGCGGAGGTCGCACAAAGAGCGGATCGAGGCAGTACACGCGAGCGGTTTTTACCCAGCTTCGGGCCACACGGATGCGTAAAACCCTACTGCTGCTTGTTTGTGTGTATTGAATTCTTGCTCAGGAGCGATGGACGCTGCTAGACTGAGCGTGAGAGTGTTCCTGGTGTTTCCAATGAGCCGAACTGGCCGAACCCCCTTCTATGTTGCGCCTGGGCCTCCTTTTACACTTTCAAGGGGTCACCGACAGGTGGCAACGTAGACTAGAAGGGTAAAAATGGAAAAGGATGCGGTAGGTGCAGCTACCGCTACTGTGGATACAGTGCACCCTACCTAACTCTGACGGCAGGGGACAAGGGCATTAAATGCCTGTCTGAGTTGCCTAAATAGTGCAAAAAGTGACCGTTAGGAGCGCCACTGTTTGCCAGGATGGCCTTCTCTTCATCTCCGCTTGCCGCCGCGCACCCCTAGCTGCACGGCCTCCTGCCACGTGTGCTTGGGAGAGTCCTAGAGCGACACGTTAGTAGGTGTGCTGGAGCGCGGGCACGAAGTGGGGGTTTCTCACGGCAAGCTCCTTGCCACGGTCGTCGTCTTGTCGTGTTTGGGAGTTTGTCGCTCACCGGGCCTTGCCGGGACGCAGGGCGCGTCGCGGCAAGCTTTCTTGGTATGCCTTGAGTGGCCTTCCCGGCAAGCTCCTCTTGCCGGGGTCTTGTCTCTTCCCGGCAAGCTCCTCTTGCCGGGGCCTGGGTTGGCCTTCCCGGCAAGCTCCTCTTGCCGGGGCCTTGGTTTGAGTACTTTGTTCTTGAATGGTCTTTAAGGGAACCACGGAGGGTCTTGGCGGTCACCCGGCAAGCCTTGCCGCGGGACGCTGCGACTGCCCGTGCACGAGTTCGGGATACTAGGGTAACCCTACTCTAGTACACCGACACAAGCATTGAGCATAACTAACACTAAATAATGCACCACAAATAGGATGTAATTTCATTGCATAACTATTGACTTTCGTGCTTTCATAGGGAATCACAAACCTTAACACAAATATTCTTACTAAAGCATAATTACTCACTAACATGACACACATTTTATCATCTCCATATCTCAAAACTATTGTAAGGAATCAAACTTATCATATCCAACAATCTAGATGAAAGTTTTTATTATATCCTTATTGAATATTCATCATATTAGGACCAATTTCAAAGCTTGTGCAAATTTTCGTCAATAGTATCAACTCTCAAAATAATATAAGTGAAGCATGAGAGTGTTCGACAAACTACTCCAAATAGATATAAGTGAAGATCAAGCGAGTAGTTAACTAAACGGGTAGCTATGTGAGGACTCTCTCTTATTTAAAAACATTAAGATCTAAGTATATTATTAAAACAACAAAGCAAAATAAAATGACATTCCAAGAATAGCACAACTCATGTGAAGAAGCAAAAACTTAGGCTCAAACGATACTAACCAACAATTGTTGATGAAGAAAGGTGGGAGGCCTACTAGGGAATCCCCAAGCTTAAATGCGTGAGACTTCCTGAAATATTATCTTGGGATTCCTTGGGTATCACCAAGCTTGAGCTATTGTGTCTCCTTAATTCCTATCATATCATGGTTTCTCTAAATCTCAAAAACTTCATCCACACAAAACACAACAAGAACTCGTGAGATAAGTTAGTATAAATCAATGTAATAACCTTATCATTCTCTACTGTAGCAAATCACTAAAATTATTATTTAACATTGCATACTAAAAGCCTCTGTATATTTTTTAGTCCTATCCCCAAATACAATCAATAAACAAGCAAACTTATGCAAACAATGCGAACATAGAAGCAATATGTCTAAACTGGAAAGTTTGTAAAGAATGCAAGAAAATTCATACTTCTCTAACTCAAAAAATTCTGAAAAATTACCACATTATAGAACATATATAATAGCTTATTTTGCAAAAAAATCAACATTTTCTCAAATTCCTACTTTTCTCAAGAATTCACGCACTAGTGTGCAACTTCCTATTTTCAAACAGCCACATATAGACTTGCAAAATAAGCATGGCAAAGGCTATACTTGGCATTTTTATTGAAATGAAAGATGCAAGACATTATTATAAATATTAGAAAGAAAATCAAAATAAAATAAAATGACACTCCCACCAAAACTCATAACATGTGACGAATAAAAATATGGCTACAAGTAAAATTACTGATTGTTGCTAGAAGAAAGAAGGGATACCTTTCGGGGCATCCCCAAGCATAGTTTATTGGTTCTCCTTGAATATTAACTTGGGGTGCCATCGTGATCTCACCCAAAACTTGAAAACTTCATTCACACAAAACTTAACAAAACCTTCATGAGATCCGTTAGTATAATAAAGCTAATCACTACTCTAAGTACTATTGCAAAACCATTCATGTTTTATTATTGCATTATATTGAATATATTCCAACTTTTCCATGGCTAATACCCTTCAATAAAATCCATAGATTCATCAAAACAAGCACACAATGTAACGAAAACAGAATCTGTCGAAAACAGAACAGTCTGTAGTAATCTGGACTCTAACGATACTTCTGTAACCCCAAGAATTATGAAAATTTATAAAGGTGTAGGAAATTTGTATATAAATTATCTGTAAAAATGCAAAATTTCATTAAGTTCCAGTGAATTAAGACAATTCTATTAATGGAAGCAAAAGTTTCTGTTTTTGCATAGTATCAAGTCCACTATCCCAAACGCTTTACTTGACACTTTATTGAAACAAAAGGTGTAAAACATGATTACTATAGTAGCCTAATCATGTGAACACACAAAAACAGCCGGTAAAAGTGTTGGGTTGTCTCCCAACAAGTGCTTTTCTTTAATTCCTTTTTAGCTAGGCATGATGATTTCAAAGATGCTCGCATAAAAAAAGAATTGAAACGTAACGAGAGCATCATGAATCATAAGTTCCTCTATCATAATAATTTTCAGTAGCATCATGAATTGACTCATCGATATAAAAATCACACAAAGCATTCCTTTAATGATCGACAAGCATATAATTTTTATTACTCTCCACATAAGAAAATTTCTTCTCATTCATAAAAGTGTGAGTATCATATGAAACTCGAATACTATAAATTTCTTCCACATTCAGAGAGTTATGTTTAGTAAAAGGATATTGAAAATTATGACAATAATTATCACTACTTTTTATAACATAAGTATCATCACAATAAGCATTATAAGTAGCAACTTTGTGCTCATCATAGTCAATTAAAACCTCTTCCAAAATAGTGGAGTCATACTAAATTAAGTCATGACCTCTTCCAAAATAGTGGATTCAATGCCCTCCAAAATAGTGGGATAAATATTATCTAAAGTTGACACTCTTCCAAACCCACTTTCATAAATATTGCAATCATCATAAATAGGAGGCATGTAATCATCATAGAAAATTTGATGATTCAAAGTAGGGGGGCTCAAAAGGTCATCTTCATTAAGCATAACATCCCCAAGCTTGGGAGAAAGATTAATTGCAGCAAATAAATTCTCAAACATGTCATTTTCATCAAAAATAGCATCCCCAAGCTCGTGGCTTGGCATATCATAAGCATAATCACTTTCATTTTAATAGTATGAATAACACCAATAGTATAACAATTATTATCATCATAATTTCCCAAGTAGGTGCCCAAAATATTTTCAAGATTATAAGAAGTATCATTATATTCCCAATCATAGTCATCACAACAAGTAATAGGCATAACAAAATCATCATCAATAGTTCTTTCGGGCATTGTGTCATAAGACAAAGAAGCAATGTCATCATCAAGTGCATCAGATTCCACAATTATTTTTGATTCATTTTCATGAGGCACAACAATAATAGGAGCAACATTATTTGGGAGAGATACATTTTTACCTCTACTCTTTCTTGTTTTCTTCTTCTTCACCACAACATGTATGGGTTTATTTAATTTCTCCGAGCTTCTTATTGATGAGAATGGTTGAATAGGGAGCTCCTTCTTGTCACCTATTTCATCATGAGAAACAATAGGATGGAAATTAGAAATCTTTACCATTTCATTAGTATTCAATAAAGACATGATAAAGATGAATAATATGAGACCACCTCAATTCCAATTTTTGTAGTTTCGTTTTATAAACTAAAGTAGTGATAAAACAAGAAACTAAAAGATTCAATTGCAAGACCTAAAGATATACCTTCAAGCACTCACCTCCTTGGCAACATTGCCAGAAAAGAGCTTGATGTCTACTACGCAACTTGTTCTTGTAGACTCGTGTTGGGCCTCCAAGCGTAGAGTTTTGTAGGAGAGTAGCAACTTTCCCTCAAGTGGATGACCTAAGGTTTATCAATCTATGGGAGGTATAGGATGAAGATGGTCTCTCTCAAACAACCCTGCAACCAAATAACAAAAAGTCTCTTGTGTCCCCAACACACCAAATACAGTGATAATTTGCATACGTGTAGTAGATCGGCAAAGAGATGGTGATACAAGCATAGTAATAATGGTAGATATTGATTTTTGTAATAGTAACAGTAAAAAACAGCAAGGTAGCAAGTAACAAAAGTGACCACCAACGGTATTGCAATGCCTGAAAATGAGGCCTAGGTTCCGTACTTTCGCTAGTGTAATCTCTCAACAATGCTAATATAATTGGATCATATAACCATCCCTCAATGTGCAATGAAGAATCAAGCGGAGAACATAAGAAGAAATTGTTGTAGGGTACGAAACCACCTCGAAGCTATTATTTCTGATTGGTCTATCTAAGAGTTCGTACGAAAATAACACCAAGCTATTCTTTCCGATCGATCTATCAAGAGTTCGCAATAAAATAACACCAAGTTATTATCTCCGGTTGGTCTATCAAGAGTTCATACTAAAATAACACGAAAAAAATTTCAAATTCATAATACTCAATCCAACACAAAGAACCTCAAAGAGTGCCACCAGATTTCTACCAAAGAAACAAACACGAGAACATGCATCAACCCCTATGCATAGATTGCCACAATGTCACCTCGGGAATCCGCGAGTTGAGTGCCAAAATACATATCAAGTGAAAAAATATGATACCCCATTGTCACCACAAGTATTCATAGAAAGATATACATCAAGTGTTGTCAAATCTATAGAAGTATTCAATCCGATAAGAACGAAATCTCAAAGGGAAAACTCAATTCATAACAACAAGATAGAGTGGGGAAAACACCATATGATCCAACTATATTAACAAAGCACGCGATACATAAAGATCGTGACATCTCAAGAACACGAGAGAGAGAGAGACATTAAACACATATCTACTAGTACAAACCCTCAGCCCTGAGGGTGGACTACTCCTTCCTCATCATGGTGGCCGCCGATATGATGAAGATGGCCACCAGTGATGATTTCCCCCCTCCGGTAGGGTGCTGGAATAGGGTCTAGATTGGTTTTTCATGGCTATGGAGGCTGGTGTCGGCGGAACTTCTGATCTAAGGTTATTTCTGGAGATTTCTATATTTATAGGATTTATTGGCATCAGTTTCACGCGAAGATGGGCCTCAAGGTGAGCACGATACACCTGCACATGAGCAAGGGCCCAGGCGCGCCCTAGTGTATCTTTCTCATCTCCTTCACCTTCTTCTCCCCCCACAAAGCATCTAGTGCCTATTTGAAAGGATCGATATGGACCTAGAGGGGTGTCGGTGTCAAAACCGGTGGATCTCGGGTAGGGGTCCCGAACTGTGCGTCTAAGGCGGATGGTAACAGGAGGCAGGGGCCACGATGTTTACCCAGGTTCGGGCCCTCTTGATGGAGGTCAAACCCTACGTCCTGCTTGATTGTTCTTGATGATATGAGTATTACAAGAGTTGATCTACCACGAGATCAGAGAGGCTAAACCCTAGAAGCTAGCCTATGGTATGATTGTATGTTGTCCTACGGACTAAAACCCTCCGGTTTATATAGACACCGGAGGGGGATAGGGTTACATAAGGTCGGTTACAAAGGAGGAGATATACATATCCGTATTGCCTAGCTTGCTTTCCAGGCCAAGTAGAATCCCATCCGGACACGGGACAAAGTCTTCAATCTTGTATCTTCATAGGCAAATAGTCCGGCTGTCCGGAGACCCCCTAATCCAGGACTCCCTCAGTAGCCCCTAAACCAGGCTTCAATGACGATGAGTCTGGCGCGCAGTGTTGTCTTCGGCATTGCAAGGGGGGTTCCTCCTCCAAATTCACAATGGAAGAGTTTGAGTACAAGGATAGTGTCCGACCCTACAAAATAAGTTCCACATACCACCGTAGAGAGAATAATATTTCCACAAATCTAATCTGCTGACAGGTTTTGGCAGCATGACATCATGCCATGGCCCGGTAATTATTTGAACCGTTTTTCTTTTACCAGCCCCACACATAACGCGAGGCGGTTTCCTTGACACATCTTGTCAAAGCAGAGATCGTGTTCCCCTTATCACGGGATTCTCATCAATACAAACGTGGGTAACCCAACCGTGCCTATTGGTATGACTCCTAGATCTTAGGTAAGTCTCAAACGGCCACGAGGAGGACGCCTGATATTCACCATCTTTATAAAGGGGACAAGGCTTTTTCTTTTTTCCCGCCCACGCTCAATCGAATCCTTCCCCCGCCTCGAGCTCGAACACCCAAAGCTCAGGTCAGGTGCTTGAGACCTTCAATCATGTCCGGATCAAGCCTTCAAGGCCGGTGGATGCCTTCCTCCATCACGGAGGAGGACATCAAGAAGTTGAGGGAGGCCAGATACCTGACCGCCGAAATTTCGCATAGGCTGCCCGCCCGAGGGCGGGTCGTCCCTACTCCCGAACCCAACGAGAGCATTGGGTTCGTCTCCTACTTCCTGCGAGGACTAGGCCCCACTCTGGATCCCTTCATTAGGGGTCTTATGTTCTATTACGGGCTGGATTTTCACGATCTAGCCCCGGATTCCCTTCTTCACATCTCTTCATTTATTGTCATATGTGAGGCCTTCCTCCACATTACCCCTCATTTCGGCCTGTGGCTGAAGACCTTCAATGTGAAGCCGAAGACGGTCGAAGGGCAGTACGCATCACGTGGGGGTGCTTTAATAAGCAAAATTGTTGACACTCCATGGCCAACGGGTTCCTTTCCAAAGGTGTCCCGATTGTGGCAACGGGAGTGGTTTTACGTCACAGCTCCCCGAAGCGCCAAATGGGTAGCTGCCCCCACCTTTCGCTCGGGCCGCTCACCACAACTGATGTCATGGATCAGCAGGGGGCTGAGCTGGGGTCCAGCCAAGGACGTGCCAATACTGTAGAGCCGTATCTGATATCTCTTCGAGGGAGATTTCAATCTGGATATGGTAATGCAAGTTATGCTGGTTCGTCGAGTCCAGCCTTGCAAACGCCGACCCCTCCACATGTGGGAATTCAACCCGGAAGGACCATGCACTATTCAGCATATCATCGGCATGACGCACGAGGAGATGTACATGTCGTTCTTCGAACCCCAAATTGAGTGTCCGGACTCCAGGGTCTGTGGTTCCATCGTACCGCCCCGCTGCCCAAGTAAGTAATCCCATGGCCGAATACACTGTCCTTTTATTTATCATGACATCACTCTGAAGAATCGCTCTTTGACCAGGACTGGATAACAAAGGCGAAGATGATTCGGTGTTCGGCCCCCCTTCCTAAGGCTTGGATAATCCGGTGCTGGAAAAGATGCTCGAGCCTGCGCCTTGTCTAGTGCCCTCAAAGCAAGATGAAGGGGGGAATAAAGAGGGCGAAAGAAGGCCTCCTTCACTACCTATTCCAATCGAGGGAATGAGCGCCTCCACGAGGGAGGATAACTAAGGGGAAGAATCTGACATTCTCTCTCCCCCGGGAAGGAAGATGACTACCTCTGAAGATCCGGAAACTAAGGTTTCCAAACGGGATAAGAAATCTCAGCCAGAGGGTCCTGCCTCGGAGGGTATTCTTGCCGCACAATGTCCGCACGGGGATCAGCCCTCTACCGAGCTGTAAGTAATCAAAAAGTAATTAATAGTGAAGATATCCTACCTTACTTCCGAAGACAATAACCAATGCTTATAAATTGTAGTCCGGATCGCAGCCCTTCCCAATAGAGTTCATCTTCGGGGGATCTTCTTCAGGAGATGATGGAGAGTGAAATGCCTCCCCTGGACTCCCCCGCTCAAGAAGCGGGCGACCTTGAAGTGTCGTCGTGAAGGGTATCTCCGGATCCACTAGGGCCAGAGGATAACCCTTTGGCTGCCCGGAATCTCCAGTATCTGGCTCTTAAGGAGAGCGACAGCAAGGGTCCGTACAGTGTGCGGTCAGACGCGCTGAAGGATCTTCTGAGGCAAGCTGCCCTCTCGGAAGCATATCGTACGCTAATGTGTACGGTAATTGAAAGGATTTCATCCGCTGAAAGCGGGTTGCATGAAGCTTTTATGAGTCTGCTGAAAGGCTTCGAGGTACGTGAAATAATGTATGCTTTTAACAGTGCCGCATATGTTAGGTATGCCCATGCAGATAGTAGCCCCTGAGACTCTGGTTGTCATCAAAAACGGCGAAAAACAGAGGATCATAGTCCCAGGTAATAACCAGACTACCTTTATGTGCAGGTGGTTGAAGCTCCGGTGGCTAGCCGGACTGATGGGTTTGCCGAACTAAAGCGGCAACTGGATGCGGCAGATGCCGACATCGTGCTTCTCAATAAGCGGCTTGACGAGGCATAGGGTGAGTGATTTTTCTAGCGATCGTCACATAATAAGAGCAGCATGATGCCAGTATCTTTAATATGTTGTGACTGCAGATGGAGCTGCCACCGTGGAGACCCTTCGGGCGGAGCTTGCCCGAGCCAAGCAACAAGCAAGGAGTAGCAATGCGGCCGCTTTAAAGGCAGCCGAAGAGTTAAGGGCAGAATAGGCCACGCATTGCGAGAGCAAGGAAAAAATAGCCAAGATGGCTGTAGAGTTAAAAGATGCTGCTGACCGTTACTAGCTTCTTGAAGAATAAAATCGGGAGAAGGCGACGGACCTGGAGAAGGCCCGGGTGGCTGCCAAGGAAGCCCGCTCCAAAATTAGAACGACGAAGGAGGAGCTGAATCAAGCTACAGATATCGTGTCTGGGAAGCCCTTCTTGTTGCGGACTAAGTTCGGAGATCCGAAGTATGCTCCTCTGGACCGGTTGTGGAGTTCTGCAGACGCGTACATGGATTTGGCTGCAAGTGCTGCTGATGCAGCCGAGTACTTCAAGGATCACAGAGGTCCCGAAGTGGAAAAGCTGTTCTGGTCATAGTTTCACACTCCAGTCCGTCCGCTGCTGCTGAATGAGCGATTGACTGGTTGGGCCGAGCTCCATAGGTTGTCCGGACTTGCCATGAGGTCCATTGTGGATCACCTGTGGCCGGGAGTGCCAAGGCCGAATAGCTACTTTAGCTTAGTGCAACAATTCCTTGATGTTGTGCCATGCATCGATGCTGTAAAGAGATCGGCATGCATAGAAGATGCGCGGATGGCCCTTGCTCATGTCAAAACATACTGGGCGGAGATGGAGGCTACCACTGTTGTGGCACAGGGTTCGGCCATAGGCCGAGTGGCTACCAGCACTATTTTAAAGAAGTCCTTGAAGGCGCTCGTTCGAAAGAGGCTCGGTGCTCGAAGAATATTATTTTCCAGTGACATGTAGTCCCATTGTACAAACAATGTTTTTCTGAATTAATCAAGGCTGTATTTATACTTTTTCCCAAAAGTACTATGATGCCTCCTATGCGGGCGTTTATGTATATATGTATATAACCTGAAAGTTTGCAGTCGTCGGCTTCCGCCCCCACGCATATAATGCGGGGGTGTTCGCAAAAGATGCATATTCACACTTGATTCGACGTCTTGGTCCGTTAAGGAGGTGATAGCATAGCGAACGAGACAATCGGACTATATTGCTTTAACACTTTCACTTAGCCATATGAGTTTGACAGTGGGGCTACTATATAGCCCCTGGTACTTCTGCGCTCGTTCAAATACGGGGCGTGTACGTACATGACCAGGAAACGGCCCTTTGTTAATGTGGAGGAACCCCGAAGATTCTGATTAGTCATCGAGTGGTTGACCAGTCTCTTCCTGTATCATGACAGTCAGTTTTCAGCTTTCTCTGCCGAGTTGCTCATCCGGATGAACCAGGGCACAATTGCAGTAGTTCTCCGAGTGCTACCTTAGCCTATATAACGGAACGTAAGGTACCAAAACGTGGGAGCCGGGCAAACCCAACATTTGACCAAAGACATGATTCAGAGCTGATGCATATAGGGCCAAACTCACAATGCCGAACACTCCCTAAGGTGTTTGGTCTTTATAACATATACCAGGCTAAACAATGCCCTTTATAAGAAACCCCATGTGTCCAGGTACATGCAAAATCCTGGCGTGGCCACATGCCAATAGCGCCGACATCCTTTCTCGGTTGTGTGGAGTATCCGGAGGATGTGAGCAACAAGAGACAGTAAAATAGGTTTACGCATGGCCTTAATCTAAAAAGAAACGCTTGGGTGGGTCCCTGCTGCACGTCTACGCCTGTGTCTCCGTTGTGCCGTGTCCTGGATGGGTGTAGCACGATTGTCACCTGCAAAAAGAAAGAACTTAGGTGAAAGTTGCCGTGCCACAAAGAAGAGTGAATTATCAAAATTCCAGAGAGGCCTAGTTGAGCCGGGCTGGCCCTGATTACACGCAGGAAGCCCCTGGTATTGTTTTATGAGGGTTCTAAAACCAATCTCATGCATGTATGATGGAACGCCGGACTCGTCTAACCATGTCCGTGGTCTTGATGACCTGCCATTTTTTCTGGTTGGTGAGGTCGTCTAGTGTGCGGCTGTTAGAGCCACCGCGTCCTCTTCCGTACGTAAAGAACGGTAGGTATTTCCGCTAACTGTAATGACGCCTCCTGACCGGGCATCTTGAGCTTGAGAAAAGCATAATGCAGTATTGTGTTAAAATGAGCGAAAGCCGCCCTTCCGAGTAGTGCTTGAAAATCACTTCGGAATGGGCGATGTGAAAAGTTAATATTTCGCTTCGGAAGTTATCGGGAGAATCGAATACCACCTTTAGTAGTAGAGAGCCCGTGCAGTGGGCCTCTTGGCCTGGTATTACTCCCTTGAAGGTAGTATTACTGTGGCTTATTTGTGTCGGGTCTATACCCATTTTGCGGACTGTGTCCTGATATATCAGATTTAGATCACTTCCGCCGTCCATGAGGACCCATGTGAAATGGTACCCATTTATTATTGGGTCTAACACCAAGGCCGTCAGTCCTTCGCGCCGGATATGTATATCATGATCCCTGCGATCGAAAGTGATCGGGTGGGCCGACCAGGGGTGACGGGCTCTATGGCGCGTGTGCATCGGAGTGCGTGATTGCTTCTCCTCTTTGTCACCTGGATCACGTTTACTGTTTTAACCTCTGGTGGGAACTTTTTCTGTCCTCCGGCGCTTTGCTGGCGAGGTTCATCCTCGTCTTCGCTTGGTGTCTCTTCCCCTTTGTGTTTGGTGTTTAGCTTAGCGGCCTGCTTGAAGACCCAACATTCTCTGTGGGTATGATTTGTAGGTTTGTCTAGGGTGCCGTGAATCTGGCAGAGTTTGTCAATAATTTTGTTTAGGCCAGATTGTTCTTCTCTACTGCCTTTGAAAGGCTTTTTCCGCTGACCTGGTCGAGAGCCCCTGAATCCGGCGTTTACCGCCATGTTATCTGGGCTACCTTCTTTATTTCGACGCTTGTTTTTGTTGCGTCGTGGTTTACCATTGCCACCCTAACTTCGGATGTGCTTGGGTTGCTCGTGCTGCTATGGGCCAACCAGCTGTCCTCACCCGCACAAAAGCGGGTCATGAGGCTTGTTAGGGCTGCCATTGATCTTGGTTTTTCTTGACCGAGGTGTCTGGCGAACCATTCGTCTCGGACGCTGTGTTTGAAAGTTGCTAAGGCTTCGACGTTCGGACAGTCAACAATTTGGTTCTTCTTGGTGAGGAACCTGTTCCAAAGCTTTCGGGCGGACTCTCCGGACTATTGTATTATATGACTTAAATCGTCTGCATCCGAAGGTCGGACATAAGTCCCTTGAAAATTGGCCCAGAAAGCGTCCTCGAGCTCCTCCCAACTTCCAATTGAGTTTTCGGGGAGGCTTTTCAGCCAGTGCCTAGCTGGCCCTTTAAGCTTGACGGGTAAGTATTTAATGGCATGGAGATCGTCTCCACGAGCCATATGGATGTGGAGGATGAAGTCCTCTATCCAGACTCCAGGGTCTGTGGTTCCGTCGTACGCCTCTATGTTCACCGGTTTGAATCCCTCTGGGAATTTGTGATCCAGCACCTCATTAGTGAAGCGGCACCCCTGTATTGGGATGTGCCATGGTGTTCAGACGGTTGTAGTATTCGGTGGTGGTTGTGTACCGTAGCGCGCTTCCTAGATCCATAGATAGATCTGGTCGCGCCGAATTTTTTACGCAAATTCTCACGTAGATCGTGTGTTGACTTATGCGTGACTTTGTTAGGCGGTCTATCGCGTTCACAGGGTGGTGGATCCGGCCGGTTGGCCGTATCGCTTTTCGGCTGTAGGGCACTAAGGCCTCATCGTTGAGTTGCGGTAATAGCTTGCGCTTTGGATAGCTATTTGGATGGTAACTTCCACCATAGTTTGTTACTTTGTTCCACTTGTTGTTGAGCCTATTTTATGTGACCTTGAGCCGTTGCTTCTATTTCTTCAGGCTTCTCGATGTGGCAATAAGCCTTCTGCGGAGGTTCTTTTGCTCCAAGTGTGTTTCTGGGATGATGGGTGCATCTTCGTCCGGACTGTTTTCTTCCCTAGACGGGGATCAATGAGGCTTATCTTTGGCGTCATTGTGTTCGGACGTCGGATCCGTACTATGTTTGCAGTTTGCGTCTTGATCGTGTTCTGCCACCGGGGTGCTGCAGTTGTCGTCTCTTCCAGAGTCGCGTGAACTATTATTATTGCTGTTCTTGCTATGGCGGGACTTATAGCAGCGTCGTTGACGTCGGTGCTTGGGTTGCTTCTTGGAGGTGTCATCCTCCGCTGTCTTATCGCTGTTGGCTTCTCTGGGGGTGTCCACCATGGATACGTCATGTGATGAAGTAGCGGTCCAGTGCCTTGTGGGAGGTGGTTACTGTTCGTCTCCTGCATCGTCTTCCATACCGTTGATGTCGTCGGAGTCGAAGTCGAGCATGTCGGTTAAGTCATCGACAGTGGCTACTAAGTGGGTGGTGGGTGGGCAGTGAATTTCCTCGTCGTCCGCATCCCATTCTAGCCGGACATAGTTCGGCCAGGGTTCTCCGAACAGGGAGAGAGACCTTAATGAATTTAGCACATCTCCAAAAGGTGAGTGCTGAAAGATATCCGCGGAGGTGAACTCCATGATCAGTGCCCCGTCTGTTTCGACAGGCATAGATGTAGGCGGCTCGGAGTCCATGGCCGGGGATAAATCTAGTGGTTTGGCGACACGGCTCTCGTACGGGGTGAAGTCAGTATCTGGCTCTATCGCCACTGAGAGTGTGGCCTCCATGGCAGGGTCCATCCCTCCGCTCTCGGATGGCGCAACTTGCTCCGAATTAAAGGCCAAAGTAGCTGCGGATGCGATCTCCCGAACACTGTCCGACGATAGAGTTACGTCTTGCTCGTCGTGACTGCGCAGCGCATCCGACATGGGCTCGAATCCATCGAAGATCAAGTCTCCGCGGATATCGTCCGTGTAGTTCAAGTTTCCAAATCTGACCTGATGGCCAGGGGCGTAGCTCTCAATCTTTTCTAGATGGTCGAGCGCATTGGCCCGCAGTGCAAAGCCTCCGAATATGAAAATCTGTCCGGGAAGGAAAGCCTCACCCTGGACAGCCTCGCTAGCGATGATCGAAGGAGCCATCAAGCCTTATGGTGACGACATAGTGGAACTCTCAATGAAAGCACCAATGTCGGTGTCAAAACCGGCGGCTCTCGGGTAGGGGGTCCCGAACTGTGCGTCTAAGGCGGATGGTAACAGGAGGCAGGGGACACAATGATTACCCAGGTTCGGGCCCTCTTGATGGAGGTAAAACCCTACGTCCTTCTTGATTGTTCTTGATGATATGAGTATTACAAGAGTTGATCTACCATGAGATCAAAGAGGCAAAACCCTAGAAGCTAGCCTATGGTATGATTGTATGTTGTCCTACGGACTAAAACCCTCTGGTTTATATAGACACCGGAGGGGGCTAGGGTTACATAAGGTCGGTTACAAAGGAGGAGATATACATATCCGTATTGCCTAGCCTGCTTTCCACGCCAAGTAGAGTCCCATCCGAACACGGGACGAAGTCTTCAATCTTGTATCTTCATAGTCCAACAGTCCGGCCAAAGGAGATAGTCCGGCTGTCCGGAGACCCCCTAATCCAGGACTCCCTCAAGGGGGTGAATTGGTACAATTACAAATTTTAATTCTTACTTAGCAATTTTTAGGCAATAATGCGGAATATGAAGGTGAGCCTAACAATTGCCAGTATGATACTAAGAGCTAAGTAAGGTAAACAAGTACCACAAGTATATGAGTAAGCAAGCACAAAATAAGACAAGTAAAGACTAAGAGACAAGTAACCACAAGTAGGGAGCTAGTACTAGTAATAACCGCAACTCCGAGAGACGAGGATACGTGCCAATGTTCACTTCCTTGGAGGGAAGCTACATCGCCGTTTAGAGAGGTGGGTGTCGGTGTCAAAACCGGCGGATCTCGGTTAGGGGGTCCCGAACTGTGCGTCTAGGCCGGATGGTAACAGGAGACAAGGGACACGAAGTTTTACCCAGGTTCGGGCCCTCTTGATGGAGGTAAAACCCTAACTCCTGCTTGATTAATATTGATGATATGGGTAGTACAAGAGTAGATCTACCACGAGATCGAAGAGGCTAAACACTAGAAGCTAGCCTATGGTATGATCGTTGATGTGTATGTCGTCCTATGGACTAAAACCCTCCGGTTTGTATAGACACCGGATAGGGTTAGGGTTACATAGAGTCGGTTACAATGGTAGGAGATCTTCATATCCGCATCGCCAAGTTTGCCTTCCACGCCAAGGAAAGTCCCCCCGGACGCGGGAAGGAGTCTTCAATCTTGTATCTTCATAGTCCAGGAGTCCGGCCGAAGGTACAGTTCGGCTATCCGAACACCCCCTAATCCAGGACTCCCTCAGTAGCCCCCGAACCAGGCTTCAATGACGATGAGTCCGGCGCGTAGATTGTCTTCGGCATTGCAAGGCGGGTTCTCCTCCAAATTCCGTGCACCTGTTTGAATAAAGTCCGGTTTCTTGTAGATGTTGCGCTCCTCGGCTTCTACACCCAATAATGGCCGCTTCCCACACGTCAAACGAATATGAATAGTCTGAGTGTTTTTACATTCACACCCCTAGCCGCGTAAACAAGCCGCCCTATTTAAGGGGACGAGGATTTAGATCCAATCCACACCTCCTCCCTTCCACGAGTGTTCATCAGAGCGCATTCGACAAAGGTCCATTCCACCATGGCCAGCCGTCGCAACTCCTCCCCTCGCCCTTCCAGCCCTAAGCCTGGATATTGGGAGAGATGTTCAACCCCGCATAGCGAGCTAGTGATGCTCTAGACCAAGGGATTTCTCCCCCTGGCCTCTATGGTCCCAGTTCGAGCCGGTCTTGCCGTCTACAACGGTGGAGAGCTAGTGATGCTCTAGACCAAAGGAGAGCGGGTGTGCCTTGTCCCTTACTTAATAAGGTGGCTCGGATTTCCAATCCACCCGTTTCTCCGGGGGCTGCTGGAGTTCTACGGCCTCCAGCTACATCATCTCACGCCTGCCTCAATATTGCACATTGCGGGCTTTGTGGCCCTCTGTGAGCTGTTCTTGGGTGTTGAAGCTCATTTCGGCCTATGGAAGGAGCTGTTTTGCCTCGTGCCCCGTTCCAAGATATCTGTCCGGAGCCGAAGTGTGGCGCATCGGCGGGACCGGATATCTGTCCGGAACCCCAAAGAAGGCGTTCGAAGACTGGCCCTCGGAATGGTTCTATATAGAAGACGTCCCGCTGCCGGATCCTGTCCAGATCGGCCTCCCTGAATTCAACGGTGCTCCCTTAAAGAAGCGCTTGAGCTGGTGCCCACGGAGCCCTCAAAGGGAAAGTGACAGGGACATCATTTACCTGATGGGCCGAATAAGATTGTTAGCTCATTCTGGACTAACCATGATCAGGGTCATGGCCGCATGCATCATGCGAGGGGTGCAGCCGCTATAGTATAGAAGCCACCCCATGTGGGATTTCAACGGGGAGGATGACACCACCCGCTACGGCCGTAGGGGGCCAGATTCGGCTACGACTCTAATAAAGACCTTGTCCACTTTGTACAAGAGAGAAGAGGAGGATTTTCTCCGCGTCGACCCAAAGGGTGGATTTTCCATGTACAATCCTCCAAGTTGGGTGAGTGGTCACGTCTTGCCCATCCGTTTTATATCCCCATTGTTAAATCTTCAATCTTAGTGATTTCGACGCAGGAACTGCGCCAAGCCGTCAAAGACATAAACAGCCCTCCTCCACAACCCGAGGACCCAGAACAGTCCCTCGACCCGGACTCTCAAGAGGATCCGGACCTTTCGGTGGATCTGATTGATGGAGTGTTCCATCAATTGAGCAAGGACAATGCCCTGGTGGCCATTACGGCTAATTATCCAGGGCTAATTCCGGCCTTCCAGAAACGGGAGGCCGAACCTACGGCGACAAGCCAACAAGGGGCCGCAGGGCCCCGTGGGCAGAAAAGAGGTGTAGTCTGGACCAGGGTGTCAGCGCAAAGGTATGGCGCACCCCCTTATTCCAGGTGTTATACCTTCAAGGCATATTAACACTTGTGCTCTCTTCAGGACAAAGAGACCTCGCCGAACTATATTCGGAGAGACCACCAATCGCGCCTCCACCAACCAGGCTCCAAAGCCTGGCCCGGAAGCGGGGCCGAACAGAAGGCGCGCGCCGGACGCTCCTCCGATGGATGATGTTGATGGATTGTCTGCCACCAACTCTGAGGTGCAGAGTGCCATGAACCACAGGCATCGCCAGACAATTCTTCACGACGCTTGTTTCTCCCAAGAGGCGTTAGATGCCTTCAAGTCGGGAGATGCATACCTCGGTGCCGCTCAAGATGGTCTAGCCAGATCCACGGAGCAATATGTAAAAGACATACGGGTAAGAAAATTTTGGTAATTATATATATATATATACCAGTAGCCCCCGAGACTTGAAACAGTTAGAATAACTGATTTAAGGATCATTTGTGATGCAGGTTCTTATGGAAAAGAATTCCCTACTGTCCAAGGAGCTAGAAGAGTGCAAAGCCCAACTTGAGGCCGTACTAGCCGCGGCAGGGGAGCCTAAGGAGACCCCCTCTGGTAATATACACTTCGAAAGATAGGTATTTTGTGAAGCACGACTTTGGTGTGAATCTGACAAATAAATTGCACATGGCACCGGATTGAATCCGGAAAGGCAACACCTCCTACGCTAGCTAAAGGCTGGTGAGAGGGTGCTGCTAAAGGTGATGGGGGAGAAGAACAATCTCCAAGATGCCAACACCAAGCTGGACATCGAGCTGAAAGATGTTCGTGCCCAGCTGTCAGACTCCGTGAAGGAGAATCAACGGCTTCGGCGCGGCATATTTAGTAAGTTCTTGAACGAACCTTTTGAAAGAAAGTTCGGTGGGGAAGTCGACTAACAGAGCAATGTCTGTAGGTATGCTAACAGGTCGTCCTGCAGAGGAGATGCCCGGTTCGACGGGTGACCTTCTTCCCGAGCTCTCGCAACTGCTCAATCGAGTTCGGCAGGCGATGCGAGGCGTCGCCCAGGCCCTATGGCCATCCGTCTCCATGCCCGAAGGTCTTGGAGAGCTTGCGGAGCAGCTAAAGGGAGCACGACGACGCTTCCGATTGTGGAAGATATAGCCTGCCGTCAAGGCGCTAGGGAGGCCTGGGCCATGGTAAAGACGCGGTACGCAAAGGCTGACCCCAACCACATGGCCGAGGTCGGTCCTGTAGGGCCCGATGGGAAGGAGATCCCTGTAAGCTTAGTATACAGCCAAGTAGAGTTGGCCGCAAAGTATTCCCAGCAGGACTGTAAATTAGACAGCCTGTTAGATGGTATTGAAGAGGAATACAACCAGTCAAAATGACTATGTAATTTAATTAACATTTATAATGCCTTCTAGCCGGATTGTAGATCATTTGTCATGGCCGACCTTTTTGCTTCAGCCTCGGGACCTGACGGTCCGGAGTGTGTCCGAATTCCCATGCGGTTATATAGGAACCAGGGAATGCATGGAGACCAGGCGTAGGGGTCATTAGGGCGTGAACAGACAAGTGCCCGACTAGGTATGTTATATTACATGGTTAGTAAGAAACATCTTCCAGGGAGAATAGTTCCGTTAGGGGTTCCTTTCCCTGGGAGGCATGCCCTAAGGTGCATGTCCAGGCTGCGAAAAGAAACGCAGGAAAAACATCTGGGGGCGTATAGATAAAAATAAAAAGGATCATCTTTAGTTCACTGACCGAATATTCCCTTAAGAACGCTAGCTTTCGGCTTCACCCAGTCTGAGGTACACGTCCGGCTGACCCGGCAGTAACAATCGCAGAGGTGCTCCCTTTACCACCTAGCCGAACAATCGGGAATGTAGGGGTAAGCACAGGAGCCAGGCAACCCAGCTTGGCCAAAACTTAAGTCATATCTATGCATATAATGGTGAATAAAAGGTACATGTGGAAGTGTGACACATGTGTTGGGCATGAAGCCCGCATGAATAAGCTTCTGTTTAAAGAAGCCCTCGGGTTTAATGAGAGCGGATAGCGCATCACTGTATGAGCCTTTAGAGGCTATAAGAGAGAGAGAGAGAGAGAGAGAGAGAAAATATAAAAAATGGACAGAGGAAGGAGACGAACACAGAGTCCGGCGCTAGGCATAGAATCTTCGGAGACGGGCTGGGTTCCATGGGTTTGGCTCGAGTCGGTTATCCGATGCATCACGCAGGTGGTACGCTCCACCAGTCAGGACTTGGTCAATTATGAAGGGACCTTCCCACTTGGGCTTGAGTTTGTCCTTTTTCTTGTCCGGTAGTCGTAGAACTAATTCGCCAACGTTGTAATTTTTGGCCCGTACTTCTCTTCTTTGGTATCTTCGAGCCTGCTGTTGATAGAATGCGGAATGGGATTTTGCCACATCACGCTCCTCCTCCAATGCGTCCAAGTTGTCTTGCCGATCGAGCTCGGCTTCTCTTTCTTCGTACATGCGCACTCGAGGTGAGTCATGAATTATGTTGCAAGGCAAAACTGCCTCTGCGCCATACACCATAAAGAATGGTGTGTATCCGGTGGTGCGATTCGGCGTGGTCCGCAGCCCCCAGAGTACGGAGTCGAGCTCCTCTACCCAGTGCGTGTTAGATTCCTTGAGGGACCGCACTAATCTGGGTTTGATGCCGCTCATGATAAGACCATTTGCATGTTCGACCTGGCCGTTAGTTTGTGGGTGATAGACGAAAGCATAATCGAGCTTGATGCCCATGTTTTTGCACTAGAGTTTTACCTCGTCAGCCATGAAGTTCGTGCCATTCTCAGTGATGATGCTGTGGGGGACGCCATAACGGTGTACAACCCTGGATATAAAGGCTATCACCGGTCCGGATTCGGCCGTCTTAATAGGCTTGGCTTCTATCCATTTGGTGAACTTATCCACCATGACCAGTAAGTATTTTTGCTTGCAGGTTCCGCCTTTAAGGGGTCCGACCATGTCAAGCCCCCAGACCGCGAAGGGCCAAGTAATGGGGATAGTTTTGAGGGCGGTGGGTGGCATATGGCTTTGGTTTGCAAAGAGCTGGCAACCGGTGCATCGTTGGACTAAGTCCTGAGCGTCTGCCCGGGCCGTCGGCCAATAAAAGCCCGTACGGAAGGCCTTGCTTACAAGGGACCGGGCTGCAGCGTGATGACCGCCGAGTCCGGCATGAATTTCAGCCAGGAGGTTCCGCCCCTCCTCTTCGGAGATGCACCTTTGAAGGACTCCGGTAGTGCTTTTCTTATAAAGCTCTCCCTCGTGGACTTTGTAGGCTTTGGATCGCCGCACTATGCAGCATGCCTCATTTTGTTCCTCGGGGAGTTCCTGCCTAGTAAGGTAGGCGAGGAATGGTTCTGTCCACGGGGTGATGACGGCCATTATTACGTGGGCTGAGGGTGTTATTTCATTGGCAGAGCCTCCGATTGTGTCAAAATGCTCGGTGTCGGGCAGTGCGGTTGGGTCCGGGATGTTATTGTTCGGCTCCCCTTCCGATACGACGGATGGCTTGAACAACCTCTCCAAGAAGATGTTGGGGGGGACTACATCGCGTTTTGCGCCGATGCGTGCCAGGACATCTGCCGCCTGATTATTTTCCCGGGCTATATGGTGAAATTCAAGCCCCTCAAACCGAGCTGACATTTTTAGGACGGTGTTGCGGTAAGCTGCCATTTTTGGATCCTTGGCATCGAAGTCTCCATTTATTTGGGATATTGCGAGGTTCGAGTCCCCACGCACCTCTAGGCATTGGATGCCCATGGATACTGCCATGCGAAGACCATGTAAAAGGGCCTCATATTCGGCTGCACTGTTGGAGTCCGTGTACATAATCTGTAGTACATATTGAACTGTGTCTCCTGTGGGGGACGTCAAAACGATGCCAGCCCCCAGTCCGGCCAACATCTTGGAGCCGTCGAAATGCATGATCCAATTGGAATATGTGCCGTATTCTTTAGGGAGTTCGGCCTCCGTCCATTCTGCGACGAAGTCGGCCAAGACTTGCGACTTGATGGCTCGTCGTGGCTTGTAAGTTATGTCGAATGGGAGGAGCTCAATGGCCCATTTTGCAATCCGGCCCTTTGCATCACGGTTGTTTATAATATCGTTAAGTGGTACTTCCGAGGCTACTGTTATTGAACACTCTTGAAAGTAGTGTCGTAGCTTTCAGGACGCCATGAATACCGCGTACGCAATCATTTGATAATGTGGGTACCGTGATTTGCAGGGAGTCAGGACGGTGTACACATAGTAGACCGGCTTTTGAAGAGGGAATTTGTGTCCGTCCGCTTCTCGTTCGACGACGAGCACTGCGCTTACAACCTGATGTGTTGCTGCAATGTATAATAGCATTGGTTCGCCAATGTTTGGCACGGCCAGGACTGGGTTTGTTGCCAGTATGGCTTTTATTTCGTCGAGTCCAGCCATGGCTGCATCTGTCCATTTGAGGTGTTCGGTGCATCGAAGGAGGCGGTAAAGGGGTAGGGCTTTTTCTCCCAAGCGGGAGATAAAGCGGCTTAGAGCCGCCACGCATCCGGTTAACTTTTGTATTTGTTTGAGGTCCTTTGGGATATCCAGTTGCGACAGAGCTCGGATCTTGGCTAGATTTGCTTCAATTCCTCTATCGGATACAATGAAGCCCAAGAGCTTTCCGGCTGGAACGCCGAAAACACATTTTTCCGGGTTGAGCTTGATGTCGTATGTTCGGAGGTTATCAAATGTGAGCCTCAAATCGTCTACTAGAGATTCAACATGTCTTTTTTTGACGACCACATCATCTACATATGCCTCCACTGTTTTGCCGATCTGGCTTGCTAGACATGTCTGAATCATGCGCTGATATGTTGTGCCGGCATTTTTGAGCCCGAAGGGCGTCGTGTTGAAGCAGAATGGCCCGTATGGTGTGATAAATGCTGTTGCGGCTTGGTTTGGTTCTGCCATCTTGATTTGATGGTAGCCAGAATATGCGTCGAGGAAACACAATGAATTATGTCCTGCGGTAGCGTCGATAATTTGGTCGATGCGGGGGAGGGGGAAGGGATCCTTTGGGCAAGCCTTGTTAAGGTCTTTAAAATCAACACACAGGCGCCAGGATTTGTCCTTCTTTGGTACCATCACCAGGTTTGCTAGCCAGTCCGGATGTTTTATATCTCTGATGAATCCGGCCTCCAATAGCTTTGCTAGCTCCTCTCCCATGGCCTATCTCTTAGGTTCGGAAAAAGGCCGAAGAGCCTGTTTGACACGTTTGAATCCTGCTTGGATATTTAAGCTGTGCTCAGCTAGCCTACATGGGATTCCTGGCATGTCTGAAGGGTGCCAGGCGAAAATGTCCTAGTTCTCTCATAGGAACTCTTGCAATGCGGCGTCGACATCAGGGTTTAACTGTGCCCTAATGGAAGCTATTTTATTGGGGTCCGTTGGATGGACTTGGAATTTGACTATTTCATCTGCCGGTTTAAAGGAGGTGGACTTGGATCTTTTGTCGAGTACCACATCATCCCTGTTCACCGTAGAGCGCAGCGCAGTTAGCTCCTCAGCCGCTAGGGCTTCGGATAGTGCCTCAAGGGCCAGTGCGGCTGTCTTGTTTTCGGCGCGGAGTGCTATGTCCGGATCACTAGCGAGAGTGATGATCCCGTTAGGCCCGGGCATCTTGAACTTCATGTACCCGTAATGGGGTATTGCTTGGAAGATTGTAAATGCTTCCCGCCCTAGCAGAGCGTGATAACCGCTGCTGAACGGAGCCACCTGGAACATGACCTCTTCGGACCTGTAATTATCTGGCGTGCCGAACACCACATCTAGCGTGATTTTTCCTGTACAGCGCGCTTCCCGACTGGGGATTATTCCTTGAAAGGTTGTGCTACTTCGCTCAATGTGGTTCCAGTCTATTTCCATTTTTTGAAGAGTCTCCTCGTAAATGAGGTTCAATCCGCTGCCGCCGTCCATGAGTACCTTGGTAAGACGAAAGCCGTCCACTATTGGACTGAGGACCAATGCGGCTGGTGCTCGGGCTGTTCGGAATTTAGGTTCATCACTTGCGTTAAAGGTAATAGCTGTGTCATTCCATGGGTTTATTGTTGCTACTTGGTAGACTTCGGCAAGGCTGCGGAGTTTCCTTTTTCGCATATTATTTGATGCAAATGTCTCGAAGACTGTTAATACTGTATTGGTGTCTCTCGGGTGGCTTTCTGTGGCCTCCGAAATTAGGAGATTTTCGCCAATTTTGGCCACCTACCGGAGTATCCAACATGCTCTGAGGCTGTGAGTTGGTGTGGCGTCCTCTGTACTGTGAATTTTACAGGGTCCATTAAGCCATCCTTCCAGTACGGTTCCATGCCCTGTAGAGGGTTTTTGTTTTTTAGTGCTTGACCCGGGTGATTGGTGATGATGCACCCTTTTATTTCGGACTGGGTTTATATTCAGGGCCGGATTGTCCCAAAATTTTATTTTGGTTTTCTAGGTGCTTTCCATCGCATAGTAATTTCGTACAATGGACGCCAAGTTAGTGAAGCGTGTAATATCACGGCGACTTATGGCATTGAGTATTCCCTTGTCCATGCAATTTTCGCAGAAGATTTAGATTGCATCTTCCTCACGGCGGTCCCTTAGCCTGTTCTTAACTAAGAGGAAACTGGCCCAGTAATGATGTACTGTTTCGTCGGGGTCTTGCCTGATTTTGGATAGATCGCATATGTTGGGGTGGGTGGGTGGAATTAAATCCGAAGCCTCACCCCATCTAAGGCTCAGAGGCTGAGGAATTTCTGAACTCAACAATTTGGATTCCTGGATGTTGTCTAATGAATCCAGCCCGTCGCCTGACTCTAAGTTCAGGTCTTGAGTGATATCCTCCCCTTCGTGGGTATCCGGCTCGGAGGGATCGGGAGTCCGGACGTAGCGAGTCCTTAAGATAGATGAGGGGTCGCCGCACTGTCCCTCTACCACGACAACGTGATGGGTGACTTGGGGAGAGTTAATCTCTCTCAGATCGGTTTTAGGCCCAATCTGGTCGTAATCCGTAGCGACTCCCAGGGCGGTGAAGCGATCCAAGAGCTCGTTTATGGAGGAAAGCTCTATTGGATCTAACTGGTCGGCGAGTTCCGAGTAGAAATAAAGATTGTTTTCGATGACTCGAGAGGTCATCGTCGGCGCAGAAGTCGAACAGGCGGTCATAAGAAAGCCACCTAACTGGAGGGTTTAGCCGACAGCCAAAGCTCCCTTAGCAACGGTGCCGTCTTTAAAGACGGGGCGAGGCATCCTTCCTAATGGCGACGACACAGAGGAACTCTCAATGAAAGCACCAATGTCGGTGTCAAAACCGGCGGATCGCGGGTAGGGGGTCCCGAACTATGTGTCTAGGCCGGATGGTAACAGGAGACAAGGGACACAATGTTTTACCCAAGTTCGGGCCCTCTCGATGGAGGTAAAGCCCTACGTCCTGCTTGATTAATATTGATGATATGGGTAGTACAAGAGTAGATCTACCATGAGATCGAAGAGGCTAAACCCTAGAAGCTAGCCTATGGTATGATCGTTGATGTGTATGTCGTCCTATGGACTAAAACCCTCCGGCTTATATAGACACCGGATAGGGTTAGGGTTACATAGAGTCGGTTACAATGGTAGGAGATCTTCATATCCGTATCGCCAAGCTTGCCTTCCATGCCAAGGAAAGTCCCCCCCGGATGCGGGACAGAGTCTTCAATCTTGTATCTTTGTAGTCCAGGAGTCCGGCCGAATGTATAGTTCAGCTATCCGAACACCCCCTAATCCAGAACTCCCTCAGTGTGTGTTACCACGAAGGCACACCAACACCACGAAGGCTCACCCTATACTCTCTTTGAGATATCACCACGAAGGCGATTCCCAACCAATAGTGGTAGACCTTGGGTTGGTCTCCAAACCCTCACAAACTTTCCGGGGGTAATCACAATGAACAATTCCTAGCCGGAGTACTCCTACCGCCTAGGAGTCTACAACCTGCAAGAGTAACAAGAACAATGGGGAAAAGCTCAAGACTTGCTCAAATCATGAATTCCTTTGGTGCAAAGAGGGGGAAGGAGTGGATTTATCACTTGACTGGACAACTTCTCACTAATTCTCTCAAATACCTTTGGGATCTAAGATTTGGTGTATGAGTGTGTGAGGGAGAGTGAAATGTGTTCTTGGGGATGTTCAAAGTGAATGGTCAAAGCTCCCACAGGATAGGTGAGAGGCATTTATAGTATCCCTCAATAAGTGGCTGTTGGAGCCACTTGAGTGCAGCAGTTGTTGGACGTCCGAGGCATACCTGTCATCCAACATCTTGGGAGATACTGGACAGCCGACACAATACCGGACGTGCGACAGATATTCTTTTTTTGAATGGTACTGGATGTCTGGAAAAGACCGGTCATCCGACAGTTTGGCTTGGGATAGGAGTAGCAGATTTCTGGTGTACGTCGGTCGTCTGACAGGGACTGGAAGACTAACGTTTTGGCTCTGTTCATGATAGACCAGGTTTCTGGAGAAGACCAGAAATTTGACGTTTTGGCTCTGTGTAAGAAGTAACGGACGTCCGGTGGGTACCGGTCGTCTGATAGGTATTGATCGTCTATGAGTGACAGAGACCAGATGATCAAATGGGAGGATGATTACTGAGCAAGTCCTTCGCGAGACCCCATGTTCCCCTCTTAAAAGTGCGGGATCCTTATACTAAAGAATAAACATAAAGAGCGTAAGCTAGTAGTGTTGTTTCTTCATTCTTGAGAAATATGTATTTTCTATAGTCATGCTCCACACAGACAGGATCCTGAAGGGACTAAACCTGAGATACACTTGACAAACATGTTAGTCCCCTATGTGTAGATTGTCATCTACATCAAAATATGATTTAGGGAATGATTGCACTTTCATTCTCCCCCTTTTTTGTAGTTGATGACAATATACACATAGTAAAAATGATAAGATTGTTCTATACTTAGGACAGATTTGTCGAAGAGCATTTAAAAGCCTAGATGCATAAATATGGAGAGCTCCCTCTCACAGTAATAACCATTATAATCATATGAGCAAAATGTTTTTGGATATGCAAAGCTAACACAAAAAAGGCATCTAATCATGAAGGAACCCATGAAAGCATAATATCATAATATCTCCTCATACATAAAGTTGTAGGTAAAGTCATACACCCACTTAAAAACATAATGGTTCAACAGACATGAATACCATAACATGGTTGGTTCAACATAGCAAAACAAGACCTAAGATAGATAGAACAATAACTAGTTCTACCCCTTTGCATCAAGTACCCAAAAGGGACAAAGAGGACCAGAGAAAAAGTCACAGATCATCATCATCATCGGCATGAGCTCCACTACCACCAGCCTCGTCGAAGAAATCAGCCCACTCAGGCCTAGAAGGAAAGCCAAAATCTGAAGGAGGAGCCGCCGGAAGACGCTCATCATCACTCACATCGGTAGCCCAGAGACACACAGACGAGACATCAAGGCATTCTTGGAGGTGATGATGCGGGTGACAACATCATGGTTTTGTGTGAAGTGGAAGGTAAAAGCCTTTATCATGCCAGAGTGGCCCTTCCCGAGAAAATGGGCAAGACACCCAATAGATGCAGAGTTAGAAGTGCTAGGATGGTACCTAGCAGCAGACCTATGAGCAGGGGCAGACTTGGAGGAACCCTTGGGAGCCCAATTGTTCACCATGTGAGGAGGAATAATCCACTTCTCATGCACATGAGTCCGCTCAAGAGGAAATGGAGCCACACTCTCTATGAGAGCCTGGATGAATGGAGCATGAGGGAAGGCCCGCTTGTACTGAAAGCTAGCAAGACAGATTTCATGCCATAGAAAATGAGGAACATTAATCTTCCCTTTGGGAGACTCATAGAGGCGAGACATGAGATCAATGCAATAACTATTGTAGGATCCCTTGTCACCCATCTTGGGATTGATGGTGTGAATGACACATTGATAAATGATGTGGAAAGGAGATCTCCAAATAGAGACTTGATTCAGGTCCTTCATCTTATCCTCCTTAGAAAGATCATCCAGGTCCTTAAGAAGATAGCTAAAAGCCTCAAGAGCTTTGGGTTTATGGTTTGGGTCATCCTTATGGATCTTGAATCCAATGTCTGGAGGTCATCCGGGTGACAGTCTTGTTAGGACCAAAGAAGCATGTGGCATAAAACTGATGTAAAGCAGCATGGTTAAAATCGTGCTGAAATGCAAATGGAGCAGCAAGACCGGATGACTCAATGAGTTCAATAGCACCTAGGTACTTCACGGGATGAGCCCGAATGTGGTCCAAGTTAATGAAGTGGTGTAGAGAGAGTCCCTTTGGGAGGACAACAGAGGTGTAGATGTCTGCCTGAACATTGGTGCGGAAACGTTGATCTAGAGAGTCTTGAAACACCTCGAATTGATCAACGTCACGACGGAACTTAGGATATGCAGGATTGGCCACTTTGGTGAATTCCTTGAGGGCACGCCCATGAAGCTCAGGAGCCTCAAGAGATATGCGTCGACCATCCGCATTCGGCTGTATCACAGGAGGTGTAGGCATGTAGGTGGCCCATCGAGAACCTAAAGGCCGGATTAGAATAGCCACATACTTAGGGTGCTCCTCATATTCCAACTCCTCTTCATAGTCAGAGCCCAGAGTAGAAGTGGTATCCTCGATCACAGGACGTTTCCCAGCTCGCTTGCGCAGATGTTGATGCTCTTGGGAGTCATCAGACCCACCGTGATGAGAATCTCAAACAAAAAAGACATGGACTTGGGAGATTTTCACAATGAGCCCCTGCTAGAAATGGAGACCATAAAGATGAACAACGGAACGGGTCAAGCAAAAATTACCGTGAGCAGAGACACCCCCGATATTATTGTGAGTAGTGTGTTTGATTTTTGGCATCATCGGGAGAACCACACCGAAGAGATTATCCAAGAGAGAAAAAGGGGATCACAACTAGGCATGGATACGAAACAATGAGAGGAACAGAGGAACGAATGGAGGGAGTACCAAGCCAAATCGATGAAGGAGGGGGATAGATCAACGGAGAGGGAGGAATCCCTTAGGTGGTGTAGCTCCCAGGCGGCGGCGTGGCAGATCAACACCCAGGCAGCGCAGCAGCAGCCACAGACGCGGGGAGGGGTGGAAAGGAAATAGGGCAACTGCCTGGTGAATCCCGTCTGCAAAATTTATATGGGCCGCGGATATTGCCAGACGACCGACATCTATAGGACATTTGGGGACTAATGTGAGTTCCAGGTGACGGATGCCCGGAAAACCTCGGACGTCCGAGGCCTGGGGAATAAGTGGGTTGTGAATGATTTCTGCACAGCGACCGGACAACCGAGTAGTGAAGGACAGCCGAAGGCTGTGAGTCATTGGATGTCCAACAATTGTCAGACGATCGGTGGCAAAAAGTTTGTAAATACAGCACTTAGAAGGTACTAGATGAATCAGAAGGTAAGAACAGGTGAATTATATAAATATATGGGCAACCAGACAGAGGTGATACCACATGATTAGAAACTAGACACACATATTATGGACTCCATGCATTATTGGGCAACCCTCCTATGAGGATAGGCGGCGGCCAAAGGCCACCATGTGTGCGTATGCGTGTCCTGATGCCGCGAAGATGTTATTCTTGGGCTCAAAATCACTACTCTATCATTTAAAAACCCATACACTACAAAAAAATACACTTCCATGATGATTCGTGCTTGTCACAGTAGGTCGCGTTTTTTGTCATGCATGTACATCCATGATGATTTTATGACAGAATCAAGATAGTCATACATGTGCTATCGTAGAAGTGTACCATGACATTACCAAAATTATCATCACGGAAGTGTGCACTTCCATGACGATAAATCGCGCGTCACAGAAGTGCTTTCGTCAAGGGTGACTGACATGTGGCATCCACCGTAACGGAACGCCGTTAAGCTATCGGGTCGAGTTTTGGATCCGATAACCCATTAACAACCCTGACCAATGGGGATTTTCCACGTGTAAAATCATCATTGACTGGAGGAAACACGTGTTGGCTCATCGTTGGGATAGATGTCATCCACTCATTGGACAGAAGGCGCCTATGATACGTCGACACGTGGCACAGCCCAACAGAGGCCCATTCCTGTGAAAAGGTCGGCCCATTTGACTTGGTCAAAAGGTGGCGGGCCGGCCCATGGAAAGCCTGTTAACGGCATGTTTGCATATAACCAATTTATAGCCCGCCAACCCAAGGTCCATTACGCCCTATCCGAATTAGGCCCATTAGCGTCATCTGGGCCATCCAATATGATTCCAGCCCATTTTCACTTCTGGCCCATGTATGGCCCATGACGTTTTTCGGCCCATATGAGGCCCTATGTAACTCTTGGCCTATTAACGGCCCGTGGTGAAACTGGCCCGTAATGAACAGTGTATCACTTTACACCCATTAACGGCCCATGGTGAAACTGGCCCGTAATGAACAGTGTATCACTTTATACCCATTAACGGCCCATTATTCCGTTGGGCCATTTCTAGCCCATGTTATCTTTTGGCCTTCAAAGAGCCCATTTATTCTTGGGCTCATTTCCAGCATTCGTTTACTTACGGCCCGTTACTGTCATTTTCTGCTTGTGGGCCAAATTCAGCCTATGGTTACAGTCGGCCTGTTTGTGGTCCGTTAATACGTTGGGCCGTTTTCATAGCATCATCAAATACGGCCTATTAACGATGACCCATTATGGTCGGCCCATGAACGGACGATTCCAACTCTAGCCCGTTTACGGCCATAGTGCGGCCTGTTATTGGCCCATGTTTGGCTAATCGATCATATGACCCGTATAAGGCCCATTGATGATACGACCCATAGAAGGCCCATTGTTTCTACGGCCCTTAGAAGGCCTACTGTTTCTACGGCCCATAGAAGGCCCACTGTTTCTATGGCCCGTAGGAGGCCCAGTGTCACTACAGTAAATATTAGCCCATGGTTATTGTGGCCTAGTTTTAAAAAATAGGTTATTGTAGCCACTAGCAAACCGCGGAAAAAGAACTGCACTGACTACAAGCAAACAAATAAACAAGACAACAAGGAAATAAATAAGCAAGCAACTTATGCTAGGCTATCACGGCTATTACACATATTACATCCACTGGGCATCAAAGTTCGCCACCAGTGCAAATATAGGGAACAAAGCAGCATATAAACGCCGCAGCAAAACAAGTCCAGAACTGAAACCACTTCAGAAGAGTTCAAGAAACAATATCCTGGGTACCCATAATGCTGGCAAGATGCTTAGCAAGCTTATTAACTTTCTCTTGTTTGGCGCTTAAATCCTCCAGCGCTTGCTGTTGCACAAGAAAGTACGCATCTGAATTCTGCAGGGACTTCCTCAGTCCTTCGGCTTCTTGCCGCAGCATAGCTGACTGATGCCTTTCAGCTTGTAGCTGAGACTGAAGAAGCCGAAGTGATTCAGGCAGCGAGTTCGAAGAGCTTGTGCCAGCGGTACTGGCCAGTAACTCGAACACTACATCAACGCAGGACTGTGGGGTTTTCTCACTGTCTACAAGATCGTTTTTATCACCTTTCTTGGAGACCAACAGGGTTGTCTCACTATCTTGAACCTTATCTGCATTACTTTCTCTACCATTGCATAGTGGGGTGCTCTTCTCCAATATTCTGTTTGCATACTACAAGAGAAACAAGCAGACACATCACAGGTTTAGCTTGTAGTATACGAAACTCATTTTGGTAAACCGGTTCAGTAGTAAGGTGGACAGGATAACAGCATGAAACAAACATATATCTATGTACTATGGTCACTGTATTGTCCATATCATTCTAGTTTATGTTCCCTAATCAAGATAGAGACACAGTTCAACTCATATATTTTTAAGACACAACAGCATAGACAGAATATAAGTGTGAGAAACTACACAGCATTGGCAGCACTTGTAATGTGCATCACATGAGAACATAACTGTTTATACAACTTAAACTGAAATCAACATAGAGCAAGAAGTTAGAACAGCAATCCAGTTAAAGAAATAGGTTTAAAACATACCTGTTGCGCCATTGGAGTTTCAATTGGATCCTTCAAATTCGAAAGTAGTTGGTATGAGTAAATACAGTGATGCAACAGCAAAGGAGTATGGACCATAGCTACGGAATCTGACCTGAGAACAGTTGCTCTTCTGCTTTAAACATGGAGTTTGGGTTAGCTGTGGTGGTCTTCGTGCTTTGGGCACTGCAGTAGCTTTACAAACTGCTCGTGTGGGGGTACTCTGTGGTGGACATGGTGCTTTGTCAACTATAAGTGGGTTACTATCCGCTGGGGTTGCGGTTAGATGGGTTGTAGCTGGTTCTCTGCCCAACGGTGTAAGTGTGCAATCTGGAAGAGTCTCGATTATGTGTGGTGGGGCTAGTTTGTGGGCCAGTACAACCATGGTTCTATCTGCATCGACGGGTAGCACTGTCTTTTGTGAAGAACGGGTTTTTGCTCCCTTAGATACTGCCATCACCCCCTCCAATTCAAATGGCTGATAAACAAGAAAAGAAATTGAACGTACAGACATTGTATGATAGACAGATGTGGTAATTCACATATATGTTGTCTAACCAAACAGGACAGCATGACACAATTTCACATATATGATGCCTAACTAAACAGGATAGCATGACACAGTTTCAGATATATGATGGATAACTTAACAGGATATAATGGCATAATTCAACATATGATGAGTACCTAAACAGGATGACATGACAAAACTATATGATGTCTTTCTAAAATAGGTTGGGATGAAATAATTCACATACATGTTGTCTAAGTATACATGATGGCATGATATAATTGACATAATTGATTCATATACTAAGCAGCTGGCACTCGCATGTATGATCTCTAAACTAAGCAGATAGAATTCAATATTGTGCATATGATGTCTAAACTAAGCAATGCAAGACACCATATGCATCATATGAGAAATATAAACATTGCAACTTAGAGCATACACCTCAGGTGGGATATAGGACTGGTCATCTGTCTCTGAATCCTCCTCTGAGGAGCTCCCTGTAACCATCGAGATATATGCTTCAACAGGTACCATTGCCTGCTCTGAAGACCTTGTTTTCACTCCAGATTTTTCCATAACCGGCTCAAATGGCTGATACACATGAAGAGTAGTTCAATATACGCAGATTGTCGACAAATGGAATACGTAATGAAAAAAAGATGGCATGAGATAATTCACATATATGATGCCTAGCTCCATGGCGGTGCATAATTCACATATATGATAACTGGCTGAAAAACATGGCATTGCATAATTCACATATCTGATATAGAAAGCAAACATGAGGCATTCACACAAATCATATCTAATCTAAGCAGATGTCATGTCAATGCAAGACACCATATGCATGATATGAGCAATATAACCCATCCAAGTTAGAGCATGCACCTCGGGGGGGGGGGAATACGACTGGTCATCTCTCTCTGAATCCTCTTCTGAGGAGCTATCTGTAACCGGCAAGAAATCTACATCAACAGGTAGCACCGAGTGCTCAGAAGACCTTGTTTTCACTTCAGATTTTCCCATGACTGACTTAAATGGCTGATGCACAGGAAGAGTAGATGAATGTATAAACATTGTTGACAAATGGAATACATTATGGAAAAATTTGGCACGATAAAATTCACATATACAATGACTAGCTAAACCGGATGTCATTGCATGATTCACGTATATGATGCTTGGCTAAAGAAGATGGCATTGCATAATTCCCATATACTCCCTCTGTTCCTAAATATTTGTCTTTTTATGGACTACCACATACGGATGTATATAGACATATTTTAGAGTGTAGATTCACTCATTTTGTTCCGTATGTATTCACTTGTTGAAATCTCTAAAAAGACAAATATTTAGGAATGGTGGGAGTATGATATAGAAACCAAACAGGTGGCATTCACACAAAGCATATCTAAACTAAGCTGATGACATATAGATGTATAATGTAAGAAATGCAAGGCGCCATATGCATGATATGACCAACATCAGCATGCCAAGTTAGAGCAAACACCTCAGGTGGTAAACAGGCGTGGTCGGCTCCTTTTGAATCTCCATCTGAACAGTTATCTTCCTCTGGAGTACAATCTAGAAATGCAGGAGGGGGGGCCACTTCACCCACCATGGAGCGGCGTCTGCATGACATTATATTCACACGCAACGGTCTTCTCTTTTTCTCTACATGTTCAGTATGATTGTGTACAATATCTGACATCCATAATAAAAAAATAGTTAGATTTTGTAAGGCCTAAGGGGTGCATTCAAAAATCAAGACTGATGGTAGCAAACGAGTGGATGGATCCAAAACTAATGATAGCAGGTAGATTATAGCTTCAGTTTAAAAAGATAGACAATGGATCATCTATTGTTTGTTGCCCACCCAACATGAACCACATAGAAGACCCCAGATGAACCAGATAGTAGATAGATACTATTCGTTGCTGGCTCGATATGAGACCCATGGGCAATTCAAAACTCAAGATTGAACGATAAACTAGCAGGTAATAATAACCGATGTATAACATAAGCAAGCACGAAAGACTGTGACCTCTCTTCCGAAACTGTGTAGTCCTCAGGTGCATCTGCTCAGTCGATGATGGTAAAGCAGTTGGCGTGGCTGCCGGCAACGGGGAAGATGATCTGAGGCGGCTAAAGGAAGTCTGCAGGGGGATCTCTACTGCAGTGAATGCTTCTGTCGATGGTGCACCTAAGGTGGGGTGGATGACAGCACAGCAGGAGCAGGACATAACTCACAGAGTTTTCTTTGATGCATATCTGAAATTGAAGTAAATCTGTAAGGGCTCCTTGGAATTGGAGGATTCTATAAATGCAAGGACAGGAAAACACAGGAATAGGATAGGAATGCACGTGAAAAATAGAGCATTTGGAAACATAGGATTTCAGTCAACCTGGGTGTTTGGCTCACATGAATTGGAAGAATAGAGGAATGGAGAAACAAAGTGATGCGACGAGTGTACAACCTCTTTGGCATAGCCTTGTGGACCTCAGCATCATTGGGTTGGACGTGGAGGATGGTGATGATGCTGGTGTGACTGTCGGAGGCGTGGAAGATGATCCGAGGCCTCTGGAAACGGCGCCGAGGGTACTGCTCCGCTGTGATGGACAGTTCCATCGTTGGAGCAGCTCCACTAAGGTGTATGGCGACGAGGCTGAAGCATGACAAGACATACAACGTTAATCTAAAGTGGGACCCTAATATCATCTGCAATAGATGATGTAAAATACATCACCAAAAAGTGCTAGATGTAAAACACATCAGCCGCGCCATGGCCGCTCCGACAGATGCTGTAAGTACTGTTCACTCCGAACTTAACTGAAGAAAATGAACTTCACAGTCGAAACTGAATTTTACTGTCGAAACTGATTGAACTAGTAACAGAGCATTGCAATAGATGTTTAGGACGTTCGAGCACTAGTAGCAGAGAAGTAGTGATCTAAATCAGTAGACGCTCGAGCAGGGAACGCACTAGCAAAGAGCAAGTCATGCAGTAGCACCGCGAGCGAGTGCTAAAGCAGCAACTCCTATAGCTGCCGGAGGTCGTGCAACAGCAGCAGCAGCGCAAGCTAGAGCAAGAGCAGAGCAACAGCACGAACGAAAGCAGGAGCAATGCAACAGTGCGACCGACAGCAAGAATAGAGCCACAGCGCGAGCGAGAGCCAGAGCAGCTGCAGCTAGTGCCGCTGTGGAAGTCACTGCCGAGGAAGCAACGACATGGGGGAGAGACGTCGTGGATGATGTGGCCGGCGACGGCGTCGCCGATGGAGACACGCCATGTCTACTCGGTATCGAGCACCGGCAGCCCCGTGATATCGAATAAAAGATAAAATGTAGCGGTGAGTGCAGAACCTCCTTGGTGGCGCCGAGTTGGCTTCGACTTCATTGGAGGAATTGGTGAGGGTGCTGCGATTCCGGTGGGGCGGGTCAAGACGGCACTGTGGGGATTGAGGTGGCATGATAGACGAGGTGAACGTCGGGGCAGCTCCTTGGAGGTGGAGGACAGGGCTACTGATCCGGCGGGACGGCAAGATCGACAAAGGATCCTCATCCGGTGCGGTGGATGAGGGACAGCGAGCTGTTGTGGTGGACGACATAGTCGGGGAAGAGTCTCCGGCTAGGTGGCGGTCGGGAGGCCGACGGAGGAGCGTGGGGTTTCGTGGGTTTTGACGGCCTCGGTGTATAAATGGGGGGCCAAGGGGGAGGGGGAGCCAAGCTTAGGGACGCGCTTGTCCGAAATGTAGGGTAAGTTACCAGCATACCCCCACCGGTTTTGACACCGCGACGTGGAGCTTCATTTCCGGCTGAGGGGTAGAAGGGGCATTTCGCGTGTCTGGGCTGCGGGAGCGATTTTGGATGGGGAGGGAGTTCTCGCGCGCGTCCAAATTTTGGGATAACAAGGCGCGGCGCGGGTTGAAGAAACGGGAGTTTCAAAGCAGGTGAGACAAAAGATACTCGAGCTTGAAAATTTCGGGATAACAAGGTGCGAATTCCTTGTTCGGCAGAACAAACTTAACATGTAAAAAAACAATTCGTACAAGACACAATAGAGTCATGTCCCCTTTTACTATATTTCTATAGATGCCATTGAAAAAACTACAAGAAAAATGTCAAAAAATCAGGAGAACAAGATTACCCTGCACAGTACCAAATCTATTCGCACTTCCCTCAACAACAACAAAAAACAAATCAATTCCCACCAAAGAAAGAGTAATGTCCCTTTTTATATGATTACAGATGCCATGATCTCGAATTTCAATTTTTGAATCCACGTGATGTTGAATTTGAATATATCGTTAGGTGACCTTGTGGTTTATAATTGATGTAGTCGTACATTTTGATCTTCCATCATATATGAACATTTTACTCCACCATGTGAACATATATATTGTCGTCTACCATATGGACTAAATTTGAATCAATTTTCCTTATTTGAATACGATTGTTGTCAAGTTATACAATAATTTAAATATTATCTTGATAACAAAAAACATACATATAGCAATAATCATATTTCACTATGAACTGCATGTACCATACACTCTCCAATTCAAATATTTGTATCAATTTTATGTTGAATTCAAATCATAGTACATTATTGGTCTAGGTAGCGAGATGTTTGGGATAATCTAAACCCTGTTTTCATACGTATAATTTTTGGCTGAATTGGGACAAGTTTTGGTATAAGCCTCTTGCAGAACCAGAGATTCTCTCAACAAGCCTCGTGGTTCCGAGAGGGAACGTGTCACCTTTGTGTGCGAAACGATATACGCTACCTCCCACCTGATTTTATTTATAGAGGCAACATAGAACTATATGAGTGCCCTGTTAAATTTTGGAATTATTTCGGGTTCATTTGGCCTTTTTATACATTAATTGAGCTTCTGGACTTTTAATGTGCATAATCTAAATATGAATTGCATGCACACGCTCCGGTGCACCAAAGTGGGTTGAAAATTCACATGCGTGTCCTTGGTTGAATTTATGGGTCCCATGGAATAAATGAGAATGAAATTCAAACATCTGGGCATCATGACTCGGCCGAGAACATCGAGAAACTTTGATTTTAAATTCATGTAAATCCAAAACTCGCCTGGGAAATAATGAAACTTGGCATGGTGTCATGTCATGGCACTAACATGTTGTGGTAAAAAATTGGGCCGATTTGGAAGCTCATGGTTCTAAGAGGGAACGTGCCACCTTTGAGTGTGAAATGATATACGCTGCCCCCCCCCTTGAGTTTCTTAATAAAGGCAACATAGAACTACATTAGTGCCCTGTTAAATTTTGGAATTATTCCGGGTTCGTTTGTCGTTTTTATACATTAATTGAGTTTCTGGTCATTTAATGTGCATAAGTCAAATTTGAACTACAAGCACATGCTCTTGTGCACTAAAGTTGGTTGAAAAATCACATTTGTGTCCTCGGGTGAATTTCTAGGTCCCATGCAAGAAATGAGAATAAAATTAAAACATCTGGGTATCGTGGCTCGGCCGAGAACAATGAGAAACTTGGTTTTAAAATTCTTGTAAATCCAAAACACGTTTGAAAATCATGAAACTTGGCATGGATGTCATGTCATGGTACTACCATGTTGTGGTAAAAAAATTGACCGAATAGGAACAGATTTTGGTATAAGCTTCTTGCAAACCAAAGCTTCTCTCAAGAAGGCTCGTGTTTCTGAGAGGGGACGTGCCACCTTTGAGTGCGAAACGATATATGTTGGCCCCCTTGAGTTTATTTACAAAGGCAACATACAACTACATGAGTGCCCTGTTAAATTTTCGAAGTATTCCAGCTTCATTTGGCCTTATTTACACATTAATTGAGTTTCTGGTCATTTAATGTGCATAATTCAAATTTGAACTGCAAGCACATGCTCCCGTGCACCAAAGTTGGTTGAAAAATCACATTTGTGTCCTCGGGTGAATTTCTACTCCCTCCTTCCAGTATATAGGTCCTAATGCATTTTTCGAGGCTAACTTTGACCAAGCGTTAGAGCAATAATATATGACATACAACTTACACAAAGCATACCTTCAAATTTGTATGTCAACGGAGCTTCCAATAATATAATTTTCATAGTATACATGTCATGTGCTATTAATCTTGTCAATAGTCAAAGGCTGTCTTGGAAAACACATTAGGCCCTATATAGATGGAAGGAAGGAGTAGATCCCATGCAAAAAATGAGAATAAAATTCAAACATTTGGGCATCGTGGCTCAGTTGAGAACATTGAGAAACTTGGTTTTAAAATCATGAAACTTGGCATGGTGTCATGTCATGGTAGTACCATGCCGTGGTAAAACAAATTGGTCGAATAGGAACAAATTTTGGTATAGGCTTCTTGCAAATCAAAGCTTCTCTCAAGAAGGCTCGTGGTTCTGGGAGGGAACGTGTCACCTTTGTGTGCATAATTCAAATTTGAAATACAAGCTCATGTTCCAGTGCACCAAAGTTGGTTGGAAAATCACATGTGTGTCCTCGGGTAAATTTCTAGGTTCCATGCAAGAAACGGGAACGAAATTCAAAATTCTAGGCGTCGTCGCTGGGTTGGAAACATTGAGAAACTTAGTTTTTTAATTCCTATAAATCCAAAACACGCATGAAAATAATGAAACTTGGCTTGGTGCCATGACATGGCACCAACATGCTGTGGTAAATTTGCAGTCTGATTTGCGAAGGCGCACACATTAACAATCAACAAAGTCATTTTGGAACAAGTGCTGTCATGTTACAATCGGAAACACAAGTATTTATTGAAACCGTGGGCATTCTACTTACTAGTACCATTTACGTGCCGCCACGCGTCCCCGTTTTTTATTAGCTAGGAGGCGCCGTGCAGGGTAGCTATTTGAGTACGAGAGGCGTGCATTCAGACCCGTGCGCGTGCTTATCGGGAGGAGAGCCCTTTGACCTCCATCCGCCATCCACCTCTCTCCCAAGGTCTCCATTAATGGCGCCCGAGCCTCTGTTTAATGGCGTGGCTATGTCTCACTCGACGGAGATTTAAGAGAGAAAAAGGAAAATCTGAAAGCACGGATCTTGATGTAAGATCCGACGGACCTATATAGCATCTACTACGACTTATTAGTAAGACTGGTGAATATATAAGGACGTTTATTATTTTTGTTCAAAGAAGGGATTGCCCCTTCCCATTTTCATTACTAAAAACCACCACAATTCACAAGAAGTTCAGCACAACTCCAGCCTAACACGAAGGACTAAAAGCTACCAGATTGAAATCGCAACATCCCAAGAGGCCAACAAAGGCCAAACATTCGCGCTAGAACCCAACATTTCACAACCGACGACACAATCCACATCCTAAACCGATTATTACATCAAAAGAAACCAGGAAACTGAAGGAAGCCCAGCAGCAACTAGAAGAACAACAACACCAGGGTCACCACAGCAAGAGTTTTCTTCATTCCAGCCTCGCAACATTGATCTTCCACAGAAAGATAAGGACGATTAATTGCCTTACATAATTAGAAAGATAATTAAAAAAGCCACATGCGGCTACGCCCGAAATACACAAGGGCAAAAGAAGAAGGAAGACAAGGATCTGGCTCGCTGATCTCTACTTTATTGATGCATTGCTGCAGGCCGCGGGAACTAGTCTCCGCGGCGAGCAGCGATGAGCTCTTTCGTGTCCTCAAGACGCTGCTTGAGAACATCCACGGATTCCTCCACCAGCCTTTGGCGCTCCTTGCTGCTTATCACCTCCATTTCCACCTTGACGGCGTCGGTCGTGCCTTTGGGCTCCCCCGGCAGGCCGTTCGCCCACAGCTTGGCCACGTAGTGTGACAGTGGGGATGCCCCTGCTCTGATGCAGACGACCGACACAGTGATAGGCGCGCTGATGTCAAGAATGCCACTGACCAAGAAAAACGTGTGGCGGTCCTCCTCTGCGAACAGCAAGAGTTGTGGCTCCGACAGTGGCACTTGCAGCTGGAGCACCTTGCCGTACTGGATCCTGTGCACGGGCATGGGATGTGAAGTGTTGATGTGGTGGTAGAGCGCCAGAGGCGGGCCTTCGTAGCCGTAGACGGGCACGGGGCATTTGTAGGGCGCGAGCGGACAGACGCTCTGGTGATCGGCGAGGTTCTGGTAAGTGACGTAGAGCCCACAGCCTTTGTGTGGGCACTCCACCCTCACCGACGAAAGGAAGGAGTCCACCGCCGTGTTCCGCACATCAAAGCCACCGCCGTGCTCGCACTTCTGGCACTGCTGCTGGTTCTCGGGGTGCTCGATGCAGCAGTCCGCACAGGCTAGGTGCCCTCCGTTGCACTGCAGAAACAATTGAACAACACATCAATCAAGAAACCTGCACCTTGCTCAATCAACCGAACGGACGAGATGTATTCGAACCTCGTACACTGGAGGCGTCAAGGGGCGGAGGCACAAGGGGCAGTGGAGCACGGTGAGGTCCGTCGAGACCTTAGAGAGCTCCATCGTCGGGTTCTGTTCAGTCTACATGATCTCGCCCTCCTCATGCACAACCATCTCTCTACTTGGGCCGGGGTATTACAAAGCTTTACCGTCACATATTTTATACTACTTCAAGGTGCATTAAATCAACACATGTAAGTATCAAAAGGAGAGTCACGGCATGCATGCATGCGTTGTAATTAATGCATCGGCAAACGCAAATTATTGAAATATATCGAGTGCAGTGCTTTGATATGTCGCGTCAATTCATACATCAATGAGAAGTTTGATTATCCTCTCCCTCGCGGACTTAACTGCACCTGCCTTTGGCTGTATGACAGGTTGGCCACACACCTGTCGGGCCCACCCGTCATACACGCAAAGGCAGGAGTGTCCCTCCCTCGCCCATGAGCGTGGTGGCTGGCAAGACTAGGAGAAGCTTTCGCTACACGCTCTCCCTCCCGCACGCGGTGGACATGCAGCAGTTCAATCGGTGTCAAATGGCAGAAGCGTACTGTAGTACTCCTTCAGTGCAGTAGTACTCCATCATTGTTCGACTTCCCAAGAGGCGAAGAGCCAAGCGCAGCCCAGACACTCGTGTCGCAGTTTCATGTGTAGAGTAGTCTAGGATAGCGTGTATCGTGCCTGTAAGCTTAAAATCTTGGGGTCAGCTCCATGCTATGTGGCCGTCTCGATGTTTTAAAAAAATTAAAATAGTCTTCTGGCCCTACCTGACACCCTGGTGATTGTAGTTTGCACGCTCATCTGGTCAAGACAGGAATATATATTTTAAATTCTTTTTTTAGAAAAGGGGGGACTCCCCGGCCTCTGCATCAGAACGATGCATACGTCCACATATATTTTAATTTGTGGTGGGTAAATGTTAGAGGTTGCAGCAAATATATTGTACACTGCGGGTCTTTCAGCCAAGTTTAGAGGCAAGAATGTGGGCCCAGTGCTATGATGTGTTGCATCAACTCATACAACAAGGAAAAGCTTGATTTTACTACACGCCTTCTCCCTCACCCATGCGCGCGGTTGCTCGCAAACGAGGACAGGCTTTTTAGTTCTCTTTTAGTGGGCCCAAGGATAACTAACCCAATTAGAACCTCTCCACCGGGCTAGTTTTTTTAGCTGGGTTAGAGCAAACTAGCTCAAACTAACCCCTCTTGTTTCGATAATTTGAGGCTATTTCAACCCAAACTAGCTCTAACTCATGGATCCAAACAAAGAGGACAGTAGCACATTGTTTTTTATAACCATAGCACCACATTGTTTTCTACTGCTGGTTCACTGGGCTACCGTGGTTCGCACTGCTGGTTCACTGGGCTGCCGTGGTTCGCACTCCTCCGACCTGAGTAGTACTCCCTCCATTCCTAAATATAAGTCTTCGTAGATATTTCACTATGGACCACATACGAATGTATATAGATGCATTTTATGTGTAGATTCACTCATTTTTCTCTGTATGTGGTCCATAGTGAAATCTCTCCAAAGACTTATATTTAGGAAAGGAGGGAGTAGTATAGTACTAGTATATACCACATCATTCTTTGCTCCTTCTTACTACTCCGACATGTGGGAGAGCCAGCATCCGGGTCAATGTGTCATGCACCAGATTAGAGCGCAGAACGGAAGGGGGGCATCACCCTGGTCGGAGCGCCAGTAATTCATGAGTATAGTGAGTGGTCATATCACAAGTCTTTCCAGTAGTAACGCGCCATCAAATCACATAGCCCCACTCGCTCACCCTCCTCGCCTCTCTGTCAAACCGCCTACCCGAAAACTGCCGCGCGTACTACCCGGGAAAAGCCCCGCCCTCAACTTTTAACTACGTGAAAATAGTTCGAGCTTGTTCGTTCTATATAAATACAGTACTTAATGTATGTTTATTCACCCGTGGTGTTGTTCAATGAATGGAGGGGCGGGGAGCACAAGTGAATAATACTATAGTACTACTAGTAGTAAGTAGGAGTCGTACAATAGTCACCTTAAATAGAGATTTTCTTTTCTTTAATGCCACGTACATAAATTGAAACCTTGTTGTGGAGAGAAAAAATATAATCACTCCACTATATATGGACGCAGGGGCCTGAGCACTTGCTTTACTAGGGTTGCTCCCTTTTTTATTTGACTCCAACTTGATATGATGTTGTAGGCTGCCTGGTGTCCCTACCCTTCCTAATCCCAGAACCTTTCAAAGAAAAGCGGCATGGCAGTTGCAGGTGGTTCCTGGCTCGATCAAACGACGGTGAAAGATTGATGATCATTCGCACGTACCAGACGTGTTTTTTCGCGGAATAAAATCACATCCACTGCAAGGTCTTTGAGCAGGATCCCAGCTTCTCCGGGCCTTAGGAATTTTTGACTAGAAGCTGGTAACTAGCCTTGGTACACGCTCTTTGTTTGTCGGACTAAATTATTCGATTAATCAGCAGATAACCGACGGCAAGGATCATGATGGCAGCGCGATTTCGTTCATCAGGCAAAATTGTGTGTACACAGCGTACCATGCGTCTCTGTATGCACCATACCCTGATATGTGCTACCACGCTCTGCAGCCCAAAGTAGGAGAGAGGGTCGCAAGTATCATACTTCGACCTGCTGGCTGGAGTTTCCCCCGTCAGGCACACATTTGGTTCAAGCCGTCAACCAATCTGCATAGCTTAATAAACAGTAACATCTAACTGAGCCAGTTAGTTAGATGCGTACACTTGGTGTAGTAGGATCTTTATTTAGTTTGATGCTTACACTTGTTCTTTTTTGGTAGCCCTTTTGTAATGATGGCTGATGTTTGGTTTGGAAGAGAGAGCTACGTCTTCACTCTTCTCGCCTGCTTACTGCTTCTGTTGCACCCCTAGCCCTTGTTGCTGTTGCTGCTGTTTTCAATGTACAATCAGTAGTATATTTTGTCTGTTGGTTGAATAAATGTGTTGTTATAACGATGAACACTATGTTTTGGAATTCGTTGCATGGTTCGATCCTTTAGTGCCCCATACCGTACGTAGCGCAAACTATTTTTCGTATGGAACACATTTTCCACTTGTTGATAACATGCATCCACTGATGAAGGCCCAATAGAGAAGCCCATAATTAACTAGAAGGGAGGCTCTCACATGAATCCGGCCCAGGTACATGCTCATGGTCCCCTAAACATAAATAAGTAAATAAATAAAGCTAAATGCTCATGCACCGATTCTCTGGGAAAATAGGTAGCCCAGTATTTCTTTTTGAAGAATACCCAAGCTAGGCCTATTTGTTTTCTCCGAATTACTGGGCTGCAAATCTTTCAAGACGAGGAGGGATGCATTCTGGCCTGGCTTAAGAGTATGGTCAATGTCTGTTAAAAGTAATATCAAAAGGGGTTTTTTAATTCCAAAAAATTTATAGCAAATGGGATATAAGTTTCTTTTTTGTTTTTGTTCGTCACTGATATCTTATACGTATTTCATTGGATTTAACATGACATAGTACTAATTTAATTTTAAATTTGTTTTAGTATGGCTATTAATTTTTAGATTAAGAATATATCGCTCCCCAGCAAAAATTTGCGAATTTTCAAAATTTCCCACATATTTAGTTAATTTTTTGACCCTGGTACTGACTAGAAAATGGCCAGCAATTCTAAAAATGGAAACGGGCTACAATAAATTCCATATGAATTAGAAAATGATTAAAAATTATAAAAATAATAGCAAATGGGCTATACACGCCACAGACTTCGAGGCTGACTTGTTTACGCAAGGCTTTGTCAGTGAAGACATGATTCTAGCAGCAGTGACTGTTGGATGTCCATCCAACGGCCAACGTGCTTCTTCAATCTCTGATCTTCGTGATCCAGCCGCCTAAACTAGTGCTGGTGGGACTGCCTGCTCCCTCCTATTATGGCCCGCTGTGATGCCGCGCAGGCTTCCCCGGCCCACCCTACTCCCTCCGCTGGCCTGGCCGCACGCAATCAACTGCCTCCTTATTACGCGAAAAAATGATTTCTCCCACTGACATCTGGGGCGCACCGGTTGGGAGGCGGACCTGTGGGCCTACTAAGTTGACGCGTACGCAGGGCTTGTCAACTTAGTCAATAAACGATTCTAGCAGTAGTAACCGTTGGATTTGAATCGAACGGTCCTGCTGCTTCTTCAATCGCTGCTCTTCTTGCACCAGCCGCCCAAACTAGCGCCGGGGAGACCGCCTGCTCCTGCCTCCAGTGGCCGACTGTGCTGCCGTTGAGGCCTCATCGCCCCCTACTACTCCCGCCGCTAGCCAGGCCCTGCGGCGACAGCAGACTCACACCGCAGCCGAACTAGTGAACCCTCGTACTCCTCTTTGCGTGGGCATCCACTTCCATGTCTTCCCCAGCTCCGCATCGTCCCCTTCCTAGGCCTCGCCTCGTCCACCGCCTTGGTGCTCTTGGGGCGGCGTGGTCAACGTGGTCAATGACATTCCATCGAAAGAGTACTGTACGTGGAGAGGCTGACAGCTGGGTCCACGGCCACAGCCCAATTTTTTTGTGATTTGCCAAGTAAGTCACTTTGTCAGGCCTGTTGGGCTGCAAATCTTTCAAGACGAGTAGAGCTTTCATTCGGCTGGCCGAGAAAATGGCCCATCAGTAATGAGAAATGGGTTGTACATTTTTAAACCACATCAAACCGGCAATTAGTTTCCAATATCTTTTTTTTATTTCGAGATCTTAAATTACATTAATTTTTATGCGTGGAGAATTTGTTGGATTTTATATTGATATACATTTATTTTTAAAATCAATTTGAATGTGAGTCGAAATTTCGGGATTAAAAACAGTTCGGACCGCACCGAAATATGCAAAATTTCGTATAATTTTTTAACCGTGGCCACAATATGGGCTGTAATGTTAATTAAAAGAATATGGGCTCCAAAAAAACCTTAATAATTTGCAAATGGGCTATAAATTATTAGAAATAATGGCAGATGGGATGTATGTTGTTTTCCATAGATTCGAGGCTTTCCTAAAAAAAAGGTTAGCGCACAAGCAGTGACTGTCAAATGGCCATCCAACGGCCGTCGTGCTTCTTCAATCTCTGCTCTTCCTGCTCCAGCGGCTGAAACAAGCGATGTCAGGACAGCCTGCTCCCTCCTCCCCGCGGCCGGCTCTGCTGCCGCGCAGGCCTCACCGCCCCACCATACTCCCATCGCTGGCCTAGCCATCCCTCTACTCACCCACACCTGCTATTATTCTCCAGTGACGGCAGACGAACTAGTAAACCCTCGTATAGTCGTACTCCCCTCCGCGTCGGAAACAACTGCCGAGTCTTCCCTTCCTCCGTGTCGTTCCCTTCCTAGGCCTCGCCGTCGTCCATCGCCCTGGTGCTATCGACGCGGCCTGGTCAACGTGGTCAACGACTGACATGCATCTGAAGTGGAGTGTACGTGGAGAGGCCGACAGCTGGGTCCATGGCCGCATGCAAGGAAATGCCTCCTTATTACGCGCAAAATAATGATTCCTACACCTGACATCAGGGACCCACCGAAAGGGCCTCTGTACTTCACGAAAAAACGTTAGAGCCGCTGACAGCTCGGACCCACCAGCTATATCTTCGCACGCAAGGAAGTGCCTCCTGATTACGCACAAAAAAATGAATACTCCCCCTGTTAGCTAGGACCCAGTATAGTGGCAGGCTGACTTGTGGGCCTACTAAGTTGACGGGTGTCACATCCCTAGTTCTGGTATGACCTATAAGAGGTAGCCATGTGTGTGCATCATGCTTAAATTTCATTTAAAATTGAAATGGGGATTTGTGAAAGCCTCAGAAATCATTTATCGAAATAACCAGATAAATTTTTTTCCAAAAAGGTCTAAGAAAAAGTTCATGATGCTCTCTGAAAATATTGGTCAGAGGTAAAATTCAAACCAATATTTTATTGAGCTCATAAATATTTATTTTGGCCATTTGGAATCAATGCAAAATTATTTGCATTGGATATACATATATATATGAAATAATTTTTTATATATGTCCAATAATTCTGATTTTTATGTGAGGGGCTCTCGGATATTTCAACTAGCTCCTACAATAAATTTCAGAAGAAAATAAATTGATTTAGTATTTTACTAAATCAAAAAACAAATTACAGAAATAGAAAATAAAAACAAAAAAGGAAAAACCTTACCTGGGCTCACCTGAGGCCTGGCACTGTGCGGCCCAGCTGGCCGCGCCAGTCGTCCCCTTCCTCGCGCCTGGAGGACAGGGGCACGCGCTCGCCGCACGCGGCAACGCACCCGGCCACCTCCTGCCTGCTTGTCCCTCCCCCCCTCATCGCTTTGGATGCCCCGCACGACGCCACGTGCCGCCCCGCACCTCTCTCCCTCTCTCTCTCTCTCACTCTCTCCCTCCCCCTCTCTCTCTCTCTCTCTCTCTCTCTCTCGTGGCCTTCCCTCCTCTCCCTCGCTCTCTCCCGCGAACCACGAGCGCTGCCGTCGCCGCCGTTTGCCATTACCGCGCCCACCGCCATGGCTTCGCCCCTCTGACGTGCCCAAGAGCTCCGTGCCGTCTTCCTCGTCCTCTAAGCCAAGCCACGCGCCTCGGGAGGCCCTGGAGCGCCGCCATCGCCATCGTCTTCGTCACCGGCTGCCCGAGATCACCGACGACGCTCCGGCCGCACCAGTGCTTCCCCGAGCTCGCTGACGCCTCCGCAGGATCCGCCGTGAGCTCTACATCGTTTCCCCCTCCTCCCCGTGCTCATTTGCCCCGTCTAGCTAGATTAGCCACCGCACCCACGAGCACCTCGCCACCGTGCAAGTCACCATCGTCGCTTTGGCCCGCTTCCACCCAAACCAAGCGCATCACCGTGCTCCTGGTGATGCCAGGAGGCCGTAGAGGCACTCCACAACCCCTGCCGAGCCTCGTAGCTCGACCCCGCCTGAACCCGCGTGCCGGCCGCCGCCATGAGCTTCGCTCCGGCGAGCTCCAGCCACCCCAGCTCCTCCTACCTGCTCCTCTGGATGCGCGAGAGTTCGGGCTATGCCCCACTGCCCTTAGTCGCCGCCCCCGTTTCTTGTAAAGCGGACACCGCCGCGTCCAGAGGTCGCCGGTGTTAACCTCGCCGGCCCGACATGTGGGCCCGACCTGCCAAGTGATTAGCTTAAGCTAATCACCACTAAGTTGACCTTGAGACACTGACAGTGGGCCCCAGCGCCACTAATTGTAGTTAGATTAGTAAAAACCCTGTTAACTAACTAAGTCACTGACCTGGTCAGCCGCGGTTGACTCGCTGACGTCATGCCACTGTCATGCTGACGCAGTTATTCATTTCTGGAATTAAAATAAATTAGGAAAATCCAGAAAATGATATAAGCTTCAAAAATTCATAGAAATTCAACCGTAGCTCAGGTTGAAATAATGTATATATGAAAAATTATCAGAAAAATGCAATCTATCCATCTGTACCATTTTCATGCATGACAAACCAACTTATACCTGCTGTATAGGTGAAAACACATGAATGGCATTTATAAGAGTTTATCTTGGAGATACATTTGAACCTTTGGTTCAAATGGACTTCATGCAAGTGAATGCTATCTGCATTAGCTCAAACAACATCACATCTACATGCCATGTTCATGCATCATATTGTTGCATATGATTGTGTATTGATTGTCGACACCGTTCCCTCTCGAGGTCCTACTCCGGAGATTGCTCCAGAGTACCTGTCTGAGGAGCAGTGCCCCCTGTTGATCTACCAAGCAAGCAAACCCCCTTGTTCATTCTGATACGATCCTACCCTCTCGCTCCTGCTCTGTTTTATTGTATTAGGACAACAATGATTCAACTGCTACTTTATGTTGCGGTAGTTGAACGCATTTCTCTCCATGACCTGTCGTTGCCATAGTAAATTGTTGAAACCCACTAGCATATGTAGGAGTTGATTGAGCCATGTTGTGTTCCTACCATGCATTGCCTGCTATTGCTTAGAGTATGTCAGGTCTGACTCATTGGGAATGAATTGGAGTGCAGCGCTATGTTCTGATGTTGGGAGTTAAGTGTGTGAACGCGATTTGGTAAAGGTAGCGGTGAGAGGCCATGTAGGAGTACATGGTGGGTTGTCTCATTGGGACCGTCCCTAAGAACTGAGTTCTGTGTAAGTTGTCCAATGACTAGCTACTACCACACATTGTGCACCGGACGCTCCAAGCTCTCTCGACTTATTAACAGACTTGGTCTCTGTCCAGAAGCTGCAAATAGTTTCTGGTGTTTGTAGGTAGTGTTAGTAGTCTACCAAGTGGCACCCGACCAAGTGGGCTTGGGACAGACTATGCACAGTGGCACGGTCTACCAAGTGGCACCCGGATGGTGGGCTTGGGAACCCTGCTCACATCGTTTGCGGTCGTGAGCGACACCCCGACCGGATCTCCTTGCGGATGGAACCCGAATAGGCGATAAACCTGGATGAGAGACTTGTGTGGTTAGTCAGGTCGTGGCCGACACCCTCGTTGGGCTTCTGCTTGAAGGTTGCCGAGTACACGTCGTGTAAACGGCGATAAGTGGTGAGAGCGTGTGTGAAGAAGTACACCCCTACAGGGTTTTCATGATCTATTCGAATAGCCGAGTCCGCATTTATGGATTTCTTGGATGCTTACATGGTACATAGACAACTTGAAATGGATACTCTAAAATGCTCAAGACAAATGTGAGTGCTATGGATGGCCTTCTCGTAAGGAGACGTTAATGAATCCATATAGAGTATTGATGTGGTGATTAGTGGACTCGTGTGCGTTTTTGTACCTCAAAGGACTTACTCATAGTCGTAGAATAGGATAGCCACTGAGTCAAAGCTGGCTTGCTGCAACTGAACCCCACATTGCCTCCTTGATACTAATGCATGTATGATAGGATCTGATGTATGTCTTGCTGAGTACCTTTGTATTCACGTTTACTTTACTTATGTTTTGCAGATGAGACATCCGTCTCACTAGTAGTTCCGGTTGGACTTCGACGAGTAGCTTGTTACCCCAGCTATGATCTTGTACCCTTGGGAGGGACTTGTAGATAGTCAGGCTTCTTAGCCTTTTTCATTTTTAGATGTCTGTACTGAGACATGTAATGCTACCGTTGCTTGTATGCTCTGAATGATGGGTCATGTGACCCATGTTTGTATTTAATGCTATGTGGCTCTTCTGGGCCTTTATCTATATGAGTTTGCGTTATGTTGTGATGCCGTGTTGTACAACACATACTTGCATGTTATGCGTATGTGTGATGTGTATTGCTATGTGTGGGATCCGACAACCTAGTTGTCTATCCTTGGTAGCCTCTCTTATGGGGAAATGTAGTCTAGTGCGTCCACCGAGCCATTGTAGTCCGCTACAGCTCGGTTTACCAGAGTCCTGCTAGCCCAGCACTACTGCTCCGGAACACTTAGACTGGCCGGCAAGTGATTCACATCGTTCCTGTGTCTGTCCCTTCGAGGAAATGTCACGCGGTGATTTCCGGAGTCCTGCTAGCCTGCTACAGCCCGGATTCCCGGAGTCCTGTTAGCCCAGTTGCTATAGCCCAGATTCACACGCTGATGACCGACATGCTCGATGTTGTTTCATGTATGCCTGACCCCGTAAGTTAGTGCCACTTTGGGTTCACGACTAGTCATGTCGGCCCAGGTTCTCCGTCATATGGATGCTAGAGACACTATCATATACGTGAGCCAAAAGCGCAAACGGTCCCAGGCCATGGTAAGGCGACACCCATGGGAACACCGTGCGTAAGGCCGCAAAGTGATATGACATGTTACATGCTAGATCGGTGTGACTTAGAATCGGGGTCCCAACAGCTTTGGTATCAGAGCCTGACTGGCTTTAGGATTACCAAGCCAACTGGTCGAAGTTGAGTCTAGAAATTCTTTAGTTATATAAGGGAATTGATTGTGGAAGGGAACGTAAGGCTCTTTTTACTCCTTATACCTCATGCCTTCTGATTTGAGTCATCCTATCTTTCCTATGGGGTTAAGGAACTAGAATTTATCTTCCGTCTATCAGGATCACGAGTTACTACTCCATAGTCTCTTAGGATTGGTTGATCAGAGTCATATTCCAGTTTTCGAGTATTCCGGTGTAGTTTGTTTAGTACTATCACAGAACCTTGAGTGATGATGATGAGTATGGTACTACCTCATCGTTTGCAGGATGTCTCATTTTGAGCATTTTACTGCCGTTATGCTGCCGGAATTGTCCTAGGAGTTCAATAGATAGTATTTTCCTTGTACTATATCCTACATCCTTATGATAATGCTGAATCCATCCTTGTTTCCTTGGCTGGTTCTTCAGGATGTCGTCAGCTAACCGAAGTTTTGTTGCTCGTAGTCGGAACCACAGAGATGGTAGGGATGAGGATCCTCCCGACCAGTCTTCGTTGGCAAAGTTCATGTTAGAGGTTGAGATGAACAAGCGAGAGTCTAACCGCTTGTTAGCACGTATTGAGGAGAACACCGCCCATCAGTACAAAGAGTCTGCATCCATTCATGACTTCATTGGCCTAAAACCACCTACCTTCCATCATTCCATTTAGCCACTCGATGCCGATGACTATCTCCGTAGTATCACTATCAAGCTGTGTTCTATGAGCGTAGGTGAAGGTGACAAGGTCACCTATGCTGCTTATCACCTGGAAGGTCCTGCTAGTCTTTGGTGGCAGAACTATGAGGCTATGCTTCCAGCTGGCCAGATACTCACCTGGAGAGATTTCACTGAGGCTTTTCGCGAGCATCACATTCCTCAGGCTCTCATTGACCGCAAGAGAGAAGAGTTCTATAGTTTCACCTAGGATAAGATGGTTGTTGATGCTTACAGTAGAGAGTTTGCGAACCTCGCCCGCTATGCTATAGAAGAAGTGTCAACAGACGCCAAGAAGCAGGCTAGGTTCCGGAAGGGTCTCAACCCCAAGTTGCATCGTGATCTCCACATGCATCACTGTGATACATTCCAGGCCCTTGTGAACAAGGCCATTAATGCAGAGACAACTCAGCTCACTTACGATGAGTCTCGTAAGCACACCCGTGATTTGGGTTCTTCCTCTAGTTCTAGTTCTCAGAAGCGCCGGATTTGGGTTCCGAACTCCGCTCTTCCACCTGGTTATTCGCCGAGGCCATCTTATGTGGTACTTCCCCCAGTTAAGTTGTATGCTCCACCCAGGCCAATTGGTAGACCGCTTGTCAATGTGGGTCCACGTCCTACGTCAGGGACTTGCTTCACATGTGGAGAGCCAGGACACTATGCACGTGACTGCTCTCAAGCCAACTATGCTCCACCCCAGCCCATTGAGTCTGTTCTTGGTGGTAAGCCATCACACAAGATGATCAGTGTCAAGTCAGCTTCCACTGAGCGTGGACATGTGCATCACGTCTCAGCTAAAGGCGGTCATGATGACCCAGATGTCGTTCTTGGTACACTCCTTGTCAACTGCCATCCAGCATCAGTTCTGTTTGATACTGGAGCATCTCACTCCTTCATTTCTAAAAGCTATACTAGCTTGCACAACATTTCATTTTGTCATATGCCCTCTCCACTAGTCATTCAAACTCCTGGATCCAAATGGCAAACTTCTAGTGTAATCCATGGTAATGAAATCCTTGTTGACAGACTTGTAGTCCTTGCATCACTTATAGCCCTCAATTCTATAGATATTAACATCATCTTGGGTATGGACAGGGTGAAAGCTCATTATGCCAAGATTGATTGGGACACCAGGTCTGTTCAGCTTACACATCCATCTGGCAAGATAGTCACTGTCTCCACTAAAGTTGCAAAGCGTCAGCTCTATTCTCTTCATGCCAGCCCTCTTCCAGACCTTGACGATATCCCGGTAGTCCGTGACTTTCCGGATGTCTTTCCTAAGGAACTGCCAGGTATTCCACCTGACAGAGATGTAGAGTTTGTCATAGATCTTATCCCCGGAACCACCCCAATTTCTAGGAGACCTTACAAGATGGCACCCTTAGAGCTAGCTGGGCTTAAGAAACAGCTTGATGTTTCCTTGCAAAAGGGTTTCATCCGTCCTAGTTCTTCTCCGTGGGCTTGCCCCGTCCTCTTCATCAAGAAGAAGGATGGTATGGACCGTATGGTTGTAGATTATCGTTCCGTTAATTTGGTCACGATAAAGAACAAGTTTCCGCTCCCCAGGATCAACAACCTATATGATCAGCTCGCTGGATCCTCAGTTTTTTCCAAGATGGATTAGAGGTTAGGCTACCACCAAATCAAGATCAGAAATGGGGACGTTCCTAAGACGGTTTTGTCACTCGTTATGGCCAGTACGAGTACACCGTCATGTCCTTTGGTCTAACCAATGCTCCAGCTACATTCTCCCACTTGATGAACTCGATATTCATGGAATACTTAGATAAGTTCGTCGTGGTTTACCTTGATGATATTCTTATTTACTCGAAGAACGAGGAAGAGCATGCCGAACATCTTAGACTTGAGTTAGAGAAACTCAGAGAGCACCGCCTTTATGCCAAGTTATGCAAGTGCGAATTTTGGTTGCCAGAAGTGACCTATCTCGGCCACGTAATCTCTGGTAAGGGCATTGCTGTCAATATCGAGAGGGTTCAAGCCGTTCTTGATTGGACTCCGCCTAAAACGGTTAAGCAAGTTAGGAGTTTCCTTGGCCTAGCTAGTTACTGTCGACGCTTTGTGGAGGCAGAAGGCAGAAGAGCAAGTTTGCATCATTCATGAGAATTTGAAAACATCCCAATCTCGTCAAAAGAGCCAGTATGACCGTCGTCATAAGGAAGTGGCTTATGAAGTTGGCGACAAAGCTTACCTTCGGGTTACCCCTTTGAAGGGTACCCATCATTTCGGTATCAAGGGCAAGTTGGCTCCTCGTTACATTGGTCGTTTTTGCATTCTCACTAAACGAGGAGAGGTTGCCTAGCAGTTGGAACTACCCCCACATCTTTCTCGAGTTCATGATGTCTTCCATGTCTCTTAGCTCAGGCGTTGCTTCTCGGATCCCATCCGCGGAGTGGACCACGAAATGCTTGATCTCCAAGATAGCCTCACTTATTGAGAGTACCCCGTTTGCATTCTGGATCAAGTAGAGCGTGTCACTCGACGTCATAACATCAAGTCTCTCAATGTTCAGTGGTCTCATCATTCCGAGAGAGAAGCTACTTGGGAGCCTGAAGATCGTGTTCGACTGGAGTACCCCACTTTCTTTCCGCCAACTCCTGAATCTTGGGATGAGATTCTTTCGAGTGGGGGCGTGTTGTCACATCCCTAGTTCTGGTATGACCTAGACTAGCTAGTCATGTGTGTGCATCATGTTTAAATTTCATTTAAATTTGAAATGGGGATTTGTGAAAGCCTCAGAAATCATTTCTGGAAATAACCCAGATAAAAATTGTTCCAAAGAGGTCCAAGAAAATGTTCATGATGCTCTCTGAAAATATTGGTCAGAGGTAAAATTCAAACCAATATTTTATTAAGGTCATAAATATTTATTTTGGCCATTTGGAACCAATGCATAATTATTTGCATTGGAAATATATATATATATATATATATGAAATAATTATTTATATATGTCCAATAATTCTGATTTTTATGTGAGGGGCTCTGGAATATTTCAACTAGCTCGTACAATAAATTTCTGAAGAAAATAAATTGATTTAGTATTTTACTAAATCAGAAAACAAATTACAGAAATAGAAAAGAAACACAAAAAAGGAAAAAACCCTTTCCTGGGCTCACCTGAGGCCTGGCACTGTGCGGCCCAGCTGGCCGGCCCAGCTAGCTGGCCGCGCCAGTCGTCCCCTTCCTGATGCCACGCGCCACCCCGCACCTCTCTCTCTCTCTCTCGTGGCTTCCCCTCCTCTCCCTTGCTCTCTCCCGCGAACTCCGAGAGCTGTCGCCGCCGCCGTTCGCCATTACCGCGCCCACCACCGCGGCCTCGCCCCTCCGACGTGCCCAAGAGCTCCGCGCTGTCTTCCTCGTCCTCGAAGCCAAGCCACGCGCCTCGGGAGGCCCTGGAGTGCCGCCATCGCCATCGTCTTCATCACCGGCTGCCCGAGATCGCTTACGACGCTCCGGCCGCACCAGTGCCTCTCCTTGCTCGTTTGCCCTGTCTAGCTAGCTCAGCCACCGCACCCGTGAGCACCTCACCACCGTCCATGTCGTCATCACCGTCGTCGTTCTGGTCCGGTTCTGCCCAAACCAAGCGCGTCACCGTGCTCCTGGTGACGCCAGGAGGCCGTAGAGGCACTCCGCAGCCCCTGCCGTGCCCCGTAGATCGATCCCGCCCGAACCCGCGCGTCGGCCGCCGCCCTAAGCTTCGCTCCGGTGAGCTCCGGCAACTCCAGCTCCTCCTACTTGCTCCGCTGGATGTGCGAGAGCCCGGGCTACACCCTGGTGCCCTTAGTCCCCGCCCCCGTGGCCTGTAACACGGACACTGCCACGTCGAGAGGTCGCCGGCATTAACATCAAGGGCCCGACATGCGGGCCCGACCTGCCAGGTGATTAACTGAAGCTTATCACCACTTAGTTAACCTTGAGACACTAACAGTGGGTCCCAGTGCTACTAATTGTAGTTAGATTAGTAAAAACCCTGTTAACTAATTGAGTCACTGACGTGTCGACCCCACACGTCAGGTTTGACCAGGTCAGCCGTTGCTTATATGCTTTGAATGATGGGTCATGTGACCCATGTTTGTATTTAATGCTATGTGGCTCTTTTGGGCCTTTATCTATATGAGTTTGTGTTATGTTGTGATTCCATGTTGTACAGCACATACTTGCATGTTATGCATACGTGTGACGTGTATTGCTATGTGTGGGATCCGACGACCTAGTTGTCTATCCTTGGTAGCCTCTCTTATGGGGAAATGTAGTCTGGTGCGTCCACTGAGCCATGGTAGTCCGCTACAGCCCAGTTTACCAGAGTCCTGCTAGCCCAGCACTAGTGCTCCGGAACACTTAGACTGACCGGCATGTGATTCACATCGTTCATGTGTCTGTCCCTTCAGGGAAATGTCACGCAGTGATTTTTGGAGTCCTGCTAGCCTGCAATAGCCCGGATTCTCGGAGTCCTATTAGCCTAGTTGCTACAGCCCAGATTCACACATTGATGACCGACATGCTCGATGTTGTTTCATGTATGCCTGTCCCCATGAGTTAGTGCCACTTTGGATTCACGACTAGTCATGTCGGCCCAGGTTCTCCGTCATATGGATGCTAGCAACACTATCATATACGTGAGCCAAAAGGCGCAAACGGTCCCGAGCCATGGTAAGGCGACACCCGTGGGAACACCATGCGTGAGGCCGCAAAGTGATATGACGTGTTACATGCTAGATCGGTGTGACTTAGAATCGGGGTCCTGACAACGGGGACGGAGGGCTTTGTCAACTTAGTCAATATGCGTGATTCTAGCTCCAGTGACCATACGATGTCCATCCAACGGCCGTAGTGCTTCTTCAACCTCTAGTCTTCTTGCTCCAGCCGCCCAAACCAGCGCCGGTCGTGCCTCATGCCCCTGCGTCCCGTGGCCGGCTGCGATGCGGCAGAGGCCTCCCCGCCCCCTACTACTCCCACCGCTGGCCAGGCCATCCCTCTACTCACCCACACCCCCTATTATTCTACAGCGACGACAGCCCCACACCGCAGCGAACCAGTGAACCCTCGTACTCCTCTACACGTGGGCATCCACTGCCGCGTCTTCCCCGGCTCCGCGTCGTCCCCTTCCTAGGCCTCACCGTCATCCACCGCTCTGGTACTCTCGGAGCGGTGTGGTCAACATGGTCAAGTAACGGCTTCCATCGGAGGTGGACTGTACACGAAGAGGCTAACAGTTGGGTCCGCGGCCGCAGCAAGGAAGTGCCTCCTTATTACGTGCAAAATAATTATTCCTCCACCTGACAGCGGGGACCCACCGGACGGGCCTCCGTATTTCGCGAAAAAAACGTTCCCCCCTGACTGCTGGGACCCACCAGCTACATCTTCGCACGCAAGGAAGTGCCTGACAGTCGGGACCCACCTGGTCGAAGCGTATGTAGCATTGTCATTCTGGTCACGAACGTGTACGTACATATATACTGGTGGATGTAGAGGCGCGCACATGTCGTAGTAGAGGCGCGCACGTAGCATGTACACGTACGTACAGCGGCCAGGGTGCAAGAAAGAAAATACGGCCACGTATGTGTACATACGGGTGGGGTCTCGAACGCCTACTCGCGCATACGTATGGCGAGGGCTCGTGTACCTGGCTGGGTCGGAATGGAGAAACAGCGTCGTCATCGTGTTCATGGGGAGTCAACGGAATGCTTCGTGTTCATGAGGAGGCAACGGAATGTGTCGTGTTCATGGGGAGGCAACGGAATGCATCATGTTCATCAGGAGGCAACGGAACGCGTGGGACCCAACCGGCTGGGTCGGAACAGAATGCGTGGTCGTGTTCATCGGGAGGGCTTGGACGGAATAGGCGATGGAAACGAGGCCTGGCATACCGCAAAATGGAGGAAACAGACCTCCTACGTTCAGAACGGGGTCCTGTTGATCGGGAGGGGTGTGGCGTACCGCAAAACAGAGGAAATGGACCTCCCACGGTCGAAACGGGGGTCGTGTTGATCGGGAGGGGTGTGGTGTACCGCAAAACGGACGAAACAGACCTCCTACGGTCGAAACGGGGGTCATGTTGATCGGGAGGGGTGAGGCGTACCCCAAAACGGATGAAACGGACCTCCTACGGTCGAAACGGGGGTCCTGTTGATCGGGAGGGGTGTGGCGTACCGCAAAATGGACGAAACGGACCTCCTACGGTCGAAATGGGGGTCCTGTTCATCGGGAGGGTGTGGCGTACCGCAAAACAGGACTCCACGAGATACTGTTCATCTCCACCGTCGAGCTCCTCCAGCCTCCACGGGCTACCGTCGACCTCGTCCAGCCTCCACGGGATCCTGTTCATCCAGCCTCCACCGCGCGCTACTCCACGGGCTACTGTTCAACCACCCCTCCACGGGCACCCCTCCACCGTCTACTTTTCATCCAGCCCTCCACACCACGGGGTCCTGTTCAACCACCCCTCCACGGGCACCCCTCCACCGTCTGCTGTTCATCCAGCCCTCCACACCACGGGGTCCTGTTCATCCAGAGGCAACGCCACCGCTCACTGTTCATCCAACCCCCTCCCCCCGCAACGCTCACAGTTCATCCAATCGATCGGCTTCGGTTAGCAGCAGTAGTGAAGGAATCGCTCGATCGGGTTCAGTTAAGAGCCATCGATCGATCGCTCTGGTTCAGTAATGCGTAGCCTGCAGTGCAATCGCTCGGGTTTAGTTAGAGCCCAACGCCTCGCTCGGGTCAGTTGGAGGCAACGCCTAGCACACACGGGCGTACGTGTACGAGAGAAACATGCATCGCCCGGCCCCCGACCTCCCACCGTAACCGGAAAGTCCCCGAAATTTTCCTCCCCCTCGCTTCTACCATGGTTTTTCCCATCATGGACGGCCCAAAGAATGTCATGCAGCTGTGTCTCTGGCCCGCCCAGGACGAAAAGCCCATTTTCTATCATGATTTTTTATCATAGAAGTAGGAGCCCACCACATCTATGATGATACCGGGTTTTGTCACAATTATCGTCATAGAAGTGTCATATGTATGACAGAAAAAAAAATTGTTCAACCCAAAATGTCATGGATGTGTCTTTTTTTTGTAGTGATAGTTCGAGGAACATGGTAACTTTGAGAGTGTTTGTTCATTTTATGCATTATATAGGGTGAGAGTACTCATGAGTTGAGTGTCCCCCACCCCTAAATATATGCCTACATCAAGACAAGACATGAAGTAAATGCATGCATGCGTACTAGATTTCACATAATGTTGTCAAGCTCCAAGATACCAAGTTCATGCCTAAGTTGACAAAATCTTCCTTCATCAAATGGTTTGGTGAAAATGTCTACAAGTTGCATATCTGTAGCAATATCAATGTCACCCTTTTGCACATGGTATCATATGAAGTGATACCTATTATCAATGTCTTTTGTGTGAGTGTGATCAATAGGATTCTCAGCAATCTTGATGGCACTTTCATTATCACATAGAACAGGCACATGTCTATAAGTGATACCATAATCCTTCAAGGTTTGCCTCATCCATAGTAATTGAGCTGCACAACTTGCGGTTGCAATGTATTCAGCTTCGACGGTGGAGAGGGAGACACAATTCTGCTTCTTCGAGGACCAACTTACCAAGGAGCGTCCAAGAAAGTGACATGCACTAGAGGTAGACTTCTCTCCCACTTTGCCACCGGCCCAATCTGCATCCGCGTAACCAATGAGATCAAACTTTACATCCTTGGGGTACCATAGACCCAACTTTGGGGTGTGAACAAGGTATCTAAGAATATGATTAACCGGCTCATGACGAATTTTCCTAAGGGAAGCTTGATATCTTGCACATATGCCTACACTTAATACGATCTCTGCTCTAGATGCACAAAGATAAAGAAAAGAAGCAATCATAGAGCGGTAAAGAGATGGGTCAAACAGAATACCTCTGGTGTCTTCAATGAGAACAAGCTTTGTTGGCATGGGTGTCTTACACGGGCTAGCATTTGGCATGTCAAACTTCTCCAGAATGTCCTTGAGATATTTTGTTTGAGGCAAGAAAATTCCTTCTTGAAATTGTTGAATTTGAAATCCAAGAAAGGACTTCATGTCCACATTGAGTGGCATCTCAAAGGTCTTTGTCATGGAGGCCACAAACTTCTTGCACAAATGAATGTTAGGAGAACCAAAAATAATGTCATCTACATAGATTTGCATAAGATCAAATCACCCTTTTCCCTCTTAGTAAAAAGAGTGGGATCGATCACCCCTCTCACCAAACCATCATCGTGTAGAAACTTCTTAAGATGATCATACCAAGCACGAGGTCCTTGTTTGAGGCCATACAAAGCATTGTGGTGTTTATACACATAGTCTTTGTGATCGGGATCAACAAACCCAGGTGGTTATGATACATATAGTTCTTCTTGCAAAGGACCGTTAAGGAAAGCACTCTTTACATCCATTTGATGTAACGTAAAACCATTGAAAGCAGCATAAGCAATTAAGATGTGAATAGATTCAAGATGGGCAACAGGAGAAAAGGTCTCATCAAATTCCAAACCTTTAACTTGTGAGTACCCTTGGGACACTAACCTTGCCATGTTGCGGATGATTATGCCATTCTCATCTTGCTTGTTCTTGAAAATCCATTTTACTCCATTGACATTGTGTTCCTTAGTTGGTATCTTGACTAATGATCACACTTTGTTGTGTTCAAAACTGTTCGACTCTTCTTGCATAGAAACAAGCCAATCATTGTCCATCAATGCATCTTATACATTGTGTGGCTCAACAACACTAGAGACAAACAAAAAGTGAGCACAGCAGTTTGTTAATTGTTTATGGGTGGCTCTACCTTCTGATATGCCGTTAAGAATTTAATCAACATCAACATGGCCGACCACTTTGTGGCATGATGGAAGTTAGGGTTTCACAAGGTTCAACTTCATTTCCATCATCCACATCCCGAACATATGGATCATTAATGTGTGGTGGAAGATCTTCTTCTTCATGTTGCATTTGTTCAGGTTCATCATCAAATATTGCACTTTCTTGTTCTTGCTCCCGATGATGATCTTGTTCTTGAATATGATCATGTTGTGGGACTTGTTCTTCTTCTTCTTGTTCTTGAACAATGGGCATCATTTGAGCAATAGGATCTTGTGGTGGCATGTGTGTTGAAATGGCTTGATGATGAGTGAAACTTCCATCTTCTTCTTATCATCATGAGGTTCTTGTTCCATTGGAAGAAGGGCACCAACACCAATGGTCAAAATATCATGAGAAGGATCTTCTTCACCTACATCACTTAGATCAACTTGCTCCCCATGGGAGGCATTCAATTCATCAAACACCACGTCACACGATTGTACAACACATCCATTGGGTTTGTTGTAGAATCTATAGGCGTGAGAGTTTGATCCATAACAAACAAATATGCCCTCAATTGTTTTGGATTGAAATTTTCCTTACCGTTCTCTCTTGTTGAGGATGAAACACTTGCACCCAAGTACACGTAAGTACTTGACATTTTCCTTGTTCCCGATTAGGAGCTCATATCATATGGAGTCTTCTCCAATATCGTGTGGAGGAAGAGCCAGTTTGATGCATGGCGTGCGGTGTTGACAGCCTCGGCCCAAAAAATATGTGGTGACTTGTATTCATCCAACATTAACCTTGCCATTTCCACAAGTGTATGGTTCTTCCTCCCGGCTACACCATTTTGTTAAGGAGTGTATGGTGCGGAATATTGATGCTCAGTCCTTTCATCACTAAGAAATTCTTCCAAGGTGTATTTCTTGAACTCGGAGCCATTATATCACTTCTTATTGCCCAAATTTCTTTGTCAAACTTGTGTTGGGCTTGCTTAGCAAAATCAATGAATGTGATCTTCATCTCGTCCTTGGACTTGAGGAAAATCACCCATGTATATCTTGAGTAATCATCAACAATTACAAGTCCATACTTTTTCTCACCAAGACTATCCCATGAAGGAGGCCCAAAAAGATCCACATGAAGGATATCCAAATGCCTTGAAGTAGATACAATATTCTTTGGTGGGTGCTTTTATTGATGTTGCTTCCCGGTTATGCATGCACTACACACACGATCTTTCTCAAAAGAGACATTGGTTAGCAAAGGATGTGATTTCCCTTTAAGACATCTTGAAGATTTCTCATGCCGACATGGGCTAGACGGCGATGCCATAGCAATCCCTTATTGGCCTTGGCCATTAGACAGGTTGCATGGAATATGCTCTCTTTTGAGAAATCAACAGAGTAAAGGTTTCCAACCAACTCTCCAACAAAGACCACTTCGAGAGTGTCTCTCTTAAAGACTGTCACATCCGCTAGTCCAAATAGTGTATCATAACCAACAGAAACCAATTGACGAACGGAAAGAAACTGGTATTTAAGGGATTGGACAATCATGACATTTGCCCGCGACATGCCATTTGTTATAGCCACCTTGCCGAAACCGAGTACCTGTCCTTTTGATCCTCCACCAAACACAATGCTCATAAAATGGTTGAATATCTTCCATGAAATCGAAAAGCAATTTGCTATCTCCAGTCATATGGTTGGAGCATCCACTATCCATCACCCATTTGACTCCACTAGAGAAAGCAACCTACAGAGAATTTATGACTTGGTTAGAGGCACCCATTTTGCAATGGGACCCCTCAAGTTAGTCAGAAGGGTCTTAGGGACCAAAATAGCATAAAACCAGAATGCATTACGAGGACCAACAAATTTAGCATAGACTTCTCCATCCTTTATTTTATCAAGTACATAGGATGGAGTCATGAAATCTTTTGGCTTGTTGAGAGTGGGCGTGCCCCTAGTGGTCTTCCCACTCACAACCTTACCTTTCTCCTTGTGCCCTTCACGTAGAAATGTGCCCTTGAGAGGGGTGGTGCACTTTTGAGAACACATCTTCTTCTTGCTTATGCTTGAGTTAAACCCGATCCCTTCCTTGGCAAACACCTCATTGTGTTGGCTCAATACCGCATTAAGGTTCTTTTGTCCTTGAGCACATGTCATGAGTCCTCTCTCGAGTTGTGCCTTTAGATAGTTGTTTTCCTCAAGAATAGATTCTAGATCACCACTAGAGTTAGTAGCACAAGCATCAACATTGATAATAGGTGAAGAGTAAACCTTGGATAGAGTTTCAAGATAAGTACATTTGAGCATCTCAAAGCTCTTTGTAAGAAGGGTGAGCTCCTCTTCCTTAGTCTCGAGGGACATGGATACACGCTCACAATCCTTAGAGAGACAAGCATAATTTTCCACAAGCTTAATTTTATCATTCATCAACTCCTTGCAAGAGTTCTTGGCATTTTTCAAGGAGGCACGTTCTTAGCATGAACATCAATGTTTGCACTAATTTTTAAGCATAGTTCGTCATTTCATGCTTCCTCATATTGGACTTCCTGCTCAAGGATTTCATATTTTACCTTTTCCTCGGCGATGAGGGTTTTGAGTTCCTTAATGGTGATGTTGTGCTTACTCACCATCTCCATAAGCATACGAAACATAGTGAGCTTATTTCCTTTGAGGGAGCACATGAACTTATTTAGTTTAGCAAGCATAGGGTCATCTATATCATCATCATCATCATAATTATCCTCCTCACAAGATACTCATCACAAGGATTAGATAGAGTGAAAAGAGGCGGATTGGAACGTGGGGTTACTTTGTCCTTGTCAGGAGAGTTAATGTCCTCTCCATCTTTTACCATGGCTGTTGCCGTTAAGAACATGTGGGCGTTGACCTTGTAGTCTTTCATATTGTTGTAGGTGACAACATCACCACTCTTGTTGACTAGCCTCAAGGTGTTTTGAGAATCTTGAGCTACTCCTTCAACACCACCAACATCATCTGGATCAGATTCTTCATGAGTAACCATTGCTTTCCCATCTCTCATCTTGAGCTTGGAGTTCAAAGGATTTGGCAACTTCTTCTTTGGAAAGATCTTGGGAGTCCTTGGTTTATCTTCTATCTTTTCATAAGGTCAATCGTTGCAGAAGTTGTTGGTTTCTTCACATTTATAGCATTTTCTCACTTTCTTCTTCTGGAATCTTCCCTTGAATTTTCCCACGCTAAACTTCTTGACAAAGAGGGGAATGTCTTCATACGAGGGGCTCTCATCGGAGTCAATCTCATCACCATATCTATCATCACCTTCTTCTTCTTCTTAACTTTGATCTTCCTCACATACATGCTTGGCCATCAAAGCAAGATTGAACTTTGATGTTGAGGTAACATGCATGGCAAGATGTTCTGTAACATTTGCCTTTGATTCTTCGAATAGTTGAAAAGTGGATATGATGTCATCCGAAGTCATTTCCTTGAATCCATGGTGTTGTCTTATGTCCACACCAATTGGTGATGATATGGAGCAAGAGAATGAAGTAACTTGTCCACGATAAAACACTTAGTCAAGTTGAATCCATCTTATGTCTTGTCACAATCATAGGACTTAATGTCGGTAGTGAGAGTCTTGAGATGCTCAAGGAGCTTCTTGGGGGATTCACCTTTCTCCATACAAAAGATTTGCAATTGACCCTTGGCTATTTCATACTGAGGAAGCCAGAGAGTGGAGGTACCAGTCTTGGTCCTTACAATGTTGTCCCATAATTCCTTGGCACTTGTGATGTGTATGTAAGGTCTCCTTTGCTTATCATTCATTCCTTTTCTTATGCACATGATTGCGGTGTCATTGAGATTCTTGTCACAAGTTTCTCTTGGAATGAGATTCTTTGGGTTGACAGGGTTGTATCCATGCTCCAGGATGTCCAACATTTCATCATTGGCATACCTAAGATGGTCCTGCATACCAACTTTCCACCAAGCAAAATTGAAACTGTCATCAAGCAAAGGAGGTTTTCCTTCAGGATTATTCTTATGTTTCTATACTTGAGGTCTAGCATAAAGCCATGGAATATAGATTGATCATTACTATGAGGTTGTTAGCCAAGTGAAGGAGTAGGCATAGTTGGCCTCGAGGCCGCACCACCCGAAAGTGGTGCGAGCATTGTGGTTTATATGGCTAACTTCATTTGGACCAAGGCCTCAAGAGAAGCATCATGCTCCTCCTTTTTCTTTGCAAGGGCACGTTCCAGATCCTCGTAAGTAAAGGACATCACTTCTGAAGAAGCCGTGCCCTTCTCCTTCAGATCTGCAACAAGGGGAGTCCCATCGGGGTTCATCTCACTCTAGGGAGGTTAAGCCACAAGAATAGTGCACGAGGCTCTGATACCAATTGAAAGGATCGAGATGGACCTAAAGGGGGTGAATATGTACAATTACAAATTTTAATTCTTACTTAGCAATTTTTAGGCAATAATGCGGAATATGAAGGTGATCCTAACAATTGCAAGTATGATACTAAGAGCTAAGCCAGGTAAACAAGTACCACATGTATATAAGTAAGCAAGCACAAAATAAAACAAATAAAGACTAATAGACAAGTAACCACAAGTAGGGAGAGAGTGTTAGTAATAACCGCAACTCCGAGAGACGATAATGTATGCCGATGTTCACTTCCTTGGAGGGAAGCTACGTCACCGTTTAGAAAGGTGGGTGTCACCACAAAGGCTCACCCTATTCTCTCTTGGAGATATCAACATGAAGGCGATTCCCAACTACTAGTGGTATACCTTGGGGTGGTCTCCAAACCCTCACAAACATTCCAGGGGTAATCACAATGAACGACTCCTCGCTGGAGTACTCCTACCGCCTAGGAGTCTCCAACCTCCAAGAGTAACAAAAATAATAGGGAAAAGCTCAATACTTGCTCAAATCATGAATTCCTTTGGAGCAAAGAGGGGGAAGGAGTGGATCTATCACTTGAGTGGACAACCTCTCACTAATGCTCTCAAAACCCTTTGGGATGTAAGATTTGGTGTATGAGTGTGTGAGCGAGAGTGAAATGTGTTCTTGGGGATGCTCAAAGGGAATGGTCAAACCTCCCACGGGATAGGAGAGAGGTATTTATAGTATCCCTTAATAAGTGGCCGTTGGAGCCACTTGACTGCAGCAACTGTTGGACATCCGAGGCATACTAGTGGTCCGAGGTCTTTGGAGATACCGGACAGCCGACACAATACTAGATATCTGACAGATATTCTTTGTTTGAATGGTACTGGGCGTCCGGAAAAGACCGGTCGTACGACACTTTGTCTTGGGGTAGGAGTACCGGATATCTGGTGTACGTCGGTCGTCCGAGGCATCAGACGTTCGATAGGGACCCGATGACTGACGTTTTCCCTCTGTTAGGGATAGACCCGATTTGCAGAGAAGACCGAAAATCTGACGTTTTGGATTTGTATAAGAAGTACCGGACGTCCAATGGGTACCGGTCGTCCGACAGGTATCAGGCGTCCGAGAGAGACAGAGATCAGATGGTAAAGAATAAACATAAAGAGCCTAAGCTAGTAGTCTTGTTTCTTCACTCTTGAGCAATGTGTATGTTCTATAGTCATGATCCACACACACACGATCCTAAAGGGACTAAACCTGAGATATACTTGACAAACACTGTTAGTCCCCTATGTGTATATTGTCATCAACATCAAAATACGATTTAGGGCATGATTGCACTTCACCCTTTTGTTCCAAAAAAATCGTCAAACGTTTCCGCTCATTTGGAGAACTTTCATTTCTACAAAAAGATAACACCACGGTAGTTCTGCTGAAAACAACATCAGTCCGGGTTTGTTCCATGCAAATCATACCAGAACCATATAAAATTGTTGTAAACATGGCATGAATACTTCATAAATTATAGATACGTCAGAGACGTATCTAGCACGACCAGCCTCGTGAGGGTGGCTGGCGCGATCAGCCTTGGGACGACACCTGGCGCGATCAAACTCACGATGACCGTCGTCAGGGCAATGCTAGGCTCCCTCCTTTGCTGCTACCACCCTGGAGAAACAATGACAACCAACTAGAAAAGGGGGCTGGGGGCTACCAGGAGCCTCGCAAGATCGCCTGCATTTTGGGTGGCACTCAGGCGCCTGCCTCAAACTGCATCTTCAAGCAGTTCCCTCGTCAGGTGAACACAACCCTAAAGTGGTCATAGTACGCCATCATGTTCAACGCGAAGGATCACCTAGGGTGTTCAGCCACCGCCAGCGCGCTCCCCATGCCGTGGATTGATACGTCTCCAACATATCTACAATTTTTGATTGTTCCATGCTATTATATTATCTGTTTTGGATGTTTAATGGGCTTTAATATACTCTTTTATATTATTTTTGGCACTAACCTATTAACCGAAGGCCCAGTGCAAATTGTTGTTTTTTGCCTATTTCAGTGTTTCGCTGAAAAGTAATATCAACCAGAATCCAAACGGAGTGAAACCTTCACGAGGATCTTTCTTGGAACAAACGCATTCCAAGAGACTTGGAATGAAAGTCAGAGATGCAACGAGGCAGCCACGAGGCAGGAGGGCGCGCCCCCCACCCTCGTGGGCCCCTCGTAGCTCCACTGACCTACTTCTTTCGCCTATATATACTCTTATACCCTGAAAACATCCAGGAGATCCACGAAACCACTTTTCCACCCCCCGCAAACTTCTATACCCATGAGATCCCATCTTGGGGCCTTTTCCGGCGATCTGCCGGAGGGGGATTCAATCACGGAGGGCTTCTACATCAACACCATAGCCTCTCCGATGATGTGTGAGTAGTTTACCACAGACTTCGGGTCCATAGTTATTATCTAGATGGCTTCTTCTCTCTCTCTTTGGTTCTCAATACAAAGTTCTCCTCGATGTTCTTGGAGATCTACTCGATGTAATACTTTTTGCGGTGTGTTTGCCGAGATCCGATGAATTGTGGGTATATGATCAAGATTATCTATGAACAATATTTGATTCTTCTCTGAATTCTTATATGCATGATTTGATATCTTTCCAAGTCTCTTCGAATTACCAGTTTAGTTTGGCCTATTAGATTGATCTTTCTTGGAATGGGAGAAGTGCTTAGCTTTGGGTTCAATCTTGTGTTGTCCTTTCCCAGTGATAGTAGGGGCAGCAAGGCACGTATTGTATTGTTGCCATCGAGGATAAAAGATGGGGTTTATAACATATTTCTTGAGTTTATCCCTCTACATCATGTCATCTTGCTTAAAGCGTTACTCTATTCTTATGAACTTAATAGATGCATGCTGGATAGCGGTCGATGTTTGGAGTAATAGTAGTAGATGCAGAATCGTTTCGGTCTACTTGACACGGACATGATGCCTATGTTCATGATCATGCCTAGATATTCTCATAACTATGCGCTTTTCTATCAATTCCTCGGCAGTAATTTGTTCGCCCACCGTAATATATGTTATCTTGAGAGAAGCCACTAGTGAAAACTATGGCCCCCGGGTCTACTTTACATCATATAAGTTTTCGATCTATAATTCTAGTTTACTATTTATTTTGCAATCTTTACTTTTCAATCTATACAACAACAATAACAAAAATATTTATCTTATTATATTTATCAGATCTCACTTTTGCAAGTGGCTGTGAAGGGATTGACAACCCCTTTATTGCCTTAGTTGCATGGTTCTTGATTGTTTGTGCAGGTACTAGGCGATTTGCATGTAGTCTCCTACTGGATTGATACCTTGGTTCTCAAAAAAATAAGGGAAATACTTACGCTACTTTGCTGCATCACCCTTTCCTCCTCAAGGGAAAACCAACGCATGCTCAAGAGGTAGTGTGGGAGTCCTAGATTGGGGGGTCTCCGGACAGCCGGACTATCTCCATTGGCCGGACTGTTAGACTATGAAGATACAAGATTGAAGACTTCGTCTCGTGTCCGGATGGGACTCTACTTGGCGTGGAAGGCAAGCTAGGCAATACGGATATGTGTATCTCCTCCTTTATAACCGACCTTGTGTAACCCTAACCTCTCCGGTGTCTATATAAACAGGAGGGTTTTAGTCCGTAGGACAACATACAATCATACCATAGGCTAGCTTCTAGGGTTTAGCCTCTCCGATCTTGTGGTAGACCTACTCTTGTACTACCCATATCACCAATATTAATCAAGCAGGACGTAGGGTTTTACCTCCATCAAGAGGGCCTGATCCTAGGTAAAACATTGTGTCCCCTGCCTTCTGTTACCATCCGCCTTAGACGCACAGTTCGGGACCCCCTACCCGAGATCCACCGGTTTTGACACCGACATTGGTGCTTTCATTGAGAGTTCCTCTGTGTCGTCGCCATTTGGCTTGATGGCTCCTACTATCATCGATAGCGATGAGGTCTAGGGTGAGACTTTTCTCCCCGGACAGATCTTCGTATTCGGCGGCTTTGCACTGCGGGCCAATTCGCTTGACCATCTGGAGCAGATTGAAAGTTACGCCCCTGGCCACCAGGTCAGGTTTGGAAGCTTAAACTACATGGCCGATATGCGCGGAGACTTGATCTTCGACGGATCCGAGCCTCTACCTTGTGCGTCACGCGGTCACGATGAGTACGATCTAGCTCTACCATCGGACAGTGATCAGGAGATCGCACAGGCAGCCGCTCCGACCCTCAATTCAGAGCCAGTTGCGCCATCCATGGATGGGTGGATGGACCCCGCCATGGAGGCCTTACCCTCAGCGGCGATCGAGCCAAACATCAACCTTACCTTGCATGAGAGCCGTGTTGTTAAACTGTCGGATCCTTCTCCGGCCACGGACTCTGAACCGCCTACGCCTGTATCTATCTAATCCGATTGGGCGCCGATCATGGAGTTTACCTCGGCGGATATTTTTCAGCACTCGCCCTTTGGCGACACACTGAACTCATTAAGGTATCTCTCCTTGTCAGGAGGATCCTGGCCGAACTATGTACGGCAGCACTGGGATGCGGACAACGAAGAAATTCGCGGCCCACCTGCCACCCACTTAGTAGCCACTGTTGATGACTTAACCGACATGCTCGACTTAGACTCCGAAGACATGAATGGTATGGACAACGATGTGGGAGACGAAGAGGAACCACTGCCCACAGGACACTGGACAGCCACCTCATCATACGATATATACATGGTGGACACACCCAAAGAAGGCAATGGCAACGAGATAGCGGAGGATAACCCCTCCAAGAAGCAACCCAAGTGCCGATGTCAGCGGAGCCGCTCTAAGTCCTGCCAAAGCAAAAGTGCCGAAGACAACAACAATCCCCTCCAGCAAGATTCAGAGCAGGAGGATGGAGGAGCCAGCCCTCCTTAGAGAGCAGCAGATGGAGAGGCAGAGGATGATAATTACATGCCCCCCTCCGAAGACGAGGCAAGCCTCAGCGACGACAAATTCGCCGTGCCAGAGGATCCCGTCGAACAAGAGCGCTTCAAGCGCCAGCTTATAGCCAAGGCAAATAGCCTTCAGAAAAAGCAGCAGCAGCTTCAAGCTGATCAGGATCTGCTAGCTGACAGATGGACTGAAGTCCTCGCGGCCGAGGAATATAAACTCGAGCGCCCCTCCAAGAGTTACCCAAAGTGCAGGTTGCTACCCCACTAGAGGAAGAAGCGTATGACGCGGCTGATCGGCCACCTCGTGGCCGCGATAGAGAGGCATTCCAGCCAAAAACTCAGCCTGCACCCCGACGCCATTCAAATAAAAAGGCATCGGGAGATACGCCAGACCTGCGAGACATATTGGAGGACAAAGCAAAGCATGCAATATCGATCTATGGATCACGAGGGCGCGCCATGATGCGAGACGATAAACGTCACGCCGGATACAGTAAAAGTAAATCCGGCCGGGCCGAACATAGCGGGCAAGACCCATTCGAGCTGCGTCGTGATATAGCCCAATACAGAGGCGCCACACATCCCTTATGCTTCACAGACGAAGTAATGGATCATCAAATCCCAGAAGGTTTAAAACCTATAAATATTGAATCATACGATGGCACAACAGATCCCGCGGTATGGATCGAGGATTTCCTCCTCCACATCCACATGGCCCGCGGTGATGACTTACACGCCATCAAATACCTCCCACTAAAGCTCAAGGGACCAGCGCGGCATTGGCTTAACAGCTTGCCAGCAGAGTCCATTAGCTGTTGGGAAGATCTGGAAGCCGCATTCCTCGACAACTTTCAGGGCACTTATGTGCGGCCACCACATGCCGATGACTTGAGCCACATAATTCTGCAGCCAGAAGAATCGGCCAGGCAATTCTGGACTCGGTTCCTAACAAAGAAAAATCAAATTCTCAATTGACCGGATGCAGAGGCCCTAGCAGCTTTCGAACACAACATCCGTGATGAATGGCTAGCCCAGCACCTTGGTCAGGAAAAGCCGAAATCTATGGCAGCCCTCACGACACTCATGGCCCGCTTTTGTGCGGGAGAAGACAGCTGGCTGGCTCGCAGTAATAACATATCGAAGAACCATGGTACTTTGGATACCAAGGACGGAAATAGAAGGTCACATCGCAACAAACATAAGCGCCGCATTAACAGCGATAATACCGAGGATACGGCAGTCAATGTCGGATTCAAAGGCTCTAAACCCGATCAGCGGTAAAGCCATTCAAACAAAGTACGCCGGGCCCGTCCAGCTTGGACCGTATACTCGATCGCTCGTGTCAAATACACGGCACCCCAGACAAGCCAACCAATCACACCAACATGGATTGTTGGGTGTTCAAGCAGGCCGGTAAGTTAATTGCCGAAAACAAGGACAAGGGGACGCATAGCGATGACGAGGAGGAGCCCTGGCAGCCACACACCGGAGGACAGAAGAGGTTTCCCCCACAAGTGCGGACGGTGAACATGATATACGCAACCCACATCCCCAAGAGGGAGCGGAAGCGTGTGCTCAGGGATGTATATGCGTTGGAGCCAGTCGCCCCAAAGTTCAACCCATGGTTCTCCTATCCGATCACTTTCGATCGCAGGGACCATCCCACTAGTATCCGTCATGGCGGATTCGCCGCACTGGTTCTGGACCCAATCATTAACGGATTTCACCTCACTCGAGTCTTTATGGATGGTGGCAGCAGCCTGAACCTGCTTTATCAGGACACAGTGCGCAAAATGGGCATAGACCCCTCAAGGATCAAACCCACAAAAACGACCTTTAAAGGCGTCATTCCAGGCGTAGAGGCCCATTGCACAGGCTCAATTACACTGGAAGTGTTCTTCGGATCCCCGGATAACTTCCAAAGCGAAGAGTTAATCTTCGATATAGTCCCATTCCGCAGTGGTTATCATGCACTGCTCGGGCGAACCGCATTTGCGAGATTCAATGCGGTACCGCATTATGCATACCTCAAGCTCAAGATGCCAGGACCTCGCGGGGTTATTACAGTCAATGGAAACACAGAGCGCTCTCTCCGAACAGAGGAGCACATTGTGGCCCTCGCAGCAGAAGCACAAAGCAGCCTCTCAAGCCAATCAACCAGTTCGGCATTTCAAGACCCGAAGACCTTCAAGCATGCTCGGAGCAATCGGCAAATAAACTGCCTGGCGCGATCTGAGCTCACGTAGCAATGCGGGCCCCACCCCAGTCCCAGCCAAATGGCGAAACTTGTGCCACGCGTACATGATTACGCATTAAAAATACCATGAGCACAGGTGGGGAGGGCGGCACAACTCCGGCACGCCCCAAGACGCGGCTTAAACCGCACTAGGGGCTTTCCGTTTGGTTATTTTTCTCTTTTTTCAAGACCTTAATCTCTGGAAACACTGTGCGGCAGCACTATTGCCGAACACATGATGCAGCAACCAAGGAGGCAGAAAGCTACTTCACACCATGGAATTCCCAGGTGGATTACAATAATGAGCGAAATATTTGATTTAATACTATTCCCCAGCTTGCCCTTGGAAGGGACATAGTCCTACTCTTTGCTTATCGCACCATCTGTATCATTTTGCTTTAACGCACCTTTTTGAATAAACAATGCATAACATTACAACTATTATTGCATTCTTGTTATATATATATATATATATATGTGTGTGTGTGTGTGTGTGTGTGTGTGTGTGTGTGTGTTCATTAATGACGCCTTGCAACTGTACACTTTGGTACGACCAATACACCCGGGGCTTACGTACCCCACAATATGGTCTGAATAGTCCGAACACTTTCACAAGTGCGGCACCCCGAACTTATAGCACTATATGCATCAGCTCCAAATCATGTCTTTGGTCAAATGTTGGGTTTGCCCGGCTCCTATGTTTTGGTACCTTACGTTCTGCTCTATCGGCTAAGGTAGCGTTAGGAGAACTACTGCGATTGTGCCCCGGTTCTGCTGGGCTTAGCACCTCGGTAGAGAAAGCTAAAACTGACTGTCATGATAAGGCGAGAGACTAGTCGCTGTTCGGCAAGGTTTTCGAGTCCCTAAAGACTTATGCCGCTTAGGGCGAGGGGCCGGCCCTGTCTGGCTTAAAGGCATGTATCGCGCCCCGAATTCGGCCTTCGGAATACCAGGGGCTTCACTGAAATTTAAAATTGTAGAATTTTATGGCTAAGTGAGAGTGATAAAGCATTACTAGTCCGGTTGCCTTGTTCGTTGTGCTGAGCACCTCCCTCGAAGGACCCAAACATGGGAACAAGAGTGCTCAGGTTTATCCCGAACACCCCAACACTCGTGGCATGGGGGCGGAAGCCGAGGACTAGCCATCTCTCAGATTGGATAAACAGCCAAACAGAAGGTAATATTTTAAATTCACACAAGCGTTGCATAGCGCATATGAAACAAGTTTTCATCATACAGGATCACACGAGCAAGTTTACTCAAATATTACATCCTTGGAACATTCGTCCGCTACAATATGGGCACCCTTCAGGACACCCTCATAATAAATTTCAGGGGTGCGATGCTCCTTGCCCTGCGGCGGCCCTTCCTCGATCAGCTTCACAACGTCTAGCTTGGCCACTGCACCTTCACACGAGCGAAAGCCCGGCATGCACCTTCGATGCAGACGGACCGCTTGATGACCTCCAGCCGTGGGCAGGCATCCACAAGCCGCCTCACCAGGGCAAAGTATCTATTCGGAAGGGCGTCGCCAGGCCACAGCCGGACTATAAGGCCCTTCATGGCCAGTTCCGCCGCCTTGTGCAGCTCGACCAGCTGCTTTAGCTGGTCGCTCAGAGGCATCGGGTGTTCGGTCTCAGTATACTGAGACCAGAACAGCTTCTCCGTTGAGCTTCCCTCCTCGGCCTGGTAAAACTGTGCGGCATCCGACACGCTGTGGGGCAAATCTGTGAATGCTCCTAGAGAGCTCCGAATTCGGGTAAGTAATCCGTAAATTACTTTTACATGCTTGCTTTGCATATTGAATGCCTTACTCGCCGCTATTTTCTTCATCGCATCAATCTCCTGGAGAGCCTTTTGGGCTTCGGCCTTGGCACTTTTTGCGCTCTCGAGGGTCGTGGCAAGCTCAGACTCTCGCGTCTTCGGGTCAAGCTCCAACGTCGTGCTTCGTCATGAGAGACTGGAGCTCTTGCTGCACCTCGCCCACACGAGCCTCTTGCTTTTCCCGCTCGGTGCGCTCCTTGGCCGCTTTATCTTTGTCCTTGGTTAGCGCTTGCTTCAGGGTTGCCACCTCGGTCGTGGCCCCTGGCAAATATACGATGATCCTGTCATTTTGTAATCGCGTCTTCTTTTATATATATACATATCTATAGACAGGGTATTACTTACCCTTGCTCTCCTCGAGCTGCCTCTTGGCAAGGCCGAGCTCTTTCTTGGACCCCTCGAGGTCCTACTTCATTACGGCGACCTCCGCAGTCAGTGCGGCGGACGCCAGCAGCGAAGCCTGCATACGCATATTGACATACTCATATTAGACTCCTGCGGTATTGTTTGATCCTCTGCTCGGCTTTTCTTTGTGAACACCGAACAGAGCTGTCTATGCGGTAATATTTTCCTATATTTCAAACACTTACCTCAAAGCCTATTAGAAGGCTGGCACAGGCTTCAGTTAATCCGCTCTTGGCGGACTGAACCTTCTGGATCACCACACTCATGATAGTGCGGTGCTCCTCATCGATGGAAGCGCTGCGAAGCGCTTCCAGCAGATTGTCCGGCACCTCTAGATGGACAAAGGCCACCGGTACAGGCATCTCGCCCCTCTTAGAAGGAGGCGGCCTGCCCGAGCCCGGAACCACTGGAGGTTCCGGTGCGGTGTTCGGCTGAGGGCCAAACTCGGAGCTCTCAAGGGCCTTGTCCCCTCGGCTCCCGGAGTCTGGGAGGCCGCCTTGAGGCACCTCCAGGACTATCTCCCCTCAGCCCGGTGCCTCGTGAGACAGCACCTCGGTGTCGTCCGCAGGATGAGGGGAGGTGGCAATTGGGACTGGATCGCTATAAATGTCCGACGAGCCCAGGGAACCGTCCGATGATACATCGATACTGGCTCGTGGCAGCCTGCATAATCATGTTTGGCGTTAGGGAAAGCAGTGCGACAAAGGAATGATATGAGTTACTCTGGTATCCGAATACTTACGATCTCCCCAGGGGCTTGGCCCTGGGCAACCACTCGTCTTCGCCTTCGTCGGCGGCGGTGGAACTGTCCGGAAGGAGAGTCCTTCCCTTCTTGGACCCTTCGGCACCCACAGTTGGGGCGGCCTTCCTTTTCTTATCTCCCCCAACGGGAGGGGAGCATCTTCTTCTTCGTCCTTGTCTTCGGGGGAGGAGTGCGCCGCAGAGTCATCGGACGGTGAGTCCGACGACGCCTGGTGTCGAGAACTCTTTCGAGTTCCCTTGGCCTTCCTGGTCTTCTCCGGCACCTTGTAAGGAGCCAGAGTCAGCATCTCCGTCAGGAGAGCGTCCGCAGTGTCTTCGGGCAGAGGGGCCGGACAGTTAATCTGGCCCGACGTCCCCACCTAGTCCTGTCAAATGCATGGAGATTAGACCCCGCACATGATTAAGCTAGGGGAAATAAATGTCCTACGGGACGTATTGAACTCACCGAACGAGCTAGGCGCTTTGCACTTAGCCCGCGGTCCTCGGCAAGACAGGGAGGAACCTCGGCGCCCTTGAACAACACCCTCCAGACGTCCTTGTGCATCGTGTCGAAGAGCTGGCTCAAAGTCTGGTGCTGGGCCGGGTCGAACTCCCACAAGTTAAAATGCCGTTGTTGACACGGGGGGATCCGGCAGATGAGCATGACCTGGACTATGTTGACAAGCTTGAGCTTCTTGCTTGCCATGCTCCGGATACATTTCTGGAGTCCATCTAGCTCCACCGATGAACCCCACGACAAGCCCTTCTCTTTCCAGGAAGTGAGCCGGGAATCTGGATCAAAACTCGGGGGCAGCCACCCATTTGGCGTCGCGCGGCTCGGTGATGTAGAACCATGCCGATTGCCAACCCTTAATGGCTCCACGAAGGAGCCTTCAAGCCATATAACATTGGGCATCTTGCCCACCATGGCTCCGCCGCACTCTGCTTGTCGGCCGCCCACTACCTTCGGCTTGATATTGAAGGTCTTTAACCACAGGCCGAAGTGGGGCCAGATGCGGAGGAAAGCCTCACACACGACGATGAACGCCGAAATGTTGAGGATGAAGTTCGAGGCCGGATCATGGAAGTCCAGCCCGTAGTAGAACATGAGACCACGGACGAATGGATGGAGGGGAAACCCCAGTCCGCGGAGGAAGTGGTGGAGGAAAACTACCCTCTCGTGAGGTTCAGGGGTAGGAACGATCTGCCCCACGGTGGGCAGCCGATGCGCGATATTCGCGGCCAAGTATCCGGCTCCGCGCAGCTTCTTGATGTGTCCCTTCGTAACGGAGGAAGCCATCCATTTGCCTCCCGCTCCGGGAATGATTGGAGATGGTTGAGGGGAAGGATGTAGGCTTGGGCGTTGTAGCTCGAGTATGCGAAGGTGGATGAGCAAAGGAGGAAGAAGGCGTGGATGAAAAGGTAAATCCTTATCCCTTTATATGGGCGGACGAAATTATGTGTCCCCACTAGCCGGGTAAAACTCGCTTGTTCCCCAAGAGCCGTAATCGATGGCACGGTTCGGTTACCCACACCCGTATTGATGAGAATCCCGTGATAAGGGGACATGATCTCTGCTTTGACAAGACGTGTCAAAAAACTGCCTCGCGTTATGTGCGGGGCTAGTGAAAGGAAACGGTTTGATAATCATCGGGCCGTGACGTAATGTCGTGTTGCCAAAACAAGTCAGCAAATTGGATTTGTGGAAATATTATTCTCTCTACGGTGGTATGTGGAACTTATTTTGCAGGGTCGGACACTATCCTTGTATTCAAATTCTTCCGTGGTGTATTCGGAGGAGGAACCCGCCTTGCAATGCCGAAGACAATACTGCGCACCGGACTCATCGTCATTGAAAGCCTGGTTCAGGGGCTACTGTTCGAGTCCTGGATTGGGGGGTCTTCGGACAGCCGGACTATCTCCATTGGCCGGACTGTTAGACTATGAAGATACAAGATTGAAGACTTCATCTCGTGTCCGGATGGGACTCTACTTGGCGTGGAAGGCAAGCTAGGCAATACGGATATGTGTATCTCCTCCTTTGTAACCGACCTTGTGTAACCCTAACCTCTCCGGTGTCTATATAAACCGGAGGTTTTTAGTCCGTAGGACAACATACAATCATACCATAGGCTAGCTTCTAGGGTTTAGCCTCTCTGATCTCGTGGTAGATCTACTCTTGTACTACCCATATCATCAATATTAATCAAGCAGGACGTAGGGTTTTACCTCCATCAAGAGGGCCCGAACCTGGGTAAAACATTGTGTCCCCTGCCTCCTGTTACCATCCGTCTTAGACGCACAGTTCGGGACCCCCTACCCGAGATCCGCCGGTTTTGACACCGACAGGTAGCAAGAAGGATTTCTGGCGTCGTTGCCGGGGAGATCTACACCAAGTCAAGACATACCAAGTACCCATCATAAACTCTTCTCCCTCGCATTACATTATTTGCCATTCGCCTCTTGTTTTCCTCTCTACCACTTCACCTTTGCCTTTTCTTCGCCTTCTTCCCATATGTATCTTTGTTTGTGTTTCCATGTGCCTTCTATTTTCTAGCATCTTTGCTTCCTAAAAATCTATTGATATGGATCCACTTAAAGTGTTCTACTTGGATCATCTTCGATCCTTATGCGCTTGTGCTGCAACCCCAACTAGCCTAGTTGATGGGAAATCTTTAGATGAGCATGCTCATTTTGTGCGTCATTGTTTGCCTCAAAAAAGGGAGACTCTTATGGGATCAAATAAACAAATTTCTGTGTTATGCTTGGAATCTTTGTGAAATTTATGATTTTAATTGTTGCTCTAAGAACCCTAAAAAACACCTCCCCTACCTATGTGAGTTTAATGATAATGAAATCTTACCTTCTTATGCAAAGGGTGTTTATAGTTACTACGATATCGAACAAATTAAAGAATTTGTTGCTTTTGAGGGTGCTTACGAAGTTGCTTCTTTGATTGAAAAGTATGATATTACTCTCTAAAAATCTGAAAATTATGACATACTTAAATATTGCTATGAAAACTATGCTCATAATGTCTATGTCAAAGAATTTATTGAAAGAATGACCGTTTCTTGGGAAGAAAATAATGACATGCATCAATCTATAGATAATTATGATTCCGATGATTTGATTGAAATATCCCTTGATGAACATGATGCTTGCTATTCTTGTGGCCATGATGCCAATATTCATGAAGATGAGTTTGCTATAGTTCCTTATGTTAAGCATGAGATCATTGCTATTGCACCCATACTTGATAGTTCCTTTGATGAAAAGCATGATTGTAATGATGTTATTATAAATTCTCTTAATGACAGTTGTGTTAATGATATGCAAAACCTCAAGCTTGGGGATGCTAGTTTTGCTATGACTACTATTTGTTGCAATGATCATGATTGGGGTGATTCTTCTTATGATCTTGAAAATTTATTTTAAGCCCCATGATGAATATGAGATTGATAATAATGTTTGCAATAATATTGAAAGTGGGTTTGGAATAGTGTCAACTTTATATCCCACATATTTGTAGAATGTTCAATCTTATGAAGTTTTTGATAAAAGTTGGTTTGGAGAGGTCATGACTTTAGTTAATGTTAATCCCACTATTTTGGAAGAGTGTCAACTTTGCATGCATGTGGATCATATTGAAAATATTTTATGTGATAGCTATTTTGTTGAATTTGCTTATGATCTCACATGTAATTATTATGAGAGAGGAAAATATGATTGTAGAAATTTTCATGTTACTAAATTACCTCGCGTTATGTTGAGATTGCTATTGTTTCTTTACGCTTCCTTGCATATGCTAGTTTTGCTTTCTATGATAATTTGTTTGCATATAATATGCCTATCTATAGGAAGTATGTTAGACTTAGATGTGTTTGTCACGTGTTTCATGATGCTCTCTTTGTGCTTCAGTTCTTGTCTTTCATGTGAGCATCATTGAAATTATCAATGTGTAGCTAGGGGCGTTAAACGATAGCGCTTGTTGGGAGGCAACCCAATTTTATTTTTGTTCCTTGAATTTTGTTCCTGTTTAGTAATAAATAAATCATCTATCCTTTGTTATTATTGTGTTTTTTATGTTTTAATTACTGTTTGTGCCAAGTAAACATTTAGGATCTTCTTGGGTGATTGTTATTTGATCTTGATGTAAAAAAACAGAAAGTTTGTGCTCACCAGAATAATTTTCATTTCTTACCAGAGAGCGATAAAACACCAATTCCAACTGAAGTAGATCAATATAAAAATTATTTAGGACGTCCTAATTTCTCGGAATTTTTGGAGTTACAGAAGTATTTGAAACTTCCAGATTGCTACAGACTGTTCTTTTTTGACAGATTCTGTTTTTCGTGTGTTGTTTGCTTATTTTGAATAATCTATGGCTAGTATCAGGGGGTATGAACCATAGAGAAGTTGGAATACAGTATTTTTAATACCAATATAGATAAATAATGGGTTCATTACAGTACCTTAAAGTGGTGGTTTGTTTTCTTATACTAACGGAGCTCATGAGATTTTCTGTTGAGTTTTGTGTTGTGAATTTTTCAAGTTTTTGGGTAAAGATTTGATGGATTTTGGAACAAGGAATGGCAAGAGCTTAAGCGCCCAAGGCACCCCAAGGTAAAATTCAAGGATAACCAAAAGCCTAATCATGAGGATGCCCCGGAAGGCATCCCCTCTTTCGTTTTCGTCTATCGGTAACTTTACTTAATGCTATATTTTTATTCACCAGATGATATGTGTTTTGCTTGGTGCGTCTTGTATGATTTGATTCTTTTATTTTTAGTTTAACACAATCATCCTTGCTATACACACCTTTTGGAGAGACACACATGAATCAGAATTTATTAGAATAGTCTATGTGCTTCACTTATATCTTTTGAGCTAGATAATTTTGCTCTAGTGCTTCACTTATACCTTTTAAGAGCACTGTGGTGGTTTTATTTTGTAGAAATTATTGATCTCTCATGCTTAACTTATATTATTTTGAGAGTCTCTTAGAACAGGATGGTAATTTTCTTTGGCTATAAAATTAGTCTTAGTATGATAGGCATCCAGGATGGGTATAATAAAAACTTTCATTTAGAGTGCATTAAATACTATGAGAAGTTTGATACTTGATAGTTGTTTTGAGATATAAAGATGGTAATATTACAGTTGTGCTAGTTGAGTAATTGTGGAATTGAGAAATACTTGTGTTCAAGTTTGCAAGTCCCGTAGCACGCACGTATGGTAAATGTTGTGTGACAAATTTGGAGCATGAGGTGTTCTTCGAATGCTTTCCTTATGAGTAGCGGTCGGGGACGAGCGATGGTCTTCTCCTACCAATCTATCCCCCTAGGAGCATGTTCATAGTGCTTGGTTTTTATGACTTGTAGATTTTTGCAATAAGTATGTGAGTTCTTTATGATTAATGTTGAGTCCATGGATTATACGCACTCTAACCCATCCAACATTGCTAGCCTCTTCGGTACCATGCATTGCCCTTTCTCACCTCGAGAGTGGGTGGAAACTTCGCCGGTGCATCCAAACCCCGTGATAAGATACGCTCTATCACACATAATCCTCCTTATATCTTCCTCAAAACAGCCACCATACCTACCTATTATGGCATTTCCATAGCCATTCCCAGATATATTGCCATGCAACTTTCCAATGTTTCGTTTATTATGACACGCTCCATCACTGTCATATTGCTTTGCATGATCATGAAGTTGACATCGTATTTGTGGCAAAGCCACCTTCATAATTATTTCATACATGTCACTCTTGATTCATTGCACATCCCGGTACACTGCCGAAGGCATTCACATAGAGTCATATTTTGTTCTGAGTATCGAGTTGTAATTCTTGAGTTGTAAGTAAATAAAAGTGTGATGATTTTCATTATTAGAGCATTGTACCATGTGAGGAAAGGATGATGGAGACTATGATTCCCCCACAAGTCGGGATGAGATTCCGGACGAAAAATAAAAAATATATAAAAGAGGCCAAAGAAGCCCAAAAAAAGAAGCCATAAAAAAGAGAAAAGTCCCAAATAAAAAAATGAGAGAAAAAGAGAGAAGGGGCAATATTACTATCCTTTTTCCACACTTGTGCTTCAAGGTAGCACCATGATCTTCATGATAGAGAGTCTCTTATTTTGTCACTTCCATATACTAGTGGGAATTTTTCACTATAGAACTTGGCTTGTATATACCAATGACGGGCTTCCTCAAAATGCCCTAGGTCTTCGTGAGCAAGCAAGTTGGATGCACACCCACTTAGTTTCTTTTGTTGAGCTTTCATATATTTATAGCTCTAGTGCATCCGTTGCATGGTAATCCCTACTCCTTGCATTGACATAAATTGATGGGCATCTCCATAGCCCGTTGATTAGCCGCGCCAATGTGAGACTTTCTCCTTTTTTGTCTTCTCACATAACCTCCATCATCATATTATATTCCACCCATAGTGCTATGTCCATGGCTCGCGCTCATATATTGCAAGAAAGTTGAAAGAGTTTGAAAAGGCCAAGTATGAAACAAATTCTTGGCTTGTCATCGGGGTTGTGCATGATGGGAGCATTTTGTGTGACAAAAATGAAGCATGGAAAAACTATATGATTTTGTAGGGATAAGCTTTCTTTGGCTATGTTATTTTGATAAAACATAATTGCTTGGTTAGCATGCTTGTAGTATTATTATTTTTATGTCAGAATTAACTTTTTTCTAGAATCTTTTGGATCTAAACATTCCTGCCGCAATAAAGAGAATTACATTGAAAATTATGTTAGGTAGCATTCCATATCAAAAATTCTATTTTTATCATTTACCTACTCGAGGACGAGCAGGAATTAAGCTTGGGGATGCTGATACATCTCTAACGTATCTATAATTTTTGATTGTTCCATGCTATTAAATTATCTATTTTGGATGTTTAATGGGGTTTAATATAGTCTTTAATATTATTTTTGGGACTAACCTATTAACCGAAGGCCCGGTGCAAATTGTTGTTTTTTTCCTATTTTAGTGTTCGTGGAAAAGGAATATCAAACGGAATCCAAACAGAACGAAACCTTCGCGCAGATATTTCTTGGAACAAACACAATCCAGGAGACTTGGAGTGGAAGTCAGAGACGCAACGAGGCGGCCACGAGGTAGGAGGGCGCGCCCTCCATCCTCATGGGTCCCTCATAGCTCCACCGACCTACTTATTTCGACTATATATACTCTTATGCCCTGAAAACATTCAGGAGAGCCACAAAACCACTTTTCCACCGCCGCAACCTTCTATACCCGTGAGATCCCATCATGGGGCCTTTCCGGCGATCTGCCAAAGGGGGATTCGATCACAGAGGGCTTCTACATCAACACCATAGCCTCCCGATGATGTGTGAGTAGTTTACCATAGACCTCCGGGTCCATATTTATTAGCTAGATGGCTTCTTCTCTCTCTTTGGTTCTCAATACAAAGTTCTCCTTGATGTTCTTGCATATCTATTCGATGTAATACTTTTTTGCAGTGTGTTTGTCGAGATTCGATGAATTGTGGGTTTATGTTCCACATTATCTATGAACAATATTTGATTCTTCTCTGAATTCTTATATGCATGATTTGATATCTTTGCAAGTCTCTTCGAATTATCGGTTTAGTATGGCCTACTAGATTGATCTTTCTTGCAATGGGAGAAGTGCTTAGCTTTGGGTTCAATCTTGGGGTGTCCTTTCCCAATGATAGTACGGGCAGCAAGGCATGTATTGTATTGTTGCCATCGAGGATAAAAATATGGGGTTTATATCATATTGCTTGAGTTTATCCCTATACATTATGTCATCTTGCTTAAAGTGTTACTCTGTTCTTATGAACTTAATACTCTAGATGCATGCTGGATAGCGGTCGATGTGTGGAGTAATAGTAGTAGATGCAGAATTGTTTTGGTCTATTTGACACGGACGTGATGCCTATGTTCATGATCATGCCTAGATATTCTCATAGCTATGCGCATTTCTATCAATTGCTCGGCAGTAATTTCTTCACCCACCATAATATATGCTATCTTGAGAGAAGCCACTAGTAAAACCTATGGCCCCCCGGTGTACTTTACATCATATAAGTTTTCGATCTATAATTCTAGTTTACTATTTATTTTGCAATCTTTACTTTTCAATCTAAACAAAAAATACCAAATATATTTATCTTATTATCTTTATCAGATCTCACTTTTGCAAGTGGCGGTGAAGGGATTGACAACCCCTTTATTGCATTGGTTGCAAGGTTCTTGATTGTTTGTGCAGGTACTAGGCAATTTGCGTGCAGTCTCCTACTGGATTGTTACCTTGGTTCTCAAAAACTGAGGGAAATACTTATGCGACTTTGCAGCATCACCCTTTCCTCTTCAAGGGAAAACCAATGCATGCTCAAGTGGTAGCATGCACGCGCACCATCAGCAAGATTTCAGTTACCAAGACCCTCATCGACGATGACACCGGCCCCAACGTGCTCTCTGTCGAGACCTTCGAGGCGCTTCAAGTGCCTTATGACCAACTCTTGCCCACTAGGCCATTCTCTAGGGTGACCGACTGCTCCATCATTCCCCTGGGCAGGTGCACCTCCCCATCACTTTCAGCAAACACGACAACTACCACACCAAGCTGATCGACTTCGACATTGCTCACATTGGAGCTCCCGTACAATGTTATCTTGGGGTACCTTACCCTCGCCAAGATCATGGCGGCCACCCACCATGGCTACAATTTCCATAAGATGTTGGAGTGCAGTGGCGTCATCACCTTCACATGTGATGAGAAGGATGTGGTCTGCTCTCTTGAGCACGCTTACCTGGCCACAGCGGCCGAGAACTCCGGCGGTGAAGGTGACGTTGCGCCTCTTGAGGCTGCCCCTGCAAAGAAGAAGCAGCTCCTCCCCAAGAGCTGCCCTGAGGCAAAGAAACCTGCCGGTAACGCCTCAGGCTCAGCTCCTACCGCCGGGACGCCTATCCCTCCCGCATACGAAGGCACGATCGATGCGTCTCTTAGGACGAGCTCGGGGGCTTCCATTTGGAGATCGTCTGACCCAACTAGTGCGACGAGGGAGGTGATCGGGCACCAGTTGGAGGTGTGCTTCGACGCGTGCCCCCACAAGTAAGGAACGAGGCGTGAGGCGCCAGGATCACAAGAGTTCACCATGGAGGCTATCGAGGAACTTCAGGAAGCACAAGCCACGCATGGCGAGCGCCACCCCACTTGTCCTACCAATGCAGCTGCCACCCCCGACGCAAGCGACAAGCTACTGATACGTCTCCAACGTATCTATAATTTAGGAAGTATTCATGTTGTTTTATTATCATTCTTGGATGTTTTACAATAATTTTGTAGCAACTTTACATCATTTTTGGGACTAACCTATTGACCCAGTGCCCAGTGCTAGTTGTGTTTTTTGCTTCTTTTTTACATTGTAGGAAATCAACATCAAACGGAGTCCAAACATCGCAAAACTTTTTCTGGATATTTAATGGACCAGAGGACCACCAGTGGGCCAGAGCAGCACCTGGGAGGTACCCCGAGGGGGGCACAATCAGATGGGTTGTGCCCACCTCGGTGGCCTCCCACACCCCCTCTTTGCCCTATAAAATCCCAGATATTCCAAAAACCCTCGGGGTAACGCTAGATCAGAAGTTTCGCGGCCGCAAGGCTCTGTAGACACCGAAACCCAATCTAGACCCTGTTCTGGCACTCCGTCAGAGGGGGGAATCATCTCCGGTGGCCATCTTCATCATCCTGGCGGCCACCACAATGAGGAGGCAGTAGTACACCCTTGGGGCTGAGGGTTTGTACCAGTAGCTATGTGTCTAATCTCTCTCTCTCTCTCTCTCTCGTGTTTTGAGATGTCACGATCTTGATGTATGGTGTTTTCCCCTCTCTATTTTGTTATGATGAATTGAGTTTCTCACTTTGAGATTTAGTTGTTATTGAATTGAATACCTTTATGGATTTGAGAGCACTTGCTATATGTCTTGCATATGAATACTCGTGGTGACAATGGGGTATCATATTGTTTCACTTGATATATGTTTTGGAACTCAACTCGCATATTCCCGAGGTGACATTGGGGTAATCTACGCATAGGGGTTGATGCATGTTCTTGTCTTTGTTTCTCCGGTAGAAATCTTGGGGCACTCTTTGAGGTTCTTTGTGTCGGATTGAGTATTATGAATCTGAAATTATTTGGTGTTATTTTAATAAGAACACTTGGATGGATCGATCGGAAAGAATAGCTTCGAGGTGGTTTCGTACCCTGCAAATAATTTCTTCTTATGTTCTCTCCTAGATAGGAACTTTGGAGTGATTCTTCATCTCACTTTGAGGGGTGGTTATATGAGCCAATTATATTAGCACTGTTGAGAGATTGCACTGCCGAAAGTACGAACCGTAGGTCTCATTTTGAAGCATTGCAATACCTTTTTGTGCCCATTTCCTATTTGCTACCTTGCTGTTTTTAATTATTCAGATTATAAAAATATATTTCTATCATCCATATTACACTTGTATCACCATCTCTTCGCCGAACTAGAGCACCTATACAAATTACCATTGTATTTGGTGTGTTGGGGACACAAGAGACTTTCTATTATTTGGTTGCAGGGTTGTTTGACACAGACTATCTTCATCCTACGCCTCCCGCGGATTGATAAACCTAGGTCATCCACTTGAGGGAAAATTGCTACTGTCCTACAAAACTCTGCGCTTGGAGGCCCAACACGTGTCTACAAGGATAAAGTTGCGTAGTAGACATCAAGCTCTTTTCTGGCGCCGTTGCCAGGGAGGTGAGTGCATGAAGGTATATCTTTAGATCCTGCAATCTAATCTTTTAGTTTCTTGTTTTATCACTAGTCTGGTTTATAAAAGATAACTACATAAAAAATGGAATTGAGGTTGCATCATATTATCATTCATCTTTATAGTGTTTTTCATGAAAATGATGGAAACGAAAATTGTGCTCAATTGATAGAAGAAGAATTTAATAAAATGTTTGGCATAAATTATGAGCATGATTGCAATGTTGTTAGTATGAATTCTTTGAGTATCCATGATACTAACGATATGCAAAGCCATAAGCTTGGGGATGCTATGTTTGATGAAGATGATATTTTTAGTCCCCCAAGATTTGATGTACAAATTTGTTATAATCATTACATGCCTCCTATTTATGATGATTATAATGATGAAAGTGGATTTGGAGAGATCATGACTTTATTTAGTGATGAATCCACCATTTTTGATGAGGCTTCAATTGACTATGATAACAAAGTTGCTACCTTTGATTATTATGGTGATGATATGTATGCTATAAAGAGTAATGATAACCATGAAACTTGTCATCGTGATTTTAATTTTCAATGACATTATGCGCCCACTACTATTGATGAGAATAAATTTGCTTATGTGGAGAGTAATAAAATTTCTATGCTTATGTATCATGAAAAGAATGATTTATGTGAAAGTTATATTGTTGAATTCATTCATGATGCTACTGAAAATTATTATGAGAGAGGAACATATGCTTGTAGGCTTCTCAATAACATCAAGTTTCCTCCCAATGTGTTGAAAATCTTGAAGTTTTACTTGTTTTGCCTTCCTATGCTAGTTGATTCTTGCTCCCATAAATTTTTTGCTCACAAAATCCCTATACATAGGAAGTGGGTTAGACTTAAATGTGCTAGACATATGCTTCATGATGCTCTCTTTATGTTTCAATTCTTGGATTTTATGCGAGCATCATTGAAATCATCATGCCTAGCATCAAAGGCATTAAAGAAAAGCACTTGTTGGGAGACAACCCAACATTTACCCCTACTGTTTTTATGTGTTCACATGATTAGGCTACTGTATTAATCATGTTTTATAGCTTTTGTTTTAATAAAGTGCCAAGTAAGACCTTTGGGATGGTCTATGGTGATAGTTGATTTGATCTTGCTGAAAAACAGAAATTTTTGCACTCAGGAAAATAATTCTCAGTTTTAATGGTAGCGCGATAAAATAATGATTCTTTATGAAGAAGATTAATAGAAAATTTTCCCAGGTTGTCCTAATTTTTCAGAATTTTTGGAGTAGCATAAATATGTTTGGAGTACAGTTTACTACAGACTATTTTGTTTTTGACCGATTCTGTTTTCAATGCATAATTTGCTTGTTTTCTAGTTTCTATGGCTTATATTGCTCAATATAAAATGTGGAAATGATATGCTACAGTAGTCATTGTGTGAGAACAATTATGAATATTTTCTTTGACAGTACCAAAGTGAAATGGTTTGCTCTTTATCATACTAACCTATCTCACGAAGTTCTGTTAAGTTTTGTGTGATTGAAGTTTCCAAGTTTTGGGTGAGACATTGATATGACGAGAATAAGGAGTGACAAGACCCTAAGGTTGGGGATGCCCAAGACACGCCAAGTTAATATTCAAGGAAGATCGAGGCAACTAAGCTTGGGGATGCCCCGGAAGGCATCCCCTCTTTCGTCCCCAACATTATCGGTAACCTCACATGGAGTTACATTTTTTATTCTTCACATGATATGTGTTTTGCTTCGAGCATCATTTTATTTTGTTAGAATTTGCTTTCTGTTATTTATAATTATGGTTTGCATCTTTTATTTCAATAAAAATGTCAAGTATAGCCTTTGCCATGCTTATTTTCAAAGTCTACATATTGCTATTTCAAAACAGAAAGTTTACCGCTGTTGCAAAAATTCCCTAGGAAAGTCAGTATATGATAAAATGCTAAAACATTTTGCATATTAAGATCTGATAAATCTTCTGTAGTGTGGTAAATTTTTATAATTTTTGGAGTTAAAGAAATATTGATACTCTTGCATTCTTTACAGACTATACTGTCTTGGCAGATTGCTATTATGTTTGCATACACTAAATGCCTCTACATATTTAATACTACTAATCTCAAATAGAATCATTAAACAAGCAATGTGCAATGTTGAATAACAATTTTAGTGATTTTCTATAGTAGAGAATGATAAGGTTTTTGCGTTGGTTTATACTAACTTATCTCACAAGTCCTTGTTGAGTTTTGTGTGGATGAAGTGTTTGCGATTTAGGAAAACCATGATAGGAGAAGAATTAAGGAGACACAAAATCACAAGATTGGGGATGCCCAAGGTATCCCAAGATAACATTTCAAGAAGTCTCAAGCATCTAAGATTGGGGATGCCCCGGTAGGCATCTCACCTTTCTTCTTCAACAATTATCGGTTACTATCGGTTGAGCCTAAGTTTTTGCTTCTTCACATGATGTGTGCTATTCTTGGAATGGCATTTTATTTTGTTTTTCTTGTTGTTTTAATAAAATTCTTAGATCTGAAAGTTTTTGAATAAGATAGAGTCCTCAAATAGCTACCTATTTACTTAACTACTCGGTTGATCTTCATTTATATCTTTTTGGAGTACCATGTCATTTACTCTTGTGCTTCACTTATATCATATGAGTAAATTGTTGAATGAATTGAATATCATGAAGTTGAAATTATATCATTCCTAGTGGTAGCTTGAAATTGGGTTTAGAAAGTGAAATCTTTTGAAGCTTGACAATCGCAATATTGGTCATGCAAGCAATTCATGAATAACTAGTATCAGGAAGAGAACGTTCACATGCAAATACACTATCTTGGAAATCTATTGTGATTGTGATCCCTATCAAAATATTATATGCCAAAATTGTTGACGTTGGACAAGGAAGAGAATGTAAGGGTTTATGTTTGTTCATATTCACATAGAAGTTATATTGTCATAGATCCTTCAACATGTGGTTCTTGCCCCCCATCTTGTCTAGCCAAATTCCGCACAAGTACACATACTAATTGTGCATCCAAAAACCCTTTAACCCAAATCTTATTTTCATGAGTCCACCATACCTTCCTAAGGATTGAGCAAGATCCTCCAAGTAAGTTGTCATCGGTGCAACAAGGCAATAAAAATTGCTTCTAAAAGTGTTAGATCATTTAGTGTAAGAGAAAATTGAGCGTTGAATGAACTTGTGATGGCAAAGAATAAAAGCGACGGACTGCATAATAAAGGTTGCTATCACAAGGGGCAATATAACATGACGTTCTTTTGCACTAAGGGGTTGAGCATACAAACAAATAAGTGCATGGCAACCTCTGCTTCCCTCTGCGAAGGGCCTACCTTTTACTTTTATGTATTTACTTTCATGCAAGAGTCAAAGTTTTTCTCTCTATTCCTTTTAATTTTCTCTTTTGGCAAGCATCATGTGGTGAGGAAAGATCTAGGAACATATATCCAGTTGGATATGGGTAGCATGAGTTATTATTGTTGCCATCACCCTTGAGGTGAATACGTTGGCTGGCAAAACAATAAGCCCCTATCTTTATATGTCTCTGGTTGAAACGTTTTGCTCATGTGTATGCAGTGAGTGTTAGCAATCATAGAAGACTATATGATGGTTGAGTATGTGGGGCTCTTACTTAGACTCTATTGAATAAGTTGAATTGCAATTGCTTGGTGACTGAGAACATAGGTTGTTGAGTTTCAAGAGAATTCATTGTGTGAACCTTAACATGTGAATTGGTTGCTACTTCAACATGAGAAATTTTATGAGAAGAAGAATTGCTATTATGATTCTAGGAAAAGTGATTGAAATTATAATTGATCAAACTTGTGCACTTTGCTAGCATTCACACTACATAAATTATTTATTTTATCATTTACCTACTTGAGGACAAGTAGGAATTAAGCTTGGGGATGCTAAAACGTCTCCAACGTATCTATAATTTATGAAGTATTCATGCTGTTTTATTATCATGCTTTGATGTTTTAGAATCATTTTATAGCAACTTTATATCATTTTTGGGACTAACCAATTAACCCAGTGCCCAGTGCCAGTTGTTTTTTTGCTTGTTTTTTACATCACAGGAAATAAATATCAAACGGAGTCCAAACACCGCGAAACTTTTTGTGGATTTTTTATGGACTAGAACACCACTAGTGGGCCAGAGCAGCACCTAGGTGGTGCCCCAAGGGGGCACAATCCACCAGGGCGCGCCTGGGGGGCCAGGCGGGCCCAGGTGGGTTGTGCCCACCTCGGTGGCCTCCTGCACCCCCTCTCCGCCCTTTAAAATCCAAAATATTCCATAAACCCTCGGGGTAACCCTAGATCAGAAGTTCCTCCGCCGCATGGCTCTGTAATCACCGAAAACCAGTTCCAGCACTCCGCTGGAGGGGGAATCATCTCCAGTGACCATCTTCATCATCCCGGCGGGCACCACAATGAGGAGGGAGTAGTCCACCCTCGCGGCTGAGGGTTTGTACCAGTAGCTAGGTGTTTAATATCTCTCTCTAGTGTTCCTGAGATGTCACGATCTTGATGTATCATGGGTGTTATTAATATAGTCGGATCATATGGTGTTTTCCCATCTCTATTTTGTGGTGATGAATTGACTTTTTCCTTTGAGATTTCATTGTTATCAGATTGAATACTTTTATGGATTTGAGAGCACTTGATATATGTCTTGCATATGAATACTCATGGTTACAATGGGGTATCGTATTGATTCACTTGATATATGTTTTGGCACTCAACTAGCGGATTCCTGAGGTGAAATTGGGGTAATCTATGCATAGGGGTTGATGCATGTTCTTGTCTTTGTTTCTCCGGTAGAAATCTTGTGGCACTCTTTGAGGTTCTTTGTGTTAGATTGAGTATTATGAATATGAAATTATTTGGTGTTATTTTAGTACTAATTCTTGGATAGATCGATTGAAAAGACTAGCTTCGAGGTGGTTTCGTACCCTACAAATAATTTCTTCTTATGTTCTCCGCTAGATAGGAACTTTGGAGTGATTCTTCATCGCACTTTGAGTGGTGGTTATATGATCCAATTATATTAGCACTGTTGAGAGATTGCACTAGTGAAAGTACAGACCCTAGGCCTTATTTTCAAGCATGGCAATACCATTTTTGTGCCCGTTTACTATTTGCTACCTTGCTGTTTTTAATTATTTAGATTATAAATATTTATTTTTATCATCCATATTACACTTGTATCACCATCTCTTCGCCGAACTAGTGCACCTATAGAAATTACCATTGTATCTGGTGTGTTGGGGACACAAGAGACTTTTTATTATTTGGTTGCAGGGTTGTTTGAGAGAGACCATCTTCATCCTACGCCTCCCACAGATTGATAAACCTTAGGTCATCCACTTGAGGTAAAATTTCTACTATCCTACAAAACTCTGCGCTTGGAGGCCCAACACGTGTCTATAAGACCCAACATCAGCTACGCGTCTGCGTCGACATCACAGGCCTCAATAGGCCCGCTTCTTAAGAACTCTTCTGGCCGTCGCACATCGGTTAGAGTGGGGGCTTTCCCTGCAGCTACATCTGCATGCCCTTCGGCCTGCTCAACGCAGGCGCCACGTACTAGTGGTTCGCATAGCTCGTACTAGCATCTCATGAGTCCTGGCGCCTGGCGCCGGCGTCTCATGAGGCCCCGGTTCCTCGCGAACCTCAGGAGCCGTCCGACTCATGAGGAGTGAACCTCTGCGACACGCTTCATCGACTTCCTCGACGCTCCCACAACAACATTGCCAGATGACCTTTTGGTTTATTCAATTCAGGGCGCCCCGCGGGCTGCATTATCCTTAGGTTGTTAGGGTTAGCCCTGTAGCTGCGCTATTTTGCTCATGTATCAAAAACAAGTTATGCTTTTATGAGTTGCTATGTATGTTAACTATGTGCTTGAGACCATGCCTCCTTCGGAGGAATCACCCCATGGGCCCCACGTGTTGGCAGCTCTCCTGCTGAGTGTCCCATGAGAGGGTGCTATTGGCATGATGTTTGTGCTTGGGTCCGTCCCTGCAGTGTTGGTAAATCTAGGCAATCGAGCTCTGGCTCGTGGGTCGGCCCCGTGCACGTCACCTCATGAAGTCCTTAGTGCCATGTCTTCTCAGGAAACAATAATGAGCAGATCAGCAAGAGCACATCGCCCTTTGTGTCTTGTATTCTGTCAGTGCGCGGGAGCTTCTGGAGACAGGCACTCGAGTGGTGCCTAGGTGACGCGTCACCACCTTAGGAAGGTCGGCCCCGATCCGGCAACGGGCTGGTCCGCAAGAAGCTAAGTACAATTGTCTCATACACCGCGGTTACTATCAAGCGGGGCCCCTTCCCCCGCGACACTCACAAGGTGTGCCGTTTCATTTCCAAGCAAGTCGCTTTTACTTTAAAAGGGGAGTTCTTGAGCATTGGCCCTCAGGAGCCCCTACTGGCTCTCGAGCCCTCACCCCCTGGCCTTGTCACAGGCATCGCGACCTGACATACCGGCGGCTGCTAAGCCTTGCTCGAGGGCTGGGTCCTGATGATGTAGAGCATTTTGGAAAGCAAGGAAAAGAGGGGCGAACCTCACGAGGGGACACGAGAAGAGAAGCGCAACCCGGCAGCATCTGCATCGCTTGAAACGTAAAGAACATCGATTCCCTCATGCATCCCTCGTGGGACTTGTGTTGACTCATTGCAGAGTAAAGACGCACATGGAATCAAGATTGAAGGGAACACACTCTCACAACGAAGGAGTCCCCCGCGGGCTTCGAATGCTCCGCACCACATCTTAAGCTAAGTTATCTCCTTCGCACCGAGCATGAGTCTTTCTAACAATGCTCTGCCATTAATTTCATGATCTTGTCTGGGCAAAAACCTTTTTTCCCAAGAGCCGCTTGCGCATGAAGGGGGACATCTTGAGAATCACGCCTCAGGAGCTCTTACCGGACCTCTAGCCCTTCACCTCGTGGCCTTGCCCAAGGCATCGCGACCTAGCATACTAGCGACGACCAAGGCTTGCTTGGGGACTATGTCCCAGTGATGCAAAGCACTAAGCAATCGTAAAATAGGGGGGCTCAGCCCAAACGAGAAACGCCGCAACAACTTAAATGCTAGCATAGGATAAAAGCCCAAGCACCGTAGTTCCTTACATGCCCCCATGGTTCCCTTTATTGACTGATGCAGGAAATAAAAAAAACAAAAGAAACTTCCTCCCAGAGGCCGCCGCTCCTGAGTCTGTGACTTTGACGTCACTAGCGCATAGTCGCAGTTGTCCTCTACCTTCACACGGCGGTGTGGCATATCATCGGAGTTGTCGTTACTCCCGCTTCACCCGAAGGAGGTTCTATCATTGCTGGAAGCACCACGATCGCTGCCAAGGGCAAGATCACTACCGAGGACGTTGCTGCCGCCACTGTGGCGTCATTGCCGGAGGAAGTGTGGCCGCTGCCATTGCGGTCGCTCTCCGAGCAGCATCCCAGGCATCCGCTAGCCTCCCCGAAGATCTTCATGAAGAGCATCGCTGCGCCGTCAAACTTGAAGTGGAGGTTATGCCTCCCCTTCAGGCCGCAGAGGCGGGCGAACAACTTCCACACTCAAGTCAGGTACACGAAGCCGGAAGGAGTGAACTTAGCCTCCACCAAGGAAGACTTGTTGCAGCAGCCATGTGGCCACAGCCACAGCCCGAGGGATTCGTCCGCCGCCAGCTCCTCCGCAAAGGAGTTCGCGGGCTAGAGCTAGGTCTGGGGCTGACTCTCCATCCACACGACGAACTTGCGGGCAGAGTCGGCAGAGTGGGTCCATGGTTTAGGTGGCCAGGCGGCCACCCCGTTTCTCGCTCCTCGGCTACGGCTGCCTCGACCCCCAAGGCCACATCCACAAGTGGGATTCTTCCCGCGACTGCCGGAGCCGGTGCAGACCGCCAAAGGAGGGCGCCAGCATCCCCGGGGGAGCGTCGCGGGCGCAGCAGCAGACTTGTGAGGGCGACTGTGTCCCCTCTTAGGCAGCGACGGTTCTGACCCCTCCAGCACCGCCTTGCCCTTATCAATGGCATAAAACCTCCTCAGAGGCACCATGGCTACTACAGCGGTGGCTGCAGACAGAAGGGTGAGAATATGGAGATATGCCGAGGGGTTCGACCCCTCGCCCTCTTCATAGCGATCGGAGGAAGACGGCCCGTGTCCCTTCACCTTCAGAGCAATGATGGCCCTGCGGCATGCTCCAGGATTTTTCTCAGCCTGAGCAGTTTTCAATGCATCATGGGGAAGTGGGGGCATCCCACACCTCGTCGTGTGCCACGCATCGAGCCTGGCCCACAGGCAGTAGGGTCCCACATCGATTTGCCCTCTCTTCCTTGCATTTACCTTGAAGCCAGACTATGCGCGTCATGGGACCGAGAGATATTGTCGGGGCTCAGGTTCTGGGGTTACCTAGGCCTGTCTGCCTACGTCCTAGCACATGGCTCCATCGATGGCCCGGTGTCAAGACTTCATGAGCAAGGCCCTCGCGAGGACCCCCACCACGTGAGGCGAACTACATCAGGGCCTCCTCAGGAGCGGTCTCCCGAAGCCGCCTACCGAGGGGTGGACGTATCTAGGCTCACTATCCAGCCTCATGAGGCATGGGTGACGTGAGCCATGATGAACGAGGCCAGAAAGGCACCGACGGGTGCAGGCGAGCACAATTTCCTCTTTGGACGTACGCGGGTTCCCGAGGAATCCCCCCAAAGGTTTCCATTCCAGTGCAACAAGACCAGGACGATGGGCTCGGCAGGACGGAGGTCATCACCGATCCCACATGCACGTCACGAACCAAAGCTTTGTAGGCAAAGACCGTGTTTAGTCTGGATAGGGTGTACTGATGCCCCCCTTCAAAATCAATTTCTGTGGTATCCCTTCCCGCCTAAACTTTGGGGGAAGACGGCCGGGATAGTATAAATATAGGCTAGCCTCCACCACAGAGGAGGGCGAATCCTGAGCCCTCACGAGGCAATTGACCCTTGTACTAGTTCATACTCATCCTCCTCGCGAGGCAATCCACCACAAAGCAGGAGTAGGGTCTTACACCGGATGGTGGCCAGAACCTGGGTAAATCGTCGTGTCCCTTTCTTCCCCCGCCAACTTGAGAAGACGGATCATCACCATGGGGCAGTTAGCATCACACTGTAACTAAGCGGAGTGCTTCACACACACCCTAGAGTTTGAGCCTTTCTTGGGTCTGCGGAGCCCCGATTCTGACCTCCGCTCGTTCGACCGCTGCCTTCTGTTCTGTGGCCTCTTGCTTTGCCTTCTTTTGCTCGACCTTGAGGTTCTCAAGCTCCACGGCGACAACTGCATTCATAATAAACCACTCCTTGCTTAGGTTTAACCTTGAATACATCGCATGAAAAGGGAAACTGAACTACTAAATAAATCTAGTCTAGACTAACCTTGCACTTCATCGAACCATTTGTTGAGAAGGTCAAGCTCCTCATCAAACTCTTGAGCTTCCGATTCACCTCGGCTAGCTCCGTGGTATTAGCAGCCGCTGCTGTAGATGAGGCCTGCACAATAGCGTACACACATAAGACTCCCGACCTATTGATTTTTTATCCTCTTCCAGGTTTTTTCAATCCTGCCAGAGTCTCGGGGGCTACGAATCACTTTTTTACTATCACAAGAAGTTTTTGACTATTCGATCCCCACTTGATTTTTTCAAACTCACCCAGGGCCCGGGGCAGCTATATATGAGGATTGCATGACCTATCATAAGAAAATCTATTTATAAAGGGATGTTACATGGCTTACCTCAAAGCCTGTCAGGAGGCCACCAAAACCCCCCTTCAGTCTGATCTTAACGGACTGAATACTTCGTAAAATCATGCCCATTAGGGCGCAGTGTTCCTCGACAATGGACGAGCTATTCAAAGCCTCTTCCATCACGTCCAGCCACCCAGCTGTGACCTGCTTGGTGGCGGATGGCACTAGTGGCAGAGCCTCGGCCCTCCTTCAGTGGATGGTGAAATTGATGACTCCGGTGGCTCCGGGATCGTCTTTGGGGAGAGATAGGATTGACCGAGCTCCCCCTCTTTCTTTGCCAGGAGGGATCCCCCTCCTAGTCTACGGTCACCTAGGTGTTGACCTTGGTCATGATATTTTCACCCCTGCCCCCCGTGTTTGGACCGGGAGGGGTCTTTCGGGACAACACCTCCCCGGTCTCCTCAATGACCGGAGGAGGCATAGAGCATGAAGCGGCCACACTCTTTGCTAGCTCAGCTGGCAGAGAGTCCCCCTGTGAGGCTCGATCAGTGGGGAGATCGCGCGACGGGCTGCAATATGAACACCATGCATAGCTCTTGCAGATGAATTGCCTCGTGAGGGATGGAGGCTTCACCCTGGGGTTCTTGCGGGGAACCTCTTCAGAAGCCTTGGATGCCTGCGCGGAGTCTGAGCTATCATCGAACAGGGCCACCTTGGCCCTAGACTACCTTTTTGGGGCGGGAGGGGGCTGATCCCCCTTGGCATCTTCGAACACCTCCCACTTACTTGTTTGGGAGCACTCTCTCTGCTCCCCTTCCTCTCCCTGCTCTTTTGCATGAGCGGAAGGGGTTTGGGTTTCCCCGACTTAGTATCCGGATACCGTCTAGGGTGGAGGCCTTCACAGGCCTCCCACTTCTCGCCTTTCTACTTCTCCTTCTTCTTCGGTGCCTTGTACATCACCACGGCTAACATTTCTACCAGCCGGGTAGTCAATCTGTACGGCTTTCTTCAACAAGCCCTATGCGGGGAAGGAGGGGGAAGTAAGCACTTTTGTCAAAAAAGGGACATCTGAACATAATGGTAAAAACTTGTCATACCTCTCGAGGGGGCGTTGGGGCACCAAGCCGATGTCCTCCTTCGTGGCTGGCCATTTCTTTTGGGGTTTGAACAACACCTTCCATAGTTTGTCATGGGAGGTGCGATAGAAGCGCAACATGGTGACGGGGTCTTCGGGCTTGTAGCACCACATTGGGAGGGCTCGGTCATGGTAGGGTAGGATTCGCCGGTGAAGCATGCTTTGCATTATGTAGGTTAAACCGACCTTCTTCTTCAACATCGTGGATATCTGGCTCTAGAGCAACTCCACCTTCGTGGTTGACCGCCAGTCTAGGCCTTTCTTGGTCCATGAGACCAGCCTAGTAGGGGCTCCGGATCGGAAGACCGGAATCTAAGCCCAATCCGCGCCTCACCACTCCATAATGTAGAAACACTCTTTCTGCCAAATTTTGAAGGCCAAGATGTGCAAGGAGTTTGGGGTGTGATCATGAAAATCTAACCTGTAGAAGAACATCACCCCCCTGGCAAAGGGGTGAAGAGGGAAGCCTAGCCCCCGGATGAAGGGGGGACAAACACCACTCTTTCTCCTAGCCTGTGCATGGCGATGACCTGGCCCTCGACCGAAGCACGGTGAGCGACGTTGGCCAAAAGATAGCCGGCGCGCTTCAGCTCCTGGATGTCATTGTTGGTGATGCTGGATGCCTCCCACTTTCCCTTAGAACCGAAACTAGCCATGGACAGACTGGGGAGTATCTTGGGAAGATTTGAAGGAGGAATGGATCTGGGAACTTGTACGCTGGAGATTGGAAGGCGATAGCAATAGTGGACTTGAAGGCATATGGAGAACTTGGTGGCTGTTTCCCTTTTATAAGCTGTTGTAATACCAAGAGTGCCCTTTACCATGCCGCGCACATCGCCACTTCCCGATGTAATTGTGTCGTTATGTGCACATGGGATAACTCAAACCATTGATCATATCCTTTAAAAAACGGGGCACACTATCGATATTGATGGGGCGTGCCAATGGAGAAACTGCCTCGAACCTAAAATCGAGTTTTTCGTGATCAATCAGTGACTATGGCCGGTTGTGACCTTTCGCCCAAACTTGTCAATCGAAGGCAGTGTTCACACTCGAGTGGTTGTGCTTCGAGGCTAAGTAATATACACAATTTGAAAATCGGGCATAATCCGGATAAAGCGGCTGAACATGGTCGGGCGACCTTTTAAAAATTTAAGCTAAAGGATAACTGCATAGCTTGCGTAAGAACCATGGAAGAAGGGAACTGGTCCTCAAAGCCAATGATTCCCGTATATACCTCGCCTTTGAAGACTAGTTCAGGGGCTACTAAGGGAGTCCTGAACTAAGGGGCCCTTGGGCTGCGAGCCTATCTCTTATGGGCCAAACAGGTGGGCCGCTCTGAAAGTACTAGAAGGCAGAGCTATAAAGTGAGTCCATGTCCGGACAGGAAATTTTTGAAGCCTTGGTGTGTCTTCCAAGTCAAGATAGGAGAATCGGTATGTTTATCCCCTTGTGGTAGCCAACCATGCGTAACCCTAGGTACCCATGTTCTCTATATAAACCAGAGGGTTTAATCCGTAGAGGATAGAAGAAGAACCATCATCATACTAGCCTAGGGTTTAGTTCATCTGGTCTCATGGTAGATCGACTTTGGAACCATCATATACACACATCAATATGATCAAGCAGGACATAGGGTTTTACCTCTTCCATAGGGCTCAAACCTGAGTAATTCTGTCCATGTGTATCCTGTTCCCCATTGATTGAAGATGCACAGCTCAGGACACCCTACCCGAGATCCACTGGTTCTGACACCGACAGTAGGTGGTTCCTTTCCTGACTCCTTTTGGGAAGGCCCCAGAGGAAATAACGAAATAGATCCAAAGATGTTAAACTCACAAGGGTTTGGACGATACTAATCTGGATTCAAATAATCATCTCCTTTATGTTCGGGTTCTTCCTCCTTGATCTCCAGCACCTTCAGCTCGTTGCCGGTCTCCTTCTCTAGGTGCGGTCATCGTTGAGGTTCAGCTTCCTCCAGACCTCCCAACAAGTCGGAACCACCTCTTGAAGATTGGAGAAAGGGATGATGTAGTTGGTGGTTGATGAAGGCTTCCTATTAATGGTGGCGCACGTGCTTGTTATGTGCGACTAAAGCTTTCTAGAGGAGAAGGCGAGAGATACGTCTCCAACCTATCTATAAGTTATGAAGTTTTCATGGAATGTTTACAATAATTTTATATGGTTTTTGTGCACTTCTATATTATTTTTATATAATAACGTACTAATGTAGTGCCTAGTGGCAGTTGTTATTTTCTGTTTGTTTTTGGATTTCAAGAACATCCATACCAAATGAAGTCCAAATGCAACAAAACTTTTTGACGATTTTTTTGAAACATAAGAGACCCCCGAAGCTTCATGGGAGGACCGGAAGACCGACGAGGTGGCCATAAGGCACCAACACGCTCCGTGGGGAGTAGGGAGGGTGTTCCTACCTTGTGGGGCCCTAGTAACTCCGTTTGGTGTGAAACCAATGCTGAAAATTCTAATAAATAGAGAAACCATAGAAATAAACCTAGAATTTTGACTCCGCCACCACAAGCCTCTTTTCCAAAGCGATCCCATCTCGAGGACTTTTCTGGTGCCCTACCGGAGTGGCAAAGCCATCAACAAAGGCCATATTCATCATCCCCGCTGCATCCATGACAAGGAGGCAGTAGTTTAATCCCTAGGCTAGGGTATGTACCAATCACTATGTGTTTGATCTCTCTCTCTCTCTCTCTCGTGAGCTTGATAGGGCTCGATGTTGATGTACCATGGGATTTGTTAATATAGTTGGATCATATGGTGTTCTTCCGTCTCTATCTTGATGTGATGAGTTGAGTCTTGCTCTTTGAAGTTTCATATGTTGGATTGAATACTTTGGATTTGAGGTCACTTGATGTATATCTTGCTTGTGGATTCCTGTGGTGACAATGGGGTAATTTATCGATATCACATGACATATATTTTGGTAACCAACTTGCAGATTCCCATGGTGACATTGTGGTAATCTAGGCATAGTGGGTGATACATGTTTCAACATACTTTCTACGATAGGAACTTCGGAGTGATTCTTTGTCGCACGTTGAGGGATTGTTATATGTTTCAACCATGTTAGCGCTATTGAGAGATTGCACTAGTGAAAGTATGAACCCTAGGACTTGTTTCCAAGCATTGCAATACCATTTTTGTTCACCTTTATAACTTGCTATCTTGCTGTTTTTATTATTCCATATTATAAAAACCTATTTCTACCATCTATGTTATGCTGGTATCACCATCTATTTGCTGAACTGGTGCACCTATACAATTGATGAATGTATCGGGTGTGTTGGGGGCACAAGAGATTTCTTGTATTTGATTGTAGGGTTGTTTGAGAGAGACCATCTACATCCACCACCACCCACCGATTGATAAACCTTGGGTCATCCACTTGAGGGAAATTGGCCGCAGTCCAACAAAACTCTGCGCTTGGAGGCCCAATAGAGTTTACAAGAATAAAGTTGTGTAATAGACATCAAGCTATTTCTAGCATCGTTGCCAGGGAGGTGAGTGCTTGAAGGTATATCTTTAGATCTTGCAATTGAATCTTTTAGTTTCTTTTTTATTCACTAGTTTGGTTTTATAAAAAAACGTAAGTGAAGTCTCATCAAATGCTTCATCTATATGATGTCTTTCTAGAAAATGTGGATTTCGATAATTGTGATGAAGTAGTAATAGAAGAATATAATAAAATGTTTAATGTGAGTCCTTTGCATGATAAGCATCATTGCAATATTATTACAATGTATTCTATGAATATCCATGATGCTAATAATATGCAAAGCCATAAGCTTGGGGATGCTATGTTTGATGAAGATGATCTTTTTAGCCCCCCTACTTTTGATGAGAAAATTAATGATGATGATAACATGCCTCCTATTTATGATGATTACAGTGATGAAAGTGGGTTTCGAAGAATGTCAACTCTAGGTGATCCCACAATTTTGGAGGGTTTTGAATCTTATAATGATAAAAGTGGATTTGGAAGGGTCATGACTTTATTTAATGATGATTCCACTATTTTGGAAGAGGTTTCAATTGGTTATTATGAGAAAAAGTTTATATATATGATGATTACCGTGATGACATGTATGCTATAAATAGTAATGATAGCCATGAAACTTGTCATCGTGATTTTAATGCTCAAATTGATTATGTAAATCAAGTATCCTTTGATAGTTATTTCATTGAATTTGATCCCACTATTATTGCTGAGAATAAATTTGCTTATGTGAAGAGTAATAATTTTCTTGTTTGTGGATCATGAAAAGAATGCTTTATGTGATAACTATACTATTGAATGTGTTCATGACGCTACTAAACATTATTATGATCGAGGAAGATATGCTTATATATATATATATATTTCAACAACATCAAGTTTCGTATCTTTATGTTGAAAGTTTTGAAGTCATGCTTGTTTTGCCTTCCTTTGCTAGTTGATTCTTGCTCCTATAAATTGTTTTCTTACCAAATCCCCATGCATAGGAAATCGGTTAGGCTTAAATGTTCTTACCATATGATTCATGATGTTCTCTTATATGTTTCAATTCCTATTCTTATGTGAGCATCATTAAAACCATCATGCCTAGCTAAAAAGGCATTAAAGAAAAGCGCTTGTTGGGAGACAACCCAATATTTATACCTACTATTTTTGTGTGTTCACGTGATTAAGCTACTGTACTAATCAAGTTTTGTATCTTGTATTTCAATAATGTCCCAAGTAAAGCCTTTGGGATAGTGCGAATACTTGTTGATTGATTCTGTGCAAAAAGAGAAACTTTTGCGTGCAGTAGTTGAATTACCATTCTATACTGTAATGTGACAAAATCCTTGCATTTTTACAAAGTATTTTTCTGCAAATTCATTATGTTGTCCAATTTTTTAGAAGTTTTAGATTTACAGAAGTATGATAAAAAATAGATCATTACGTGTTGTTATATTTTAGATTGCATAGTTTGCTTGATTTAGTGTTTCCGTAGCTTATATGGTGGGGTATATATTGTCCAAATGATAGAATACATTCGGCATTGCGTGAGAACAATTATATACCTTGTCTTTAGAGTACCTTCGTGAATGATTTATTTTTATGGGACATTCACATTTGTGCCCCTAACTCGAACCCACTACTCAAATTTACACCTAACTTTTTGTTGTGCTCAAATATATCCCTAAAAAGCATTTTAGGTTGAAATAATGCCCTTCCATCCAGTCAAAGTTATTTGCTGGAACTTTGAAAATTCATAACAAATTCATACAAACTCAGAAGAATGCAGAAAAATATAACCAAATGTTCATTAAAACATCACCTATATGCACATGTCATTTACGTTCATGACATCAGCACTCCATAAAGCTTTTTAGCGTTTATGACATTAAAAAACTATTTAGGGTGAATGCAACTAAATGCATGTGTAGGTGATGAACGTAAATGACATGCATGTATAGGTGATACTTCCTAAACATTTTGATATATTATTTGCATTTTGTTGAGTTCATATGAATTTGTTATGAATTTTCAATATTTTGATCAACCAACTTTGACCATCTGGAAGGGCATTCTCGTGACCTGAAATCATTTTAGGGGCAAATTTGAGCACATAAAAAAGTTATGGGTAAATCTGAGAGTGGGCGCAAATTAGGGCCATAAATGTAAATGTCCTGATTTTTATTATACTAACGCATCTCACAAAGTTTCGTTAAGCTTGGTGCGATTTGAAGTTTTCAACTTTTGGGTGAGATATGATAGAAGGAGAATAAGGAGTTGCAAGAACCTAAGCTTGGGGATGCCCAAGGCACCCCAAAGTAATACTCAAGGAAGACTCAAGCATCTAAGCTTGGGGATGCCCTGGAAGGCAACCCCTCTATCATCTTCAATCTATTGGTATACCTCACTCGGAAGTATATTTCTTTCATGACATAATACGTGTTTTGCTTGGAGCATCATTTAATTTTATTTATATTTACTTCCTATTATTCATAATCAAGCTTTTTATTTTGATTAAATTGTCAAGTGCAACTTTTACCATAATCAGTTAGCAAGTTTATGTGTTGTTGTTGGAAAACAGGAAGTTTTCTTTTATGTCTTGAAAATTCCTGAATAGTCTGATCATGAAAAAATCTTGAAACTTTTACGCAGTTAGCATGCATGAGTTCTCTTTCACATGGTAAATTTCGGATTTAAAGAAGTATAAGTTTGTATTCATCATTTATGGACTATTCTGTTTAGACAAATTGCTCTCATAGTTGCATTGTTTGCACATGTTTGCTTGTTTAATGTTTCTATTAGTGGATAGGAGTATTAATATGCATAGAATTTTTTTACGCAACGTTTAGTTATAACTTTGTAATTTTCTACAGTAGAGAATGTTAACGGTTTGAATTTGTTTATACTAACTTATTTCACAAGTTCTTAGTTTTGTGTGGAGGAAGTTTTTAAGACTCAGGGGAAGCCATAATATGGTAGGAATTAAGGAGACACAGGAGCTCGAGCTTGGGGATGCCCAAGGCTACCCAAGTTAATAATCCAAGAAGTCTCAGGCATCTATGCTTGGGGAGGTCCCGGTAGGCATCCCACCTCTCTTCATCATCAACTACAATTAGTTTTGGTGGAGCCTAAGTCTTTATTTGTTCACATCATATGTGTTATTCTGGGAGTGTCCTTTTATTTTTTTTGTTTTGCGTGATTTTTGATACAATCCCTAGATCTAAAAGTTTTTAGTTGGAGAGAGTCATTACATAGCTACCTATTTAATTAGCTACTCTTTGTTCTTCACCTATATCTTTTGGAGTAGCTTGTCATTCACTCATGTGTCACACTTATATCCTAAGAGTGAATTGGATATCATAAATCTGAAATTATATCTGTTCCATAGCTTAGTGATAGTTTCACATTAGGTTTGTAAAGTAAAATCTATTGAAATTTGATAATCACAACATTGGTCATACAAGAAATTCATGAAAGAATAGTATACGGAAGAAGCATTTCTCATAAAATATATTATCTTGGACATAATTTATGATTGTGAATACCCATTAATTATTTTCAAACTTGATCAAATAAGTTGAAGTTGGACAGGGAAGAAAACGTAATGAGTTATGTTTGTGTATATTTGCATAGAAGTTCCATTGTTATGGATCCTCCAACATGTGGTGATTGTTTATAATATTTTGCTACCCAAAATTTTGTACTAAGTGGGAATATAACTTGTGCATCCAAAATTCCTGAGCCAAGTTTCTTCCATGAGTGTCCACCATTTCTGCCTATATATGGTATTGCCCCACCATTCCAAGTAAATTTGCATGTGCTACCTCTAAACCTTTCAAATGAACAACTGTTTTGTGTGCTCGCACCGCTCATGGAGCGATGGGGTAGTGAAAGTGCAACTAATCCCCGGGTGGTTTTGGTAATTAATAACAACATATATGTCATTGATCTAATGAACATTGATGACAGATTTCCAAAAAGATAAATGATTCGCATGTCAAGGAATAATGGATGTGGACCCCTCAAAATGTCAAGAACAATAATTCGCTACCCAAAGACTCTACCATTTTGGATTAGTGATCCAAGGTAACATTGAGTCCCTTAGGAAAGCCAATACTTTTAAAATGGGATGAGGTATTCATGACGAGGTTGCTGCTCAAGTGCTTAGTGATATTGCTCCAAAAACCCTCCATCACTTTCCCAAAACACATCTGTCCAAAACCTAATTCTTCATTTTGGTGCCACCGATATAACATACTCCAGACCCACCGAGATGACTATTCCATTGCCACAGCCAAATCACTAACAATTCAGTCTTACTAAAATAGTTTTCGGTCCCACCGAGACGTCCTTTCCAAGCTTCTTTAATGAACTTGCTTCATTTCAGAATCACCGAGATGAATCCGATTAGAATTACTGAAACTAGGTATTGACCTAGCCATTGGACTTCGGTCCCACCGAGCTGGTACAATTGGTCTCAGCAAAACGCCTAACGGTCAAGTCTTTTGCACTTGTCGGACTCACCGAGATTATCATATCGGTGCCACCAAGTTGGGTCAAAAGGTTGTAACGGTTGGAATTTTGGTGCTACCTATTTATACCCCTCCACCACCACTTACTCTCTAAGAGATCCACCAAAATGAAACACCACTTCCACCATTCATTTTCTAAGAGAGAACCACCTACTCATGTGTTGAGATCAAAAGATTTCATTCCTACCATTTGAACCCTAATTTCTAGCCTCTTTAAGTTGCTTTCACTCCAATCCTTCTCCTCCCCAAGCGAAATATGTGTGACAGAGATTGTGTGTTGAGGAGACAATTGTTTGAAGTACAAGAGCAAGGAGTTCATAACCAACACAACATCTATTACCTTTTGGTGAGTGGTGTCTCCTAGATTGGTTAGGTGTCACTTGGGAGCCTCCAATATCATGTGGAGTTGAACCAAGGAGTTTGTAAGGGCAAGGAGACACCTACTTTGTGAAGATCTACACGAGTGAGGCTAGTACTTCATGGATGAAAGCCATGGTGGAATAGACAAGGTTGCATCTTCGTGGAACCTTCGTGGGTGGTGCCCTCCATGGACTCACGCAACCATTACCCCGTGGGTTGAAGTCTCCATCAACATGGACGTATGATGACACCACCTATCAGAACCATGGAAACAATTACTGTTTCCTCATTGCGTTTGAAATCTCCAAACCCTCCTTTACTTACATGTACAATGTTTTACTTGCATCTGCTATACTCTTAGAATTGCATGTGTAGGGTGATACTTGACTTGTTAGATTTGCTAAAATCTGCCTACAACTAAAATTGGCAAAATGTTATATTCTTATTTGGTCAAGTAGTTTAATCACCCCATCTAGACATACTTTTGATCCTATAAGTGGTATCAGAGCTTTGGTCTCCATTGCATTGGTTTCACAACCTAGGAGTGTATGGCATCTAGTGAGGGAAACTATCACTGTAGAGGTCCATATTTTGATGGTACAAACTTTGCTAGTTGGAAACATAAGATGAAAATGCATATTGTTGGTCATAACCCCAGGGTTTAGGCTTCCAAGGTGAATTCCTTGAGGATGGTAAAGAAATGGATCATTAAGAAACTTGTGACGCCCCCGATTCAATCGTACACTAATCATACATGCAAACGTGTACGATCAAGATCAGGGACTCACGGGAAGATATCACAACACAAATCTACAAATAAAATAAGTCATACAAGCATCATATTACAAGCCAGGGGCCTCGATGGCTCGAATACAAGAGCTCGATCATAGAGGAGTCAGCAAAAGCAACAATATCTGAGTACAGACATAAGTTAAACAAGTTGCCTTAAGAAGGCTAACACAAACTGGGATACAGATCGAAAGAGGCGCAGGCCTCCTGCCTGGGATCCTCCTAAACTACTCCTGGTCACCGTAAGCGGGCTGCACGTAGTAGTAGGCACCTCCCAAGTAGTAGTAGTCGTCATCAATGGTGGCGTCTGGCTCCTGGACTCCAGCATCTAGTTGCGACAGCCAGAAAGAAAGGAAAGGGGGAAAAAGGGGGAGAAAGCAACCGTGAGTACTCATCCAAAGTACTCGCAAGCAAGGAGCTACATTACGTATGCATGGGTATCAAATGGAATAAGGGTATCATATGTGGACTGAACTGCAGAATTCCAGAGTAAGAGGGGGATAACTAATCATGTCGAAGACTACGCTTCTGGCCACCTCCATCTTCCGGCATGTAGGAGAGAGTAGATGGTAAGTTCACCAAGTAGCATCAAGTAGCATCGTATAGCATAATCCTAACCGATGATCCTCCCCTCGTAGCCTTGTGAGAGAGTGATCACCGGTTGTATCTGGCACTTGGAAGGGTGTGTTTTATTAAGTATCCAGTTCTAGTTGTCATAAGGTCAAGGTACAACTCCAAGTCGTCCTGTTACCGAAGATCACGGCTATTCGAATAGATTAACTTCCCTACAGGGGTGCACCACATATCCCAACACGCTCGATCCCATTTGGCCGGACACATTTTCCTGGGTCATGCCGGGCCTCGGAAGATCAACACGTTGCAGCCCTACCAAGGCACAACAGAGAGGTCATCACGCCGGTCTAAATCCTATGGCGCAGGGGTCTGGGCCCATCGCCCATTGCACACATGCACGTTGTGTACGCGGCCGGAAGCAGAACTAGCCCCCTTAATACAAGAGCAGGCTTAGGTCCAATCCGGCGCGCGCCACTCAGTCGCTGACGTCACGAAGGCTTCGGCTGATACCACAACGTCGAGTGCCCATAACTTTCCCCGCGTAGATGGTTAGTGCGTATAGGCCAGTAGCCAGACTCAGATCAAATACCAAGATCTCATTAAGCGTGTTATTCTGAAGTAACCACGGACGCCGACCAGGGCCAGGCCCACCTCTCTCCTAGGTAGTCTCAACCTGCCCTGTCGCTCCGCCACAAAGTAACAGTCGGGGGCCGTCGGGAACCCAGGCCCACCACTACCTGGATGGAGCCACCTGCCCCTTCAGCTCCCATCTCCGAACAGTATCATAAGTAATGTAACAGTATAAAGTATATAACATATGCCCGTGATCACCTCCCAAAGTGATCACGGCCCGATTGTATAGCATGGCAGACGGACAAGAATGTAGGGCCACTGATGATAAACTAGCATCCTATACTAAGCATTAGGATTGCAGGTAAAGGTAGCAACAGTAGTAGCAAGGACAGGCTATGCATCGGGATAGGATTAACGGAAAGCAGTAACATGCTATACTACTCTAATGCAAGCAGTATAGAGAAGAGTAGGCGATATCTGGTGATCAAAGAGGGGGGCTTGCCTGGTTGCTCTAGCAAGAGAGAGGGGTCATCAACACCATAGTCGTACTGGGGGTCTCCGGCAGTCTCGGGGTCTACCGAAAAGAAGTAACAGAGGGGGAACACAATAAATAACAGAGCAATCAATGTACCAAAAAGAAAAATGCGGCATTACGCTGTGCTATGGGTGACCTGACGCGGTACAAGGTGATACCGGTGAAGGGGGAAACATCCGGGAAAATATCCCCGGTGTTTCGCGTTTTCGGACAGATGAGCCGGAGGGGGAAAGTTGCGTGTTCGCTATGCTAGGGATGTGTGGCGGACGAACGGGCTGCGTATCTGGATTTGTCTCGTCGTTTTGAGCAACTTTCATGTAGAAAGTATTTTCATCCGAGTTACGGATTATTTTATATTAATTTTCAAAGTTTTAAATGTTTTTTTTTCTAATTTCTGGATTTAATTTAATTCGAAATTAAAAGAATAAAATGCTAGGGGTGCCCAGAATTGTACCCAGCTATTCAGTACAAAGGCTGACAGTGGGTCCAGTTGACTTGGTCAACCAGCCTATCAGCAGAGGCTGACATGTGGGCCAGAGGGTCCAGTCAGCAGTTGACTAGGTCAACACTGACTAGTCAAGTCTGACCGATGGGGGACCATCTGTCATACTCTGATGTTAATCTAAATTAGTTAGCTAAATTAATTAGCTAGGTGGGACCCCACTGTCGGTGTCATATTTTAATTGAACTGTTATTTAACAGACTTATTTAGCTATGAACTAATCTAATTAGCTAGTGGGCCCATAGGTCAGTGGCACCAGGGGGTGATTTGGGGTTAATGATGTTCCACATCAGCAGGGAAACGACGGCGAGGCAGAGCGCAATGGCGACGGTTGTGCACTCGCCTCCGGCGACCGTTGGAGCGGCGGTTGGCACGGACCGGTCGAGGGCCTCGCCGTGCACTCACTGGGACAAATCGTAGGCGCGGGCACGGTCGAAATCGACCACCATGTCGGCGGCGAGCAGCGGCAGAGGCACGACCTCGTCGGCCAGGCGTCTACGAGGGACGTGGAAGAGAGGGAAGAGGCCAGGGGGAGCCGGATGCTCACATCGTTGCAGAGGAGAGCTTGGGGAGGCCGGAGGAACCTTGCCATCGAGGTCCAGTGGCCAGACGGGCCGGTAGGCGCGAGGCAGAGCAGAGGGCTTGAGGGGTTGTGGCGCGGGGTCGACGGCCTCAGCACGGGGCGACGAGGAGGACGCCGCGGCACGAGGGGTGGTGGTGAGCTTCGGCGGGGCATGTCGATGAAGGCAACGACCGGTGGTGCTGCAGGCGTGGCGCGAGCGCGCGAAGAAGTTGTGGGGCAAAGGCGTAGTCCATGGGCGCGGCCGTGCTCGCCGGGGCCACAGGGAGCAGCGGCGAACGCGGCGTGGATGGTGAGGAGCCGGCTGGGGAAGGGCTCCGGCGACGGGGAGGTCGGGGATGGGGCGCAAAGGCGAGTCGGCTGGGTCGAGGCGCGCGGGGGCGCGATCCAGAAGGGGGGGAGGTCGTGGGGGAAGTGGGGAGACTCGGGGGTTAGGGTTTTCCTGCTGCGGGTGGATAAGGGAGGCCGGTTGGGCCAAGGGGGAGCTGGGCCGGCCTGGCTGGGACATGGCCCAGTTGGGCCGGGGGTTCTCTCTCTTTTTCTTTCTTTTTTTTTCATTTCATTTCTTTTTTTATTTAGTTTGTTTCTTCACTTTTTATTTATCTTTCTTTTACTGTTTTATATTTTATAGTTTTACAAAAAGTGAAACCCTACCTAAAATAGAGTTACAATTATAACTACTACCACAAAAGGTTTTATCCCTGAACAAAATAGTATAGTATTTTATAAAATCCAAAACGCATTTGTTTAATTGTTTTACCTACTGTTTTAGTTACTTAAGTGCATTTAAACCTTTTATAAAAATGTGGTTTCTCCATCATAATTATCGATGATTTATTTGTATCCACCCGAACATTTAGTTTTAATATTTGAAAACTTTTATTGTTTGCCTTTATTTTACATTTGAAATTCAGACTAGGTTTCGAACTAACGCGAGTTTATCCACAGTAACCGAGGTGACGTGGCATCATTAGCAGGGATCACTATAGCTTAATTATCTGGGCGTCAGAAAACTGCAGAAGAATAGAAGATGTTGCAATACAATGCTCAAGCTTGTGACATTTTCTTCAATGGTTTGTGCCCCGAGTAGTTCAACTAGATTATCTGCCTCGAGAATGCAAAGGAAATTGGGGATACTTTTGTTGATATGTACGAAGGTACCGAGTCCATCAAGGAATCCAAGTTGGATGTGCTTCAAAGTCAACTTGACAAGTTGAAGATGAAGGACGGTGAACGAGGCACTGAAATGTATTCGAGGCTTGCTCTCATCACAAATGAGCTTACTAGCCTACATAGATCTCAAGCCCACGGAAGTCACTGGTAGGATTGCTGCTCATGAAATGTCACTCAAGGATAAGGAGGAGCTCCATAACAAATCAAGTGGTGCATACAAAGCCTCAAGTGAATACCCATTAATTATTTTCAAACTTGATCAAATAAGTTGAAGTTGGATAGGGAACACAATGTAATGAGTTATGTTTGGGTATATTTGCATAGAAGTTCCATTATTATGGATCCGCCAACATGTGGTGATTATGTACTAAGCGGGAATACTTCTAGCGACCCGACCTCAAACGGTCAAGCCTCTGTGTATCCGTGCCATCCCTAGATCGGTATGCTGGGCACACAGTACATCAATGTATATATCAAAGTGCAATCACATGCATAAATAACATAAAACTGATATATACCTCATAAGTCTCAGCGGAAACAAACGAACGGGTGTGGAGTCCCATCAACGCCAACGGCAAGTTGAGTGTAGACTGTAACCCTACAACGTAACTCTTACTCATCGTAGAAATTCCTACAACATAAGACGTTGCAGCCCTGTAGGTCAGTACATTGAATGTACTAGCAAGTCACATCATAAGAATACTGAACCAATTTGTACATGCAATTTGGCTGGTGGAAAGCTCTAAGTTTTTTTGCATAAAGCTAGTTTTTCCCTAGAATAAAAGATATTATTCTACCACTAATGTATAGCATAGGATGAGTTGGTAAACCCAACTCAATCCATTCACAAAGTTTCATTTAAATCCCAACTGTTTAAGTAAGAGTGAAGAGATCTCCCAGCATTTCCACTACTAGATGCTCAAGTTGTCCGTAACCAAGGACACAACTAATCGATTAGGTTTTAACACTCTAGAGAGGTTTGTGCAAGTTTCCCCACAAGACTCGATTGCCTCCCTTGAAGTTCTCGCACTGCCCGGCGTTTGAGAACAGGATGACCGAGACATAGTTTTTCGAAAGTATTCCCCCTTAACCCACGGATAGGCCGGTACACCTACTCATTCTACATCTTCTAGCCCATCCCAGAAGGGGTCACGCTAACTAATCAGCTAAGCCAGAGCCCATATTGGCTTGTGGCTACACACATACGCTTCTAGACATGAGAATACGATTGATCTCTTTGAGCCTGGGCGAACGGACCACTAGTGGTGTACCACCATGGATTTCCCATGCACGCTCCCACTGTACTTCACCACCATTCAAACCAAACCTCCACCCAGGTAGTTCATTAAGTTATCTTGGTCCTACTTACTACATTGTCACTCATCTCTCACAATGAACACTTCCCAATCCACGTCTACATTGGCGAGGCAAAATTAAACTTACGGAGTGGTGACAAAGGTATATGGTTCAAACCTACCTCAATGAACTACTAGGTAAAAACGTAGCCAACCTGCATAATTTTTCCTACCATGCATTCCTAATACAACGGACTAAGTGTAGATAAAAAACATAGGTAATTAAAATTATGGTCAAATGTGAACTTGCCTGGTAATAGTTGATGAAGATTATATTGCTCTCAGAATTTTACTTAATAGAACTATTCGTCACTCTCCGATGAAAAATATTTAAAGTCAAGCATTGCACTCACATAAGCAATCATTTCAGAGAACCAATAAGAACATGCAAAGCACAAAGTCTCAGAAAAACCAAATGAACATTCAACACAGTTAACTAGCATGGAAATATCCTAAGTGCAAAACAACATGTGACATATGGTGCAAAGATGTGATGTGTACTAAAGTGCATACACATCATAATAGTAAAACTAGCATGGTCAGATCCTAATGTGTGAAAAATGCCACGAGATTGGTCCAAGTGATAGGGTTTGGCTACGGTGACACGGTGCAAAAAGAATCACATCAATCGGAGCTACGGTTTAGGAGATATGGCCATTTGAAGTTTGAATTCAAATCTGAATAAGTTCAAATTTAAATCTAAAAAAGTTTACAAAAACGGAACCAATGGATAGATCTAAACATAATGAAGAATTTGCCGCTGGTTTCATCGAGTTTGGATATACGGTTAAATAGTTGTGGCTATCCGAAGTTCAGGGACTAATCTATAAAACTCGGGGACTAAACAGAAAAAGAAATAACTGCAAACAGGCCCCTGACCACGTGGTGGATACTGGCTGGCTGGCAGTGTTCGTGGCTTAGGCTAAATGGCGAACGGCCACTAAATAACTAAAACAGCTACTGCGGCTAAAAAAATAACTAAAAAATAGAGATTGGTTTAACTAAACCGATTGGTTTACTAAACCGCGGTTAACCGATCTAATAGGAGATAAAAATCGAATAGGGAAGGGAGCGGTCGTCTTACAAAGGTGACGATGACGTGCAGGGGCGCCGGCGCTGGCGTTGGCCGGTGATAGGGCGGCGACTCCGGTGCTCCTCGACGACGGGGAAGGAGGCGGCGGGGTCCGGCGCGGCGTGGGAGATCCGGTGGCAGGGTCGGCGGCGGTTGGGGTGGTCAGGACGAGGCGAGGCGAAGGCGGCGGCTCCAAGCTACAGGGAGGGCGTGACGCATCGGGCGGCGACTCTGGCGAGTTCCGGCGACAGCGGAGGCCACCGGAAGATGCGGCGTGTCCAGGGAGTTTGGGTGCTGGTGCTGCGGGGCGTCGGCGGCACCCAAACAGACGGAGGAAGGGAAGCGGCGCTCCACTCACTCCGGTGAGGTCAGGCGTGCTCCGGGCGGTCGTTCCCGCGGGACCTATGGGCCAAAACCATGTCAACAAGATGTTCTAGGATGGGGCAACTCGATTGACGAAGAAATGGAGGTCAGGGTGTGCTCACTGACGATGGAATGGACCGTCGAAGACCTCGGCTTCGGCGAGATGCAAAATGACGAGGAGGCGGCTACAAGCGGCGTGGGTAGATGCGAGACGGCGGGATCGGCAGAGGGGAGTCACGGGAATTTATAGGCGAGGGGAGGGCGTGCAGGTGCTGCGGATAAGCCCTATCCGAGGGGCTTCGCCGGCGGTTGCAGGGCGGATGTATATCCCGTGCGGTGCGGGAGGTTGGGGACGAGCTGGCAAGCGGGGCCCACCAATCAGTGGGTGTGGGCGGGGCGACCGAGCGAGTGGCGAGGGTGGTCGATCGGCGCGAAGCCCCTTCGGGCGCTGGAGCAGGCCATGGGCCAAAACTGGCCATGGGCCGGTGGGGCACTCCTGGGCCGAACTCTGTTTCGGTCCAGGCACTCCGTGTGTGTGTTTCTGTTTTTTTAACAGAACAGAAAACCGCAACAGAGGAAAATAAGTAAAATATTTACATAGGCATATCATATACCAAAATGTTCAGAAAAATACCAAGAATAAGGTGAACTATTTTTCAAGTTCAAGTAAAGTCCATAAAAATTCATAAAAGTCAAACAGTGCGTCTATTGCATTTAAAATCAAAAGATAATTTTTTTAAATAGCAAAATGATATCAAATTTATTTTCTCCTAATTTTCTATTGAAGGGAATCATTTTACCCTTATTTCCATTTATTTATTTTTAGGAGAAAAATAATTTGAATATAAACCCAAATAACTCCCAATTGGATTTGAATTTGGAATTTCAAATAACTTCAAAGTGACTTCCAAATTATTCCATTGAAACTTCCAACTCTCTTTCTTTGAATTTGAAGAAGTCATTTTATCTTCCCTCATGAACTCATTGAGTTGCTTATAGTTTCTAAATTTGAAATATTTCAAATGGAATTCAAATCATTTTCAAACCCCTTTTTATTTCTTCAAATGGAAGAAGTCATATTATCTTCACTCCAGGGTCTTGGGATGACATGACTTTGAATTCATGGAAATCAAGAAAAATGCAAGATGAAAGTTTTGGGAAAGTCCCTTTATTAAATCTCATTCAACTTAAAAAAAATCAATTTCCACTCAATTTCACACCATCAATCACACAACAAACAAACAAACAATCACAATTTTTTATTTAATATAACATTCCAAAATTTAGAATTTTGGGATGTCACAATACTGCTTGTGCATCCAAAAAGCACGAGCCAAGTTTCTTCCATGAGTGTCCACCATATATGCCTATATACAGTATCACCCCGCCGTTCCAGGTAAATTTGCATGTGCTAGCTCTAAATTCTTCAAATGAACATCTATTTCGTGTGCTCGTACCGCTCATGGAGCTATGGGGTAGTGAAACTACAACTAATCCCCGGGTGGTTTTGGTAATTAACAAAACAGCCCTTAGAGGTAAATTGACCCCTTATACCGTGCTCACGAATGCCTCTATGGCTGTTTCGTTAGAGATGTCTGACAAAGTGTTCTTGTTTTTGAGCTACCGTGCTATGTAGTCATGGATTGATTCTTTCTCCTCTTATATGATGTTGTGGAGGTCGGCTGCGTCTTTGGGCGGTGATATGTTCCATCAAAATCATTCATGAAGAAATGCTAGAAGTGTGACCACTTTTGGATTGAGTTTGGTGGGATGCCGCTGAGCTAGGAGCGCGCATGGCTGGTCAGGCACATAGGTATGTGCCATAGGGCATTGCCAATGTCGCAATTGGCGCCTACCAACTCGAACTCCATTCCAACTTCTCTAATGTGCACGATGTGTTTCACGGGTCACAACTTGGCAAATGCTTCAAGACGCCCGAGCATACTGTTGATTTCGAAGAGATTGACCTCCAAGAAGACTTCTCTTATCATGAGCATCTCGTTGCCATTCTTGAAGAAACCAATCACAAAACTCGCAACATGTGGATCAAGTTCCTTAAAGTCAAGTGATCTCACCATTCCGACAGTGAAGCAACTTGGGAACGTGAGGATCTTATCCGTTCCGAGTATCCCGATTTCTTTCTTTTCTAGATCTCGGGATGAGATCCTTTTGTAGTGGAGGAGAGTTGTAACGCCCCATTTGTAACACTTCCCAATTTGGCAATATATCCAACTTGATCCTCATCCAATTACATGTGGTTCCTTCTTTTGTGGCTTCTTTTGTTTTGTTTTGTTGCTTTATTTATTACATTTCCATGCTTATCCTTGTCATATTGAATTTGGTCATTCATGTTGGTGCCGTGAGCATCACGTGCATTCCACTCATCCTCATGTTATGTGTGGCTACTATGTTGTGTGTGCATCAGCCCTTGCTATCTCTCTCTCAATCCATGCACCCTCACCTCTCCCTTCCTTCTTCTTTCATGTTTTGCAAGTGGCATTATTTTCCCTCCCCCATTAATGTTCATCTTTGCCTCAAGATTCAATCATCATGTCCTATACTTCTCTGCCAAATTTCATCTCATTTGCAGTTGTGTTGGTTAGGTTCAAAAATGCCTCAAGTTTTAATATAATTCAAACTTGTTTTGTTTTTCTACCTTTTAAAATGCCCAAACCATTTTTTTCAAATAGAGCATAATTCCAGGAGCATGAGGATATTCTTATATCTGCCAAAATTCATCTCCTACCTCCCTGGCCTTTTGCTTTTCAATAATTGTGATTTAGAAAGCACATAATTGAAGATTAGGAAAAGGGCCTCGCCTAGCCAGCAACCTAGGCCTTCCTGTGTTGCTCTTCCAGACGTAGCCCACCTGAACCGAAAGCCCACGCAGCAGCAGTTGCCTCCTATGCGCCACAGGCTCATCCTCTACTTGGACGACGGACCATCCAGAGAAGCCACGTAGGCCGCCTTGATGATTTGACGCCCGCAGTGCATCCCCACGCTCTATAAACATGTCTCCGGTGCCCTAGGGTTCCACCTTTACCGATCACTTTCCTCTCCCTACCTCGCCGCCGCCTAGGTGAGCCTCCACGCACACGCTGTCGCCGTGCCCGCCATGACCTGAGCGAGCTTCTGCTCGAGCTCGGGATAGCCCCAAGCCGCGCCTCTGACCACCTCGGCCGCTGTGGAGAAGACCGCTAAGTTCCTCTTCGTTCGCTTCCACCACGCACACACATCTACGGCCTCTGGATCGACTACCTCGACCCGTCTTCTTCCTCTTCTTCCTGGACCCAAAGACCGGCAAGGTCAGTGCTTCCTTGCATCGTCTCTGTTGCCTTACTAGTCACTTCTTCATGTCCTAGGTGAGCTAGGTAACTCTCTCTTTGCGCCTGATCTTTCTTGTCGCTGAATGATCCCTGTAGAAGTTCCTAGGCTCGTGCCTTCATCTTGTTCTCGGTGCTCCGACAAAGTCTGCATTTTGTTGATGTTGTTGTTGTTGTTGTTGTTGTTGTTGTACTTGCTGTAGCGTGCCCGTGCTTCCCCGCTCCGGATCCCTGTTATGCCTCACCACGCGCACGCACCCCCGCTGTGCCTCGCCGCTGCTTGTCGTGCGCTTTTCTTCTTTGCATGCCTAACCTCGCCGTGCCCGCGGCGAACTTGAGCTCGTGCTCAAGCGCCCACGTGCGCACCTTCAGTAGCCGCTTGTTCCCGCACATGCATGCCACTCCCACACCACCGCAGGTGCTCTTCTACCACAGAAGTCATTTTCTTTGCTTACCATCAACGCCTGAACTTCGTTGCGCATGCATGGTGATTTCCTGGACCGGGCCCCTCCCCATTTAAAATGAGACGTGCCCCTTCGTGCTCACAAATTGGGCTCTTAGCCCACTGGTTACTCACGCACGCACACATGGAGGAGGTCTGTGTCACTGTCAATAGGGCCCCACTGTCGTACACACACACACTACCCCTCTTTTCTATTTTTTTCCTTTAGTCTTCTATTTCTAGCGATTTCCATTTCTGGAAAGGGCCCAGTTTGCACTTCGGGAAAGTCCAGATCTGGACATTCCAAATCTGGTTATTTTCCATTTCCGTATTTTTTCCTTTTCTGGTAGTATTTTTGCAAATGCATTTTGAGCATTATTCTACAGTAACATATGCATATTATATATCATTTTGCATTAGAAAAATCTAGCTAATCCAATGGTGGCATCCATTTCATCATTTGAGCAAATTTTGAAACATGTTATTTTTACAGCATATGCCATTTTGTCATTTTTATGTGAATTTATGTAATTTTCATATGAGCAATTTCATGACATGAGTAGGAGCACGAACATGGAATCTTACTACTATTTTTATTTTCATGCCATGATATGCTTTTTAGTGAGTGCCACAAGCTTGGAAATATGCCTACATGAATCTGTTTTACCATGCCATGTTTATTTTGCTAAGTCTGAATCTGCCCACATAAGTTGCCATTTTGCATTGATGCTATCATCTTATCTATGTATTTCTGGAACATGTTTAGTGAGGGAGTTTTGTTAAGTGCTTTTAGTACTAGCATTCCATGCGATTGTTTGACATAACATGTTCCTGTAGCATATTGTTTACTAGTCCTAAACATTGCTACCTAAATCTGTTTTGCCATGATCAGTATGCCACAAAGTCTATAAACTATTATCATTTGTCAGTTTGCCATTCTGCTTTGGTGATGATCTAGTGAGTTTTAGAAATAGTTCACTAATCATGTTTTGTAGTGTTTGTCATGTCATTCACTTCCATGCCGTTTATTTTCATGTTAAAGCCCTGTTGCATATAGATATGATGCATCCAATTTGGCATGTTGCTGTTTTTGACAGTTTTGCATTGCATATCATATTCCTCACCATTTGAGTTCCGTGCATCCATTTGTGATAATCTTTATATTGATTTCAACCAAAATCTTGCAATCTTTCCAGTGACATGCTTGGATTCTCAAGATTTTGCACACATCTTCCATGTATTCATCGTTTCTTTCACTTTGCATGTAGAACATATTCTTGTCACGCCATGATCGGTTGTTTATTGTAGGCTTTATCTTTCTTTGGGTAGTACTGGGCGACGAGTTCGAGTCCGAGGACCCTGTTGAGTACGTTCACGAGGAGCGAGGATTCGATACCACTAAGAACATTTCAGGCATGATGATCATTACCCTCGATATCAGTACTATCTTTGCTTGCTAGTTGTTTGTTGCTATAGCTATGTCGCGCTACCTACCAGCTATTTATCAAGCCTCATAAATTGCCATGAAAAGCCTCTAACCCACCTTCCTAGCAAACTATTGTTTGGCTATGTTATCGCTTGCTTAGCCCCTCTTATAGCGTCGCTTGTTGCTGGTGCACTGCAGGTTGTTCCATGTTGGGGCATGGATATCATGGGATATCACAATATCTCTTATTTAATTAATGTGTCTATACTTGGTAAAGGGTGGAAGGCTTGGCCTTTTACTTGGTGTTTTTTTCCGCTCTTGCCTCCTTAGTTTCCATCATACCGGTGTTATGTTCCTTGATTTTGCGTTCCTAACATGGTTAGGTTTATGGGCCCCCTTGATAGTTCGCTTTGAATAAAACTCTTACAGCAAGGCCCAACTTTGGTTTTACCATTTGCCTAATAACAACTAAAATTTGCATAAAGAGTAACTAACCCATGGATTCTTAATCAGAAAGCCAGGCGAGTGCTCCTCATGAGTGTTGGTCCAAAACAGAGCCACTTGCAGTGCCACCCCATCACCTGGGATTTTTGGTTGATGTACGTAGTGTTCATCCAAACGTGGCCTGAGACGAGATACGCGCGACTACTATCAGGGTGTCGGCATGTCGGGAGATCTTGTTAGTTATGTTTTACCGTTGTCAAAATTTCTTGTGAACCAGGATTCCAAGCTTGATCGGGCTGTCTTGGAAGGAGGGTTTTCCTCTGTGGATCGTGACAGTTTGTGATGGACTAAGTTAGGACAGCCCTGCAGGGTTTGATCTTTCGAAAACCGTGCTCGTGGTTATGTGGGAGATGGGAGTTTTTAATATCCGGTTGTAGAGAACTTGACACCAGATTCAATTAAAATACACCAACCATGTGTGTAACCGTGATTGTCTCTTTTCGACGAAGTTCGAGAAGAGAACACGATGGGGTTATGTTTGAACATAAGTAGCTCAGGATCACTTCTTGATCATTACTAGTTTGCGACTGTATGTGTAGCTTCTCATCTAATTCTTCTATTGGTAAGTTATCCGCCTTACAATGCTCTATGGTTGCTGCAACCTCACCACTTAACCACGCCATTCCCATCTTAAGCTTTGTTAGTTTTGACACCGTGGGTGATATGGTTGCTGAGTCCCCGTGGCTCACAAACTACTTCATACACAATTGTAGGTACCATTGAGTCAGACACAGGAGATGCCACTCAGGTCCAGTGGGAGTTTGACGTGGACCGTGGGCGTTTCTATGTCACCTATCCGGACGATCAGTTGTAGCGCCTAGTTGGGTCGGTCGGGGCCTAGCTTGGGTGGCTGTCTCTTTTATCGTTTATGTTTCGTCTGTAGCCAGACCCTGCTCTTCCTCTTGAAAGATTGTATTATTTGATGATAATTGTGTGATATTGTGGTGAGTGTAAGCCAAAGCTCGTATTCTATCTTTTCAGTACATGAGATGTGCAAAAATACAACCACTCTTGCAACCATACCAATATGAGATTACTACCTTACAAAGATCTCAAGCACACAGAAGTCATTGGTAGAATTGTTGTTCATGAAATGTCACTCAAGGATAAGGAGGAGCTCCACAACAAGTTAAGTGGTGCATACAAGGCCTCAAGTGAATACACATTAATTATTTTCAAACTTGATCAAATAAGTTGAAGTTGGATAAGGAAGACAATGTAATGAGTTATGTTTACGTATATTTGCATAGAAGTTCTAATGTTATGGATCCGCCGACATGTGGTGATTGTTCATAATCTTTTTGCTACCCAAAAATTCCGAACTAAGTGGGAATACTTCTTGTGCATCCAAAAAGCTTGAGCCAAGTTTCTTCCATGAGTGTCCATGATATATGCCTATGTACGGTATTACCCCGCCGTTCCAGGTAAATTTGCATGTGCTAGCTCTAAACTCTTCAAATGAACATCTTTTTCGTGTGCTCGTACCGCTCATGGTGCAATGGGGTAGTGAAACTTCAACTAATCCCTGGGTGGTTTTGGTAATTTACAAAACAGCCCTTAGAGGTACCTTGACCCCTTATAGTGCGCTCACGAATGCCTCTATGGCTGTTTTGTCAGATATGTTTGACAAAGTGTTCTTCTTTTTGAGATACCGTGCTATGTAGTCATTCTCCTCTTAAATGATGTTGTGGAGGTCGGCTCCGTTTTTGGGCGGTGATATGTTCCATCAAAATTATTTAGGAAGAAATGTTGGAAGTCTGACCACTTTTGGATTGAGTTTGGTGGGAGGCTGCAGGTACAGAGGTATGTGTCGTAGGGCGTTGCCAATGTCGCAGTTGGCGCCTACCAACTCGAACTCCACTCCAACTTTTCTAATGTGCATGATGTGTTTCACGTGTCACAACTTTGCAAATGCTTCAAGACGCCCGTGCGTACTATCGACTTCGAAGAGATTGACCTCTAAGAAGACTCCTCTTATCATGAACATCCCATTGCAATTCTTGAAGAAACCAATCACAAAACTCGCAACATGTCGATCAAGGTCCTTAAAGTCAAGTGGTCTCACCATTCCGCCCGAGAAGCAATTTGGGAACATGAGGATCATCTCCGTTCCGAGTTTCCCGATTTCTTTCTTTCCTAGATCTCGGGATGAGATACTTTTGTAGTGGAGGAGAGTTGTAACACCCCATTTGTAACACTTCCCAATTTGGCAATATATCCAACTTGATCCTCATATAATTACATGGGGGTCCTTCTTTTGTGACTTCTTTTGTATTGTTTTGTTGCTTTATTTATTACATTTCCATGCTTACCCTTGTCATATTGCATTTGGTCATTCATGTTGTTGCCGTGAGCATCATGTGCATTGCACTCATCCTCATGTAATGTGTGGCTGTTATGTTGTGTGTGCATCAACCCTTGCTATCTCTCTCTCAAGTCATCCACCCTCACCTCTCCCTTCCTTCTTCTTTCATGTTTTGCAAGTGGCATTATTTTCCCTCCCCCATTAATGTTCATCTTTGCCTCAAAATTCAATCATCATGTCTTATACCTCTCTACCAAATTACATCTCATTTGAAGTTGTTTTGGTTAGGTTCAAAAATGTCTCAAGTTTTAATATAATTCAAACTTGTTTTGTTTTTCTACCTCTGAAAATGCCCAAACCAATTTTTTCAAATGGAGCATAATTCCAGGAGCATGAGGATATTCTTATATCTGCCAAAATTCATCTCCTACCTCCCTGGCCTTTTGCTTCACTATAATAGTGATTTAGAAAGCACATAATGGAATAATAAGGAAAAGGGCCTCGCCTAGCAAGCGCCCTGGGCCTTCCTGTGTTTCTCTTCCAGCCACAGCCCACCTGAACCAAAAGCCCACGCAGCAGCAGCCCATCCAGCCTATGCGCAAGAGGCTCATCCTCTACCTGTACGACGGACCATCCAGAGGAGCCACATTCCCCGCCTCGATGATTTGATGGCCGCGGTGCCACCCCACACTCTATAAACATGTCCCCGGTGCCCTAGGGTTCCTCCTTGACCGATCCCTTTCCTCTCCATGCCTCGCCGCCACCTTGGTGAGCCTCCACACATACGCTGTCACCCTGCCCGCCATGACCAAAGCGAGCTTCAGCTCGAGCTAGGGATAACCCTCGTCGCGCCTCCGACCACCTTGGCCACCATGGAGAAGACCGCCAAGTTCCTCTTCGTCCTCTGGCACCACGCACGCATCACTACGGCTTCTGGATCGACTACCCTGACCTGTCTTCTTCCTCTACTTCCCGGACCTGAAGATCGACAAGTTTAGCGCTTCCTCCCATCATCTCCATTGCGTTACTAGCCACTTCTTCATGTCCTAGGTGAGCTAGGTAACTCCCTCTTTGCGCCTGATCTTTCTTGTCGCTGAATGATCCCTGTAGAAGTTGCTAGGCTCATTCCTTCGTCGTGTTATCGGTTCTCTGGCAAAAAACTGCATGTTGTTGTTGTTGTTGTTGTTGTTGTTGTTGTTGTTGTTGTTGTTGTTGTTGTTGTTGTTGTTGTTGTTGTTGTTGTTGTGTAGTTGCTGTACTTGTTGTAGCATGCCCGTGCGTCCCCGTTGTGCCTCACCACGCGCACGCACCGCTGCAGTTCCTCGCCATTGCTTGCCGTGCGCTTTTCATCTCTGCATGCCTAACCTTGCCGTGCCTGAGGTGAGCTTGAGCTCGTGCTCGAGCACCCACGTGCGCACCTTCAGTAGTCACTCATTCCCGCACTCGCATGCCACATCCACACCCCCGCCGGTGCTCTTCTGCCACAGAAGTCATTTTCTTTGCTTGCCATCAACGCCGGAACTTTGTTGCGCGTGCACGGTGATTTCCACGACCGGGCCCCTCCCCATTTGAAACGAGATGTGCCCCTTCATGCTCTCAAATCGAGCTCTTAGCCCACTGGTTACTCACCCATGCACACATGCAGGAGGTCTAGGTCACTGTCAATAGGGACCCACTGTCGTACACACCCACACACACACCCCTCTTTTCTATTTCTTTTCCTTTAATCTTTTATTTCTAGCGATTTCCATTTCTGGAAAGAGCCCAATTTCCACTTCGGGAAAGTCCAGATCAGGACATTCCAAATCTGGTTATTTTCCATTTCTATCTTTTTCCTTTTCTGGCAGTATTTTTGGTAAATGCATTTGTGAGCGTTATTCTAAAGTAACATATGCATATTATATATCATTTTGCATTAGAAAAGTCCAGCTAATCCAATGGTGGCATCCATTTCATCATTTGAGCAAGTTTTGAAACATGTTTATTACGACATATGTCATTTTGTCATGTTTATATGAATTTATGTAATTTTCATATGATCAATTTCATGCCATCTTACTACTAGTTTTACTTTCATGCCATGATATGCTTTGTAGGGAGTGCCACAAGCTTGCAAACATGCCTACATGAATCTGTTTTGCCATGGCATGTTTATTTTGCTAAGTCTGAATCTTGCCACCTAACTTGCCATTTTGTATTGATGCTATCATCTTACCTATGTGTTTCTGGAACATGTTTAGTGAGGGAGTTTTGTTAAGTGCATTCAGTACTAGCATTCCATGCGATTATTTTCCATAACATGTTCCTATAGCATATTGTTTACTAGTCCCAAACATTGCTACCTGAATCTGTTTTGCCATGATCAGTATTTCACAAAGTTTGTAAACTGTTGTCATTTGTCAGTTTGCCATGCTGCTTTGGTGATGATCTAGTGAGTTTTAAAAATAGTTCACTAATCATGTTTTGTACTGTTTGTCATGTAATTCACTTCCATGCCATGTCTTTTCATGTTAAAGCCCTATTGCATATTGATATGATGCATCCAAGTTGGCATGTTGCTGTTTTTGACAGTTCTGCATTGCATATCATATTCCTCAGCGTTTGAGTTCCGTGCGTCCATTTGTGATGATCTTTATATTGATTTCACACGAAATCTTGCAATATTTCCAGTGGAATGCTTGGATTCCCAAGATTTTTCTCATATCTTCCTTGTCTTCATCATTTCATTCCCTTTGCATGTAGAACATATTCTTGCCATGCCATGGTTGGTTGTTTATTGTATGCTTGTTCCTTCTTTGGGTAGTACGGACGACGAGTTCAAGTCCGAGGAGCCTGTTGAGTATGTTCATAAGGAGAGAGGATTCCATACCACTGTGAACATTTCAGGCAAGATGATCATTACCCCCGATATCAGTACAATCTTTGCTTGCTAGTTGTTCGTTGCTATCGCTATGTCCTGCTACCTACCACCTGTTTATCAAGCCTCCCAAATTGCCATGAAAAGCCTCTAACCCATCTTCCAAGCAAACTATTGTTTGGCTATGTTACCGCTTGCTCAGACCCTCTTAGAGCGTTGCTAGTTGCAGGTGCACTGCAGGTTGTTCCATGTTGGGGCATGGATATCATGTGATATCACAATATCTCTTACTTAATTAATGTGGCTATATACTTGGTAAAGGGTGGAAGGCTTGGCCTTTTATTTGGTGTTTTGTTCCACTCTTGCCGCCTTAGTTTCCATCATACCAGTCTTATGTTCCTTGATTTTGCGTTCCTAACACGGTCAGGGTTTATGGGCCCCCATGACAGTTTGCTTTGAATAAAACTCTTCTAGCAAGGCCCAACTTTGGTTTTACCATTTGCCCAATAACAACTAAAATTTTCATAGGGAGTAACTAACCTGAGGATTCTTAATCAACAACCTGGGCGAGTGCTCCTCATGAGTGTTGGTCCAAAACAGAGCCACTTGTAGTGCCACCCCTTCACCTAGGATTGGGTTGTCCCGGAAGGAGGTGTTTCCTCCATGGATCGTGACAGTTTGTGATGGATTAAGTTGGGACACCCATGCAGGGTTTGATCTTTCGAAAGCCGTGCCCGTGGTTATGTGGCGGATCAGATTTTTTAATATCCGGTTTTAGAGAACTTGACACCAGATTCCATTAAGATACACCAACCATGTGTGTAACCATGATCATCTCTTTTTAATGAAGTTCGAGAAGAGAACATGATGGGGTTATGTTTGAACGAAAGTAGCTCATGATCACTTCTTGATCATTACTAGTTTGCGACTGTATGCGTATTTTGTCATCTAATTCTTGTATTGGTAAGTTAGCCACCTTACACATGCTTCGTGTTTGCTGCAACCTCACCACTTAACCATGCCATTCCCATCTTAAGTTTTGTTAGTTTTGACATCGTGGGTGATATGATTGCTAAGTCCCCGTGGCTCACAAATTACTACAAACACAGTTTCAGGTACCATTGAGTCAAACACATGAGATGCCACTGAGGTCCAGTGGGAGTTTGACGGGGCCGTGGGCGTTTCTACATCACCTATCCGGACGATCAGTTTTAGCGCCTAGTTGGGTCGGTCGGGGCCTAGCTTGGGTGGCTGTCTCTTTTATCGTTTGTGTTTCGTCCGTAGTCGGACCCTGCTCTTCCTCTTGAAAGAATGTATTATTTGATGATAATTGTGTGACATTGTGGCGAGTGTAAGCCAAAGCTCATATTCTATCTTCTCAGTACATGAGATGCACAAAGAGACAACCACTCTTGCGACCAAAGCAATATGGTCTTATGCCCCAAGTCATGCCTCGATATGTGTGGAGTATAGTCGCATACAAGGAACATACTGTGCTACTATTATACTCGCTCTGTTCCTAAATATAAGTCTTTGTAGAGATACCACTATGGATCACATACGGATGTATATAGGTACATTTTAGAGTATCGGTTCACTCATTTAGCTCCGTATGTAGTCGATGGAGGAATCTCTACAAAGAATTATATTTAGGAATGGAGAGAGTACTTATTAAAGAAGAACAGAAGAGGAAAATGCTGAAGAAGAGAAAGTAGATTTTGGATAATAAAATGTTCATTGCCCACACATGATGAACCAGAGAGCATAAAGAATGCAACTCCCACCGTCCCTCTATATGTGGTGCACGTGCTTTTTCGAAAGTAAAGTAGGAACATTACCTGACCAATTAAACATTCTCTTTTTATTAATATCAGCATCATATCAGATTCATATTTGAGCAACTAACTTCGGAATTATGAGTGGCATATTGTTTAGCTTGATGGGTTGAGGAGCAGTGCTAGCACGTCCCTAAGCACCTACGATGATGGTACTGAATATGATGGGAATGTCTACATGCAAGTCGCCTGACTTTCGTCCTTTGGGTTAGCTGACCATTTTAGGCGGTTGGATGAAGATCGTACGTCTCCTAACCCTTCTTCCTCATCGCCCCTTATTCTTCCCCTACATACCACTGCACGGGCCGCCATCTGAACTACCGGCTCCACGCTCCCTTGGACCACCCACCACCTCCGATCTTTCGCCGCCCCGGCCATCCCCCTAGACAACCCCACCCCGACCCCACACCAGCGTAGAGTTTTGCCTACGGTGAAGTCCCACCATAGCGCGACGACCGCCGGCCACAACCACTGTCCCCACCCAAAACCTAAGATAGATAATGGGGCAGCCCTTCGGCAAGCCCCTTCCTTCCCTCCGGCAAACTCCCGCGAACTCTCAAAAATGGACTTACGCCAAATTGAAATTCAGTCGACTATCATTTAAGATAATGTGGAATATACAAGGGGAAAGCCATAAACATTGCGAGTATAGTGGTGAGCGTGCCATGGCGGATCTAAAGGTGCAAACAAGAAAAAGGCCACTTCGCAACCAATGTTTGGTTTCAACTAACAAGTAAGATTCGAAGTGATGGAAAAGAAATCACAGTAAACCAGTGGCGATCTATTTTCTTGCTAAGATAAATAACTTGAGCAGATACGAAAGAGTACCACCTCTGGTGTGGCACCATGTAAGGATCTGTTGAGACATTGAGAGTGCTATAGTAGTAATGGATGTCGTTGGCATGGAAGTAGATATAGGAGGGCAGACGGTGGCGGCGAGGGAAATATCCCGGCGCGATGGACGAGATGGTCATATGAGCGGCCTCGGCACAGTGGACTGTTGGGGAACGTAGCATGAAATTTGAAAAAAAAATCCTACACTCATGCAAGATCTATCTAGGAGATGCATATAAATGAGAGGGGGAGAGTGTGTCCACGTACCCTCATAGACCGAAAGCGGAAGCATTTGACAACACGGTTTATGTAGTCGAACTTCTCCTCGTTCTGACGATTAAGCATTGAACGTACGACACCTTCGAGTTCTGCACACATTCAGCTTGATGACGTCCCTCGAACACTTGATCCAGCAAAGTGTCGAGGGACAGTTTTGTCAGCACGACAGCATGGTGACGGTGATGGTGAAGTGATCCGAGTAGGGCTTCGCCTAAGCACGACGTGAATATGACTGGAGGTGTAAACCATGGAGGGGGCACCGCACACGGCTAGGAATCAATGTTGTTTGTTCTAGCGGTGCCCCACCTACATATATATAGGTTGGAGGGGAGGAGAGGCATCCAAGGGGGCGCCCCAAGTAGGAGTAATGGGCGCCTCGCAATTCGGCCTCCCCCCTTCCATATTCATTCGGAGGGGGAAGGAAGGAGGAGGGAGGAGAGAAGGAAGGGGGAGGCCAAATTGCTCCCCTCCTTTCTCTCTCACCCTCTTTCCTTCCCCCTTATTTTGGCCTAGATGGGGTGCACCAGTCCCCTAGGGGCTGGTCTGACCATTCTTGGCCCATTAGGCCCATGTAGTTGCCGGGAGGCTGCCTGGAACCCATTCCGGTGACCCGATATGTACCCGGTACCCCCGGAATACTTTCGGTGTCCGAATATCATCGTACAATATATGAATATTTACCTCTCAACCATTTTGAGACTCCTCTTCATGTTTGTGATCTCATCCAGGACTCCGAACAACATCCGGTCACCAAATCACATAACTCATATAATACAAAATTGTCATCGAACGTTAAGCGTGCGGACCCTATGGGTTCGAGAACTATGTAGACATGACCGAGACACATCTCTAGTCAATAACCAACAGCGGAACCTGGATGCTCATATTGGTTCCCACATATTCTATGAAGATCTTTATCGGTCATACCATAATGACAACATACGTATTCCCTTTGTCAACGGTATGTTACTTGCCCGAGATTCGATCGTTGATATCTTCATACCTAGTTCAATCTCGTTACTGGCAAGTCTCTTTACTCGTTCTGTAATACATCATCCCCCAACTAACTCATTAGTCACATTGCATGCAAGGCTTATTATGATGTGCATTACCGAGAGGGCCCAGAGATACCTCTCTAATACTCGAAGTGACAAATCCTAATCTTGATCTATGCCAACCCAACAAACACCTTCGAAGATACCTATAGAGCATCTTTATAATCACCCAGTTACGTTGTGGTGTTTGATAGCACACAAGGTATTCCTCTGGTATCCGGGAGTTGCATAATCTCATAGTCAAAGGAATATGTATATGACATGAAGAAAGCAATAGCAATAAAACTGAATGATCATATGCTAAGCGAACTGATAGGTCTTGTCCATCACATCATTCTCCTATTGATGTGATCCCATTCATCAAATGACAAAACATGTCTATGGTTAGGAAACTTAACCATCTTTGATTAACGAGCTAGTCAGGTAGAGGCTTACTAGGGACACTGTGTTTTGTCTATGTATCCACACATATACCAAGTTTTCGGTTAATACAATTCTAGCATGAATAATAAACATGTATCATGATATAAGGAAGTATAAAATAACGAATTTATCATTTCCTCTGGGCATATTTCCTTCATGGACGACGACGAGGATGAAGCGAGATGACGCGATGCAAGGATCTTGGTCTGAAGCCATGGATGAGAGAGGTAGATCACTTGTAATGCACGACGGTGTTGGCATATCAGCTCCGGCATGGTGGAGGAGGACGACAGTGGATGGGTTGGCGGACGGAGGAGACTCTGGTGGAGAGGATGTTTTGTCTCCCACAGAGTACGAATGGGGAAATGGAGAGAGATAGGTAGGGGGAACCATGTCTTCAGGATGCGCTTGTCTCAAACGCGTGGAAATTTACAAACTTAGCCCTCGTTTAAAATTTCCTACATCACAAAAATATTGGTCGGTTGGGGATAGGACAGTAATCTCGCATACACCGAATATTTGTGGACGGAAATTTTGGCCGAGGAGATTTTGTTTTCGCGCCCACCGTGTATGAATTGGGGTGAGAGGCAATTTCGGCCGAGGAGACACTGTGGTTTGACGCCCACCATGTATGAATCCGTTGAGGTGGCAGACAGAGGCGATTAAGTCACGTTTGAGTGAAATTACAAGCCTACCCCAATCGAAACCTATACAAATGGAGCTAATAGGCCATTGCGTGTTAGGGATAGGCAGTAATTTCCATCTCACGGATTTTGGGTTTGGACGATTACTACGAATTTTGCCGCTTCCTTCAAATTTTTTGTAGAAAAAGATTGCACGTTTACCATTCCAACTCAACGCGATTCCATTTTGTATTCTTTTTTTTTCGGGCATCATCCATTTTGTTTTCGAATACAAATCTATATACATCATTTTTATATCTACTTTCAAAAGAACAACACCCTTCATACATAAATATGGTTTACAAATGGCATGATCTCAGATTCTTAAGGAGGAATCCATCTTAATTTGAATTTTCAAATATTTTAAACCACTTTATGTTGAAATCCAATGTATGCATTCCTTGTTAACTGACTCCATTTAATACGTGTTTCAGGCGTTTTTTTACTTCTCAAACACATATAATGGGTTTGACACGTGCAACATGTAGTGTTATCCTGTTTAGACATTAATTGCATATAAACCATGTATTGTCTCTAATTAAAAAACTATGGATCACTAATATTGATAAACTAAATAACATTACACGTGTCCCCAAATTCATATGAATATGCATGTTTGATAGGATAATTTTCGTTATGATATTATCGATGTCCTGATCTCTAGTTTAAATATTTGAAACCCCTTTAATCCAGACAATTATCTCATATAGCCATCACTCATGCTTATATGTCTCTCTAGACCTATACGCCTTCATCGTCTCCTGGGTATCTCTCATGCTACTTGTATGTCGACAACAGTATTTTATCTTCATAACACAGTGAAGGTACTCTCTCCCTCAATCTTCACTCTATCTCTCTATATAAGTATATCTCATCCTCTGCTACATGTCTCTGACTATGATTCTACCTATGAAATCTCTTTCTCTCACACAAACACAAACTTCGTCTCACGGGATCTCATTTCTCTCTAATATTCCCCTTTATGCCGATCACACACACCCTCTCACACAGAGATGTCTCGTGCTCCCTATGTCTCAGTATCTAGGGCACTCCCTCTTAAATATCCATCTCTCTTACACAAACACAAACTTCATCTTCCAGGGTCTCATATCTCTCCACCATTCCCTTGTATGCTGCTCATACACACCCTCTTTCCCTAGGGAAATCTCACGTTCCCTGATATGTATCTCTAACTAAGACTCTCCTTGTGAAATATGTTTCTCTTTCGCAAACACAAAACTCTGTCTCTTGGGATCTAATTTCTCACTAATATTCGTTTGTATGTCACTCCCATGCACTCTTTCTCTGTCTCTCTCACACCCACACACATAACTCAGCCTTCCGATCTACTCAACTCTTATCTCTAACACACACACACTAGCCTATCTCCCTCTAGCTAGCATATCTATCTTTCTATTTCTCTATTTCTCCATCAACCTTCTGTCTTGCCCACACTCTTGCTTCCTATCATGCACATTATATTTGTTTCTCTCTGCATGTAGTCATGCACCATATTTTTATCTTTCTCTCTCACACACATAACTCACCCCTCTGAACCACTCGACTGGTATCTCTAACACACAAACTAGCCGATGTCCCTCTAGCTAGCATCTCTATGTCTCTATCTATCTATTTATCTATCAACCTTTCTTTCTCACACACACTCTTGCTTCCTATCATGCACACTATATTTGTTTCTCTATACATGCATCTATAGGTTGAGCTCTTTTACACACACGGTGTGCCTCACTCTCTCTGCTCGCCATAGATGCATGCTCCAACCCACGCCACTCTCTCTTAAGTACAAAAACACATGGTGAATCATCGGGCCTTCTTCCCTCCACTCTCACATGCCTGCATACTGTCATACCGTTCCATCTCCCCCATCACGTTGATCTTATGACTTATGTCTCCTTTCTTTTATCTTGATCATGCGTGCACGCGCATAGACACACACACACACATCCCACCCATACGTATATACCTCTCGCACATGCACATTCAAGGTCTCATATATCTCCATACGTAGTTAATCACCCTCAACCCTCACCCAACATCGAATCTTTCTCATCTTGTATGCACATGACTTTCGTGTGGATGGGTCTCTCCTATAAAACACACAATCACACTTAACTATCTCCTTCTAGCTACCCCCCTCTCTTACTCCTTCCCTCTATCCCTAAAACCAATAAGACTATCCCTTCGTTTAATTCCCACCTACATGCACCATCGATAATAGCCTTCCTCGGTGTCTCTCGAACAAACACGTTATCTCAATGTCCACTCCTCTCACACGCACATGCCTTCTATTCCGTCTTTACGAGCCTCTTCTCTCTCACACCCCCTCGCTGGAGGCCTCTGCCATACACATCCCCTCATCTACGATGAAGCCACACACACTTAATTACTTTCCCTACCGAAGACTCCGTTTCACACAGACACACAAACACACACACACACACACACACACACACACACGTGCGCGTGCACACGCACGCATGCGCACATGCACGCATGCACTCTAAGACTCCATTTCACACATATGCTCTAGGTGGAGCATTTGTTCCGACCACCCTTCATCCAACCTTACCCGTATGATAAACAATCACCTTAATTTACTTATATAACATGGAAAAATTCAACTTTATTTTAGTTAGCAAACTTCTCATAATTATATAGCACAAATCAAGAGCAGGAAGTGACATTTTTTTACACAACCACATTAATATGGCCACGTAAATCACAAGCTAAAGTGTATTACCATTATACTTATATTCTGAGGCAAAAGGTGGAGTACATGTCCGAAGAGTAGAGGCACACACACACGTTCCATCTCTCAGAATCTCACACACATACCAGTTACGTGCCGCCCCCTAAACAGACCCGCATGTGTACAATTTGTGCACACGCGGGTACACATGATGGAACACATTTATTTAAGTCAGACGACAAACCCAAACAGTAGCCGCATTCATTCCCTCCCCCCCCCCCCCGCCGCCTCTTCTCTGGTCGCCTGATAGCTATGGCCCGACCGAAGGTAACGACATATGCCGTGCTCCCACTGGAGCGACATTTTGAACTACTTCTGGAGATCTGGAGGCAGCGCGAAGCCCGGATCGCAGCTGCCCTGCCTCCGGAGTCTGGACTAGCCAGAGTCACATGAGGAGGCGGTGGAGGAGGAGGAGCACGCGGAGCCAAAGGAGGAGAACAATGACGCGGGCGACACGGAGCTCGAGGAGGAGGAGGACGACGCTGGCGAGGCGAAGCCGGCGCCACCTGCTGCATGCTTCGCCATGGCCGAGTTGACCCAAGCAGAGGGGGTGGTGGAACAATAGGCCATCATCAAGCCCATCCAGTCGGAGGCCAATATAGAGGCCAACCGCCGCTTCCACCGCCAGCGGGAGTGGGGGATCAATGAGATGTTCGTCAAACTATAGGAGAAGTAGGAGGAGCTAGAGTTGTAGCATGCGGCCGCTTACCCATCTCCAAGAACGAGTAGGTGGTCTAGCTTAGGTTATGTACTTACTACTAGTTACTACTATTGCATGGTATGCATGGACTTGAGATATCTAGAACTACTCCTCAATGTAAACTTCTTTTAGGATGAATGAATGAAAGCTTGGCGAGCACCTTTTGTTTGTTAAAAACAACATACTTCCTCCTTTCTTGTTTAAGGGGCTCATCTAAAAAATAGATTTCCATCATAGTCAGACTTAAAGGGCTTTGTGTCTCATGCCACATTTACTACCTCCATCCTAGTTTATTGGTCCCCTTCCTACTCTATGTCAAATTTTGACCATAGATTTAAATAACAAAATATTAATGCATGTCATAAAAATTTATATCATTGGATTTGTATTTGAGCATAGTTTCCAATGGTGTATTTTTTGTCACGTGCATCAAAATTTTGTTAGCTAAATCTATTGTCGAAATTGGACACTAAATACGAAGGGGACCAATAAACCAAGACAGAGGTAGTATTTCACAAATATAAGAGAAAGGAAATTTTAGTGGTCATGCATCCATCTTTTTGTGATATTATATATTAGGATTGAACGGTCGCTTACCGCGGATGTGCCCCGAGCGGTGGAAGAGGAAGGAGAAGGGAAGCGAGCTGTGGAGTATGCCAGTTGCAACATGAGGTCCAAGGAACATTCGTGCCAAACAATGTATAGTACAATACAGGCACCACGTACACCAACAGAGTATGAATTGGCCTTTAAGTTGCGTGTGGATGACATGGATAGAGCATGCAGGCTGTAGTTCAACGGCCTACCGCTCCACCTCGCGTAGTTTGGTCACCCAAGATTTGCGTGCACACATGTCACACACGTAGTTGCCGAAGTCATGCTCAAAAAAGGGTGACGAGGTCCGCTAGTCCATGTTGGTCTATCCACCCGGAAAACAAACTAATCCAAATCGCTGTGAATGTCGTGGGTGCTTTAATTCCAGGCTAGTAGATGGATGCGAATGTGCTATACAATGAACTGCCCTCCAGCTCCCTATAATCTCAATTATAAACTGCACTAGTGTGCGCCCGCAGAACATCCTTTCCAAAGCGACTAAGCATTGCAATTACCATCTCTCTCTCGTGTAAACCAGCTCCCCAAGGGACAAGGCAGTTTGTTGCCATTGCCATGGATTCAAAAGGCGGTGGCGATTCTCATCCTCGTCATGGTTGGCAGACCTTGGACGGCGATCTTTTGGAAGAAATTGTAAGTCGCTCTCACTTCCTCACATCCACAAGACTCAGTGGTACTTGCACCAAATATTTTAAGAGGGTGTGTTAATATGCATGGGAGAAGGCAATGCTAGTTTGTCTGCCATGCGTCTTTGAGGACAAGGATGTTTCTTGGGGGGTTCTCTCTAGCACGGCGTGGCCGTAGTTGCAAGTTGACACCCTTTGAGATGCCGACATTGACGGGAAATCGGGCTTTGTCTGATGAGTAGGTAAGTGATGAGTTTTGTCTTGTAGTAAATGCATTCTAAAGACTAATTCTGTGTCTATTTAATAATTCCTCCGCAGTCCATCGTTTCACAGGTTAGGCTTGTTGCCAATGGAGATTGGCTTGCACATGTATGAGAGGTTACCAACATCAATTTGTACAGCATCTACAGTGGTGACACTATACCCATAGAACCTTTGTCCAACATTGGGATTAACCATGCAATGGGCCATCGCCTGAATTGCTACGATGGAACCATAGTGAGATTGAAGAAGATAGCAATCCGTGAAGCCCCGATAAGGTCACGCACCAACAAAAATTACAGTCTCATTGTGGTGTTCGACATCGCGATTGCTTTCCCGATCCATCCTGCACATGGCGGTCAAAGGTGGACCATGCTGTGTGTGGACGATTTTTTGCCGTACGAGTATGAAGACGCGTGATCATTTTTAACCGCATCTTTGTGGTGGCAAACCAGGGGACTTGTTTCATATGGGACACATCCTATGGTATACTCCCTCTCTTGCAGTTTATTTGTTTTGTTTTTCCGTTTTATAAGTTTCAAATTCAAATTTAGAGCTCCCCATGACATGTTGAGATTACAATGTGCATTTAATTGTTGCATTTCAAGCATGCATGAATTGCAATTAATGTCTTTACCACAATTTTTTTAGGAAACTAAGTGCAATAATTGAGTAGTTTTGCAAACGACCAGTACTACACCTAAAATGGTACAACATCAATAGCACCACTACGCCCGCGTCTAACCATCCTGGACCACCCAAAGCCCCTCCCTTGCCAGTGCGCGCTTCCCGCCTGAAATAGTGCCGCATTAATAGTTGGCTACAGTGGAGGCGACCTCTCACTGGAGCCGGCTTTGAAGGAGCGTGGCGGCCGAGAGAGCATCTCTTTCCCGGTGCACGTGACTGCTCTACGTTGAAACGACACTATGTCCGGCCGATCGTCTATGCGCCTCCCACATTAATGACATGCAGTTGCCAAGGAACCTACTTCGACGTCACCTGTCCATCCACCCACCGCCACTCATCGCCATTCGCCGGCTATATAAACTTCAGCCCGGCCATGGCCATGGTCATCGTCCTGTGGTCCCTTTCTCTTCTCGGCACCACTCCCGCCATGGCCTCCTTATGCTCGAAAGCTCTCTTGGACGGACTATCGCCGGGGCAGAAGAAGGGCATTGCCGGCTCAACCCCGGTCGTGCTCTGCCTCCATGATTACAAAGACATCACGTCTATGCGAGCGCCGCCAGTAGCGAGGAAAAGTACTGCATGATAGGTCACCACCGCTTGGGTCCCAAGAAGGTCACCGCCGCTTGGGTCCCAAGAAGGTCACCGCCGCTCGGGTCCAAAGAAGTCCACTGCTTCCCCCTCCCATCAAATCGAAGCTCGCTTGGCACAACATCTAGAGCTGATTATCTGATTGGCGGTGACGTGGAGGTGGAAATCCTCACTTTCTGGAGCTCCGGAGGAGAAGCCTATGGAGGCGGAGCTGGAAAGCGCCGAGTCGGAACAACAAAAGGCGAAGGCAATGGCCGGAGCTTCAGTTCTCGAGGCTCTTGGCCGGACATGGGGGGCGGATGTCCGCGATGATTTAAAAGATGTTTAGAGTTGGTTTTACTCCAGTTTGTATGAAAATTGTAATGTATTTCGTCTGATTTGTATGAAAAGTTTTCGAAATGTAATGATTTTCTTCCAGTTTCTATAAATTATGCCTTGTTTGCCAGATTATGCAGGGAAAAGTCACCCCCCGATCAAAATCAGATCGCTGATCGTCGATGTGCATGGGGCATTTGGTCTAACTTGGAACCTTGTAGCTGACGACATCTAGTTGGGATGCACTGTCTTAGCAGTCATTACCCATGGTACCATTGAAGGGCCATAAGGTGCCATGATCTATCACGATCGGACCGTGATCATTTACCTAGGTAATCCATTCTCTCCGATCTAAGAGTGGTAGAGCCAAGAGCTATCTTTATCTTATTGCCATGTCATCTTATAATATTTCAGTACAAGTCTCTTTATACTCCAGGAGCAGGAGTAGTTCTTTCCTTTTTTATTGATTGGGATATTCATCTAGACAACTTTATAATGCTAGTCTTAATAAACTATATAGGACTTAACAATTTCTATTTCGTGTATTACTAGCTAGGTGTCCATAAACCCATCAAACAAAACTACTCCTACTTTAATTAATGTACATGGCCCAGGTAACACTCTCAAATTGTTTGTCGTCGCTCGTGCCACAACTAGTATATTCATTGCTGCACTTCCCTATCATAGAAATAATCAACATAAAGTATTTTATTTTAATTCATATCCTCTGCTTATGTCACCTTAATGTACTGCATGGACCATCACCATGCACGTCACCATGTATCCAGGTTTGAGATGCCAGGTGTACCAGATGGACGGTGGCATGTTAGATCCCCGTGATGCTACATGGGTGTGGATGAACACACTTGGAGAGTACTCGGTTTTCATTGGGGACAGCTACCCCATAGTGAAAACGATGCCACCTTCCATGCATGATGCCGATGGCCTCTCGTTCATGAAGAATGGGTGCATTTTCATTGTGCACGGACAACTTCATATCTTGAACGCCCCTATTCCTAATCTATGCCGCTTCAGCTTGGATGAGTCTGCATTGTGGGGAGCCACACTAAGAAGTTGTGATGATATGGACTCCCGTTGCCCACCGTTATGGATCATGGCATTTATGAAGAACATGTGGGACTGGAACTATGAGACGGACATGTACTCAGGGATGTACGAACCTGAGCAACATAGCAAAGTAAGTGAAGTAGCCAGGCATAAATAGTACTCCCTCCGTTCCTAAATACTTGTCTTTCTAGACATTTCAAATGACTGTTACATACGGATGTATGTAGACATATTTTAGAGTGTAGATTCACTCATTTTGCTCCGTATGTAGTCATTTGTTGAAATGCCTAGAAAGACAAGTATTTAGGAACGGAGGGAGTATGAATCTGCGTGGTACATAGGCATTTGTCTTACTACCACTAAATGCTGCACATGTAATGCACGGAGATATTATGATGTACGTGCCTAAGTACTCTACTATATTAATTGAAGGCACATAATAGGTTGGATATTTGTTTACGTGTATGGTAAGAGACCTTCCAACTAGACGGGTCTGTCCCTCCGGGGCACACATTGTATCGTTATATTGTAGTACTACGTGTGGTCTCCGACCTAGAAGTGGAAGAAGTGGAGAGGCTCTACCACGATGTTCATGTGCCACTCCTTTCGCTGATGCGTGGGACATCAATGGGTGTACAATGGGTTGAGGTACGGGGAGACTAAAACCTCATCATCTCCCAATTCAACGGCGAATTTTACACTAAAGATGAAAAGATGGCAGCATATCAAAATGTCGTCCTAATGATATCCGCCCCATTCGAAGGGCTAGAATTTCACCATGTCTTGAGAGACAACAATCAAGATGCGGACGTCCTCGCTCGCATGGGCGCCAAGCGTAACCCGGTCCCTAAGAACACCTTTGTGGAAAGACTTTTTAAGCAATCCATGGTGTGGTAGGACGAGGGAAGGACATGGGAGCCAGTGGCCCAGAAAAAATCGCCCCTCCTAACATCAAGCCACACGAAGAAATCATTGGGGGCTCGACAGTCAAAGAAATGCCTTCGGCTCATGAAGTAATGGCGTTCATCGCTCCATGGACCGAGCCCTTTCTTTCCTATCTTCTACGACGCATAATGTAGCGATCTAAAGCCTATAAGGTCCACGAGGGAAAACTGTACAAGAAAAGCACTACCAGAGTCCTCCAGAGATGTATATCTGAAGAAGATGGGAAGCAACTCTTTGCCGAAATACATGCTGGCATGGGCAGCCACCATGCGGCGGCTCAGGCCCTGGAAAGCAAGGCCTTCTGAGCATGGTTTTTCTGGCCCACCTCTCGGGATGACGCACACACACTTGTACAACACTACATTGGATGCCAACCTTTTGCAAATCAAAGCCACATGCCCCCCCCCCACGACTCTCTGGACAATATTGATTACTTGGCATTTTGTAGTTTGGGGGCTAGACATGGTCGGAGCACTTAAATGGGTGACTAATAAGAGGAAATACCTGCTGGTCATGGTCGACCAATTCACGAAATGGATTGAAGCGAAACCAGTAACTTCAACTATGTTCGGACCGATCATCGACTTTATATCCAGTGTGGTCCACTATTACGGTGTGTCCTACAGGATAATGGATCTAATTTCACAGCACGGGAGGTGAAATGCTGGTGCACTAACATGGGCATCAAGCTGGATTATGCCTCTGTATACCACCCACAGACCAACGGACAGGTCGAACGGGCCAACAGACTAATCATGAGCGGCATAAAGCCTCGTCTGTTCACTCCTTCAAAGAATTCGAGTGCCACTGGGTGGAGGAGCTTGACTCTATGTTATGGGGACTGCGCACTACCCCTAATCGGTCAACAGGATACACACCTTTCGTCATGGTGTATGGCGTAGAAGCACTCCTTCCCTGCGACCTCATCCATGACTCTCCTAGAGTGTGCATGTATGAAGAAAAAAAGTCGAGTTAGATTGGCAGGACACCCTGGAAGGAGAGGGCGACATAGCTCGGGCCCGCTCTAGCAGAGCATGGAAGTTTGAGGGAAGACATTCAACGTAGGCGAACTCTTCCTACGTCTCCCTGAGAAGCAGAAGAATAAGCTCTCACCCAAGTGGGAGGGTCCTTTCATAATCGATGAAGTACTAGCAGGTGAAGCATATCGTCTCCGCAACCCAGCGGACAATCGCCTTGAAGCAACCCCATGGAATGTAGCTCGGCTTCGGTGATTCTATGGCTAAGTCCGGTGTCGCCACCGCAATTTGCCTTTCCTTTGTTATATTTTTCTTTCCTTTTTCACATTTTCGGGTGCCTAGCACCTCCTAGGCCGTGTCCGGCTAAACCGAACTATGTTCAGTTATTTAGGTATACATCTTCAAATCTAGTACCTGGATCTACCTAGCAGCTTCTTTAGCAAAGCCGATCAATATAATTTTTTGTGCACCGAGCTGGCCTCAACCTTGCGCCTCCAATTATGTTCAAAAGAATGAAAGATCCGATCAGTAGAAGCAGACATAAGGTCCGAACTATGCCAATGAAAGTTGAACTTACCCATTTAATGGGGTTATAGCTGGAATAGCCATCCCTGTCCCTTAGATGGCTAGACTCTTCTTCCTCTCCCTTGAAGAGTTCAGCCAGTATATCCGCCATTGCTCCCTTTTTGTCAGGCCCCTTCCGGTTGTATTGGGTCGCATCGCTTATCCCATTATAGCACCACATGGGGTGCATACTTTGTTGGAGAGGTTGCACACATCGAATAATGGCGGCGGCCATCACATTAATGATGGTTATATTGCTGTGAGCTAGCAACCTCACCTTAGCGGCTAGACGCTGTACTTTGGCACTTCCTTCTTGAGAAGGGTTTTTTGGTTGCCTATTAAACCGCTTATTTAAAGGAGTGTCCGAGTATTCGAGAAAACCCCTCTGAGATGGCTCAAGTAAGGGGACGTCTTCGATATAAAACCACTCCAAGGTCCACTCGTTAGAGTTCTTCTTCAGGGGCCCCATGGGGCACCCTTTCTCAGCTATGCAACACAAATCGGCTCCTCCCACTTCAATGATGCCGTCTCCCTAGTTTGGGGGACAAGGAAGAAATACTTTCTCCACAATTCAAAATGGACCTCGCAGCATAGAAACATCTCACAAAGGGCAACGAAGCCCAAGATATGCAGATTGGATCTAGGGATGAGGTGAGGGAGCTGGATCCCGTAGAACCCTAGCAGACCCCTAAGGAAAGGGTGAATGGGAAAGCCCAGGCGTCGTAAGAGGAAGCGCGTGAAACATACCCTCTCTTCCTTGTGTGCAAAGTGGAAGTTCTTTGCGAAGGCTTTATCTGCCATGCCCAATATGTGAACCTATCCGAGACGAACTCAAAGGTCTCACCAAGGATAGAGGGGCATATTGAAGACGCTTTTGCAAGCTGGGTATCATTACATCATACCATTACATATTAGATGGGGATACATAAAAAAGGGCATACAAATGCCAAATGAATACATCAATAGATATCAACCATCATATAGAAGAGCGGCATCCGACTAGGGATGAAAACAAACAAAAGACAAGAACGACATCCACCCTACTAGCCCAGGCTACCGACCCGGAACCTATCCCTCAATCGAACAAGAGGCAGAAGAATAACTCGACAACAAGTAGACATCGCTATCACGTCATTAACATCGCATTACCTGTACCTACAACTGTTGTTGTAGTAAACTGTCAGCCATGAGGACTCAGCAATCCCATAACCATGGGTACCAAGACTAAGAAAACTTAATGGGAATGAAATGGATAAGTGGTGAGGTTGCAGCAGCACGAAGCATTGTATGTTGGCTAACTTAAGAGTACAAGAATAAGATGAGAAACTACGCAATGGTAAGAAGTGATCCTGAACTACTTACGTTCAAACTAAACTAACCGTGTTCTCTCCCCGAACTTCATCGAAAAGAGACAATCATGGTTACACACGCGATTGGTGTATTTTAATGAGTTTAGTGTCAAGTTATCTACACTGGATAATAAAAACACCCATCCGCCACATAATCACGGGCAAGGCTTTCGAAAGATTAAACCCTGTAGGGGTGTCCCAACTTAGTACATCACAAACTCTTACGATCAACAAAGGAATATCCTCCTCCCGGAACAACCTGATCAAGCTCGAAACCCCACTTCATAAGACATTTCGACAATGGTAAAACAAGTCAAGCAAGACCCCCCGACGTGCCGACACCCTGATCGTAGCCGCACATATCTCGTCTCAGGCCATGATTGGATGAACACAACGTACGAAAGCCAAAAACCCGAGTTTCCCCAGGTGGTGCCGCAAATGGCTCTAGTTTGGACCAACAATCATAAGGAACACTGGCCCAGGTTGTTAATTAAGAGTCCTCGGGTGCTAGCCGGTCCCTATACAACTTTTAGTTGTTATTAGACAAATGGTAAAACCAAAGTTGTGCCTTGCTGGAAGAGTTTTATCCAAAGCGAACTGTCAAGGGGGGCCCATAAACCCGAACCGCGTTAGGAACGCAAAATTCAAGGAACATAACACCGGTAAGATGGAAACTAGGGTGGCAAGAGTGGAACAATACACCAGGAAAAAGGCCGAGCCTTCCACACATTATCAAGTATATAGATGCATTAATTAAATAAGAGATATTGTGATATCCCGAGACATCCATCATATCCATGTCCCAACATGGAACAACCTGCAACTACATGTGCAGCTAGTAACACTATAAGAGTGGCTAAGCAAAGTGGCAACATAGCCAGACAACGGTTTGCTGGGATAGTGGAAAAGGTTATAGGCTAACATGACAATTTGGGAGGCTTGATAAACAAGTGGTAGGTACCGCGACATAGCGATAGCATCAAGACAACTAGCATAGAAAAAATAGTAGTGAGATCCAAGGGAATGATCAACTTGCCTGAAACCATGCTAGGAAGAAGATCGAGTCCATGATGTGGATGAACCAACGAAGTCGAACAAATCCTCACAATCGCAACAAAACCGGGAACTATCGATAAGAAGCACAACTGGAAAGAAGCAAACAACACTGTAAACACACAACAAATGACATGGCAGGATGCTCATCCATGTATCATCCATGACAAGGGTACATGATGCTACTCATGACAAGAGATGATGCATACAATGACCTCACATCAAAGCAAGTTTAAATGAGGCTGGAAACAACATATAACAATTCCGAAAGCTCCCCATATACAAATTTCAAAATTGATCCAGATCTGAGTAACACATTATGTTAAAGTTGTTAAAAAGCAAGTTAGAGTGCACCATGGTGATCTACACGCTTTTCTAATCAAGTTACATAAAGTTCATTTAATTCAGACCTACGGTCTAAAAGATATGGGCAAAATAAGTTAAACACAATATTGATGCAAAATGCATACAAACATCAAGCACACATACTCAAATCATGGATGCAACATGACATGATGAAACTACATGTAAAACCAAGCAAGTTTCATATAGGGCATGCTCAAAACGGACCAATGGTTCAACACATACACACGAAACAAGTTTAAGAAACAACCTGCCCAAAACAACAACTAGGCACATTGCAAGCAAGCAAACAATATGCTACAGGAAACATATGGACATGAAATTGATACACACTTAAAGTAGAGATAACATGATTCAATTTATCTTTACTAATTAGGTTCTTAAGCATCATGGTTAACTTAATATGCTCCATGCAAAATGCAAAGTTCTGTTACAGTTTAGGACTTTGTAAAAAACTGGGCCTATGCATGAGCAGAGTTAATATGATGGCATGTTGGAGGCATGAAACAAGTATGCTACAGTGCATGAACATGGCATCAAAAGGCATAACATGGTAGCATCAAGTAAACATGGCATGGAAATATAATAGATTCAGACTTAGCAGAACAGTAATAGCAAGTACCCTACTTTGTAAGCTTGTGCTAGTCATCACAGGGCAAATCATGGCATGAGAGTTATACCATTGCAAATATGACATGATTATGCTCCTAAAACATGTAGACATGTGGCTCAAAATAAAACCACACAAAAAGATCTAAAAAAGACAAAATGGTAAGTATCAATAGTTTTCAACAGTAATATCAGCAAGCACTATTGCACCGAAGGTTATGATATTGAAGATCAACCCTAAAATGAATGCAACAGCCACCATCATCAAGATCACGAAGTGTAGATCAATTTGCATATATAAATCATTGTCATAGGATGAACATGCACAAGGTAACAAGCAGCATAACATGCATATATGATAATCTATTTCGGGGACTTTGTGAAAAAAAAATGGACGAGCGAGTGCAACATAGCAATATATCGAACAAGCGGGGGATACGTGTCGGGTGCTCACCTAGGGCCCGTGGGCCAACTGGACGGCGGGAAGCGGGACAATGTCGTGCAGCGAATGGGGAGGCCCGTTTGGTAGGAGGGTTGATGCTGATCTGGACGACGTGGTGTAGGTGGACGAGGCCGAGCGAGATGGCTTAGTGCATCCTCTCATTCGGATCCACAGTTCGAGGCAGCGCCTGAATGACACAGTGCAGATCTGGGGGAGCTCCGATGAGGTCTGGTGAAACTAGCACTCCGGCAAGGTAGGGATCGATGCGGGGTCCTCGGATCCGGGGTTGGGGGCGGCGGACTGTCACATCTTGTTTTTCATACGACAACACCTAAGCTAATAATGATGCTAAAATAAGGTTTGACAAAAAACTTTTGAGTGTTTTGGTCCTTGCTTGATGTAACGCCCTGGACACACCCGCCGGTGGTAGTTACTCTTGGCGGGATCTAGACTGGCCCCACAGATCAATACTAGTCTTTTCTGCGCACTTTGTCCTCACTCGTGCGCACCCGGGAGCAACTTCCCGGTCGGTCACCCATCCTGACACTACTCGAAGCTGAGCACGCTTAACTTTGGAGTTATGTCCGAATGGGCTCCCGGAAAAGAAGGAATTCCTTATTGATATGGGTAGTCTATAATCCCTAATAAGTCAGGCTATCACATACACCCCCACTCAGAGGAACCGACGTCCTCGTCGGGCCACAGGAACGTTCCCTCTTGGCACATACGTCTGTGCATCCAGTCCGGTACATGTGCCATGCCGGGTGCCACGACGGGTCACAAACGTCATGAACAACATGACTGCGCACCTGTCCGCAACCATCCGTGTAACCGCGAGGGTCGGTTCTGATACCAACTTGTAACGCTCCGGACACACCCGCCGGTTGTAGTTACTCCTGGCGGGATCTAGACTGGCCCCACAGATCAATACTAGTCTTTTCTGCGCACTTTGTCCTCACTCGTGCGCACCCGGGAGCAACTTCCCGGTCGGTCACCCATCCTGACACTACTCCAAGCTGAGCACGCTTAACTTTGGAGTTCTGTCCGAATGGGCTCCCGGAAAAGAAGGAATTCCTTATTGATATGAGTAGTCTATAATCCCTAATAAGTCAGGCTATCACACTTGATTTGATTTTTGTGTGTTGGTTGCAAGTGCTCTAAAATCAAATAAATCCTCCAACTCTTATACTCCATGCCCTTGATCCAAAACTTTGCCCAATGATCATGCCATGTGTATAGGATAGAGTAGTATTTTCTTACAAAATAATTTTGCCAAAAAGTATTTTCTAAGTTAGGTTTTCCAAAACCGCTGAATTGAGACTTGAACTACAAGTACTTAATTAAGGGCGTGAAATATCTTTGAAAAATTATATTTGACTCCTATTAGATATAGGACTCTCCAAATCAACAAAAATATTACTTTCAAAGTTATTTTACTATTTTATTAAAAGGCTTTTTCTTAAGGCCACAAATGGTCTTTAATAGGTTAAAATTATTTTATTGTTTCGAAAATATTTGAGAAAATTTAGGAAAACTCAATGGACATATATTTTCCATATATAAGAGTTTCAACACATGGTCATGTTCAAAATATTGGTCAAATCCCTGGAAAACCCTTTTTGGATATTTCAAGATTTTGAAATATCTACAAAGGAAATATTCTCTAAAAATATCAACAAAATTCTAGCAAGTCACATACGCATAATGTGATGACCTTGTAGAGTTTCAACTCAATCAAAATAGTTTTGGATCACAAAAGTGCCCAGATTCAAGTTTGAACAACTTTACATTGCCAACTTCTTTGAAATGACCCCAAACTTTGTGGACATGCTCACAACCCCAGATGATGACTTTAGACCAAGTGGTGCATCAAGGGGAATGGTTTTGCATTACTAGATCTTGGAAAACCCATTTATGTTGATTTCTAGGGTTTACAAAAGTTGCATTGGCAACTTTTCCCAAATAAGCTCAAAATTGGCGGAACACCCTATTGCTATGTGGCATTTCATCCTCTTAAGTCTCATGGCAAGTGGAATTCATTTACTTGCCCAAACCAACAACAAACACTTTCTGCCATTTTACCAAAACAGCTACTTTGACCTCTTCCACTCTTCTCCATGGGCTCAAACTTTTACCACAGCTACTCCTAGTCCTCTTCTACCTCCAGTAACTCTTAAATGGCCTCAGCTCAATGATTGAGGGGTGAAACATCCCCATTTACCTCTTTGGACAGCCACAACACTCCTCTCTCTCACCCCTCATCTCTCACCAGAGCTCCACCAGGGCATCCAAGGATCCCTCTCCATTCTTTACTATCCCCTAGAGCAGCTAGACACCAATGGCCATGCTCACCATGCATATAAAATGGCATGCCGGCCATTTGCATGCTCTGGAGCATGCTACAGTGCTCTCTAGAACTGTAGCAGCCCCCTGCTAACCACCTCCGGCCACCTCGGCCCTCCCCCACACGCCCGACGATGCGCCTCGGCGTCCGCAGCATGGAAGTTGGTCGGCCCCCTCCTCCTGCCCTTGTTCTCATGCGCGCCGGCCTCCCTAGTGCACCAGTGAGCAATCTCACACGCGCGACGCCCATGACCCCTCTCTACTCTCTCTCTTCACCCACTCGCTCTGGAGCAACCTCAAAAACTGTAATGTCCAAGATGCGGCTATATCTCCCACGTGTAGAAGCACGACTTAGAGGCATAACCGCATTTTGGTTTTGTCGCAAGAAGGGTCATCTTCACACAATCCCATGTAATGATCAAGGAAGTAAATAGTTGGCTTACAATCGCCACGTCACACAATGGTCAAATAATTCATACATCATTCAGAGTACACAAAAAGTCCGATTACAGACGAATCCAAATTAAAAGAAGACAACCCCAAATGCTAAAACCCGATCATCCCAACTGGGCACCACTACTGATCATCCGGAAACGAAATATAGTAACGGCCAAAGTCTTAGTCGAACTCTCACTTGAGTTCGGTGGCATCACCTGTACTGGTATCATCGACACTTGCAACTGTTTTGGTAGTATCTGTGAGTCACGAGGACTCCGCAATCTCAAAACCCATGAGATCAAGACTATTTAAGCTTATGGGTAGGATGTGGTTTTGAGGTGGAGTTGCAGTAAGGCCACTCAACATATCTCAGCCCATTCCGAGAATGTTTTTCTCCCACTCACGAAACAAGATTTGAGGGGTGCAACGGGTACATGTGTGAGTGTCGGATTCCGAAAAGGACAACGGGGAAAATGACCGCATGCGTGAGACGAACACAAATGCAAACGAGATGCACATGATGACATGAGATGAAATGCATGAAATGAACAAAATGCAAAAAAAACGAGGACAAAACCCAACCATGGAGGATATATAACATATAACATAGGCGGAAATGGCAAGAGTTGGAGTTACAATTATGGAATGTTACATCCAGGGCGTTACAACTCTCCACCACTACTAGAGGATCTCGACCCGAGATCTAGGACTGAAAGGACTCCGGATATTCGGAACGGAGGTGATCCTCGCGTTCCCAGGTGGCTTCTCGGTCGGAATGGTGAGACCACTTAACTTTCAGGAATTTGAATGACTTGTTGCGAGTTTTGTGGTCAGTTTCTTCAAGAATGGCAACGGGATGCTCATCATAAGACAATTCTTCTTGGAGATCAATCTCTTCGAGGTTGATAGTGTGCTCAGGCGTCTTGAAGCACTTGCGAAGCTGTGACACGTGAAACACATCATGCACATTTGTGAACTTGGGTGGAAGCTCGAGTTGATAGGCGAGGTCGCCTCTTTTGCCAATGATCTTGAAAGGATACACGTATCTAGGGGCAAGCTTCCCTTTGATACTGAAGCGTTGAGTGCCTTTCATTGGAGAGACGCAGAGGTAGACATGGTCTCCGATCTCGAAAGCCAAGTCATGGTGCTTGCTATCATAGTAACTCTTCTGGCACGATTGCACGGCTTTGAGATTTTCACGGATTACTTGACACATTTCGTCAGCTTCTGTGATCAAGTCATTGCCAAGAAGTTGGCGTTCACTAGTCTCGGACCAATTTAGAGGAGTACGACACTTTTTGCCATAAAGAATTTCAAATGGGGCCTTGCCTGGACTTGCTTGGAAGTTGTTGTTGTAGGAGAACTCGGCATATGGGAGACAATCTTCCTACTTCATACTGAAAGAGATGACACAAGCTCTAAGCATGTCTTCGAGGATTTGATTGACTCGCTCGACTTGGCCACTTGTTTGAGGATGGAAAGCCGTGCCGAAGCGAATGTTGGTGCCCATGGCCTTCTAGAAGGAGTCCCAGAACATGGAGGTGAAAATGCCTCCACGGTCTGAAGAGATCAATTTTGGAATTCTGTGCAATGAGAGAATTCTGGAGGTGTATAGCTCTGCCAACTGAGCTGTCGTGATAGATTCTTTGATTGGAAGGAAATGAGCCACTTTTGTAAGCCTGTCGATGACAATGAAGATAGCATCATTCCCACGCTTGGACTTGGGAAATCCAGTGACAAAGTCCATTTCGATACGATCAAACTTCCATTCTGGAGTAGCAAGAGGTTGGAGTAGACCAGCTAGTCATTGATGTTTTGCTTTCACCCTTCGACAGACATCACATTCATTCCACCAATACGATTACTTGGGGTCATGGTACATCTTCGAACTACCTGGATGAATGGAAAGAAGAGAATTGTGCGCTTCGTTCATTATGGCCTTCCATAGATCACCTTTAGGAACCACAATCCGTTCCTTGAAGAATAAGATGTCCTTGTCATCAATGCGATAGCACTTGTATGTGGGTAAGCTCTTGGCAACACCCCATTTCACCTTCTTCACCATGGTATCAAGGAGTTGTGCCTCACAAATTTGATCTTCCAATGTTCGAGTGACTTGAAGGTTGGCAACAAAACCTTGAGGAACAACTTGGAGTTTGAGCTTGCGGAAAGCTTCACAAAGATCCAGGTGGAATGGCTTGAGAATTAAGCTATTGCAATATGCCTTCCTGCTCAAAGTATCTGCAATCACATTGGCCTTGCCTAGAGTATATTCAATACTTGGATTTTACTCTTGAATCATTTCGACCCAATGAGTTTGTCAGAGGTTGATGTTGGGTTGAGTGTAGATATTCTTGAGGCTCTTGTGATCGGTGAAAATGTCCACTTGCCTTCCCAACAAGAGATGTCTCCATGTTATTAATGCATGGACAACTGCTACCAACTCAAGATCGTGAGTGGGGTAGTTCCTTTCGTTTGGCTTCAACTGACGAGAAGTATAGGCCACAACTTTCTTCTCTTGCATTAACATGGCACCGTGACCTTGCAACGAGGCATCATAGAAAACTTCGAATGGCTTGGACTCATCAGGAGGAGTTAAGGCAGGAGTTGTGACAAGTCTCTCTTTTAGAGTGTTGAAAGCAATGTCACACTCCGGAGACCAGGAATACTTGACATTCTTCTGGAGGAGATTGGAAAGAGGCTTCGCAATCTTTGAGAAAATCTCAACAAATCTTCGGTAATAGCTTGTAAGCCCAAGGAAACTGCGGAGCTACTTGACATTTTGAGGAGGTTCCCGGTTGAAAATTGCAGAAACCATCTCTGGATTAACAACAGGTGACCTTGGCGGAGATGATGTGACCAAGGTAAATAACTTCATCAAGACAAAACTCACATTTGGAGAACTTTGCATAGAATTGATAAGCTCTGAGCTTGTCAAGCACCAATCGCAAATGCTTGGCATGATCCTTCTTATTCTTGGAGAACACCAAGATATCATCGAGATATACCAGGACGAATTCATTTGTGTAGGGGTTGAAGATGAAATTCATCATATGAGAGAATGTTGGAGGGGCATTGACAAGGCCGAAATACATGACAATATATTCATAAGAACCAAAGCTTGTTCTAAATGCTGTCATAGGGATATCTTCTTCAAGAATGTGAATCTGATGATAGCCCATACGGAGGTCAAGCTTGGAGAACATGTTTGCAGCTCTGAGTTGCTCGAATAGCTCATTGATGCTGGGAAGTGGGTACTTATTCTTGATTGTCTTCTTGTTCAATGGACGATAGTCAACGCAAAGTCGGTCCATGCAATCCTTTTCTGGACAAAAAGAACACCACAACCCCACGAAGATGACCTCGGTCTAATTAGACCCAGACCCTCTTGTTCATCAAGTTGTTTCTTCAATTCTTTGAGCTCCTTTGGTCCAAGCTTGTAAGGACGCTTGCAAACGGGTTCCGTACCGGGCTCAAGATCGGTAACGAACTCGACTAGCCGGTGAGGAGGCATACCCAGAAGCTCTTCTGGAAAGACATCTTGGTACTCACAAACAACTGCGATTTGAGAAATAGCATCTAACTCGCCCTTCTCATTGAGAGAGAACAACCAAATGGTTTCATCACGAGTGGCATAGATGATCACATCCTCAAAAGAGTGCGTCAATTTAATCTCCCTGGCAGCACAATCAAGGGAAGTCTTGTGCTGAGAAAGCCAATCCATGCCGAGAATTAGATCAATATATAGTCGCCAAGAACCATTGGAGAAGCCAGAAATTTATAGTTGCCCATCTTGATGCCAACATCCGGAACCATCATTTTGGTATTCATGAACAAACCCGGAGTGGAAACTGATATCGGCCTAGGCAGATCAACAATATGCAAATTGTGCATGGATGCAAAAGGACTTCATATGAATGAAATAGATGCACCAGTATCAAATAAAACTTTTGCAGGAATATCATTAACTGGAAGATTACCCATGATCACTTCTGAAGAATCCTCTACTTGAGCTGCATTCATCATGTTCACCCTTGCAGACTTGGGATTGTGCTTGACCACCGCACTGCTTGAAGACCTCACAGGAGGAGGAGACAGAAGGCGCCTTTGGTTGAAGCACTTGTTTGCATAGTGACCTTTCTGCTGACACTTGTTGCAAGTAACCTCTGAGAGAGGACGATGATAAGGAGGAGAAGGACCACCTGTCCTCGGAGCATGAGTCTGAGACTTGTTCTAATAGCCTCGGTTGGGTGGGTGGGAAGATCCATGTCCATCTTTTTTCTTCTGCTGGTAGGGCTGACGAAATGGAGGAGGCGGAGGAAGCCAGAACTTCTGTTGCTTAGCTTCCACTTATGAGGAAGAAGAAGACTGGACTGCATCCCTGATTCTATTCTTTGAAGCCTCACACTTGAGCTGAGCACCTTCTTGCTTGAGGGCCATGTTATAGAACTGATCGAACTGAGTAGGCTCAACAAGAACGAGAGCTAACTACAGATCCTCTCTGAGGCCACCCCAGAAGTGATAGGTCATGCTCTTTCCATCAAGAATGTCTTGCCTTGCGAAGCGAGCAAGTTTCTGAAACTGGATGTTGTATTGATACACAGACATTCTTCCTTGATCGAGATTGCAGAATTCCTCACGCTTGCTCACGAAAACATTAGTTGGAACGTGATGAGCTTTAAAATGCCGGCAGAAGTCAGTCTAGGTAATCGGTTGAGCCCCTCTGGAATCTTTGCATTGCTGATACCAATCAGCTGCTTCGTCCTTGAGATCAAAAGAGGCGAACTTGCATAGTCCTCAGGCCTAACACTGCTACATTCAAAATGCTTGCCGATGTCCACGAGCCAATCATAAGTGTCCATGGCCTCGGCACAATTGCTGAAAGACTTTGGCTGATTCACAAGAAACTGGTTGAGGGTAGCAAACTAAGACTGATTGTTGAATTGCCCATGACCTTGATTCCCGTGGTTGCCTTGGCCTTGGTTGCGCTCTTGTAAGAGTTGGAAAAGCATCTGAGTATTGGCGTTCATGGCCGCCATGACAGCTTGCATGCCTCCGGATGGGGAGGAGGTGGCGGAGGTGGACGGTTTGCCTGATCCCCATTATTTCAGTCCGGATTCATATGTGTTGGAGGAGCCATCCTGAAGACGGTGACATCCGTTAAAACCAGGATAGACAGATAGACAAGCTGAATCAACGGATAGAAATTGCAACATATAGTCTTCACAATAAACATTCGAACATAGATTGAATGAATGAATTCCAAAGTTAACATTACACGACCATTAAGGTGAGAAGCCACTTAGATAAAGGTTGATGAATGAAAAAAAAGGTACGACTAGAACAAATAAGTGGTAAGGATTACCCAATCCCATACAAATTATTTCTCGGAAGAATAACTAAGAGCTACTTGAGTTCCCACCTATTAACTCCCAAAACATTCTGGTTATGCAATCTGGTGTTGGGGATACAGGGAGGCACAATATATATCACACAACTAACAAGCCCTACACTCCAACTGTATCCATCCGTCAACACATAACCAAGATAACTACGGAAATCATGTACCTCAACCATCGAAAAGCATCCATTATCTGAGTTGTAGCAATACTCCCGAACTCCCTCCCCAGTACTGGGTGGCGTCGAGGTTATCTCACCACTAACTGCATAGAAGAGATTTTTGATATCGCGAACTCAGGTATTCCATAACTGCAACAATAAAATTGTTACGACAACACCTCGGAGCTCAACTCCCCGGGATACTGCCACAACCCCTAAATGTCAGGAGGAACCAAGAACAATTTTCTTATCACAATAATATCAGAATGATCCCAAGATACATGCATGATCCTAATTTTTTTTAGTGAAAATGAGGAGAGAAAAGTCAAAACATCTACGTCAGGAGACCTCACCAGAGCGACGAAGGGGGCTGAGGAGTAAGAAGAATCCTACTCTCCGATATATATAATCCTAAGACTCAAAACATTTTCGTTCTAGACTCAACAATGTTAGCGATTCGATCAAGCAGGGGGCTCCTAAGTCGGGGATGGCTCTGATTACCAACTTGTAACGCCCAATATGCGGCTATATCTCCCACGTGTCGAAGCACGACTTGGAGGCATAACCGCATTTTGGTTTGTCGCAAGAAGGGTCATCTTCATGCAATTTCTTGTAATGAACAAGGAAGTAAATAGTTGGCTTATAATCACCATGTCACACAATGGTCAAATAATTCATAGATCATTTAGAGTACACACAAAGTCTGACTATGGAGAATCCAAATGAAAAGAAGACAACCCCAAATGCTAAAACCCGTTCGTCCCAACTGGGCACCACTACTGATCATCCGGAAACGAAACATAGTAACGGCCAAGGTCTTCGTCGAACTCCCACTTGAGTTCGGTGGCATCACCTGCACTGGTATCATCGGCATCTGCAACTGTTTTGGTAGTATTTGTCAGTCGCGAGGACTCGGCAATCTCAAAACCCATGAGATGAAGACTATTTAGGCTTATGGGTAGGATGTGGTTTTGAGGTGGAGTTGTAGGAGGCGCTAACATACAAGTACAAGAGTGAGATGAGAAACTATGCAATGGTGTAAAACTACAAGTGACCAAGAAGTGATCCTGAAGTACTTATGTTCATACATAATCCAACCGTGTTCACTTCCCCAACTTCGTCGAAAAGAGACCATCATGGTTACACACGCGGTCGATGTGTTTTAGTTAAGTCAAGTGTCAAGTTCTCTACAACCGGATATTAACAAATTACCATCTACTCATAACCGCGCGCACGGCTCTCGAAAGTTTATACCCTGCAGGGGTGTCCCAACTTAGCCCATCACAAGCTCTCACGATCGACGAAGGATATTCCTTCTCCCGGAATAACCCGACCAGTCTCGGAATCCCGGTTACAAGACATTTCGACAATGGTAAAACAACACTAGCAAGACCGCCCAATGTGCCGACAAATCCCGATAGGAGTCGCACGTATTTCTTTCTCAGGGCACACCAGATGGGCAAGACGTCAGGTTGGCTGAGACCCTGGTTGCCCAGGGGGCGCCGGACATTGCCTAGGTTGGACCAGCACCCAGAGGAACACTGGCCCGACGGTTGAATTAGGAAATTCCTTGGGTTAATTACTCCCTAGGAAAATTCTAGTTGTTATTAAGGAAAGGGTAAAACCAAGGTTGGGCCTTGCTGGAGGAGTTTTATTCAAAGCGAACTGTCAAGGGGTCCCATAAACCCAACCGTGTAAGGAACGCAAAATCAAGGAACATAACACCGGTATGACGGAAACTAGGGCGGCAAGAGTGGAACAAAACACCGAGCGAAAGGCCAAGCCTTCCACCCTTTGCCAAGTATATAGATGCATTAATTAAATAAGAGATATTGTGATATCCCAACATATCCATGTTCCAACATGGAACAACCTGCTCTGCACCTGCAACTAGCAACGCTATAAGAGGGGCTGAGCAAAAGCAGTAACATAGCCAAACAACGGTTTGCTAGGAAGCTGGGTTAGAGGCTTGACATGGCAATATGGGAGGTATGATAAACTAGTGGTAGGTAGCGCGACATAGCGATAGAATGAACAACTAGCAAGAAAAGATAGAAGTGATATCGGGGGTAATGATCATCTTGCCGCAAATTTGCCAAGGTTGTCGAAAGCTTGCTCCTCGTAAACGTACTCAACAGGATCCTTGTTCACGAACTCATCTCCTGGCTCAACCCAAGGCAAGAACACAAACAACAGAACAACAATCAACCACGGTGCAATGCACAAGCAACATGATGCAAGACATGGCATGGAATGCAAGATATAATGTGCAATGCATATGGGTACTCTGGAAGGAAAAAGATGATCATGGCATCAACTTGGAAAACCAAGCATGCCATTGGAAAGGTTGAGTGATTTCGGTCAAAATCGATATAAGGATCACCGAAAACGGATGCACGGTTTGCAAATGATGAGCAAAAAAAGAACGATGCAAAACTGCTCTTAACAGCGTCATAGTACATAAGACGCATCATGAAACTATGCTATAGCACTCCAACATAGCAACAAAGCATATGGCAGTAAAGTACAAGTGAAGCTCCACAAATCATGAACACTGAGCTCCTGCTAGAACTCACCAGAACAAGCCTAAAATAGCATGGCAAAAATGCAAATGACAACAGTCTCACAGACTTAGTGAAAATACTAAAACATGGCATAAACAGCATCAGGTAGCAATGTTTAGAGCTAGCAAACAACATGCTATAGGATCACAACATGGCAAACAAGAGCATGGCATGCTAGTACTAAAGGCAATGAACAAAACTCCCTTACTAAAATTTAGCCAAAGATGCACAGAAAAGATGGTAGCATCAATGCAAACATGGCAAGTGATATGAACAGTTTCATACTTAATAGAAAAACATAGGATGGCAGAAACATATTCATGATAGTAACTTTGCAAGCTCATGTCACTCACCACAAAGAATTACATGGCATAAAAAGGTAACCAACAGTAAGAAGACACATTTATGAAGCTAAACATGGCAAGAGCATTTTCATAAGGTGCATGGATCACTAGCAAAACACGTGGCAAAAATGAACTTCCTATTAACAAACTGCCAGCAACAAATTTAGCAAAAGTAGAGCATGGTAATGACAAGCTACACTAACCCATAATTACAATCAGATGCATGAATTGATAGAGCATAACCATATCTTCAAAACACTCTTACTGAACTTCATCAAAATATGCATGGATCTACTTGTGGCAACAAGTCAACATAGCAGCATAATATAACAGGAAAAGGCAACAGAAATACTAAATGTCTGAAATCAGCAACATCATGTGGCCTACTTTGCATGCTTGTGCTAGTCACCATAGAGCACACAAAATACAAGGCTTGCACCACTGTAAAGATGGCATGAAGAAGGTCCTCAAACATGTAGGCATGATGCTCAAAGGATGCACACAGAAAATGCTACGAAAATGACAAATCAACAAATTATGATGAATTCCAGCAGACAACATCATATAGCACTTTTGCAACAAAGATCAAGGCATCAATATGGACAGTAACATGCATGCAAATGACACTAGCATCTAGAGCATCACGATACGAATATTTCGATATAACATATGCGCAAACCGGAGTTACAGGCGCGGAAATATGGCAGGTCAAACAGGTGCACATGATGTAGATATTTTGAGACTTGGAGGAAAAAATCACCTCCGGATCTAAGGTTTGACCCAGGTGTGGTAATCGAGGCGATGGCGGATCTCACCGGAGACGTGAGAGATGGCCGGAGTTGCCGTCGGGGTGGGGACCAGAGATGCCGGGGGAGGTCGCCAGCGAGGAGATCCGGTCAAGGCAGCAGTGGCGTGCAAGGACGGCACGGTGCGACGGCGAATGGCGGCGGAGAACCGCGCTGGCGAGGATGCGACAGTGGGCGAAGTCCAAGCGGCAGGGCTGCATGGTGGGTGGAACTCGGCGGCAAAGGCGGTGGACCCCGGTCGCGGGTCACAGGAGGCGTCGGCGATCGATCCGGGCCAGGAGCACCCCGCCTGGGCCCCGGTCGGCCGACGCAATGGTGAGGAGAGAGAGTGGCCTGAGGTGGTGACTTGGCGGCTGCGGATTCGCTGGGGCGCGGCGGCAGACGCGTCCGGCCGTCGGCGGACGTGTCCGGCGGCGCGGAGGAGGGTGCAGCTAGGATTTGGACCCGGATTTGGACGAGGGAAGGCATATTTATAGGTACAAAGAGCTAGGAGAGTCCAAATAAGGTGCGGTTTTCGCCCACATGATCATGATCCAACAACGGAGAGAATGGAGGGGTTTTCGATGGGCTAGTGGGTTGTTGTGGAGGTTTGCTGGGCTGCAATGAGAGAGGGGTTTTTGCGGGTACCCGGTTAACCGTTGGGGTATGAAACGAGCTCCAAATGGAACGAAAGTTGACAGGCGGCCTGCCGGTGATGTACTAAGGCCACTCAACAAATCTCGGCCCATTTCGAGAACGTTTCTCTCCCTCTCATGAAACGAGATCTGAGGGGTGCAACGGATGCATGTGTGAGTGTCGGATTCCGAAACAGACAATGGGGAAAATGACCGGATGCATGAGACGAACACGAATGCAAATGAGATGCACATGATGACATGAGATGAAATGCATGACATGAACAAAATGAAAAAAACAAGGAAAAAACCCAACCATGGAGAATATATAACATATAACATAGCCGAATATGACAAGAGTTGGAGTCACAATTATGGAATTTTACATCCGGGGCATTAGACAAACGCCCCAGACACTCCATGACGAGCTCCCGTGACCCGTGGCGAAGGCAACAAGCTCGCCGGTGCATGAGTCCTCGATGGATCATCACCCTCCTATATATAGGCTACCCCGAGCCTGTCCCTCTCCACCACTCGCTCATACACGCTACAAATCGCCCCCTGTGCCCCCAGCTCTCCTCTAGGAGCACCCGAGCTCGAGATCAAGCTTGGGCTCCGCCACTTCTGCTCGCCGGAGTTCGTGCGGTACAAGCTTTCCATGCTCCTCCTCTGCCCTGATCTGAAACCTCCACCTCCCACTGACCATTTCCCCTCTCTCCCCCGCCCCGTTTGCAGCCGAAATCGACCGGATTGACCACCACCTGACACTCCTCCGTCATGCCTCCTCATCGCCGGCGAACCAGGCAACTCCGACGATGTTCACCACCACCACCCAAACAGCGACTCCATGCTGAGTCCAACTGTGCCGTCAACTCGACCCACCGTGCCCTCCATCACCGCCGATGAGCTCGTCGGCCCTCTACTCGCGAGGTCAGAGATTACAGGCGCCCCCCTATCATCCACTCCTCTCCCTCATCCCACTCTCTCTCACTAGCGCCTGGGCCCCGCCTGCCAGGTTCAAACTTCGTGCGCGCGCTGCTGGGCTCGCCCAGGCTGAATCCCTTCTAGGCTTGTGCACTATGGGTGCTCTAGCCCAGTTGCACATTGCCCTTTCTCCTTTTTCTTTTTTGTGTAATTTCAAAATAATCCACAGGATTAAATATTTTTCTAAATGAAATAATTCCCACCTATTTTATGGTGTATCTTTCTTGCATATCCATGCAACTTTTCTGTACTGTTCAAATTTAAATTCAAATTTGAGCAATTAAATCCCTGTTTAAAAATCCATTACTCTTTTCGTTAACTCAAAATCCAAAACTAAGAATTTTCCCCTTCTTAGTTTTCTTCCTAGTATTTTACAAAATAAGTCGACATTTTTTTGAGCACTTTGACTTTTCTGTTTTTATTATTGCCTTATTTTCCCGTTGTTTGTTTTGCGACGAATAGATCCTGTATTTGACGAAGTAGTTGGAGAAGAATAAGCAAAAGGACTAGAAGACTTTGAAGACCAAGCCAATCAAGGAAAGCAGCCCTTTGACCATGTTTAAGAAACACTTTCATGCATGTCATATAGCACCTTTTTATCGATGCATCGAAATCATGTTGAGGTGGTGACCACTTTGGTTGGTTGCCTTTGGTACTTTCCTACTGAAACTTGCATCAAGCATGACCCTACCTTCCTATGAGGGTTATGCGGGTGGGAGTAGATAGGATACTAAAGTAGTGTCTACGCAAATGGGACGGGAATATGTATGGTGATGGAGACAAAGTATTTTCAAAAGAATTTTCAAAAACCCCATCGGGTGCCACTTATGCCCGAGGGAGATTTTGACTTCGGTAACCACTTGGTGACGAAGTGGCGTACCGAAGCTAGCATGTGTTGTATTAAAAAATGGATAGGTTTAAGTCGCGACCATTACTCCAACCTCACATGCGCAACCACTCTACCCCTTATGGGACGGGGCAGTATTGATTACCTAGTCCAATACTAGAATGGTGCCCACATTACTAGTGACGGGGGTGACACGATGTCACTCTCGGGACGGGGTCGTGCTTGGATAGGCGGCCATGACTGTTTTCATAAGGCACCGGACACACCGTTGGTATCCAGTGCTTGTGGTATGTGATGAATATGGTAGTGTGGCTCCACAAATTTATGATGTGAAATGTTGGGCACGGGGGTTGTTACAAATAGAGTGGACTCTAGGTTACTCACGACTAGGGAAAGATAGTGACCGGGTGCTTCCCCCGAGTAGTTGAGGTACTACGGGATCATGGATGACACGAAAGCTTCCCGGATCTTGTGGCTAAAGTGTGCAACCTCCGCAGAGTGTAAAACTATTTGAATAGCCGTGTCCACGGTCAAGGAAAGTTGGGTAACCGCTCTTAGGCTATGTCCAATGTTTGCGAAACCTGGCGTGTGTGTCGAAAGAGCTGGTTGAGTCAAGTCAAAGGACTTGATGTTTTGACCAAGTTGGAGATGATCCAAACTTGGTTTATGTTGATATCTCTAACCTGATCACATGGATAACTTGATTCTCATGATGCATACCTCACAGGTAGGTAGTACATGTCATTGCGCTAAAAAATAGCTTTCGGAAAATACTTTCCTATTCAGTGCTACATCATGCCTTGTCATACTTATTCCTAAACATGGGTTGCTTGCGAGTATATTCAAAGTACTCATTGGCTTGCCACTGGTTATTTAATTGCCCAGGCATGGATGAGTGGGATTATGGGGAAGAGTACTTTAGATACAAACATGCGAACTAGGATGCTTTCCCAGTCAGAATGCTTGTAGGGTTAAGGCAGATGGCATGGGTTCTAGTTATCAACGAACATTTCCGTTGCTTGAGTTTATTTGATGTTCAGCCCTTGAGGCTTTATCTATGTAAGACTTGGCCATAATGGTCACAATTTGTGTAAGACGGTATGTATGGATGTAAGACTCTTCTTATTCAGATTCTGTGTGTTTAGTGAGCATTGATCTCCGGGATCACTGTATACGTTCATTCGGTGATCTTGACTTATGAGTTGGGGTCCCCACACGGACCTGGAGCAGGTGACGTCACGGAGCTTCGGGCCGCGATGAGGGGCAACTTTGGCGGCGGTGGACTCGGGGCGAGGCAGCGGCAGACGCGGTCTCCGACGAGGGCTAGTGAGGGAGGCGAGGCAAGGAGCTTCAAGCTTGGGTAGCGGTGTCCGGTGAGGCAAGTCGGGAAACGGCCGTGACGGTGGAGGCGCGAGACGGCGGTGAGGAGCTCAGGCATGAGGCTCGAGGGATCGGGCGAATGGCAGCGCGCATAGGCTTGGGCGGGCCGTAGATGGGCTCGGTAGGCTTGCAGCAGCTGGTGGGGAGGAAGGTGACACGTGGTGCACCAGGTGAGGTGCAGGGTGGCGCCTGGTGGCGGCGCGGCACGTGGCCGGCTGCCAAGTGGTGGTGGGCCCATTGCCGGCTGCCAAGTGGTGGCACGGGGCTTGCCGATGCTAAAAATGAGGCTGGTGGCGGCTGAAGGTAGGTGGACGGGCTAGGCCGCCCAGAATGGAGATGGGGTGTCCATATATAAGCAGGGATGGCCAGGGTTTGGGTTTAGGGGGGGGGGGGTTCGGAGCCTCCGATCGAGATCCCACAGTCCAGAGCGGAGGGGGTTAGGTAGGTGGGCTAGTGGCTATGTTGGAGGGCTTGGGCTGAGAAGAGAGATATGAAGTGCGGCCCGGCAAGGGTTTTCGGATACTGAAAACGTCTGACGAGTAGAACAGCTATATTGTCGCTACAGTTATTCATTGGGGCATCAAACAGACTCCAAATGCGATGAAATTTGGCAGGCGTACTACCGACAACATAACAACACCGCACGCCAACTTTCACCCCATTTTGAAAACACTATTATCCCACATATAAAATAATATTTCGGAGGTGCCGTGGGCGCGTGTCAGTGTGAATGGGATCGAACCGGACAACAGAAAGAACTGGGAGATCCGAACAGATGCATGTTTTGAAAAACATGTAGATGAAATGCACATGATGACATGGCAAAGTGCAACACGCAAACGAATGACATGACAAATGGCAAATAAACGAAAGACATCTGGCGTATCGAACTCGGGGCGTCACAACTCTCCTCCACTAATAGAAGATCTCGTCCCAAGATCTTAGGAACGAGACGGAAGAGGATGAGGTAAAACAAGAGCGCAAAAGAGAAGATGAACAAAGTCGCGAGTACTCGGGTAGAAAAGAGGAATGACGACTACGATGAGAATCAAAAGTGCAAGGAATAAGATAGACTCTGAAACCAGTCTGGTTAGAACAAGATAGAGAAGGAAGCGTCCGACTAGAAAAGGAAGCAGAGATTGGCAAGAAAAAGGACTTCAAAAGATGACTTGACACTCCAGTAAAATGGATAAGCAAGGATTAAACTAGATGATGGGCTAAAAGAGAAACATCACACTGCCTCCAGAATGGAAGAATAGAAGTTAACTCATTGAATGTAAAAGAAAAGGAGGAACAAAAGACAACTTTCACCATAATTGAATTGAGAAGCATCCTTGCAAGGAAGGATTGAGCAGAGTTGTTGGAAATTCAACAACGAAAAGAATAAGCTTGTTGTGGGCTTATGGAAAACATCTCAAAATTATGAGGTGATAATCGGCCACAAACGAAAAAGATTGTTTGCTTGACACAAAAGAAAAGATGTGAAACAACTTGTCTAAAAGACAAGGAAGAATTAGTTGCATTTCAGTATGCAAGAGGAGGGATACTTGAGCTCCAACAAGAATCTTGATAGACTTGAAGAACGAATTAAATCCTTTATGAACCACCATGAGGAACTCCGGTAAACAAAATGGTTAAAGAAACAAAGGTTGAAAAGAACAAGATGAAGCCTTTTGATGATTTAGATGGAGCTTCGCGACAAGACAAGCGGGAAAACTTGGAACTCTAGAAAAGAAAAGATGAACAACTTAGAACCGAGAGATTTTTCATCATGAACAATCTCCGAAGGAATGAATTAATCAACTCGATGAAAGAAGAATAAGAATTATGTTATGCTTATCCTCCATCAATTGAATTGATGAGAAGCAATGGATTTGCATACTACATATTCTCATTGAAAAATATTAAGAGATATATATGATACGTTTCCAACGTATCTATAATTTTTGATTGTTCCATGCTATTATATTATCTATTTTGGATGTTTAATGGGCTTTAATATGCTATTTTATATTATTTTTGGGACTAACCTATTAACCGGAGGTCTAGTGCCAGTTTTTGTTTTTTTTTCTATTATAGAGTTTTGTAGAAAAGGAATAACAAACTGAACAAACCTTCGCGGTGATATTTCTTGGACCGAAAGCAATCCAGAAGACTTGGAGTCAAAGTCTAGAACTCCTCGAGGAAGCCATGAGGCAGGAGGGCCCGCCCAGGGGGGTAGGCGCGCCCCACCCTCGTGGGCCCTTTGTAGCTCCACCGATGTACTTCTTTCGCATATATATACTCTTATACCCTAGAAACATCAGTGAGAGACACGAAACCACTTTTCCACTGCTCCAACCTTCTGTACCCGTGACATCCCATCTTGGGGCCTTTTCGGGCGATCTGCCGGAGGGGCAATCAATCACGGAGGGCTTCTACATCCACACCATTGCCTCTCCGATGAAGCGTGAGTAGTTTACCACAAACCTTTGGGTCCATAGTTATTAGCTAGATGGCTTCTTCTCTCTCTTTCATTCTCAATACAAAGTTCTTGATGTTCTTGGAGATATACTCGATGTAATACTCTTTTGAGGTGTGTTTGTCGAGATCCGATGAATTGTGGATATATGAACAAGATTATTTATGAATATTATTTGGTTCTTCTCTGAATTCTTATATGCATGATTTGATATCTTTTGAAGTCTCTTCGAATTATCGGTTTAGTTTGGCCTACTAGATTGATCTTTCTTGCAATGGGAGAAGTGCTTAGCTTTGGGTTCAATCTTGCGGTGTCCTTTCCATGTGACAGTAGGGGCAGCAAGGCACGTATTGTATTGTTGCCATCGAGGATAAAAAGATGGGGTTTATATCATATTGCTTGAGTTTATCCCTCTACATCATGTCATCTTTCTTAATGCCTTACTCCGTTCTTATGAACTTAATATTCTAGATGCATGTTGGATAGCGGTCGATGTGTGGAGTAATAGTAGTAGATGCAGAATCATTTCGATCTACTTGGCACAGACGTGATGCCTATCACTACAAGAAATATGTCAACTTGTGACCCTCACTATTTGTCTCTGAAAGGTCATAGTTTTTCATTTGCGACCTTTTTGTGACCAAAACCAGAAGGTCAAAAGCTGGCAGTCGTAAATTGAAATTATTGACCTTTTGTAAAAGGTCGTTGGTTCCACGACCAAATTTTTGGTCACAAGCAACCTCCCCAGACCATGTAGGCATCCAGTGTGGCAAGCTGATGTGGCACAAGAATCAGCCTGGTCTGATTCGGTGTTTTACATGGGCCGAGCCCAACAATTCAACCTATTTGTGTTTTTTTTGTCTGTCAATTTTTGGTTGGGTTCATGGGCCAAGCCCAACATTGCAGCCTTTTTATTGTTGGGTTGTGGCCTTTTTGTCTAAACAAATTTAGTTTGTCTTTTTTCCCAAAAGAAGGGCCCACTAGTTAGACGGGTCCTGGTTGCCAGGTTCTATTAAAGTGAGACCCTTTTGTTAGCATCATATTATTCAGATTACAATTTGACAGAAATAAATAACCATGTTTAAAGAAGAACAGACAGAAAACACAAGTAATATTTCAAATAACAACATCGAGAATCAATCACAGTCATACAGATATACTGGGCTCCTTCTGTCATGACACAGTTACAACACAGATACACATACAATCAGTCACATAGATATAGGGACAATCACAATGAGAATGGACAATCAGCACAAACTGGGGTCCTACTCTAGTCAGATGAAACTGTATGCATGACTAACTACGCGACCATAGTCGACTAGGCTACCTTTGCTACACTAGGACAACAATATAACTATCATCATGCCTTCGGCCGTCGCCCTGTTACATGAATCAGAAGAGAAGAATCAATACACTGGAGCCAATATATTATGAACAGAACATTCAAAAAAAGGACAAGTTCTTTAGAAAGATAACACAAATTCAGCTAATACAATGATTTTTGTTCCCCAGATGGTTAAGACGATATACTCATTCATACAAGGTGACGCAAGAAAATAGAGCACTTTACTCATAGCATGCAAAGTATCATTATTATGTTCATAGGGTTTATAATCATGAACTTATTAGTGTGGTAGCATATCATCATATACATCCGTATGTTGTAGCCCATTTGAAAGGTCTAGAAAGACTTATATTTAGGAACGGAGAGAGTAGAATGTAGCATCCGATAAAACCAAAGGATTAGCCAACAATAAAAGAAGGCACTTAATTAGTTCATTACATTTAGTTAAAACTGCTTCTATGAAGCGCAGGACTAAACCATTTAGTTAACACAGCAAGAAGTGCCAAGGAGCATAGTATAGTACTGCACTAAAAGCACCAAGAATCTTCTGGACGAACAACAGAAACAACCAAGAAGCACTCATTTTCCAATTCAAAGGGTTCAAAATATATTTATCAGAATGGCACTGAAATCAACCTCTTTATCTATCATCACAAGGTTAGTATGCTTGATAGGCACATTATGAGTTGCCCTACAGTAATGCCACAGATGAGACAGAGGACACACACATTGCTGTAGACATTGGCAAGACAGGAACCAACAAAATGGTGCTTGCCATCTGCAAGGAGAAAGCAGAATACCAAAAAGGTTAGGAAAACAATATAGAATGATAAAACAAAGAAGAGATGCACCCACTCATTAGAGAAGTAGCATACCCAAAAAATGTGAAGCACAAATGGCCACCCAGAAAGATATTGTTGTATACATTGACAAGATAGGAACCAACAAAATGCAACAGACTAAAACCAAACTTTATACAGCAGGGAATGATTTACAATATCCAAAAGGTTTTGCACAACAAGCAGTAAATAGGTAGTAGATATTAACACCCATGACATAGGACCAGCATAAAAAAAGAGCATCGGTGTAGAACATGCATATAATCAGTGTAATCAGCAAAAGATAGGGGGAAGAGAAACTGAAAAACCCAGAAAGAGCATTCATATATGAGGCACTAAGCTGTATGAACCAAAAGACTATTGACATCAGCTAGCAAAGAAATGGCAGTTGGCACCACACATATCGGACGACCACCTGAAACAGGTAGAACAGACTGGTCGGCCATAGCGAACATGGTAAATAGAATAATGCACATATTGTAGAAGACACCACCAGCATGGATTCTAAGAAATGGATTGGAAGAGCTCAGGAAACACAATGTTCCTGGTCTGAGAATCAGTAGTACCATCTTCATTTTCAATTAGGATTTTCAAAGCCTTTTTTGAGGTCACACACGAAACTGCTACATAAAGCTGGCCATGCGTGAACACAGGTGCATTAAAGTATATATCAACACTGCATAACATGTGTCCTACAATATTTTGACTCCTACCTATTTTCTTATTTTACAAAAGCTTGCCATGCGTGTATAGATCAACTTTATATTGTGAATACATAAAGCTGGCCATGCGTGAACATAGGTGCATTAAAGAATGAAGAATACATTGACACATAGCACGAACCATGGACAAACGTTGGTATGTAACATGTCTACTAAGTAGGTGCCAATTTAGATGCACTGAATCGACACCAACTCGGGCGAACTGGTGGTATGTGCAGAAACAGCGAAACATTGCAAAAGATCCTCTTTTCCCAAATTGTGTGGTGAGGAACCAGCCTATGCCCCCAATTCGTCCTGCAGAGGAAACTAGCGGCAATGACTTAAGCATGACCCCAGTTCCCCATAGCTGATTACCCTTGACTCATCCGAATTCTCCTAACAAGGTAGAAATTGGCAGGTCTATTTGGAGGAAAAAGGATATACTAAAATCTAGCTTACTAAATATTAATAAGATCACAGGACTGTGCATGCACACCGCAAATCCAACAGATCACAGCGCGAGACAACAGGACCCAAGTGTAACTAAACCGTGCAAACAAGAGGGAGACGGGATCGGAGAAGACACATTTGCACCTAGCCGGAGCCGGCGATGATGTTGTTGATGGGGATGAAGATGAGCTTGACGAAGAAGCCGACGAATCCCATGACGATGAACCCGATCGCTGTCCGTGCCGCCACCTTGGTGAACTCTGCGCGCCGAATCAGCGTCAGATCTGGCGAAAGAGGAAAACGAACCGGATCCGGACGAGCAAGAGCGAGTGTTTTGTCCTTACCATTGCAGTCGGGCTTGTGGCAGCGCTTGACGAGGCGGACACTGTCCTTGGCGAACTCGCGGAGGGGTCCACCATGGAGACGACGGCGTCCATGGCTGCTGCCGGCGGGAAGGCGAGATCTCAAGCTGATGACGACGGCGAGGTCACGTGCGTGAGGGGAAGGGAGGGGGGAAGCCGACGGGTGAATGGTGTGCTGTTTGGATTTGTGCTCTGGATCTGCGAGGAGGGGAGGAGGAGGCCCGGCGGCGAGCTATGGTGGGAGGATGTGGCCTGAATCAGGGAGAAGGGGGCGGGGGTGACGGCGGCGACGGGAATGGATCTCCTCGCCGCGGCGGGATGGGGAAGGAGGGGGCAGCGATGGGGGGCCGTCATCGTCGATCTGGATCAGGGAGAGGGATTAAGGTGGGTGGCGGATCTGGAGCGAAAGAATGGAGGTGGGGGAGGGAGGAATGGGAGAAAGAATGTAGGCGGGGGGGGGGGGGGGTCGAAAATGTCCATGAAGACAGACTAGGGTTTTGGCTCGGGTGGGTTTGGGCCGTTGGATCCGGAAGCATCCGACGATGGTTGATGCGTGATCCGTGTGATATGCCCATGATCCAATCAGAACGCGACAAACCATTTGATGACCTTATGACCATATAAATTGGTCATGATCGATTCAAGATAAAAAATTTCATTCCATTTTTCAGTGCTCAAAATGAGTTTTTTTGTGAAAGTCCTATCAAATGTTTGTTCACATGATCTCATATTGTGCACAATGGTGCATCTTGGAATTTCAAACAATATTGCCTAATCGGGTCAAATTTGAACTGTAACTACCTCGTAGTTTGCTCTTTATTTTTTCCAAAAATCATTTCTAGGTAAATAAGTATCTATTTAATCAGAGAAACTCCAAAAAATTCTAAGATTCAACCACTAGCTAGGAACGGTTATTCCGCCGTTTTGACCGCATTTAGAAACGGGCATAAAAAATTCAGAAAAAATAAAAAAAATTGGGAAACCTTCGTATTGTTTCATTATATGTGGCCAAGTTCCCAGGAAAAATAACAAACTTGTAATAAAGCAATTATTTTTAAAAAGTGTTCTCAAAAACGAGCTATCACGCTTGAAGATTCATGGCTTTCAAGCCAAATGATCAATCTTATGGCCACATTCATGGCATAGTTTGTTCAAATGATCTCATATTGTTCACAAGGGTGCATCTTGGAATTCCAAACAATATTGCCTATGGAAGTTTTCATTTTCTTTGTATGAAAAAACCATTTTCCATTTTTCGAGTGCCCAAAAGGAGGTTTTTTGTGAAGGACCTCCCAAATAATTGTTGCAAAATTGGACCAAATCAATTTTATTAAATACTAGGACATATTTAATGCAAAATTGACCAAATGGTTGGGCGTAAAAAGTTTTGATCCACCTCTCGTGAAAAAGACAAATTTTCGCTGATTCAGCTAGAAGCGGGTCAAATTTGAACTGTAGCTGCCTTGTAGTTTGCTATTTGTTTTTTGCAAAAATCGTTTCTAGGTACATAAGTATCTATTTAATCAGAGAAACACCAAAATTTTTCCAAGATTCAACGACTAGCTAGGAACGGTCATTCCCACCGTTTTTACCGCATTTTGAAACGGGTATAAAAAATTCAAAAAAATTCAAAAAATTGGAACCTTCGCATTGTGTCATTATATGTGGCCAAGTTCCCAGGAAATATAATAAACTTGTAATAAGGCAATTATTTTAAAAAAGTGTTCTCAGAAACGAGCTATCACGTGTGGAGATCAATGGCTTTCAAGCCAAATGATCAATCTTATGGCCACATTCATGGCATAGTTTGTTCAAATGATCTCATATTGTGCACATGGGTGCATATTGGAATGGCAAACAATGTTGCCTAAGGAAGTTTTCATTTTCTTTGGACGAAAAAACCATTTTCCATTTTTCGAGTGCCCAAAAGGATGTTTTTTTGTGAAGGACCTCCCAAATAATTGTTGAAAAATTGGACCAATTTTTTTTTTAAATACTAGGACATATTTAGTGCACAATTGACAAAATGGTTGGGTGTAAAATTTTTTGATCCACCTCTCATGAAAAAGACAAATTTCGGCCGATTCAGCTGGAAGCGGGTCAAATTTGAGCTGTAGCTGCCTTGTAGTTCGCTATTTATTTTTTCCAAAAATCATTTCTAGGTACATAAGTATCTATTTAATTATAGAAACACCAAAAAAATTCCAAGATTCAACCACTAGCTAGGAACGGTCATTCCTGTCGTTTTGACCGCATTTTGAAACGGGCATAAAAAATTCAAAAAAAATCAAAAAATGGGAAACCTTCACATTGTGTCATTATATGTGGCCAAGTTCCCAGGAAAAATAACAAACTTGTAATACGGCAATTATTTTAAAAAGTGTTCTTAGAAACGAGCTATCACATATGGAGATCAATGGCTTTCAAGCCAAATGATCAATCTTATGGACACATCCATGGCATAGTTTGTTCAAATGATCTCATATTGTGCACAAGGGTGCGTATTGGAATGGCAAACAATGTTGCCTAAGGAAGTTTTCATTTTCTTTGGACGAAAAAACCATTTTCCATTTTTCGAGTGCCCAAAAGGAGGTTTTTTTGTGAAGTACCTCCCAAATATTTTTTTGCAAAATTGGACCAAATAAATTTTCTAAAATACTAGGACATATTTAATGCACAATCGACAAAATGGTTGGGTGTAAACAGTTTTGATCCACCTCTCGTGAAAAAGACATAAGTACCTATTAGTTTGAACTGCAGATGCCTCAAAGTTTGCTATTTATTTTTTCCAAAAATCATTTCTAGTTACATAAGTACCTATTTAACCATAAATACAAGGTTTGGTGGCGATACGTCGAGGTTTGGGCGGTGGCCGAGGGCCCCAACTCGAGAGCGTGTAAACTCGCACACCCGCCGCGTGGTCACCGCGTGACCGTGGCGTTGCCATGTGTTCTGGGCGGCCTAGGCATGTCTAGTGGGTTGGGCACTCCCCATGTAGGTGCTAGGAAGAAAATTACAACATAAGATTCTCATGAGGAGACTGATCGATGCTCAAACATGAATTAACAGCCAAGTGTTTGATTAGCGTTACGGGAAATGTGCATGGCTAATGGGCGTGAGTTTTGGCTGAGGATGATCAGTTACTAAGAAGACCGTCTTCCCAAATTTTCAGCTCAAAAGGAGGAGCCTAGGTGGTACTTGATTTCCACACTAGACATAAATACGAATGCTGAAGCTGGGCTCAAAATAATGAATGGATTGAGCTGGCATTTGGTGTAGGATGGTTATTTGGGCATAAGAAAGCACTGTAGAAAATGGATACCATTTGGACATGCCAAAGTGGTACTTCCTTCACAAAGTGCTGAAGGAAATATGCCCTAGAGGCAATAATAAAGTTATTATTTATTTCCTTATATCATGATAAATGTTTATCATTCATGCTAGAATTGTATTAACCGGAAACATAATACATGTGTGAATACATAGACAAAACAGAGTGTCACTAGTATGCCTCTACTTGACTAGCACATACCTTGACAAGGTTTTGAAGAAGTTCAAAATGGATCAAGCAAAGAAAGGGTTCTTGCCTGTGTTACAAGGTGTAAAGTTGAGTAAGACTCAATGTCCGACCACCACAGAAGATAGAGAGAAAATGAAAGATGTTCCCGATGCTTCAGCCATAGGCTCTATCATGTATGCAATGCTGTGTACCAGACCTGATGTGTGCCTTGCTATAAGTCTAGAAGGGAGGTACCAAAGTAATCCAGGAGTGGATCACTGGACAGCGGTCAAGAACATCCTGAAATACCTGAAAAGGACTAAGGATATGTTTCTCGTATATGGAGGTGTCAAAGAGCTCATCATAAATGGTTAGGTTGATGCAAGCTTTCACACTGATCCGGACGATTCTAAATCACAAACCGGATACGTGTTTTTACTGAACAGTGGAGCTGTCAGTTGGTGCAGTTCTAAACAAAGCGTCGTGGCAGGATCTACATGTGAAGCGGAGTACATAGCTGCTTCGGAAGCAGCAAATGAAGGAGTCTGGATGAAGGAGTTCATATCCGATCTAGGTGTCATACCAAGTGCATCGGGTCCAATGAAAATCTTTTGTGACAATACTGGTGCAATTGCCTTGGTGAAAGAGAACCAAGCACATCAAGAGACGCTTCAATTCCATTCGGGGTTTAGTCCAAGTGGGAGACATAGAAATTTGCAAGATACATACGGATCTGAATGTTGCAGACCCGCTGACTAAGCCTCTTCCACGAGCAAAACACGATCAACACCAAGGCTCCATGGGTGTTAGAATCATTACTGTGTAATCTAGATTATTGACTCTAGTGCAAGTGGGAGACTGAAGGAAATATGCCCTACAGGGAATAATAAAGTTATTATTTATTTCCTTATATCATGATAAATGTTTATTATTCATGCTAGAATTGTATTAACCGGAAACATAATACATGTGTGAATACATAGACAAAACAGAGTGTCACTAGTATGCCTCTACTTGACTAGCTCGTTGATCAAAGATGGTTATGTTTCCTAACCATAGACATGAGTTGTCATTTTATTAACGGGATCACATCATTAGGAGAATGATGTGATTGACTTGACCCATTCCGTTACCTTAGCACTTGATCGTTTAGTTTGTTGCTATTGCTTTCTTCATAACTTATACATGTTCCTATGACTATGAGATTATGCAACTCCCGTTTATCGGAGGAACACTTTGTGTGCTACCAAACGTCATAACGTTACTGGGTGATTATAAAGGTGCTCTAGAGGTGTCTCCGAAGGTACTTGTTGGGTTGGCGTATTTCGAGATTAGGATTTGTCACTCCGATTGTCGGAGAGGTATCTCTGGGCCCTCTCGATAATGCACATCACTCAAGCCTTGCAAGCATTGCAACTAATAAGTTAGTTGCGGGATGATGCATTACGGAACGAGTAAAGAGACTTGTCGGTAACAAGATTGAACTAGGTATTGAGATACCGACGATCGAATCTCGGGCAGGTAACATACCGATGACAAAGGGTACAACAAATGTTGTTATGCAGTATGACCGATAAATATCTTCGTAGAATATGTAGGAGCCAATATGAGCATCCAGGTTCCGCTATTGGTTATTGACCGGAGACATGTCTCGGTCATGTCTACATAGTTCTCGAACCCGTAGGGTCCGCACGCTTAAAGTTCGGTGACGATCGTAATTAGGGTTTTTGTGTTTTGATGTACCGAAGGTTGTTCGGAGTCCCGGATGTGATCACGGACATGACGAGGAGTCTCGAAATGGTCGAGACATAAAGATTGATATATTGGAAGCCTATATTTGGATATCGGAAACGTTTTGGGTGAAATCGGGATTTTACCGGAGTACCGGGGGGTTACCGGAACCCCCCCCCCCACCCGGGGGGGGGGGGTATTGGGCCTACATGGGCCATAAGGGAGAATAGGAGGGCCGGCCAGGGCAGGCCACGCGCCCCCTCCCCCCTAGTCCGAATAGGACAAGGAAGGGGGGCGGCGTCCCCCTTTCCTCTTTCTCGCTTCCTCCTTCCTTTTCCAACAAGGCAAGAGGGGGGAGTCCTACTCCCGGTTGGAGTAGGACTCCTCCAGGCGCACCCATAGGTCCGGCGCACCTCCCCCTCTCCCTCCTTTATATACTGAGGCAAGTGGGCATCCCATGACACACAAGTTGATCCTCGTGATCGTTCCTTTGCCGTGTGCGGTGCCCCCTTCCACCATATTCCACCTCGGTCATATCGTAGCGGTGCTTAGGCGAATCCCTGCGTTGGTAGAACATCATCACCATCATCACGCCGCCGTGCTGACGAAACTCTCCCTCAACGTTTTGCTGGATCAGAGCTCGAGGCACGTCACCGAGTTGAACGTGTGCAGAACTCGGAGGTGCCGTACGTTCGGTACTTGGATCGGTCGGATCGGGAAGACGTACGACTACTTCCTCTACGTTGTGTCAACGCTTCCGTTGCCATTCCATGAGGGTACATAGACAACACTCTCCCCTCTCGTTGCTATGCATCACCATGATCCTACGTGTGCATAGGAATTTTTGTGAAATTACTACGTTCCCCAACAGTGGCATCTGAGCCAGGGTTTTATGCGTTGATGTTGTGCACGAGTAGAACACAAGTCAGTTGTGGGCGATATAAGTCATACTGCTTACCAGCATGTCATACTTTGGTTCGGCGGTATTGTTGGATGAAGCGGCCCGGACCGACATTACGCGTACGCTTACGCGAGACTGGTTCTACCGACGTGCTTTGCAGACATGTGGCTGGCGAGTGTCAGTTTCTCCAACTTTAGTTGAACCAAGTGATGAAGCCATGTACCTAGGGTAGGGGCGCGGACCTGTCCAAGGAGCCCTACCCTAGGACATCCCTAGGAGAAGTCACCTTTCAATCGACTTGAAGGTATCCCACTCGACGGGTTCATCACACTCGACCAAGAAGCTATCACTCGACCATGAAGCCGACCACTCGACCGCCAGGAGACCTAAAGTCACTCCGCAGGCAAACGGTCGGCTATCAAGTAGTCTTTATGGTCATTAGAGCACTTTAATTAGGGGCGTTACCAGTAACTCCCAACCTTAAATCTACCTTAAACCCTGCATTACTAAGGGCAGGAGGGGGCCGGCGAACTCTATATAAGCCACCCCCTCCTCAGAATGAAGGGTTCGCACCCCTGTTATTCACACGCCAGTAATCCAGTCGACCGCCTCTGGGCACCGAGACGTAGGGCTGTTACTTCCTCCGCGAAGGGCCTGAACTCGTACATCTTGGTGTGTTTACAACTTCACAATAGCTGAGATCTAGCCTCTCCATACATACCCCCCTACATCACTGTCAGAGTTAGAACCACGACAGTTGGCGCCCACCATGGGGCAGGAATCTTAGCGCCTGATTGGAGAAGTTGCGATTTTTCCGATCCATTTGATCATGGTTTCGTGCGGAGTTTTTGTGGAGGGCCGCGAGATCCGCCTCGGCGCGCTCACGTTCATCGCCGACGACTCCGCCTGGCTTCAGGAGGCGCCACTCGACATCGACGCGCTCCCCGTCCGCGGTGCGACGCATTTCCGCGCATGCGTTCGTGGCGTCCTCCTGCGGCAGCCGTCGACCCAGTATCGGTCGGCCCCCGTATCATCTCCCCACTTTGTCTCCCACTGGCGCAAGCGCTCCGGTCGGTCAAGACTTCAGAGGTGGGTGAGGCATGCCGTGGCTCGCCAGTCGGCCGGCCCGCAAGTCGCGGCAATCAAGCCCGACGAATCCCTCTGCGGCCTGTTCGACTGGCTCCGCGGAGACCGCATCCGAGTGCGACAACAGTGACCCAGCGGCTGAGATCCTAGTGGTCGATGGAACGCACAGTCCTCCCGGTTTCCCTCGCGCTGATGGAGGCGCGGGTGGGGGCGACCCGTCGCATCCCCACGATGAGTATCTCCCCGAACCTCTCACGTCATTACAGCGAGAGGAGCTTCTCCGCCAGAACACGGATGCACTCCGCACTCCTATCGTCGGAGAGTCCCCCGAGGCCCGGGCCTTAGAGGATGCGCCCTTGGCTAATTTGGCCGAGCGCACTCGACTGGAGAATCTCCAGCGAGCACTCGACGAGCAAGCGCGTCAGCGGGCTCCCGAGTCTAGTCGACGCCAGCTCTTCCTGCCGACGCAGGTAATACCGAACCCCAGTTCAGAATTTGGCCGCCGCGGCCCGTATAGCAGAATCGATTCAGCCCTCCTAGTCGGAGGCTGGCAGGGGCTTGTTACAGATCAGAGCGTTGCTCCGGGCGGCGGGAAACCAGAATTCCGCTATTTCTCAGTCGCGGAATAGGATCCATAGTCGATCCGTTGCAACAGATACAGTCCAGTCAGCTCACAGCCCACGGTCGCCCCCGAGGCGTGAGGGACGTGGCGACCGACATGATCAGTACAGAAGGAATGAGTAGTATGATCACCGATCCGATCGGAATGATCGACGTTGAGTGCCAACCCCTCCCCCGAGGAGTGGGTCATATGCGCCTCGACATCGAGATGACAGGCGCCCTCATAGCGTTGGGCAGAGGATTCCCGTCGACCCCAGGGACCCAGGCTTTGACGCGAGATCTGTCCTCGTTCAAGGCTTGGTTGACAGGAACAGGGCTCATCGGGAAGGCCAGAACAGAGATGCGCCCGCCAGCAGCAGAATACGTGTTTCAGGGCCAGAGTGTTTCTGTCGAGCCATCAGGGCCGCGGTGATTCCTCCCAACTTTCATTGGCGACTGGAGTCAGCAATTTCACCGGTGAGTCTAAGCCTGACACTTGGCTCGAAGATTACCGAGTGGCTGTACAGATTGGCGGTGGCAATGATGAGGTGGCTATGAAGCATTTGCCTCTCCTATTAGAGGGCTCGGCCAGAGCGTGGCTGAATCAGTTAGCACCCAGCAGCATCTACACTTGGGAGGATCTCTCTCGAGTGTTTGTCACAACCTTTGAGGGAACATGCAAGCGACCCGCAGGCCTTACAGAATTGCGGTCTTGCGTGCAGAAGCCGAGTGAAACTCTGAGGGATTACATCCAGAGGTGGATCACTTTGCATCACACAGTTGCGAACGTATCGGATCACCAAGCAGTTTGTGCCTTTAAAGAAGGCGTCAAGAACAGAGAGTTGAACCTGAAGTTCGGTCGGACCGGAGAAATGTCCCTGAATCGGATGATGGAAATTGCCACCAAATACGCTAACGGAGAAGATGAAGATCGACTCCGGAGTGGCAAGCAGAAAGCAGTCGCCCAGGAAACCGGAGGCAATTCCAGTCGGAAGCAGAAGCGGAAGGCCGAGCCAGCCGCCCCTGGGGAGGCCCTGGCCGCAACCCAGGGAAATTTCAAGGGAAAACCCAAAGGCCCCTGGAAGCCCAAGAAAGTCAAGGATCAAGATGGAAATGATGTTTTGGATCTGCCATGTCACATCCACACCAAGAAAGATGAGGAGGGTAATTTTATTTACCCAAAGCATACCACTCGACAGTGTCGGCTCCTGATCCAGCAGTTTCAGGGCAAACAATCCAAAGATAAGGAAAAAGAGTCGGACAGAGTTGAGGACAAGGAAGATAGTGACGATGGATACCCCCAAATCAATTCCACCCTGATGATTTTTGCTGATGTCGAAAGCAAAAGTCGACTGAAAGTCATTAACCGTGAGGTGAATATGGTTGCTCCGGCAACACCCAGTTATCTAAAGTGGTCTCAGACTGCCATCACATTCGACCAGTCTGATCACCCTACGCACATTGCCACCCCTGGGAGGCAAGCTTTGGTGGTCGACCCATTTGTCGAAGGCACTCGACTGACCAAAGTCCTGATGGATGGTGGCAGTGGCCTAAACATATTGTATGCTGAAACTTTGAAAGGAATGGGCATTCCGATGTCCAGGCTCAGTACCAGTAACATGAGCTTCCACGGAGTCATTCCTGGAAGAAAGCCGAATCACTCGGCCAGATTGCTCTTGATGTGGTTTTCGGTGATTCAAAGAATTACCGCAAGGAAAAGTTGACATTCGAGGTTGTGGACTTCCAAAGTGCTTATCATGCTATTCTGGGCCGGCCAGCTTATGCACGCTTCATGGCTCGACCATGCTACGTGTATCTCAAGTTGAAGATGCCTGGCCCCAGAGGTGTGATCACTGTTACGGGCAATCGGAAGAAAGCAGAAGAGTGTTTTCAGAAAGGCTCAAAGATTGCTGATGCTCAGATGGCAGTGGTCGAGCTACAAGAGTACCAGAAGACTGCTGATCCGAGTGAATTGCTACGAGCCAAGAAGCCTGCTTCAGAATCAGCTTTTCAGTCGTCCGGTGAAACAAAAGCAGCTCACATTCACCCGACCGACCCCGACGCTGCTCCGACTCACATCTCGACGACGCTCGACTCCAAATAGGAAGAAGCGCTCATCCAGTTCCTCCGTGAGAACTGGGACATCTTCGCATGGAAGCCTTCTGACATGCCTGGAGTTCCCAGGGGGCTGGCTGAGCACCGTCTACGAGTCGACCCGAAGTTCAAGCCTGTGAAAGAACATCTTCGACGGTCCGCCGTCCAGAAGAGGAAAGCTATTGGCGAGGAGGTGGCTCGGCTCTTAGCAGCGGAGTTCATCCGAGAGATTTACCACTCCGAGTGGCTCGCCAATGTCGTCATGGTCCCCAAGAAGGACAAGTCACTTCGCATGTGCATTGATTTCAAACATATTAATCGGGCCTGCCCGAAAGATCATTTCCCTCTCCCTCGCATCGACCAAATAGTCGACTCGACTGCAGGGTGCGAGAGATTGTCTTTTCTAGATGCCTATTCCGGGTACCATCAGATCCGTCTGTATGGACCCGACGAGATCAAAACAGCTTTCATCACTCCATTCGGATGCTTCTGTTATGTCACCATGCCGTTCGGCCTCAAGAACGCCGGAGCCACGTTCATGAGAATGATTCAGAAGTGTTTACTCACTCAAATCAGTCGGAATGTGGAGGCATACATGGATGATATAGTGGTCAAGTCACGCAAAGGTTCCGACCTGCGGACTGACCTTGCTGAAACCTTTGCCAACCTCAGGAGGTACGATATCAAGCTCAATCCATCAAAGTGCACATTCGGAGTTCCAGGTGGAAAGTTACTCGGTTTTCTCGTTTCCGAACGGGGGATCGACGCCAATCCTGAAAAAATTGGTACCATACTCCGGATGAAGCGTCCTGTGCGTGTACACGATGTCCAGAAACTTACAGGTTGCTTGGCCGCTCTAAGTCGATTCATTTCTCGTCTCGGTGAAAAGGCGTTGCCTCTTTACCGACTGATGAAGAAGTCTGACAAGTTCGAGTGGACTCCAGAAGCTGACGCAGCGTTTGTAGAGCTCAAAGCTCTGCTCTCCACCCAGCCGGTGCTTGCTGCCCCAATCAGCAAAGAGCCTCTGTACAGTACTTACGGTCGAGCGGGAAGAAGAAGGAAAGGCCTTCAGAGTTCAGCGCCCAGTTTATTATGTGTCTGAAGTTTTGACCCCTTCAAAACAAAGATATCCTCACTACCAGAAGCTTGTATATGGGATTTATATGACCACGAAGAAGGTTGCACATTACTTCTCTGACCACTCCATTACAGTCGTCAGCGACGCCCCATTGTCAGAAATCCTGCACAACAGAGATGCAACTGGTCGAGTGGCTAAGTGGGCGATTGAACTCCTTCCCTTAGATATCAGGTTTGAAGCAAAGAAGGCTATCAAGTCCCAAGCAATCGCAGATTTCGTCGCCGAGTGGATTGAACAACAACTTCCAACTCAAGTCCACTCGGAGCACTGGACCATGTTCTTTGATGGATCTAAGATGCTGAATGGTTCCGGTGCTGGGGTAGTATTAGTCTCCCCCCGAGGAGATAAGCTCAGATATGTTCTCCAGATTCACTTCGATTCCTCCAACAATGAAGCAGAATATGAAGCACTTTTGTACGGGTTGCGCATGGCCATTTCACTCGGCGTCCGTCGCCTCATGGTCTATGGCGACTCAGATTTGGTGGTTAATCAGGTGATGAAGGAGTGGGACGTCAGAAGTCCGGCTATGACTGGTTATTGCAATGCAGTGAGAAAGCTAGAAAAGAAATTCGAGGGGTTAGAGCTTCATCACATCCCCCGACTGAAAAATCAGGCAGCTGACGATTTGGCAAAGATAGGCTCCAAGAGAGAAGCCATTCCCAGCAATGTGTTTTTGGAGCACATCCGCTCGCTGTCAGTCCAGGAGGATCCCTTCGCAGAAGAAGCCCCGCAACCGAAAAGTACCACAGATCCGACTGAAGTCGAAATTCCTGCTGTGGTCGACCTAGTCATGGAGGTCTTGGCTATCACTCCCGACTGGACGGTACCATACATCGCGTATATCTTGAGGAAAGAACTCCCGGAGGACGAGGAAGAGGCTCGACAGATCGTCCGCCGATCCAAGGCCTTCACAGTCATAAAGGGACAGTTGTATAGGGAAAGCGCGACTGGAATCGGTCAGAAATGCATAACACCAGAAGAGGGTCAGATGATCCTTAATGATATCCACTCGGGGACCTGTGGTCACCATGCGTCCTCTCGGACCATTGTGGCTAAAGCATACCGAGCAGGATTTTACTGGCCAAGAGCAAATGAGATGGCAAAAGAGATAGTCGACAAGTGTGGAGGTTGCCAGTTCTACTCCAACATGTCACACAAGCCTGCATCAGCCCTGAAGACCATTCCACTCGTCTGGCCCTTTGCTGTCTGGGGACTAGACATGGTTGGTCCACTGAGAACAGGCAGAAGTGGTTTCACTCATGTGCTTGTGGCAGTCGACAAGTTTACCAAATGGATTGAAGCTAAGCCTATCAAGAATCTTGATGCTTGCACTGCTATCAGTTTCGTCAGAGGGCTAACATTCAGATATGGAGTCCCGCATAGCATCATCACTGACAATGGGTCAAACTTCGATTCGGACAAGTTTAGAGCTTTTTACGCCTCTCAAGGCACTCGAGTCGACTACGCATCGGTCGCCCATCCCCAGTCGAATGGACAAGCTGAAAGAGCAAATGGTCTGATTCTCAAAGGACTAAAACCTCGACTGATGCGTGATCTCAAGCACGCGGCAGGTGCTTGGGTCGACGAGCTTCCGTCAGTTCTGTGGGGATTGAGGACCACCCCGAACCGGTCGACTGGAAGAACTCCATTCTTTCTGGTTTATGGAGCCGAAGCAGTTCTGCCAAGTGATCTTCTTCACAATGCACCCCGAGTCGAACTTTATACCGAAGATGAAGCAGAACAAGCCCGGAAAGACGCAGTCGACCTCCTAGAAGAAGAAAGAGAGATGGTCATGATCAGATCGACCATTTATCAGCAAGACTTGCGTCGATTCCACGCCAGGAATGTCAAGAGTCGAGCCTTCCAAGAAGGGGATTTGGTCCTCCGAGTGGATCAAGCAGAAACCACACAAGCTTGCTCCTACTTGGGAAGGCCCCTTCATCGTCACCAGAGTCCTCCACAATGGAGCATATCACCTCTACAATGTTGATCGCCAGATCGACGAGCCACGAGCTTGGAATGCGGAACTACTCCGCCCCTTTTACACTTGAGTTCTCCCTTGGACGGGATGTAATAAGAAAAAAATTTCCCGCAGTTCATTTTTATCAAAGACAAGAGTGTTCCAATAATTGCTGTCACTTTTGTTTGCGTGCGAAATCCCTCAGTGGGTGACTTAGCTGCGAATCGTTTCGCCTTAAGTTCGAAAAATCCTACCGAGTGGAGAGCCAGACTCCCACTCGGGGGCTTAGCTGCAGCCCAGTGCTTGCCTAAGTGTTTAAAATCCTACCGAGTGGAGAGCAAACCTCCCACTCGGGGGCTTAGCTGCAGTCCAGCACTCGCTAAGTTCTCCCACTTAGAGACTTAGCTGCAGTCAGGCACTCGCCTAAGTTTGAAAAAATCCTACCGAGTGGAGAGCAAACCTCCCACTCGGGGGCTTAGCTGCAGTCCAGTACTCGCCTAAGTTCTCCCACTTAGAGACTTAGCTGCAGTCAGGCACTCGCCTAAGTTTGAAAAAATCCTACCGAGTGGAGAGCAAACCTCCCACTCGGGGGCTTAGCTGCAGTCCAGTACTCGCCTAAGTTCTCCCACTTAGAGACTTAGCTGCAGTCAGGCACTCGCCTAAGTTTGAAAAAATCCTACCGAGTGGAGAGCAAACCTCCCACTCGGGGGCTTAGCTGCAGTCCAGTACTCGCCTAAGTTCTCCCACTTAGAGACTTAGCTGCAGTCAGGCACTCGCCTAAGTTTGAAAAAATCCTACCGAGTGGAGAGCAAACCTCCCACTCGGGGGCTTAGCTGCAGTCCAGTACTCGCCTAAGTTCTCCCACTTAGAGACTTAGCTGCAGTCAGGCACTCGCCTAAGTTTGAAAAAATCCTACCGAGTGGAGAGCAAACCTCCCACTCGGGGGCTTAGCTGTAGTCCAGTACTCGCCTAAGTTCTCCCACTTAGAGACTTAGCTGCAGTCAGGCCCTCGCCTAAGTTTGAAAAAATCCTACCGAGTGGAGAGAAAACCTCCCACTCGGGGGCTTAGCTGCAGTCCAGTACTCACCTAAGTTCTCCCACTTAGAGACTTAGCTGCAGTCAGGCACTCGCCTAAGTTTGAAAAAATCCTACCGAGTGGAGAGCAAACCTCCCACTCGGGAGCTTAGCTGCAGCCCAGCGCTCGCCTAAGTGTTTAAAAATCCTACCGAGCGGAGAGCGAACCTCTCACTCGGAGGCTTAGCTGCAGCCCAGTGCTCGGCTAAGTACAAGACACAACCTAATCCGCGAGTCGACTGCTACCTTCCCCTTCGGAGCTGCGCTGCAAATACAAGGTTATTCCAAGTGAAGATCAAGATCCACTCGACGAATCAAACCATGAAGATATTCAACGAGAAATCAAGATCAGATAAAGCCTAAAAGGTTCCAGACCTCAGGCCAAAGTAATCGAGCCCTCAGCTCGACGGAGTTTAACGGTTACAAAATCCACTCGGCATTCCGAGGCAAATTTAAGGTGGAGCTTAAAAGTTTTTCACTACTCAGGTGGAGGACTGGAAGGGGCGACGAACTCGTCCAAGTCGATCCCGTCTGCAATACGGGTGGCAGCAGCGATGAAAGTCTCCATGAAATCTTGAAAGTTGTGCTTCCTGGTATTGGCAACTTGGATGGCGGCCAGCTTCTCTTCTCGCGCCTCCTTGCAATGGACGCGGACCAGAGACAGAGCCACATCAGCGCCACACCGAGCAGAAGACTTCTTCCACTCCTGCCCTCGGTCAGGGATTCCGTTAAGTCGAGTCATCAGAGACTCGAGATCATTTTGGAGCGTAGCCTCTGGCTAAAGTGCCGGGTCGATCCGTGACATGGCAACCTTCAGTCGAGCCAAGTAGTCCACGACGCCGTCAATGCGAGATTCCAGTCGGAGCAGATTCATGGCAGCTTCATCTTTCACGGGAGAGATGATTGGATCCAAACCTGTTTCGATCCGCCCAGTCTCCACATCAAAGTTTTGGCAAAGCTCTGCATACATGATCCAAGGATAAGTCAATTTTCATAGACTGACTCGACACAAAAAAAACCAGTCGGAACTGAATGTGCACCTTCAAGCTTGATGTACAACTTCTTGGCGAGGCTCCTCAAGTAGCTCTCCAGGTCGTCCCTCCTGCGAGCGATGCCTTCCATCTTCTCGTTCAGGGTGAGGTTCTCCTTCTTCCAATGTGAACACTCCCTGTTGGCTTCAGTCAGAGCGGTCTTCAGCTTGGTATTCTCTTCTTCTAAGTGGTCGACCGAAGCCAGCTTCTGTACGGCCAGAGCGGTCTTGTCATCAGCCTCCTTACGGGCAGCAGCCAAGTCCTGATCCTTCTTCGCCGGAGCTTCTGTACGGCGAAGAAATGATGATTGAATCGGAAATAGCAGAAGGATACTCAAGCCTAAAAGCTAGCTAGTCGACAAAGTCGTCTTACTTGCGGCGCCGTCTCTGACCTTCTGCAGCTCTGTTCTGGCCAGCTCCAGATCAAGGTTCAATTGAATCTTCTGCTTCTCCAACTCAGTATAGCGAGCTACAAGTTCACAGGATTTCTGTAAAAGAAAAATCAGTCGACAGACGTCTAAGATAAGTTGCTTCCGAGTAACTAAGAGACAATGACGACGTTTCTAAGACCACAGCCGAATCAAAAACATTCGACAGTAGTCTCAGGGACTACACCCACTGGGTGCACTCAGCGTGCCCCCACCGGTTCGACCCAAAAAAAAGATCTTCGGGGAAAAACCGAGTGAAGAAATACAGCTACAGCAACACAATGTAAAGACTACAGTCGACTGCCAGCAGTGCACCATAGTCTCGGGGACTACACCCAGTGGGTGCACTTAGCATGCCCCCACTCGTCCATGAATTGGCAGACACACCCAGTGGGTGTACAGATACAGATACAAAAGATCTTCGGAAAAGAGACTCTTCAAACAGCATATCATAACAGACCAAGTGTTGAGTCGATTGACCTGGACGTTGCTCTGAAGAGCCGAACTCGCGTCATAGGCTGCTTGGCTGGCCTCCCGAGCCATCTTCACTTGCTCCATCATGATCCCCGCCTGGCGTATAGCCTCCTTTGCAGCAGCCGCTTGGTCCTCAGGGACGGGGTACGCAGCAAAAAGCGAAGGTGGATCCGCAGTCGACGCCGAAGGCCGCACGCTCGTCAGAGGAATGGCGAAAGTCACAGAAGCCCGAGTGGTGTCACCACCATCCCGAGCCATGGCCTCAGACGCCGGAGCAGGTTGGGGGGTCTTGTCAGCCGTCGACCTCTTGTTCCTCCTCATTCTCAGCGGTTCGTTGTCGTCGTCATCCGGGAGGTCGATAACATGAGGAGGGGCTACAAAGGAAACGTTCAATCGACCAGGGTTGCAATAAATGTTTAGTCGACTCAAAGCGGAACGTCAGTAATCGTACCAGGGTTGGAGGTAACAGCATCCTCCATCTCTTGGTCGTCGTCCTTGGCGGAGATCTCAGAAGTAGCAGCACTGCAAGCCTCGAAAGTCAGTCGGTTGGCTCAATGGATCGACCAAGGATCCGTCCACGGTCGACAAAGGATAACAAGTTTTATTATTACCCAGAAATGGTGGGGACGGCCATCTTCATCTTGGGCAGAGCCTTGGGCGGCTTGGACGGCGCTGCGCGCGGGTGCTTGGGAGCCTTTCCAGTCGGCGTAGGAGAAGAGGTCCGAGGGCGTTTCGACGACTGCCCAACAGGAGCAGTCGCACTACCATGCTCCCGTGCTGGATCGTGTGTGAGCTTGGATCGCCCCTCCGGGCGGGGGGGGGGGTTCAACCTCCTCCTCCTCCTCTTCGCTGGAGTCGACGTCGTCGCCTCCCTCTCCTTCACCGTCGGACTCCCACTCGCCTTGATCGTCCCCGCTCTCACCTCCGCTCGCCTCCCCTTCCTCAGTTGGCCCCTGTGCCCCATTGGGCGTCGAGTACATCTCAGTAGTCGCCTGAAAAACAACAGACAAGACAAAGGTCAATCGACCAACTCAAAGAAGACCAATGAAGAAAAACAAGACCTCAGTCAGGAGCATAGAGACATACCTGGTCCACGTCGTACGAGTTGTCGAGTGGAATTACCCTCCTGGCTCCTCGGGGGTTGTCCTTGTTTCCTGTGATGCTCGACAGCCACCCCTCCAGCATCTCATCAGTGACCTCCTCCGGGTGGATCCGAGTGGTGTCGTCAAGACCCGAGTACAGCCACATCGGGTGGTCACGAGCCTGGAGCGGTTGGATGCGCCTCCGGAGGAAGACCTCCAGCAAATCCATGCCCGTCACGCCCTCACGGACAAGCTCAACCACTCGACCGGCCAGCACTTTGACTTGAGCCCTTTCCTCCGGCGCCACTTTCAGAGAAGCAGGTTTTTCAGCTCGGTCGAGGGAGAAAGGAGGAAGACCAGTCGACTGTCCTGGGGTCGCCTGGTCCTGACAGTAGAACCAGGTCGCCTGCCAGCCACGGACCGACTCCGGGAAAGTAATGGATGGAAAACAGCTCTTCCCCCTCGTCTGGATCGCCAAGCCCCCGCACAACTGGATCACCTGCGTCCTCTCGTCACTCGACTTGGCCTTCTTGACCGATTGAGAACGGCAGGTAAAGATGTGCTTGAAAAGTCCCCAATGGGGGCGGCAACCCAAGAAAGCCTCACACATGGAAATGAAAGCGGCAAGGTATACAATGGAGTTGGGAGTAAAGTGGTGGAGCTGCGCTCCGAAGAAGTTCAAGAAGCTCCGGAAAAAAGGATGGGGCGGCAGAGAAAACCCTCGGTCGATGTGGGTGGCTAGGAGCACGCACTCACCATCGCGGGGTTGAGGTTCGATCTCTCTCCCCGGAAGACGCGCAGCCTCGTGGGGAATGACTCCCCCCTCGACCATGTCGTCGAGATCCTCTTGCCGGATCACTGACGGCATCCAATCGCCCTGGATCCAGCCCTTGGGCAGAGCGGACCTTGAGGAGGATCCGCCCCGAGCAGATCTTTTCCCCTTCCCCTGCGCCGCCGCCTTCTTCACGCGCTCCAGAGCGGAGGTCTTGCCCTTCGTCATCGTCGCCGGCGAAGTCTCGCACGGGCCTGCTGCGCTGGGGCGAGAACGGAGGTGGCGGAAGGACTTGCGAAGGGAGAGAGGAAGAAGAAAGGAGGAGAAGAGAGCGCACTGCTTGGAAACCCCGAGCCGGCGATTTATAAGGGGCCGCTCCCGAGTGGCTGACTGGTAGGCCCAAACTATCCAGTCAAATCCCACAGCGGACGCGCGCGCAGTACGTGGCGAAAAAGGCGACGCGGGGATCGAGGAGCTTTCGCTTTATCGCTTCCGATTACTGCGGCCGCTCCCGTCCCGCGCGCTTCCCAAAATCTGAAATCCCACGACATCCGCGGGCTGCAGAACAACTTGTCAAAAACGGAAGACCCCGCCCGCGCCGACGCTCGGTATGTCACAAATAAAGAAATTCACTCGACGAAAGGCCTGGAATGGATCAAGGCGACTGAAAAAGGTTGGCAACATCATCCGTGACGATTGACCCAAAACGAGGCGCTCACGTAGCCCAAAGAACCAGTCGGAAAGATCTCCAACTCTTTCCCCACTCTAACCTCGATCCATTCGGGGGCTAATGATGAAGCCATGTACCTAGGGTAGGGGCGCGGACCTGTCCAAGGAGCCCTACCCTAGGACATCCCTAGGAGAAGTCACCTTTCAATCGACTTGAAGGTATCCCACTCGATGGGTTCATCACACTCGAACAAGAAGCTATCACTCGACCATGAAGCCAACCACTCGACCGCCAGGAGACCTAACGTCACTCCGCAGGCAAACGGTCGGCTATCAAGTAGTCTTTATGGTCATTATAGCACTTTAATTAGGGGCGTTACCAGTAACTCCCAACCTTAAATGTACCTTAAACCCTGCATTACTGAGGGTGGGAGGGGGCCGGAGAACTCTATATAAGCCACCCCACTCCTCTGTATGAAGGGTTCGCACCCCTGTTATTCACACGCCAGTAATCCAGTCGTCCGCCTCCGGGCACCGAGACGTAGGGCTGTTACTTCCTCCGCGAAGGGCCTGAACTCGTACATCTTGGTGTGTTTACAACTTCCCAATAGCTGAGATCTAGCCTCTCCATACATACCCCCCTACATCACTGTCAGAGTTAGAACCACGACACCAAGTGTGGCTATGCCCGGTCCTTGCGAAGGTTAAAACAGCACCAACTTGACAAACTATCGTTGTGGTTTTGATGCGTAGGTAAGAACGGTTCTTGCTAAGCCCGTAGCAGCCACGTAAAACTTGCAACAACAAAGTAGAGGACATTTAACTTGTTTTTGCAGGGCATGTTGTGATGTGATATGGTCAAGACATGATGCTAAATTTTATTGTATGAGATGATCATATTTTGTAACCGAGTTATCGGCAACTGGCAGGAGCCATATGGTTGTCGCTTTATTGTATGCAATGCAATTGCGCTGTAATGCTTTACTTTATCACTAAGCAGTAGCGATAGTCGTGGAAGCATAACATTGGCGAGACAACAACGATGCTACGATGGTGATCAAGGTGTCGCGCTGGCGACGATGGTGATCATGAAGGTGCTTCGGAGATGGAGATCACAAGCACAAGATGATGATGGCCATATCATATCACTTATATTGATTGCATGTGATGTTTATCTTTTATGCATCTTATATTGCTTTGATTGACGGTAGCATTATAAGATGATCCCTCACTAAATTATCAAAGTATAAGTGTTCTCCCTGAGTATGCACCGTTGCGAAAGTTCTTCGTGCTGAGACACCACGTGATGATCGAGTGTGATAGGCTCTACGTTCAAATACAACGGGTGCAAAACAGTTGAACACGTGGAATACTCAGGTTTAACTTGACGAGCCTAGCATATAACAGATATGGCCTCGGAACATGGAGACCGAAAGGTCGAGTGTGAATCATATAGTAGATATGATCAATATATTGATGTTCACCATTGATACTACTCCATCTCACGTGATGATCGGACATGGTTTAGTTGATTTGGATCACGTGATCACTTAAAGGATTAGACGGATATCTTTCTAAGTGGGAGTTCTTAAGTAATATGATTAATTGAACTTAAATTTATCATAAACTTAGTACCTGATAGTATCTTGCATGTCTATGTTTGATTGTAGATAGATGGCTCGTGCTGTTGTTCCATTGAATTTTAATGCGTTCCTTGAGAAAGCAAAGTTGAAAGATGATGGTAGCAATTACACGGACTGGGTCCGTAACTTGAGGATTATCCTCATTGCTGCACAGAAGAATTACGTCCTGGAAGCACCGCTAAGTGCCAAGCCTGCTGCAGGAGCAACACTAGATGTTATGAACGTCTGGCAGAGCAAAGCTGATGACTACTCGATAGTTCAGTGTGCTGTGCTTTATGGCTTAGAACCGGGTCTTCAACAACGTTTTGAACGTCATGGAGCATATGAGATGTTCCAGGAGTTGAAGTTAATATTTCAAACAAATGCCCGGATTGACAGATATGAAGTCTCCAATAAGTTCTATAGCTGCAAGATGGAGGAGAATAGTTCTGTCAGTGAACATATACTCAAAATGTCTGGGTATCATAATCACTTGACTCAAGTAGGGGTTAATCTTCCTGTTGATAGTGTCATTGACAGAGTTCTTCAATCACTGCCACCAAGCTACAAAAGCTTCGTGATGAACTATAATATGAAAGGGATGAATAAAACTATTCCTGAGCTCTTCGTGATGCTAAAACCCGCGGAGGTAGAAATCAAGAAGGAGCATCAAGTGTTGATGGTCAATAAGACCACCAGTTTCAAGAAAAAGGGCAAAGGGAAGAAGAAAGGGAACTTCAAGAAGAACAACAAACAAGTTGCTGCTCAGGAGAAGAAACCCAAGTCTGGACCTAAGCCTGAGACTAAGTGCTTCTACTACAAGCAGACTAGTCACTGGAAGCGGAACTGCCCCGAGTATTTGGCGGATAAGAAGGATGGAAAAGTGAACAAAGGTATATGTGATATACATGTTATTGATGTGTACCTTACTAATTCTCGCAGTAGCACCTGGGTATTTGATACTGGTTCTGTTGCTAACATTTGCAACTCGAGACAGGGGCTACGGATTAAGCAAAGATTGGCTAAGGATGAGGTGACGATGCGCGTGGGAAATGGTTCCAAAGTCGACGTGATCGCGCTCGGCACGCTACCTCTACATCTACCTTCGGGATTAGTATTAGACCTAAATAATTGTTATTTGGTGCCAGCGTTGAGCATGAACATTATATCTGGATCTTGTTTGATGCGAGACGGTTATTCATTTAAATCATAGAATAATGGTTGTTCTATTTATATGAGTAATATCTTTTATGGTCATGCACCCTTGAAGAGTGGTTTATCTTTGATGAATCTCGATAGTAGTGATACACATATTCATAATGTTGAAATCAAAAGATGCGGAGTTGATAATGATAGTGCAACTTATTTGTGGCACTGCCGTTTAGGTCATATCGGTGTAAAGCGCATGCAGAAACTCCATACTGATGGACTTTTGGAACCACTTGATTATGAATTACTTGGTACTTGCGAACCGTGCCTCATGGGTAAGATGACTGAAACGCCGTTCTCCGGTACTATGGAGAGAGCAACGGATTTGTTGGAAATCATACATACAGATGTATGTGGTCCGATGAATGTTGAGGTTCGTGGCGGATATCGGTATTTTCTCACCTTCACAGATGATTTAAGAAGATATGGGTATATCTACTTAATGAAACAAAAGTCTGAAACATTTGAAAAGTTCAAAGAATTTCAGAGTGAAGTTGAAAATCATCGTAACAAGAAAATAAAGTTTCTACGATCTGATCGTGGAGGAGAATATTTGAGTTACGAGTTTGGTCTACATTTGAAACAATGCGGAATAGTTTCACAACCCACGCCACCCGGAACACCACAGCGTAATGGTGTGTCCAAACGTCGTAATCGTACTTTATTAGATATGGTGCGATCTATGATGTCTCTTACTGATTTACCGTTATCGTTTTGGGGTTATGCTTTAGAGACGGCAACATTCACGTTAAATAGGACACCATTGAAATCCGTTGAGACGACGCCTTATGAACTGTGGTTTGGCAAGAAACCAAAGTTGTCGTTTCTGAAAGTTTGGGGCTGCGATGCTTATGTGAAAAAGCTTCAACCTGATAAGCTCAAACCCAAATCGGAGAAATGTGTCTTCATAGGATACCCAAAGGAGACTGTTGGGTACACCTTCTATCATAGATCCGAAGACAAGACTTTTGTTCGTAAATTCAGAGTTTTTCTAGAGAAGGAGTTTCTCTCGAAAGAAGTGAGTGGGAAAAAAGTAGAACTTGATGAGGTAACTGTACCGGCTCCCTTATTGGAAAGTAGTACATCACAGAAACCGGTTTCTGTGACACCTACACCAATTAGTGATGAAGCTAATGATAATGATCATGAAACTTCAGATCAAGTTACTACCGAACCCCGTAGATCAACTAGAGTAAGATCCGCACCAGAGTGGTACGGTAATCCTGTTCTGAAAGTCATGCTAGTAGATCATGATGAACCTACGAACTATGAAGATGCGATGGTGAGGCCAGATTCCGCAAAATGGCTAGAAGCCATGAAATCTTAGATGGGATCCATGTATGAGAACAAAGTGTGGACTTTGGTTGACTTGCCCGTTGATCGGCAAGCAATTGAGAATAAATGGATCTTCAAGAAGAAGACTGACGCTGATGGTAATGTTACTGTCTACAAAGCTCGACTTGTTGCAAAAGGTTTTCGACAAGTTCAAGGGATTGACTATGATGAGACCTTCTCACCCGTAGCGATGCTTAAGTCTGTCCGAATCATGTTAGCAATTGCCGCATTTTATAATTATGAAATTTGGCAAATGGATGTCAAAACTGTATTCCTGAATGGATTTCTGGAAGAAGAGTTGTATATGATGCAACCAGAAGGTTTTGTCGATTCAAAGGGATCTAACAAAGTGTGCAAACTCCAGCGATTCATTTATGGACTGGTGCAAGCCTCTCGGAGTTGGAATAAACACTTTGATAGTGTGATCAAAGCATTTGGTTTTGTACAGACTTTTGGAGAAGCCTGTATTTACAAGAAAGTGAGTGGGAGCTCTGTAGCATTTCTGATATTATATGTGGATGACATATTATTGATTGGAAATGGTATAGAATTTCTGGATAGCATAAAGGGATACTTGAATAAGAGTTTTTCAATGAAAGACCTCGGTGAAGCTGCTTACATATTGGGCATTAATATCTATAGAGATAGATCAAGACGCTTAATTGGACTTTCACAAAGCACATACCTTGACAAGGTTTTGAAGAAGTTAAAAATGGATCAAGCAAAGAAAGGGTTCTTTCCTGTGTTACAAGGTGTGAAGTTGAGTAAGACTCAATATCCGACCACCGCAGAAGATAGAGAGAAAATGAAAGATGTTCCCTATGCTTCAGCCATAGGCTCTATCATGTATGCAATGCTGTGTACCAGACCTGATGTGTGCCTTGCTATAAGTCTAGCAGGGAGGTACCAAAGTAATCCAGGAGTGGATCACTGGACAGCGGTCAAAACATCCTGAAATACCTAAAAAAGACTAAGGATATGTTTCTCGTATATGGAGGTGACAAAGAGCTCATCGTAAATGGTTACGTTGATGCAAGCTTTGACACTAATCCGGACGATTCTAAATCGCAAACATCCTGTGTTACGTTGGTGCAGTTCTAAACAAAGCGTCGTGGCGGGATCTACATGTGAAGCTGAGTACATAGCTGCTTCGGAAGCAGCAAATGAAGGAGTCTGGATGAAGGAGTTCATATCCGATCTAGGTGTCATACCTAGTGCATCGGGTCCAATGAAAATCTTTTGTGAGAATACTAGTGCAATTGCCTTGGTGAAGGAATCCAGATTTCACAAGAGAACCAAGCACATCAAGAGATGCTTCAATTCCATTCGGGATTTAGTCCAAGTGGGAGACATAGAAATTTGCAAGATACATACGGATCTGAATTTTGCAGACCCGCTGACTAAGCCTCTTCCACGAGCAAAACACGATCAGCACCAAGGCTCCATGCGTGTTAGAATCATTACTGTGTAATCTAGATTATTGACTCTAGTGCAAGTGGGAGGCTGAAGGAAATATGCCCTACAGGGAATAATAAAGTTATTATTTATTTCCTTATATCATGATAAATGTTTATTATTCATGCTAGAATTGTATTAACCGGAAACATAATACATGTGTGAATACATAGACAAAACAGAGTGTCACTAGTATGCCTCTACTTGACTAGCTCGTTGATCAAAGATGGTTATGTTTCCTAACCATAGACATGAGTTGTCATTTGATTAATGGGATCACATCATTAGGAGAATGATGTGATTGACTTGACCCATTCCGTTAGCTTAGCACTTGATCGTTTAGTTTGTTGCTATTGCTTTCTTCATAACTTATACATGTTCCTATGACTATGAGATTATGCAACTCCCGTTTACCGGAGGAACACTTTGTGTGCTACCAAACGTCAGAACGTAACTGGGTGATTATAAAGGTGCTCTACTGGTGTCTCCGAAGGTACTTGTTGGGTTGGCGTATTTCGAGATTAGGATTTGTCACTCCGATTGTCGGAGAGGTACCTCTGGGCCCTCTCGGTAATGCACATCACTCAAGCATTGCAAGCATTGCAACTAATAAGTTAGTTGCGGGATGATGTATTACGGAACGAGTAAAGAGACTTGTCGATAACGAGATTGAACTAGGTATTGAGATACCGACGATCGAATCTCGGGCAGGTAACATACCGATGACAAAGGGAACAACGTATGTTGTTATGCGGTCTGACCGATAAATATCTTCATAGAATATGTAGGAGCCAATATGAGCATCAAGGTTCCGCTATTGGTTATTGACCGGAGACATGTCTCGGTCATGTCTACATAGTCCTTGAACCCGTAGGGTTCGCACGCTTAAAGTTCGATGATGATCGTAATTAGGGTTTTTGTGTTTTGATGTACCGAAGGTTGTTCAGAGTCCCGGATGTGATCACGGACATGATGAGGAGTCTCGACATGGTCGAGACATAAAGATTGATATATTGGAAGCCTATATTTGGATATCGGAAACGTTCTGGGTGAAATCGGGATTTTACCGGAGTACCGGGGGGTTACCGGAATCCCCCGGGGGTTATTGGGCCTACATGGGCCATAAGGGAGAAGAGGAGGGCCGGCAAGGGCAGGCCGCGCACCCCTCCCCCCCTAGTCCGAATAGGACAAGGAAGGGGGGCGGCGCCCCCCTTTCCTCTTGCTCCCTTCCTCCTTCCTTTTCCAATAAGGCGAGAGGGGGGAGTCCTACTCCCGGTTGGAGTAGGACTCCTCCAGGCGCACCCATAGGGCCGGCTGCACCTCCCCCTCTCCCTCCTTTATATACTGAGGCAAGGGGGCACCTCATGACACACAAGTTGATCCTCGTGATCGTTCCTTAGCCGTGTGCGGTGCCCCCTTCCACCATATTCCACCTCGGTCATATCGTAGCGGTGCATAGGCAAAGCACTGCGTCGGTAGAACATCATCACCGTCATCACACCGCCGTGCTGATGAAACTCTCCCTCAATGTTTTGCTGGATCGGAGCTCGAGGGACATCACCGAGTTGAACTTGTGCAGAACTCGGAGGTGCCGTACGTTCGGTACTTGGATCGGTCGGATCAGGAAGACGTACGACTACTTCCTCTACGTTGTGTCAACGCTTCCGTTGTCGGTCTACGAGGGTACGTAGACAACACTCTCCTCTCTCGTTGCTATGCATCACCATGATCTTGCGTGTGCGTAGGAATTTTTTTGAAATTACTACGTTCCCCAACAAGTGCTTCTCTGAACAGAATAGGAAAATGAATATTGTTGAATTATTTTTGAACTAGGCATGGAAGGTTTTTGACATATTTGATGAATATATGATCCAAACAATTTATTAGATTTTTTTGGGAATTTTTGGAACAACACAAATATAGGTTGCTTCACAACCTAGGGCAAAAATTGACACATGCACATGACACATAGTCAAAACTGATGAGATGGCGCCTAGTCATCGCAACCCACCACAATTTACAAGGCTATGACCATCTATATTGGTCGTTAACAACTAGAAATAAGGCAGCGAACTAGCGTTGTTTGCTTTATGACCATTTCGTGTAAGGAAATTACGACCTTTCTGACCAAAATGGTCACAATGGTTTAGGGTTTGGAGCCCCTCGAACAGCTTTTGACCAATTGGTCTCAAATGGTCATAGATCTGTGACCAATTCTTCTAGGGTCACTGACAGAAGGTCACTAGTTGACATATTTCTTGTAGTGTATATTCATGATCATTGCCTTAGATATCTTCATAACTATGCGCTTTTCTATCAATTGCTCGGCAGTAATTTGTTCACCCACCGTAATACATGCTATCTTGAGAGAAGCCACTAGTGAAACCTATGCCCCCGGGTCTGTTTCCTATTATATTACATCTCTTTTATTTACATCACAACTCGTTTACTATTTTGCAATCTTTACTTTCCAATCTATACAACAAAAAAACCAAAAATATGTACTTTACTATCTCTATTAGATCTCACTTTTGCGAGTGACCGTGAAGGGATTGACAACCCCTTTATCGCATTGGTTGCAAGGTTCATCCTTTGTGCAGGTACTAGGTGACTTTTGCGTTGTCTCCTACTGGATTGATACCTTGGTTCTCAAAACTGAGGGAAATACTTATGCTACTTTGCTGCATCACCCATTCCTCTTCAAGGGAAAACCAACGCATGCTCAAGAGGTAGCAAGAAGGATTTCTGGCGCTGTTGCCGGGGAGATCTACGCCAAGTCAAGACATACCAAGTACCCACCATAAACTATTCTCCCTCACATTACATTATTTGCCATTGGCCTCTCGTTTTCCTCTCGAAAACCTTTGCCTTTTCCATTCGTATCTTTTTGCTTGCTTCTTGTGTGCTTGTGTGTTGGATTGACTATTTGTCACGATGGGTCAAGATAATAATAAATTGTGCGACTTTTCCAATACTAACAATAATGATTTTATTAGCACTCCAATTGCTCCTACTACCAATGCTGAATCTTGTGAAATTAATACCGCTTTGTTGAATCTTGTTATGAAAGATCAATTTTCTGGCCTTCCTAGTGAAGATGCCGCTACCCATCTAAACAACTTTGTTGATTTGTGTGATATGTAAAAGAAGAAAGATGTGGATAATGATATTGTTAAATCGAAGCTATTTCCGTTTTTGCTTAGAGATTGTGCTAAAACTTGGTTCTCTTCTTTGCCTAAAAATAGTATTGATTCATGGAATAAGTGCAAAGATGCTTTTATCTCTAAGTATTTTCCTCCCGCTAAGATCATCTCTCTTAGGAAACGATATTATGAATTTTAAGCAACTTGATCATGACCATGTTGCACAAGCTTGGGAGAGGATGAAATTAATGATATGTAATTGCCCTACACATGGTTTGAATTTGTGGATGATTATACAAAACTTTTATGCCGGACTGAATTTTGCTTCTACAAATATTTTAGATTCGGCCGTGGGAGGCACTTTTATGGAAATCACTTTAGGAGAAGCTACTAAAGTCCTACACAATATTATTGTTAATTATTCTCAATGGCACACCGAAAATCCACTAGTAAAAAAGTTCATGCGATTGAATAGTTTAATGTTTTGAGTGAAAAGATTGATGAACTTATGAAATTGTTTGCTAATGAAAGTGTTTCTTCTTATCCTAATGATGTGCCTTTGTCCATTTTAATTGAGGATAATAATGAATCTATGGATGTGCATTTTGTTGGTAGGAACAATTTTGGTAACAATGTGTATAGAGGAAACTTTAATTCTAGGTCGTTTCCTAGTAATTCCTCTATTAATTATGGTAATTCCTACAACAACTCTTATGGAAATTTTAATAATATGCCCTCTGATTTTAAGACTAGTGTTAAAGAATTTATGAGTTCGCAAGAGAATTTCAATGCTTTGGTTGATGAAAAATTGTTTAATCTTGATGAGTTGGCTAGGAACGTGGATAGAATTTCTCTTGCTTTTGATTCTTTGAAACTTAGATCTATTGCACCTAAGCATGACATCAATGAGTCTCTCAAAGCCATGAGAATTTCCATTGATGAGTGCAAAGAAAGAACCGCTCGGATGCGTGCAAAAAAGGATTGCTTTGTGAAAGCGTGTTCTTCTAGTTTTCATGATAATGATGATGATCTAAAAGTGATTGATGTGACTCCTATTAAATCTTTGTTTTCCAATATGAATCTTGATAAAGATGGGACTAGAGATGAGTCAACTTTAGTTAAAAGGCATCCCAATGATTCAGAGTTTTTAATCTTGATGCAAAAATTAATAAATGTGGGATTGAAGAGGTCAAAACTCTACATAGCAATGCAGCCACTATTTTGGATTTCAAGGATTTTAATTATGATAATTGCTCTTTGATAGATTGTATTTCCTTGTTGCAATCCGTGTGAAATTCTCCTCCTGCTTATAATCAAAATAAAGCTTTTACTAAACATATCGTTGATGCTTTAATGCAATCCTATGAAGAAAAGCATGAACTAGAAGTTTCTATCCCTAGAAAACTTTATGATGAGTGGGAACCTACTATTAATATTAATATTAAAGATTATGAATTCTATGCTTTGTGTGACTTGGGTGCTAGTGTTTCCACGATTCCAAAAACCTTGTGTGATGTGCTAGGTTTCCGTGAATTTGATGATTGTTCTTTAAATTTGCATCTTGCGGATTCCACCATTAAGAAACCGATGGGAAGGATTAATGATGTTCTTATTGTTGCAAATAGGAATTATGTGCCCGTTGTCGGTGTCGAAACCGGCGGATCTTGGGTAGGGGGTCCCGAACTGTGCGTCTAAGGCGGATGGTAACAGGAGGCGGGGACACAATGTTTACCCAGGTTCGGGCCCTCTCGATGGAGGTAATTCCCTACTTCCTATTTGATTGATCTTGATGATATGAGTATTACAAGAGTTGATCTACCATGAGATCGTAGAGGCTAAACCTTAGAAGCTAGCCTATGATTATGATTGTTCTTGTCCTACGGACTAAACCCTCTGGTTTATATAGACATCGGAGAGGGCTAGGGTTACACATAGTCGGTTACAAGGGAGGAGATCTACATATCCGAATTGCCAAGCTTGCCTTCCACGCAATGGAGAGTCCCACCCGGACACATGACGAAGTCTTCAATCTTGTATCTTCATAGCCCAACAGTCCGACCAAAGGATATAGTCCGGCTGTCTAGGGACCCCTAATCCAGGACTCCCTCAGTAGCCCCTGAACCAGGCTTCAATGACGAAGAGTCCGGCGCGTAGATTGTCTTCGGCATTGCAAGGCGGGTTCTTCCTCCGAATACTCCATAGAAGATTTCGAACACAAGGATCGTGTCCGGCTCTGCAAAACAAATTCCGCATACCACCGTAGAGAGTACAATATCCCAAAAATCTAATATGCTGACAAATTTCATAGTGTGACATCACACCATGGCCCGGTCATTATTCGAACCGTTTTTCTCAACCAGCTACTGCACATATTGTGAGGCGGTTTTCTTGGCACGTCTTTGTCGAAGCAGAGATCGTGTCCCCTTATCACGAGATTCTCATCAATACAGGTGTGGGAACTCAACCGCGCCATCAATCACGGCGCTTGGGGAATAAGCGAGTTTACCATGCAAGTGGGGAGGCGCAGAATCCCTGCTGCCTTTATAAGGGGATAAGGACTCCCTTTCGCACCCACACATTCTTCTTCCCGATCCATTCCCCTTTGCCCGAGCTCCAGCGCCCGAGTGTTCATCTTCTCCACCCACAAAGGCCTTCCGAAAATGTCCAGATCCGGAGTAGGAGGCAAGTGGATGGCCTCTACCGTCCAGGAGAAGGATATCAAAAAGCTTCGGGAGGCCGAGTATCTGGCCAAAAAATCGGCCCCCGTCTCCCGACAGCGGGACAGATCGTTCCTACTTTGGAACCCCAAGAGAGGGTTGTATTCCTCCCTCATTTTGTCCGCGGGGTAGGGTTTCCCCTGCACCTGTTCGTTCGCGGCATCATGTATTATTATGGGATCGATTTTCATGATCTATCCCCCAATTCCTTCCTCAACATCTCGACATTCATCGTCGTGTGCGAGGCTTTTCTCCGCATCTCGCCACACTTCGTCTTATGGCTGAAGATATTTAATGTGAAGCCCAAGGTGGTGAGCGGCGAGAAAGCTGAGTGCGGGGGCTCTATGGTGAGCAAGATGCCCAACTTCAGATGGCCAACAGGTACTTTTAATGATTCCGTCAAAGAGTGGCAACAGTAGTGGTTTTACATCACTAAGCTGCGCGGCAAGGAATGGGCTGCCGCTCCAGAGTTCCGATCCAGAGCCCCTCTGCGGCTTACGTCTTGGCCCAAGAAGGGCCTGAACTGGTCTTCGTCCGACGAACTGTCGGTGCTCCAGATGCGCGTTAAAGATATGGAAGACAAGAACATCGAACTTGTCAATGTAGTCCAGGTGATGTTAGTTCACCGGATCCTGCCTTGTCAACACCGGACTTGCAATCTATGGGAATTCGATTCGGCCAAGCACCAGACCCTGCATGAGCACTTTGTCTCCTTGCACAAAGACATCTGGAATGTGCTTTTCAAGTCCGGCAAATCATGGCCGGACTCGGCCGAGGACCGTGGGTACCAACTGTCCCGCCCCGCAAGCTCGGTAAGTTTTCATGCGTTTTATCCGCATAACCCAAGGGAAATGCTTAATGTGGTTTCCTCAACTCCCCTAGGGATGGACGAAGAAGGCATGGCGGATCCACTGTCCGACCCGGTTGCTGAAGAACTGGCTGGCCCACTTCTGACAAAGATGTTGGCCCCGGTGCCATACAAGGCACCAAAGAAGAAGGCCGAGAAGGAGGCCAAAAATACCCAAGGCGGCCTTTGTCTCCGCGGCACTTCGGACACAATATCCGAAGGCTCCAATATTCATTTTGTCTCTGAAAAGGACGAGGAGGAGGAGGAAGATGAATCCCCAGCGGGGGGGGGGGGAGAAAGAAGAGGGTGGCCTCCATACAGACGATCAATTTTATGTTCCGCGGAAGACTCACTTGATGACATCTATCTCTATTCTTTTATAAGCATGCATCTGCAGCAGCTGCTGCCTCTCATACTACAGAGGTCTCTAAATTGAATCAAAGTTTGGAGCGGGCCAAAGAAGAACTTGGCCAGTTGAAAAGGCAGTTGGAAGATAAACAAGGTATGCGCAAGCCTTGTTCGCGTTCAGTGCGAACAAATTTTCAGTATGATAAAATATGTTTCACTATTTGCGCCAGGGGCGATGACCGAAGTCGAGGCTCTGAGGATGGCTGTTGCCGAGGCCGAGGAAAAGGCAACCACAGAGTAGGCTCTTCGTGAGAAGAACGAGGCTAGGGTTATTGAAGCTGAGCAGGAGCTTCAAGAGTCCACGAAGAAATGCGAGACCTTGGAGCAGTGTTTAATGGAGAAAGAATCCAAACTCACCAGGGCTCATCAGGATGCGCGATATGCCCTGGGGGAAACCCAAGGCGCCATGCAGGAGATCCAAGAGGCAAGGACGATCGCGGCGGGTAAGGCTTTTTTCCATGTAAAGCAAGTATTTGAGGAGAAAATCATGTCTCTAATTTTCAGTTTGGATTCCTCCAGGGCTATTTGCGGAACTGCCCCGCAGCATATCAGATGCCGGCCAATTCTATCGAGCCGAAGAAGGGAACACTCTCGGATAAGCTTTTCTGGTCGCAGTATCTGGCACCGAATTATCCGGTGCCTTTTGTCGACCAACTGAAACGGCTGATCGAACTGCATAGGGCGGCCGAACTAGCCATGAAGTATTTGATTATCCGGTTATGGCCCGCCGAGCCGATTTCAAGTAGCTACTTTGGGCTCATGAAGCGACTTGTGAGTGCCTGCCCTCAACTTGACGTCATCAAGTGGTCAGTCTGTATAGAGGGTGCACGAATGGCCTTCGCCCGTGCAAAGGTGCACTAAGGGAAGATGGATGCTGAAAAGCTGATGACCGAGGGACCGCCAGAGGGTAAGGAGCACTGCAAGCCCGAACTATATTATGAAAGTGTCCTGAAAGGATCCTGCCTTGCGCGAAGCAATGCACCAAGGACATTATATTTCCATGCATACAATCATGTTGTCCTTTGTAATGTTGAACAAGGTCATTTCTATTATTTTTTGCGTGTTATATAAAAGTTTATCCTCCCGCGTGGCCGTTTTATATATTAATCCTGAGAGTTGGCCAGTCGTCGGCTTCTGCCCCCACGTAGGAAGTATGGGGGTGTTCGGGATAAACCTGATCACTCTTTATCCCAGTTTTGGGTCTTTCAAAGAAGGTGTTCAGCACAACGAACGAGGCAATCAGACTATAGGGCTTTATCACTCTCACTTAGCCATAGGAGCTTTAGAAAAGGAAGGTAGGCGCAGCCTCTGGTGTTCGGAAGACCGCAAGAGGGGCTATATAAGCACCTGATTGGAAGAAAAGCTGATCCATTGCATGCTGCATTGGTTATGGCATTATGTGGGAGGAATCCTTAAATATTTTACAACCTCTCGAACAGCTGAACAGCTCTCGCCATATCATGACTGTCAGTTTTCAGCTTTCTCTACTGAGGTGCTCGTCTGGAAGAACCGGGACACAATCGTAGTAGTTCTCCCTGTGCCGCCTTAACTAATATAGCGGAACGTAAGGCGGTAAAACATGGGAGCCGAGCAAACCCAACATTTGACCCAAGACATGATTCGGAGCTGATGCATATAATTCTATAAGTTCGGGGTGCCGAACTTCCATGAAGGTGTTCGGACTTGATTGCCGTATTATGGGTAAAACAAAGCCCCTGGCATATTTAAGGCATACCGCGGTGTACGGATGCCACTTGACAAAAGAATTTCAACAAGAAATAACAGTAGATAAGCGTTATATAAATCCACATGTTGTATTTGAATAGTATGTCGATGCGTGTGAGTACATGTAATGTGATAAAAAAGAAATATGACTGTGGAACCTGCTGAGACCAGGGAGAAGAAGTTGTGTGCAGATCCGGAGTATAGTCGGATGGTCATCGCGGGGAATATCTAACGATTCCCTTGTGCGTTCGAACCGATTCCATATCACCAGTCTTGGTCTGCGCAAAGTTGAACCTACAAACAAAATGTAAGAAATGCTTGTGTGCCGCAGAGCGGTTGAGCCGCGGTATGTGGCCTGTCCTGGCCTTCGCCGGAGTGTTTAATTGAGCTCTGGACGAGCCGGGCTATCCTACTGCGAAGTAGTTCGAAGTCCTTTGGCGGTGTCTAGGAGTCGGGCCATCGACTCGAGGTTCGGTTGGAAGGTGCCACTTGTAGCTTCTATTGTTAAAGCAGCGGTATACTCCTTGGTGCCGAGGGAAAGTTCGGCCTTGCCATTAACCGTGATGACGCCGCGCGGACCGGTCATCTTGAGCTTACGGTAGGCATAATGTGGTACCGTGTTGAATCGAGCGAACGCGGTTCGTCCGAGCAGTGCCTGATAATCACTGTGAAAGGGGATGATGTCAAAGATTAACTCTTCGGCATGGTAATTGTCTGGTGATCCGAAGACTACCTCAAGGGCGATGGAGCCTGTACAGCTGGCCTCCACACCTGGTATAATACCTCCGAAGGTGGTTTTAGTGGGCTTGATCACAGACTGATCGATGCCCATCTTGCACACTGTGTCCTGGTAAAGCAGATTTAGACTGATACCTCCGTACATAAGGACTAGTGTGAGGAGGAACCCATCAATTATTGGGTCAAGGACTATTGCGGCTAGATTGCCCTGATTGGTGTTAACCGGACAATCCGTGCGGTTGAAGGTGATCGGCCCTAGTTTATATTGTGGGACGACTGGTTCCATTAAGTTGACATCCCTAAGGGTGTCCGTTCGGTCCGGGTTGGGAGTGTAGGTGCCGTTTACCATGTTCACCATTTGGATTTGCGGGGAAATTTTCTTTTGCCCTCCTGTACTTGGTGATCTGGGCTCCTCGTCGCCATCATCGCTTTGAGACCCCTTATCTTTTTTTGGCACCTGACCTGCCAGCTTGTTTGAAGACCCAACATTCTCTGTTGGTATGATTGGCTAGTGTTCTTGGGGTGCCATGAATTTGGCATGGGCGGTCGAGTATGGGGTCCAGACTGGACAGACCTGAATTGTCATTTTTGAGTGGCCCATTCCGCTGACTGGACTTAAAGCCCCTAAATCTGGCATTGACTGTCATATCTTCGGCGTTTTCACCATTTTTGCGGTGCTTGTGTTTGTTGCGTCGTGGCTTGCCGTAGCTATCTCTGGCTTCTGATGTGCCAGGGTTGCTTGCTATGTTGTTGCTACCGGCCAACCAGCTATCTTCGCCTGCGCAAAAGCGGGTCATGAGTGTCGTGAGGGCTGCCATGTATTTTGGATTTTCTTGGCCGAGATGTCGGGTGAGCCACTCATCACAGGTGTTATGTTTAAAGGCTGCTAGGGTTTCGGCATCTGGACAGTCGACAATTTGGTTCTTTTTAGTTAGGAACCAAGTCCAGAATTTCCTGGCTGACTCTCCGGGTTGTTGTGCTATGTGACTTAAATCGTCAACATCTGGTGGTCGTACATAAGTGCCCTGGAAGTTGTCCAGGAATGCGTCTGCCAGGTTCTCCCAACTTCCAATGGAGTTTGCCGGCAAGCTATTTAGAAAATGCCGAGCCGACCCCTTGAGTTTTAGCGGGAGAGACTTGATGGCGTGTAGATCATCCCCACGGGCCATGCGAATGTGGAGGAAGAAATCCTCTATCCATACCGCGGGGCCTGTAGTGCCTTCATATGATTCAATGTTCACGGGTTTAAACCCTTCTGGGAATTCATGATCCATTACTTCATCAGTGAAGCATAAGGGGTGTGCGGCGCCTCTGTGCCGGGCGATATCACGACGCAGTTCATACGAGTCTTGTCTGCTGTGTTTGGCCCGGCTGGATTTGCTTTTAGTATATCCGGCGTGAAAGTTGTCATCACGCGTTGGAGCGCGCCCCCGTGATCCGTAGACGATCTTTTATGTCCTGATTTGTTTTCCAATACTTCTCGCAGGTCCTGCGTGTTACCCCGGGCCTTGGTATTTTTGTTTAACTAGCGACTGGCAGTGGGCTGGACTTCGGCATGATATGGCGCTTTGTCTCGGCCACGAGGTGGTCAGTCAGCCGCATCCTATGCTGGGAGCATAGGCTTTAATGGTTCCTCCTCGAGTTGGGGTAGCAACCTGCATTTTGGGTAACCTGGCATGACCTCGGTCCATCTATCTGTTAGCAAATCTTGATCAGCCTGAAGCTGCTGCTGCTTTTTATTTAGGCTTTTTGTTGTGGCTATAAGCCGGCACTTGAAGCGCTGCTGCTCGACGGGATCCTTAGGCACGATAAATTCTTCGTCGCCGAGGTTCGCCTTGTCTTCGGAGAGGGACATGTAAGTGTCATCTTCTGATTCTCCGTTTGTCGCCTGTTTCTTAGGGCTAGCCTGCCCATCCTCTTGCTCGATGCCTGGCTAGAGGGGATTGCCATTGTCTTCTGCAATATCCGCAGTGTTATTGTCTCTTGTGCCAGTATCGTTGCTTTTGCTATGGCGAGGCTTAGAGTGGCGCTGATGATGCCAGTGCTTAGATTGCTTCTCGAGGGGATTATCCTCTGTTGCCTTATTGCCATCGCTTTCTGTGGGGGTGTCCACCATGTATATATCATATGATGAGGTGGTAGTCTAGCGCCATGTGGGCGGTGGTTCCTGTTCTTCTCCTGCATCGTCGTCCATACCGTCGATGTCTTCGGAGCCAAAGTCGAGCATGTCGGATAAGTCGTCGACAGTGGGTATTAAGTGGGTGGTGGGTGGGGGACGAATTTATTCGTCGTCCGCTTCCAACTCAAGACGGACACAGTTCGGCCAAGGGCCTCCTGACAAGGAGGGAGACCTTAATGAGTTTAGCACATCGCCCAAGGGTGAGTGCTGAAAGATATCTGCAGAGGAAAACTCCATGATCGCACCCATTCGATAGGCACAGACGCAGGCGGTTTCGAGCCCGTGGCCGGGGAAGAATCCAAGGATCCGGCAACACAGGTCTCGTAGGAGGTGAAGTCAGTATTCGGCTCCATCACAGCTAAGTGTGCAGCCTCCATGGTGGGGTCCATCCACCCATCCTCGGACGGCGCGATCTACTCCAGATCGAGGGCCAGAGTTGCCACAGGGGTGATATCCCGAACACTGTCATGCTCGTCGTGACTAAGTCATGCTCGTCGTGACTATGCGGCGCACCTGACACGGGCTAGAATCCGTCGAAGATCAAGTCTCCGCGGAAATTGGCAGTATAGTTTAAGTTTCCAAACCTGACCTGATGGCCAGGGGCGTAGCTCTCGATCTACTCCAGATGGCCAAGCGAGTTGGCTCGAAGTGCGAAGCCGCCGAATACGAAGATATGTCTGGGGAGAAAAACCTCACCCTGGATCACATCGTTGCCGATGATCGAAGGAGCCATCAAGCCTTTATCGTGACGGCGCAGTGGAACTCTCAATGAAAGCACCAATGTCGGTGTCGAAATCGGCGGATCTCAGGTAGGGGCTCCCGAACTGTGTGTCTAAGGCGGATGGTAACATGAGGCGGGGGACACAATGTTTACCCAGGTTCGGGCCCTCTCGATGGAGGCAAAACCCTACTTCCTGCTTGATTGATCTTGATGATATGAGTATTACAAGAGTTGATCTACCACGAGATCGTAGAGGCTAAACCCTAGAAGCCAGCCTATGATTACGATTGTTCCTGCCCTACGGACTAAACCCTCTGGTTTATATAGACACCGGAGGGGGCTAGGGTTACACGGAGTCGGTTACAAGGGAGGAGATCTACATATCCGAATTGCCAAGCTTTCCTTCCATGCAATGGAGAGTCCCACCCGGACATGGGGCGAAGTCTTCGATCTTGTATCTTCATAGCCCAACAGTCCGGCCAAAGGATATAGTCTGGCTGTCCGGGGACCCCCTAATCCAGGACTCCCTCACCCGTAGATTTCATAGTACTTGATATAGATTGCAATCCTACATGTCCTATTGTTCTTGTTAGACCTTTCCTTAGAACGATTGGTGCAATTATGGAGATGAAAGAAGGAAATATTAGATTCCAATTTCCGTTAAGGAAAGGCATGGAATACTTTCCTACAAAGAAAATTAAATTTCCTTATGAATCTATTATGAGAGCCACTTATGGATTGCATACCAAAAATTGCAATACCTAGATCTATTCTTGTTTTTATGCCTAGCTAGGGGCGTTAAACGATAGCGCTTGTTAGTAGGCAACCCAATTTTATTTTCGTTCATTGCTTTTGCTCATGTTTGGTAATAATTAATTCATCTATCTTCTATTATGATTGTGTTTTCTTATGTTTAATTTAGTGTTTGTGACAAATAAAGCCTTTAGGATCTTCTTGGGTGATAGTTGTTTGATCTTGCTGAAAAAACAGAAACTTTTACGCTGACAAAATTAATTTTCATTTTTTACCATAGAGCGATAAAATACATAATCCAGTTGAAGTAGATAAATATACAAATTTCTTAGGCCGTCCTAATTTTTCACAATTTTTGGAGTTACAGAAGTATTCGAAAGTTGCAAATTGCTACACAGTCTTCTGTTTTTGACAGATTCTGTTTTTCGTGTGTTGTTTGCTTATTTTGATGCATCTATGAGTAGTATCGGGGGGTATGAACCATACATAAGTTGGAATATAGGAGGATTAACACCAATATAAATAAAGAATGAGTTCATTACAGTACCTTAAAGTGGTGGTTAATTTTCTTATACTAAAGGAGCTCATGAGATTTTCTGTTGAAGTTTTGTGTTGTGAAGGTTTCAAGTTTTTGGGTAAAGATTTGATGGATTTTGGAATAAGGAGTGGAGAGCCTAAGATTGGGGATGCCCAAGGCACCCAAGGTAAAATTCAAGGACAACCAAAATCCTATGCTTGGGGATGCCCCGGAAGGCATCCCCTCTTTCGTCTTCGTCTATCGGAAACTTTACTTGAGCCTATATTTTTATTCACCACATGGTATGTGTTTTGCTTGGATTATTTGAGTCTTTGCATTTTAGTTTACCACAATCATCCTTTATGTACACACCTTTTGGGAGAGACACGCATGAATCAGAATTTATTAGAATACTCTATGTGCTTCACTTATATCTTTTGAGCTAGATAATTTTGCTCTAATGATTCACTTATATCTTTTTAGAGCACGATGGTGGTTTTATTTTATAGAAATTATTGAACTCTCATGATTCACTTATATTATTTTGAGAGTCTTTTAGAACAGCATGGTGATTTTCTTTGGCTGTAAAACTAGTCCTAATATGATGGGCATCCAAGATGGGTATAATAAAAACTTTCATATAAAGTGCGTTGAATACTATGAGAAGTTTGATTCTTTATGATTGTTTTGAGATATGAAGATGGTGATATTAGAGTCATGATAGTAGGGTAGTTGTGAATTTCAAAGATACTTGTGTTAAAGTTTGTGATTCCCGTAGCATGCATGTATGGTGAAGCATTATGTGATGAAGTTGGAGCATGATCTATTTATTGAATGTCTTCCTTATGAGTGGCGGTCGTGGACGAGCGATGGTATTTTCCTACCAATCTATCCCCCTAGGAGCATGGGTGTTGTACTTCATTTCGATAACTAATATATTTTTGCAATAAGTATGTGAGTTCTTTATGACAAATGTTGAGTCCATGGATTATACGCACTGTCACCCTTCCACCATTGCTAGCCTCTCTAGTACCGTGCAACTTTGGCTGGTACCATCAACCCACTATTTACCTTCCTCAAAACAGCCACCATACCTACCTATTATGGCATTTCCATAGCCATTTCGAGATATATTGCCATGCAAGTTTCCACCGTTCCGTTTATTATGACACGCTCCATCATTGTCATATTGCCTTGCATGATCATGTAGTTGACATTGTATTTGTGGAAAAGCCACCATTCATAATTCTCTCATACATGTTACTCTTGATTCATTGCACATCCCCGTACACCATCAGAGGCATTCACATAGAGTCATATTTTGTTCTAAGTATTGAGTTGTAATTCTTGAGTTGTAAGTAAATAAAAGTGTGATGATCATCATTATTAGAGCATTGTCCCAGTGAGGAAAGGATGATGGAGACTATGATTCCCCCACAAGTCGGGATGAGACTCCGGACGAAAAAGATAAAAAAAGAGGCAAAAAAGAGAGGGCCCAAAAAAACAAAAAAAATGAGAGAAAAAGAGAGAAGGGACCATGCTACTATCCTTTTTTCACACTTGTGCTTCAAAGTAGCACCATGATCTTCATGATAGAGAGTCTCCTATTTTGTCACTTTCATTTACTAGTGGGAATTTTTCATTATAGAACTTGTTTTGTATATTCCAATGACGGGCTTCCTCAAAATTCCCTAGGTCTTCATGAGAAAGCAAGTTGGATGCACACCCACTTCGTTTCTTTTGTTGAGCTTTCATACATTTATAGTTCTAGTGCATCCATTGCATGGCAATCCCTACTCACTCACATTGATATCTATTGATGGGCACCTCCATAGCTCGTTGATACTCCTAGTTGAGGTGAGACTATCTTCTCTATTTTGTCTTCTCCACAACCACCCCTCCATTCCACCTATACTGCTATATCCATGGCTCACGCTCATGTATTGCGTGAAGATTGAAAAAGTTTGAGAACATCAAAAGTATGAAACAATTGCTTGGCTTGTCATCGGGGTTGTGCATGATTAAATATTTTGTGTGATGAAGATAAAGCATAGCCAGACTATATGATTTTGCAGGGATAGCTTTCTTTGGCCATGTTATTTTAAGAAGACATGATTGCTTTGTTAGTATGCTTGAAGTATTATTGTTTTATGTCAATATTAAACTTTTGTCTTGAATCTTTTGGTTCTCAATATTCGTGCCACAATAAAGAAAATTACATTGATGATTATGTTAGGTAGTATTCCACATCAAAAATTCTATTTTTATCATTTACCTACTCGAGGAAGAGCAGGAATTAAGCTTGGGGATGCTTGATATGTCTCCAACGTATCTATAATTTTGGATTGTTCCATGCTATTATACTATCTGTTTTGGATGTTTAATGGGCTTTAGTATGCTCTTTTATATTATTTTTGGGACTAAGCTATTAATCGGAGGCCTAGTGCCAGTTTCTGTTTTTTCTCCTTTTTTCGAGTTTTGAAGAAAAAGGAATACCAAACGGAGTCCAAACGGAATGAAACATTCGCAATGATCTTTCTTTGACCGAAAGCAATCCAGAAGACTTGGAGTCTAAGTCTGGAACTCCTCAAGGAAGCCATGAGGTAAGAGGGCGCGCCCAGTGGGTAGGCGCGCCCCCCATCCTCGTGGGCCCCTCGTAGCTCCACCCGCATACTTCTTTCGCCTATATATACTCGTATACCCTAGAAACATCAGGGAGAGCGACGAAACCACTTTTCCACCACCGCAACCTTCTGTACCCATGATATCCCATCTTGGGCTTGAAAGTGCGTTAAGTCGACTAGAGGGGGGTGAATAGGTGATGTTTAGGAATTCTTCACTGAGGAATTTCAGTTTGAGGAAATTCCTAAGCGAAGAACTACTTATAGTGGAAAAAAACTCCCTAGATGTAGACATGACATAACATAAGCATGGACATCATGATGAATAGGAAACAAACGCAGAGTACAGAAAGCGTAAGCATAGGATAAAACAGAATGAAGACAAACATACTAAAGAAATTGAACTAAGGAAATTGAGAATGTCTTCAGTCAAAGTCTTCAAACAGATATGAACAGGTACACAATACAGTAATGAAGAAATAAAAGGGTTGAGGAAATAGAACCAGTAAGCTCGGTGAAGACAATGATTTGGTAGACCAGTTCCAAATGCTGTGACAGTTGTACGTCTGGTTAGAGCGGGTAGTTATTTAAACCTGAGGACACACAGTCCCGAACACACAGTCCTCACCGTATTCTCTTGGAACTAAGGTCACATTGACCTCATCCAATCACTCATGGTAAGTCTTCAGGTGATTTCCAATCCTTTACAAACTCGGTCACTCGGCGATCCACAATTTCCTCATGGATGCTCTTGACCATGGCGCCTAACCGTCCAGAGGATGCACAGTCCTCAAAGGTAACAAGCGTCGGTTCCACACAGGAACAATCTCTTCAGTGATGCTCAATCACTTTGGGTTTGTAGGTGTTTGGTTTGGGGTTTTGGATTTTTCCTCACTTGATGATTTTCGCTCAACGTCCTCGGAGGATGGGATGCTCTCAATGACAAGTGTCAGTTTCTCACGGAGCAGCCAACCAGCTAGTGGTTGTAGGGGGCAGATATTTATGGCCTAGGGAGTAGCCCGACATGATAAGACATAAAAGCTCTTCAATGATATGACCGTTAGGTGGGTAGATATTTTGGGACAGCTGGCGCGTAGCACTGCAATGGTCGAAAATTTGAGGTCTCAAATTCCTCAGGGCTATCATGTTCCTCACTTGTAGGCAATCCGCACTAGTGAATTCCTAACTCCTCAGTCAGGACAAATTCCTCAGAGACCAGAAGAACTTTATCTCTATCACTAAAGAAATTGACTGAACTATATGAGATTTCCAATGGCTTCACTCGAAGGGATTGGTAGGTGTAGGATTTCGAGTTGAGTGATACGTCTCCGTCGTATCTACTTTTCCAAATACTTTTTCCCTTGTTTTGGACTCTAACTTGCATGATTTGAATGGAACTAACCCGGACTAACGCTGTTTTCAGTAGAATTGCCATGGTGTTATTTTTGTGCAGAAATAAAAGTTCTTGGAATGCCCCGAAAATCAACGGAGATTATTTTTGGAATATATAAAAATACTGGAAGAAAGATCCACGTCAGGGGGCCCACACCCTATCCACGAGGGTGGGAGTGCGCCCTACCCCCTTAGGCGCACCCCTGCCTCGTGGACCCCCTAACGCTCCGCCGACCTCAACCTTGACTCCATATATTCACTTTCAGGGAGAAAAAAATTAGAGAGAATGATTCATCATGTTTTACGATATGGAGCCGCCACCAAGCCCTAAACTCTGTCGGGAGGGCTAATCTGGAGTCCGTTTGGGGCTCCGGAGAGGGGAATCCATCGCCATCGTCATCATCAACCTTCCTCCATCACCAATTTCATGATGCTCACCACCGTGCGTGAGTAATTCCATCGTAGGTTTGCTGGACAATGATGGGTTGGATGAGATTTCTCATGTAATTGAGTTAGTCTTGTTAGGGTTTGATCCCTAGTATCCACTATGTTTCGAGATTGATGTTGCTATGACTTTGCTATGCTTAATGCTTGTCACTAGGGCCCGAATTTTAATCAATATATGAGAGTTGTTGATCCTATCTTGCATGTCTATAGTCACCTATTATGTGTTATGATCCGTTAACCCCCAAGTGAGAATAATCGGGATACTTACCGGTGGTGACCGTAGTTTGAGGAGTTCATGTATTCACTATGTGTTAATGGTTTGGTCCGGTAGTCTATTAAAAGGAGGCCTTAATATCCCTTAGTTTCCATTAGGACCCCGCTGCCACGGGAGGGTAGGACAAAAGATGGCATGCAAGTTCTTTTCCATAAGCACGTATGACTATATTCGGAATACATGCCTACATTACATTGATGAACTGGAGCTAGTTCTGTGTCACCCTATGTTATGACTGCTACATGATCGATCGCATCCGGCATAATTCTCCATCGCCGATCCAATGCCTATGAGTTTTCCATATATTGTTCTTCGCTTATTTACTTTTCCGCTCCTACTGTTACAATCACTACAAAACCCAAAACTATTACTTTCGCTACCGTTACTTTTGCTATCGTTACCACTACTATCAGATTACTTTGCTACTAAATACCATGCTGCAGATATTAAGTTTCCAGGTGTGGTTGAATTGACAACTCAGCTGCTAATACTTGAGAATATTCTTTGGCTCCCCTTGTGTCGAATCAATAAATTTGGGTTGAATAATCTACCCTCGAAAACTGTTGTGATCCCCTATACTTGTGGGTTATCAAGACTTGGAAACTTTTCCTTAGTTTTGACTTGACCACCTTTAACAGTACGGTGTTTCCTATGACTCAGGAAAGAAAAAATGAAACTATAAAAACAAAAGTCTTCACGCTTCATGTTCCTCGGACGAATATCAAGTCTTCATGGTCACACTAATTTCTTCACTTTCAGTCTTCGGAAAGTCTTCAGAGATCCAAAATCTTCAGTTGAAGACATTCATTTTTAGGGGTCGACTTTCTGTGTAAATATCAAACTCCTCATATACTTATGGACCTGTGTATACTCACAAACGCATTAGTCCCTTAACCTATAAGTTTTCAATACACCAAAATCACTATGGGGCACTAGATACATTTACAATCTCCCCCTTTTTGGTGATTGATAACAATACAGGTTAAGTTTTCAATGGGGATAACATATGAAATGTAAATACTGATATTGAGGAATTTGATTGCAAGATATAGAAGAACGCCCCCTGAAGATGTGCATAGTGAGGAATTTGGTTTTGAAGCTGTGCACATTTGAAGAGTAGAATCATGAAGATCTCCCCCTATATCTTGCAATTCATACACACATTTAACATATGATATGAAGAATTTGAAATGCATGATGAAATATGGTGGTTGATGTAGTACAACATGCATGCATTATCATACATGAGGAAATAGCATGTAGAGGAACATAGAAAAAGTATCAGACCACCATCGGACTTAAGTTTACAACTCGATCCAGTAAATCTTCAGGAGAACGAGAGTTGTAACTTAGCAAAAAAACACCTATATAAATAGACCCGCTTAAAGACTAACTCAAATTTCTCCCCCTTTGTCATCAAATGACCAAAAGGGATGAAAGTGAGGACTAACGCCCCTGAAGAATATCATCACTGAGTCAATGGTGGAGCGCCAGCGTTGTTGGGGTTGTTTGTTGAAGTAGGGCCTGCTGCAGTGTCGTCCAAATCTTCATGCTCATCTGTCTCGCGCGATGAAGAATACGAGCTGGCCACCAAGTGAGGAACTTTGACCTTCTTGAATTTCTTCGAAGGTGGCTGAGACCAGTCAAAGTCCTGCTTGAAGCCCATCTTGTTAAGATCATCTTCACCATGGAGATGAGACAGAACAGCCCAGGTGCAATCAAACACTTCATGGAGGTAGTAATGGTTCTTCTTCACTGAATTCTAAGTGATGGTCATATTCTGAATAATTGAACCAAACTGACGCTTGACCCATTTGTGGTTGTGATTGACCTTCTGGTGAAGACTGAGGAGAAGCTCACGATCAGTCAATACCCTTGGAGCTGTGGCTTGAGGATGTGGCTTTGGAGCATTGGCGGCTGAGTCATGAGTGGCAGAGTCATCATTGGTGGAGTAAGATGCAGCTTTGCAGAACTGACCATCCAATGGACGAATGCCTTCATCAATAACAGCTAGTGCCTTGCCCTTTTCATTATATGAGGAAATAGGTCGCTTGAAGACTTCATTTGGGGGCAAATAGCTGACATGATTTTGCAAATCAGCCTTGTAATTGATTGAAGACCTTGATCTGAGGAATCTCATAATCCAAGGAGCATTAGGCTTCAACTCAAAACACGATAATGCAACATTTGCCAAACTCCTCATGAAGAAATCATGGTAGTTGATTGGAACTCCATGAATGATATTGAAAAGAAGATTCTTCATGATGCCAACGACCTCTTCTTCATTCGAGTCGTGGCCTTTGATTGGACTCAACGTCTTGGTCAGAATGCGATACATAGTCTGTGGCACATACAACAATACCTTCACGAGGAATTTGGTCCTTGGGGTTTGACCAGGCTTCAGCGGTTTCATCAGTACTTGCATGCAGTGAGCTGACAGCTCAGGTTCATGATAGATCAGTTGCGCACCATTAAGGGGAGGACTGACAGGCAATTCAGGGGCCGGTGCTTTGAAGTGAGTGTTATGGGTCATCCAGTCCAACATCCAAGAATTTACATCTTCAGCATTTCCTGTGATGTGCAGCGTCGCGTAGAACTGAAGAATTAGTTCTTCATTCCTGTATATGATGTCGGTGCAGAAGTTGAGCAGCCCAGCTTCATGAAGACACACTGAGGACTGGTGTGAAGCAAGGCAGTGATTCCATGTGCACATGAGGAATATGTGCATGATCAAACACTTTGTCCTTATCAAAAAGTAGTGAAGAATAGAAGTAGGCTTGGCTTGCAGTCCAGAAACGCTTCCTTCGCAGACGAGCAGTGTCATATGGATCATAATCTATGAAGAATACGTGCTCATGAAAGAAGTCATCAGCCTTGATTTTTTTTTTCTTGGAGAAGGGATTCTTCGGCTTGGGCTGAGGAGTGTCAGTCAAAGTCATCACAGCCTCAGGAATCACATTCTCCGGAACCACAGGCTGAGGAATTTCAGTTTCTGCTTCAGTAGAAGCCTGAGTCTTCAATTCTTCGTCAACATTAACATCAACACTAGTGGCTGCAATTTCTTCATGAATGGAAGGAGTTGAGTGATGATCTGTAGAGCCCATTTGAACTTGAGTGTGCAATGGGGACTAAGAGATTAGTTGTAGAGGCGTGAAGAGCGGAGAGTTGGGGTGCTGCCTATACGAATAATCATCATTCAACACTGGAGTGGAGCACCCAATGTCCACATCCCCATCTTCTTCAATGCCTGCCTCTTCAGCCGTGAATTGAGGCATAGGTGATGAGATGAATGGGGTTGAAGGGATATTATCCACTTCAATTTCTTCGTCCAACTGCTCTGAAGAAGCAACGGAAGGAACATCTTCATCAGATACGCTTGGGATCTCATAATCTTCACCAAAGGGAACGAGTTCCTTTCAGGGCATGCTTGAAATAGGAACAACATCTATCGGATTCTCAAAAGAGCTTGTCAATATCTTCATCTTCTTCGGTGATGAGGAATTTGACGAAGCAGATGCTTTCCTCTTTTTCACTGCTGCTCGCTCCGTAGCTCTGGTTTTCTTCGCTTCTGATGTAGAAGGAAGAACTGTACTTGGTGTTGTTTCAGGAGGAGTAGAGGAAATAGGTTCAGTTTGCTCAGGCACAACTATTTCAGTTTGCCTGGTTGGTTCAGATTCTCCAGGCTCAGTGGTTGATGCCTTAGCTGGCCTAGCTTGTTCTTCAGGTGCAACACTAGTGGTTGCCCTTGCAATGTCATCAGCGGCTGGAAGGCAGTCATCAGCTGTTGGAGTAATGGGCCACGGGTAGGCTAACCCAGGCCCAGAACCTTTCAAGACATTGAGGCAGACTGCGCCCCACGAGACCCCAGGATGAAGAGCCGCCTTCTGAGAGTCGGCGGCAAGGCGGCCGGCTGCCCAGTCGCGGCCGAGTCCCGGGGACGACTTCAGGATGAGCCGACTCTTGACTGGCGACTTCTAGAGAAGCTGGCCTTAGGGAGTCGGCCCGCGACGCCAACAACCCCATGCCCTCATAAAGAGGGACGGGACGGGGAGTGGCCACAATAAGGTCCGCTCCCACCCCTTTTCCAAGGGCAGGCGTGGCTACAGTATGCCGTACCCACGGAGTTCTCCGCGCGGCGCGCCACTGTTGCCATGCCGGCCCTGACATCAGCCCCAGGGGGCGGAGCCCTGTGCCCATGACGGCCTGCTGGTACGACCCAGGGATGATGGTCACCACCAGTTGGCGGGCGTACGAAAGACGGCGAAAGCACCACCTGTCGGCCCGGATGGTAGTCGGCCACCAGAAGTCGGCCGGCCCCTCCCACGGGCCCCACGCGCCATTAATTAGACACAACAAGTAGTGGCCACAGTGATCGCCCGCCAGACGGCGGGGCTGTCGCCACGACCTCATGACCGAGCCTGCGTCATTAGAGGCACGACTACAGTAATCTGCAGGCGGCAAAGACCCGCCCGCGACGGACGCGGCTGGTCGGCTCCACACCAAGCCAGTCGGCAGGCCCCAGGAGTCGGTGGAGAAGACGGCGGCCAGAGAGACTAACGGCTGGGCCCGCGCCCAGCCGGATTACCATTGTACCCCTGGGGGGTAGGCCTATATAAACCACCTAGGGCATCCATGCAAAGGGTTGGAATCCATTAGCACTAAACCAGATCATATAGGAAGGAGAGAGCTAGCCTTGCCTTCTCCTACCTCCAGGAAATAGCTCAAGGAGCAACCGTGTAAACACTTTGCCATAGTGATCATGTGGAGACCCCGTAGAGCAGTAGTAGGGGTATTATCTCCCCGGAGAGCCGTGAAGCTGGGTAAGATCCGCCGGCGTGCATGTCTTCGCCTTATCCCGTTTCCAGGCACCGGCGACGTTCTACTCGCCCCCACCATGATAAGCCATCCTTTGGCATATGTCGCACCCAACCCTCGACATTTGGCGCCCACCACGGGGCGTGGTGCACCATCGTCTGGAGACCAGCTCTGGACGGGAACCCTTTTCCTCCCTGGCGAGCGCAGCCAGCCCGGCACGCCAGACGGAGTTTGCGCTGACGCGATGCACGGCGTTGAGATCGCCTGTGCAGCCAGCTGCCTCGCCGATCTTGTCGGCGAGGTTCGCCTCTCCGACGAACCTGCATCCAACGCAGGCATGGGCGGCCCCGAGAGCCTCCTCGCGGGCCTCCTCGACAAACTCCACGTCGCCGGCGAGCCTGTCGTGGACTTGGAGTCTGTTGGCTCCACCGACCCGATGCTGGTCGACTCCGACACCGCGTCGCTCGACGCATTCCCCACCAACGTGGTGGTCTACGACGAGCCTCTCCCTCACGCGGAGAGCAATGGAAGCACCTTCACCGAGGTGCTCGTCATCGGTCATGATGAGCCTCCCGGCGGAGGGGCACATGACCCACTTGGCACGGCACTGCAAGACCTGACTGCGCCCATTCCGGAAGACGCAGATGCGGAGACGTTGGAGGCGCGCCGCCTTCAGCTCGTTGAAGGTGCGAAGAAGCTGGCTAGCATGAGACGCTTGTCAGAAGCCTCCCAGCGTGATATGGATCACGCTGTGGGTGGCTCGCCAGCCCTAGCTGGGCCCAGCCGCCTTGGCGCGGTCCAGCAGCACGGCGTGGCCATTGCCAACCTGTTCGGGGGAAGTCGCCCTGTGTACGCCACGCCTGCGGAGAACATTTGAGCCGCCCAGGAGGCGGCGGACAAGGTGGAAAACTTCGAGGGCGAAGAGCGCCGCCTGATGATGGAGCGAGTCCAGCGGCTCCTCGACGCGGCTGTCGCGCAGAACGAGGCCGGCTGCCGCACGGAGGCGTCGAAGCAGCAAAACAACGACCTTCGCTGAGATCAAGGTGCGACGTCTCGGACGCCGACTGGCGGCGCCCGAGGAAGAAAAGACAAGGATCCGGCTGTCAGCCACAGTCGGACTCACATTACCATAGAGCGCGACCAAGACGGCCACCCGAGAGCAGTGGAACGACGGGACGACTGTCCGCCTCCTCCTCCTCGCAAGGAAAGGCGAGTCTCCCCATCGCCTGTTGACCATCTGACTCTCGGCGACCGCCTTGGCCACCGAGAGGGAGTCGGAGAAAACGACGCCCGCCACCGAATCGACCGACTTCACCGATCCCTGGCGCTGGAAGAAGAAGACGAGTTGGGTCCGCCTTGTTTCGGGCCCCGCATTCGAGACGAGTCCTTTCCCAAAGGGTTCACGCTCCCAAGAGACACGCCCAAGTACACCGGCTCCGTGAAGCCGGAGGACTGGCTGGTTCTAGTTGACTACTCCGCGGTTGTCAACATAGCGAACGGCAACAAGCGTGTAGCTGTAAAATACGTTTCTCTCATGCTCCAGGGCACGGCCCGGACATGGCTGAATAGCCTGAAGCCCCGCAGCATCAACAGCTGGGTCGACTTCACCAAAGCATTCGTCCGCAACTTCACAAGCACATACAAGATTCCTCCCAAGCCTCGTCAGCTTTCCTTGTGCATGCAAGGCCCCAACAAGTCGACTCACGACTACCTCATGCGTTGGGCCGTGCTTCAGAACTACTGCGAGGGCGTGCACGAGGTGCAGGCTATCGAGTACTTCACCGCCGGGTGCAGAGAAGGCACCCTCATCAAGCACAAGCTCCTCTGCGACGAGCCAGAAACCCTCGACGAGCTGCTGATCATAGCAGACAAGTATGCCATGGCCGACTCCTCCATGAAGGCAGAGATTCAAGTTAGCGCAACTGGCAAAGTGGCCCCTCAGGCTCCAAGAACTCCGGCAGGAAACGCCAGTCGGTGGCAAAAACAGAATGACCACAAGCGCAAGGCCCCGCAGCCAGCTTCCAGCAGCCGGCAGGTCGCGACAGTTGAAGACCAGCAGCCGGATGGACAGCCTCCACCCAAGCGACAGAAAGGTGGCAAGCCCAACTGGTTGCCGGCTTTCTCATACAAGCAGACTCTGGATGGCCCTTGCAAGTTCCATAGCGGCGCGAAGCCGTCGAATCACACCACCCGGAAGTGCCACTGGCTCACCAGGATCACCAAAGGAGACGGCCTCCTACCTCCCCCGCCTGCTGGGCAGCAGCCTCCGCCTCCGCCCCAGCAGCCGGCTGTCAGGCTAGTCGGCGCAGTACAAGACGAGTACCCCGAAGAGCACGAAGCCTACGTGATATTTACCAGCGTGGCTAATGATCGACGTAGCAGGCGGCTGCAGCGACAAGAGGTGAATGCGGTAGCATCAGAGGCACTAGAGTTCATGCACTGGTCCGAGAAGCCTATCAGCTGGACCAGGGCTGATCACCCAGAGGTGATGCCGAGTCCGGGCTCTTATGCCTTGGTCTTGGATGCCACATTTGCCACGGATAGACGAGCCGCTCGTTTCTCACGAGTTCTGATAGACGGAGGCAGCAGCATCAACATCCTGTACAAGGACACCATGGAGAAGTTAGGAATCAAGCAAAGACAACTTCAGAATAGCCGGACTGTGTTCCACGGCATTGTTCCTCGTCTTTCATGCTCACCAATCGGCAAGACCCTGATGGACGTCCTCTTTGGAGACAAAGATCACTTCCACCGAGCGTCAGTTTGGTTTGAGGTGGTGGACCTCGAGAGCCCATACCATGCATTACTTGGCCGACCCGCCCTGGCCAAGTTCATGGTGGTCCCCCACTACGCCTACCTCAAAATGAAGATGCATAGTTCCAGGGGAATTCTGACCGTAGTCAGCGACTATCGGAAGTCGTCTGCCTATGCGGCTGAGAGTAGTCGGCTGGCCGAGTCCCTGGTGATCGCGGCCGAGAAGCGGCTCCTTGACCGGGTTGTGGCGATGGCCGACATGCAGCTAGAGGTGTCGCCTAACCCAAAGGAGTCAGAGGCTGATGTTTCATTGAAGCCGTCTAAAGAGACAAAGAAGATACCCTTGGATCCAGGGCACCCAGAGAGGTATGCTGTCGTAGGCGCAAACCTTGACAGCAAATAGGAACGCGAGCTCATCGATTTCCTCCGTGAGAATCGGGACATCTTCGCATGGTCCTCCAAATACATACCAGGTGTACCGACAGAATTCGCCGAGCACAAGTTACACGTCCGATCTGATGCAAAGCCGGTCAGGAATCCCTTGCGCCGCCTGTCAGAAGAAAAGAGAAGAGTTGTCGGAGAAGAGATAGCCTGACTCCTAACAGCCGGCTTCATAATGGAAGTATTCTTTCTAGAGTGGCTAGCCAACCCGGTCCTGGTACTGAAGAAGAACAAGCAGTGGCGAATGTGTATTGACTACACAAGCCTCAACAAGGCCTGCCCCAAGGACCCGTTTGCTTTACCAAGAGTTGATCAGGTGATAGACTCGACAGGCGGATGCGAGCTGTTGAGCTCTTTGGATGCATATTCAGGATATCACCAGATCAAGCTGAACCCGGCTGACAGACTGAAGACCGCCTTCATCACGCCATTTGGAGCCTTCTGCTACCTCACCATGACGTTTGGCTTGAGGAATGCCGGTGCCACCTTTCAGCATTGCATGCAGAAGTGCCTCCTCAAGCAACTCAGCAGAAACACCCACGTGTACGTGGACGATGTGGTGGTGAAGACGGAAAAGCGTGAAACACTGCTGGAAGACCTCAAGGAGAGCTTTGAGAGCCTGCGCCGATTCCAGATCAAGCTCAACCCTGAGAAGTGCGTCTTCGGAGTACCAGCCGGCCAACTCCTTGGCTTCTTGGTCTCTGAACGCGGCATAAAGTGCAATCCTGTAAAGATCAAGGCCATTGAAAGGATGGAGGTACCCAGCCGACTGTTGGACATGCAAAAGTTCACCGGCTGCTCGATGTCCATCAACCGATTCATCAGTCGGCTGGGCGAGAAAGCTCTCCCCTTATACCATCTCATGAAGAAGACCACTTTTTTCGAGTGGAACCACAAGGCGGACGAAGCTTTTCTCCAGTTGAAGAAGATGCTGACTACTCCACCCGTTCTGGCGGCTCTGACTTCTAAGGAACCTATGCTCCTGTACATCGCCGCCACCAGCCGGGTAGTCAGCACCGTCATTGTAGTGGAACGCAAGGAGGAAGGCAAGGCATTACCTGTCCAGAGACCGGTATATTACCTGAGCGAAGTACTGTCGGCCTCCAAGTAGAACTAACTGATAAAGCTATGTACCTAGGGTAGGGGCACGGACCTGTCCAAAAGAGCCCTACCCAAGGACATCCCTAGAAGAAGTCACCTTTCAATCGACTTGAAGGTATCCCACTCGACGGGTTCAAGACACTCTACCAAGAAGCTATCACTCGACCATGAAGCCAACCACTCGACTGCCAGGAGGCTTAAAGTCACTCTGCAGGCAAACGATCGGCTATTAAGTAGTCTTTATGGTCATTATGGCACTTTATCAGGGGTGTTACCAGTAACGCCCAACCTTAAATGTACCTTAAACCCTGCATTACTGAGGGCAGGAGAGGACCGGCGAACTCTATATAAGCCACCCCCTCCTCAGTATGAAGGGTTCGCACCCCGGTTATTCATACACACATAATCCAATAGACCGCCTCCGGGCACCGAGACGTAGGGCTGTTACTTCCTCCGAGAAGGGCCTGAACTCGTAATCCTCGTGTGTTTACAACTTCCCAATAGCTGAGATCTAGCCTCTCCATACACTCCCCCCTACATCACTGTTAGAGTTAGAACCACGAGAGTTGGCGCCCACCGTGGGGCAGGAATCTTAGCGCCTGATTGGAGAAGTTGCGATTTTTCCGATCCCTTTGATCATGGTTTCGTGCGGAGTTTTGGTGGAGGGCCGCGAGATCTGCCTCGGCGCGCTCACGTTCATCGCCGACGACTCTGCCTGGCTTCAGGAGGCACCACTCGACATCGACGCGCTCCCCATCCGCGGTGTGACGCACTTCCGCGCATGCGTTCGTGGCGTCCTCCTGCGGCAGTCGTCGACCCAGTATCGGTCCGCCCCCGTGTCGTCTCCCCACTCTGTCTCCCACTGGCGCAAGCGCTCCGGTCGGTCGAGACTTCAGAGGTGGGTGAGGCATGCCGTGGCTCGCCAGTCGGCCGCCCCACAAGTCGCGGCAATCGAGCCCGACGAATCCCTCTGCGGCCTGTTTGACCTGTCGACTGGCTCCACGGAGACCGCATCCGAGTGCGACAATAGCGACCCAGCGGCTGAGGTTCTGGCGGTCGATGGAACGCACAGTCCTCCCGGTTTCCCTCGCGCTGATGGAGGTGTGGGTGGGGGCGACCCGTCACATCCCCACGATGAGTATCTCCCCAAACCTCTTACGTCATTACAGCGAGAGGAGCTTCGCCGCCGGAACATGGATGCACTCCACACTCCTATCGTCGGAGAGACCCCCGAGGCCCGGGCCTTGGAGGACGCGCGCTTGGCTAACTTGGCCAAGCGCACTCGACTGGAGAATCTCCAGCGAGCACTCGACGAGCAAGCGCGTCAGCGGGCTCCCGAGTCTAGTCGACGTCAGCTCTTCCCGCCGACGTAGGTATACCGAACCCCAGTTCAGAATTTGGCCGCCGCGGCCCGTATAGCAGAATCGATTCAGCCCCCCCAGTCGAAGGCTGGCAGGAGCTTGTTGCAGATCAGAGCGTTGCTCCGGGCGGCGGGAAACCGGAATTCCGCTGTTTCTCAGTCGCGGAATAGGATCCACAGTCGATCCGTTGCAACAGATACAGTCCAGTCGGCTCACAGCCCGAGATCGCCCCCGACGCGTGAGGGACGTGGTGACCTGCATGATCAGTACAGAAGGAATGAGCAGTGTGATCACTGATCCGATCGTGATGATCGACGTCGAGTGCCAACCCCTCCCCCGAGGAGTGGGTCATATGCGCCTCGACATCGAGATGACAGGCGCCCTCATAGTGTCGGGCAGAGGATTCCAGTCGACCCCAGGGACCCAGGCTTTGACGCGAGATCTATCCTCATTCAAGGTTTGGTTGACAGGAACAGAGCTCATCGGGAAGGCCACAACAGACATGCGCCTGCCAGCAGCAGAGTACATGTTTCGGGGCCAGAGTGTTTCAGTCGAGCCATCAAAGCCGCGGTGATTCCTCCCAACTTTAGGTTGGCGACTGGAGTCAGCAAGTTCACCGGTGAGTCTAAGCCTGACACTTGGTTCGAAGATTACCGAGTGGCTGTACAGATTGGCGGTGGCAATGATGAGGTGGCCATGAAGCATTTGCCTCTCATGTTAGAGGGCTCAGCCAGAGCGTGGCTAAATCAGTTGGCACCCAGCAGCATCTACACTTGGGAGGACCTCTCCCGAGTGTTTGTCACAACCATTGAGGGAACATGCAAGCGACCCGCAGGCCTTACAGAATTGCGTTCTTGCATACAAAAACCGAATGAAACTCTGAGGGATTACATCCAGAGGTGGATCACGTTGCATCACATAGTTGAGAATGTGCCTGACCATCAAGCAGTTTGTGCCTTTAAAGAAGGCGTTAAATATAGAGAATTGAATCTGAAGTTCGGTCGAACTAGAGAGATGTCTCTGAACCGGATGATGGAGATTGCCACCAAATACGCTAATGGTGAATACGAAGATCGACTCCGGAGTGGAAAGCACAAGGCAGTCGCCCAAGAAACCGGAGGAAACTCCAGTCGGAAATAGAAGCGGAAGGCCGAGCCAGCCGCCCCTGGGGAGGCCCTGGCCGTAACCCAGGGAAATTTCAAGGGAAAACCCAAAGGCCCCTGGAAGCCCAAGAAAGTCAAGGATCAAGATAGAAATGATCTTTTGGATCTGCCATGTCACATCCACACCAAGAAAGATGAAGAGGGTAATTTTATTTACCCAAAGCATACCACTCGACAGTGCCGGCTCCTGATCCAGCAGTTTCAGGGCAAACAGTCCAAAGATAAGGAAAAAGAGTCGGACAGAGTTGAGGACAAGGAAGATAGTGACGATGGATATCCCCAAATCAATTCCACCCTGATGATTTTTGCTGATGTCGAAAGCAAAAGTCGACTGAAAGTCATTAACCGTGAGGTGAATATGGTTGCTCCAGCAACACCCAGTTATCTGAAGTGGTCTTAGACTGCCATCACATTCGACCAGTCTGATCACCCTACGCACATTGCCACCCCTGGGAGGCAAGCTTTGGTGGTCGACCCAGTTGTCGAAGGCACTCGACTGACCAAAGTCCTGATGGATGGTGGCAGTGGCCTGAACATATTGTATGCTGAAACATTGAGCTTCCACGGAGTCATTCCTGGGAAGAAAGCCGAATCACTCGGCCAGATCGCTCTTGATGTGGTTTAAGGAAAAGTTGACATTCGAGGTTGTGGACTTCCAAAGTGCTTATCATGCCATTTTGGGCAGGCCAGCTTACGCACGCTTCATGGCTCGACCATGTTATGTGTATCTCAAATTGAAGATGCCTGGTCCCAAAGGTGTGATCACTGTTACAGGCAATCGGAAGAAGGCAGAAGAGTGTTTTCAGAAAGGCTCAAAGATTGCTGATGCTCAGATGGCAGTTGTTGAGCTGCAAGAGTACCAGAAGACTGCTGATCCGAGTGAATTTCTATGAGCCAAGAAGCCTGCTTCAGAATCTGCTTTTCAGTCGTCCGGTGAAACAAAGCTAGCCCACATTCACCCGACTGACCCCGATGTTGCCCCGACTCACATCTCAACGATGCTCGAGTCCAAATAGGAAGAAGCGCTCATCCAGTTCCTCCATGAGAACTGGGACATCTTCGCATGGAAGCCTTCTGAGATGTCTGGAGTTCCCAGGGGGCTGGCTGAGCACCGTCTACGAGTCGACCCGAAGTTCAAGCCTGTGAAAGAACATCTTCGACGGTCCGCCGTCCAGAAGAGGAAAGCTATTAGCGAGGAGGTGGCTCGGCTCTTAGGAGCGGAGTTCATCCGAGAGATTTACCACTCTGAGTGGCTCGCCAATGTTTTCATGGTCCCCAAGAAGGACAAGTCACTTCACATGTGCATTGACTTTAAACATATCAATCGGGCCTGCCCGAAAGATCATTTCCCTCTCCCCCGCATCGACTAGGTAGTCGACTCGACCACGGGGTGTGAGCGTTTGTCTTTTCTAGATGCTTATTCAGGGTACCATCAGATCCGTCTATATGGACCCGACGAGATCAAAACGGCTTTCATCACCCCATTCGGGTGCTTCTGTTACATCACCATGCCCTTCGGCCACAAGAATGCTGGAGCCACATTCATGAGGATGATTCAGAAGTGTTTGCTCACTCAGATCAGTCGGAACGTAGAAGCATACATGGATGATATTGTGGTTAAGTCACGGAAAGGTTCCGACCTACTGACTGACCTTGCCGAAACCTTTGCTAACCTCAGGAGATATGATATCAAGCTCAATCCATCAAAGTGCACATTCGGAGTTCCAGGTGGAAAGTTACTCGGTTTCCTCGTTTCCGAATGAGGAGTCGACGCCAATCCCGAGAAAGTCGGCACCATACTCCGGATGAAGCGCCCTGTGCGTGTACACGATGTCCAGAAGCTTACATGTTTCTTGGCCGCTCTAAGTCGATTCATTTCTCGTCTCGGTGAAAAGGCATTGCCTCTTTACCGACTGATGAAGAAGTCTGACAAGTTCGAGTGGACTCCAGAAGCTGATGCAGCATTCGCAGAGCTCAAAGCTCTGCTCTCCACCCAGCCGGTACTTGCTGCACCAATCAGTAAAGAGCCTCTGCTGCTTTACATTGCAGCCACGGGACAAGTTGTCAGTACAGTACTTATGGTCGAGCGGGAAGAAGAAGGAAAGGCCTTCAGAGTTCAGTGCCCAGTATATTACGTGTCTGAAGTTTTGACTCCTTCGAAGCAAAGATCTCCCCATTACCAGAAGCTTGTATATGGGATTTACATGACCACAAAGAAGGTGCACACTACTTCTCTGACCATTCCATTACAGTCATCAGCGACGCTCCGTTGTCAGAGATTTTGCACAATAGAGACGCAACTGGTCGAGTGGCGAAGTGGGCGATTGAACTCCTTCCCCTAGATATCAAGCTTGAAGCAAAGAAGGCTATCAAGTCTCAAGCAATTGCAGATTTCGTCGCCGAGTGGATTGAACAGCAACTTCCGACTCAAGTTCACTCGGAGCACTGGACCATGTTCTTCGATGGATCTAAGATGATGAATGGTTCCAGTGCTGGGGTAGTATTGGTCTCCCCCCGAGGAGATAAGCTCAGATACGTTCTCCAGATTCACTTCGATTCCTCCAATAATGAAGCAGAATATGAAGCACTCTTGTATGGGTTGCACATGGCCATTTCACTCGGCGTCCGACGCCTCATGGTCTATGGCGACTCAGATTTGGTGGTCAACCAGGTGATGAAGGAGTGGGACGTCAGAAGCCCAGCTATGACTGGCTACTGCAACGCAGTAAGAAAGTTAGAAAAGAAATTCGAGGGGTTAGAGCTTCATCACATCCCCCGACTGAAAAATCAAGCAGCTGATGATCTGGCAAAGATAGGCTCCAAGAGAGAAGCCATTCCCAACAATGTGTTTTTGGAGCACATCCGCTCGCCGTCGGTCCAGGAGGATCCTTTTACAGAAGAAGCCCCGCAACCAAAAAGTGCCACAGATCCGACTGAAGTCGAAATTCCTGCTGTGGTCGACCTAGTCATGGAGGTCTTGGCTATCACTCCCGACTGGAAGATACCATACATCGCGTATATCTTGAGGAAAGAACTTCCAGAGGACGAAGAAGAGGCTCGACAGATCGTCCGTCGATCTAAAGCTTTCACAGTCATAAAAGGACAGTTGTATAGAGAAAGTGCAACTGGAATCGGTCAGAAGTGCATAACGCCAGAAGAAGGTCAGATGATCCTTGATGATATCCATTCGGGGACCTGTGGTCACCATGTGTCCTCTCGGACCATTGTGGCCAAAGCATACCGAGCGGGTTTTTTCTGGCCCAGGGCAAACGAAATGGCGAAAGAGATATTCGACAAGTGTGAAGGCTGCCAGTTCTACTCCAACATGTCGCACAAGCCAGCATTAGCTCTGAGGACCATTCCACTCGTCTGGCCCTTCGTTGTTTGGGGACTGGACATGGTTGGTCCACTAAGAACAGGCAGGAGCGGATTCACACATGTGCTTGTGGCAGTCGACAAGTTTACCAAATGGGTTGAAGCCAAGCCTATCAAAAATCTTGATGCTAGCACTGCTATCAGTTTCGTCAGAGAGTTGATATTCAGATACGGGGTCCCGCATAGCATCATCACTGACAATGGGTCAAACTTCGATTCAGACAAGTTCAGAGCTTTTTGCGCCTCTCAAGGCACGCGAGTCGACTACGCGTCGGTCGCGCATCCCAAGTCGAATGGACAAGCTGAAAGTGCAAATGGTCTAATTCTCAAAGGACTGAAGCCTCGACTGATGCGTGATCTCAAGCACGCAACAGGCGCTTGGGTCGACGAGCTTCCATCAGTTATGTGGGGACTGAGGACCGCCCCGAACCGGTCGACTGGAAGAACGCCATTCTTTTTGGTTTACGGGGCCGAAGCCATCCTGCCGAGCGATCTACTTCACAACGCCCCCAGAGTCGAGCTTTATAACGAAGACGAAGCAGAGCAAGCCCGGCAAGACGCAGTCGACCTCCTAGAGGAGGAGAGGGAAATGGCTATGATCAGATCGACCATCTATCAGCAAGACTTGTGTCGATTCCATGCCATAAATGTGAAGAGTCGAGCCTTCCAAGAAGGAGATTTGGTCCTCTGAGTGGATCAGCAGAAACCACACAAACTTGCTCCTACTTGGGAAGGCCCCTTCATCGTCACCAGAGTCCTCCACAATGGAGCATATCACCTCTACAATGTTGATCGCCAGATCGACGAGCCATGAGCTTGGAATGCGGAACTGCTCCGCCCCTTTTACACTTGAGTTCTCCCTTGGACGAGATGTAATAAGAAAAAATTTCTGCAGTTTATTTTTACCAAAGACAAGAGTGTTCCAATAATTGCTGTCACTTTTGTTTGCATACGAAATCCCCCAGTGGGTGACTTAGCTGCGAATCCGTTCCGCCTAAGTTTGAAAAATCCTACCGAGTGGAGAGCCAGACTCCCACTCGGGGGCTTAGCTGCAGCCCAGTGCTCGCCTAAGTGTTTAAAAATCCTACCGAGGGGCGAGCCAGACTCCCACTCGGGGGCTTAGCTGCAGTCCAGTACTCGCCTAAGTTCTCCCACTTAGAGACTTAGCTACAGTCAGGCATTCGCCTAAGTTTGAAAAAATCCTACCGAGTGGAGAGCAAACCTCCCACTCGGGGGCTTAGCTGCAGTCCAGTACTCGACTAAGTTCTCCCACTTAGAGACTTAGCTGCAGTCAGGCACTCGCCTAAGTTTGAAAAAATCCTACCGAGCGGAGAGCAATCCTCCTACTCGGGGGCTTAGCTGCAGTCCAGTACTTGCCTAAGTTCTCCCACCTAGAGACTTAGCTGCAGTCAGGCACTCGCCTAAGTTTGAAAAAATCCTACCGAGTGGAGAGCAATCCTCCCACTCGGGAGCTTAGCTGCAGCCCAGTGCTCGCCTAAGTGTTTAAAAATCCTACCGAGTGGCGAGCAAACCTCCCACTCGGGGGCTTAGCCGCAGCCCAGTGCTCGCCTAAGTTTGAAAAAATCCTACTGAGTGGAGAGCAAACCTCCCACTCGGGAGCTTAGCTGCAGTCCAGTACTCGACTAAGTTCTCCCACTTAGAGACTTAGCTGCAGTCAGGCACTCGCCTAAGTTTGAAAAAATCCTACCGAGTGGAGAGCAATCCTCCCACTCGGGGGCTTAGCTGCAGTCCAGTACTCGCCTAAGTTCTCCCACCTAGAGACTTAGCTGGAGTCAGGCACTCGCCTAAGTTTGAAAAAAATCCTATCGAGTGGAGAGCAATCCTCCCACTCGGGGGCTTAGCTGCAGCCCAGTGCTCGCCTAAGTGTTTAAAAATCCTACCGAGTGAGAGCAAACCTCCCACTCGGGGGCTTAGCTGCAGCCCAGTGCTCGCCTAAGTGTTTAAAAATCCTACCGAGTGGAGAGCAAACCTCCCACTCGGGGGCTTAGCTGCAGCCCAGCGCTCCCCTAAGTGTTTAAAAATCCTACCGACTGGAGAGCAAACCTCCCACTCGGAGGCTTAGCTGCAGCCCAGTGCTCGCCTAAGTACAATACACAACCCAATCCGCAAGGACGACGAGGCGCAAGTCGACTGCTACCATCTCCTTCGGAGTTGCGCCGCAAATACAAGGTTATTCCGAGTGAAGATCAAGTTCCACTTGACGAATCAAATCATGAAGATATTCAACGAGAAATCAAGATCAGATAAAGCCTAAAAGGTCCCAGACCTCAGATCAAAGTACTCGAGCCCTCGGCTCGGCAGAGTTTAACGGTTACAAATCCACTCAGCATTCCGAGGCAAATTTAAAGTGAAGCATAAAAGTTTTTCATTCCTCAGGAGGAGGACTAGAAGGGGCGACGAACTCGTCCAAGTCTATCCCGTCTGCAATACGAGTGGCAGCAGCAATGAATGTCTCCATGAAGTCTTGAAATTTGTGCTTCCTGGTATTGGCAACTTGGATGGCGGCCAGCTTTTCTTCTCGCGCCTCCTGCAATGGACGCGAACCAGAGACAGAGCGACATCAGCACCACATCTAGCAGAAGATTTCTTCCATTCCGCCACTTGACCTGGGACTTCATTAAGTCGAGCCATCAGGGACTCGAGGTTGTTCTGAAGCGTCGTCCCAGGCCAGAGTGATGTTTCGATCCGCGACATCACAACCTTCAGTCAAGCAAGATAGTCAACCACGCTGGCAATACGAGACTCCAGACGGAGCACGTTCATTGCAGCCTCGTCCTTCACAAGGGAGTTAGCAGCGTCCAAGCCTGGCTCCACTCGACTGGTCTCCTCTTCAAAGTTCTGACAGAATTCTGCAAACACGATTCAAGAATAAGACAGTGACCCTACACAGACTTGGTAACTGCAAGACAGTCGGGGCAGAGTAATTACCTTCAAGCATGACGAACAGCTTCTTGGCGAGTCCACCGAGATAAGCCTCCAGATCGTTCCTCTTCCCCGCCAGCTCACCTGCCTTGTCGTGCAGAGCCACGTTGTCGTTCTTCAGTCGGCTGACCTCTTGATTGGCTACCTCGAGAGCAGCTTTCAGTCTGGAGTTCTCCTGCTCAAGAGCTCCGACCGAGGCCATTTTCTCTTCAGCAAGCCTCGTTTTGTCCAAGACCTCCTTTTGTGCCTCTGCAAGATCTTGATCCTTCTTCTTCAGAGCTTCCTCCGGTTTATCTGTGGCGCGTCGAGTGAAATCAACATCAAGAATGGACAAGAAAGAAAAGCCACTCGTCAAGAATGGAGAACCTCACCAGCCATACCTTTTGCTTCTTCTTGCGCCTTCTTCAAATTCTCCTGAGCAAGCTTCAAGTTAAGGTTGAGCTGGATCTGCTGATTCTCCAGCTCAGTATAGCGAGCTACAAGTTCACAAGATTTCTATAGAAAGAAAAATCAGTCGACAGACGTCCAAGATAAGTTGCTTCTGAGCAACTAAGAGACAATGATGACGTTTCTAAGACTATAGCCGAATCAAGAACATTCGACAGTAGTCTCGGGGACTACACCCAGTGGGTGCACTTAGCGTGCCCCCACTGTAAAAAAAAAGTCGACTGCCCGCAGTCGACCGGATACAGTCCCATTCGACATGGCCTGACCAGACCGAGTGAAGAAATACAGCTACAGCAACACAATATAAAGACTACAGTCGACTGCCAGCAATCCACCGTAGTCTCGGGGACTACACCCAGTGGGTGCACTCAGCGTGCCCCCACTGTAAAACACACCCAGTGGGTGTACAGATACAAAGATCTTCGGAAAAGAGGTTCTTCAAACAGCATATCGTGAACAGACCAAGTGTTGAGTCGACTGACCTGGACGTTACTCTAAAGAGCCGAACTTGCATCGTAAGGTGCTTGGCTAGCCTCCCGAGCCACCTTCACTTGCTCCATCATGATCCCCGCCTGGCGTATAGCCTCTTTTGCAGCAGCCGCTTGGTCCTCAGGGACGGGGTATGCGGCAAAAAGCGAAGGCGGATCCGCAGTCGACATCGAAGGCCACCCACTTGTCAAAGGAATGGCGAAAGTCACAGAAGCCCGAGCGGTGTCACCACCATCCCGAGCTACGGCCTCAGACGCCGGAGTAGATTGGGGGGTCTTGTCAGCCGACGCCCTCTTGTTCCTCCTCACTCTCAGCGGTTCGTTGTCGTCGTCATCCGGGAGGTCGATAACATGAGGAGGGGCTACAAGGGAAACATTCAATCGACCAGAGTTGCAATAAATGTTCAGTCGACTCAAAGCGGAACGTCAGTAATTGTACCAGGGTTGGAGGTAACAACATCCTCCATCTCTTGGTCGTCGTCCTTGGCGGAGATCTCAGAAGTAGCAGCGCTGCAAATCTCGAAAGTGAGTCAGTTGGCTCAATGAATCGACCAAGGGTCTGTCCACGATCGACAAAGGAAAGCAAGTTTTGTTATTACCCGGAAATGGTAGGGACAGCCATCTTCATCTTGGGCAGATCCTTGGGCGGCTTGGACGGCGTCGCGCGTGGGTGCTTGGGAGCCTTCCCAGTCAGCATAGGAGAAAAGGCCCGAGGGCGTTTCGACGACTGCCCAACGGGAGCAGTCGCCTTGCCACGTTCCCGCGCTGGATCGTGTGTGAGCTTGGATCGCCCCTCCGGGCGGGGGGGTTCAACCTCCTCCTCCTCCTCTTTGCTGGAGTCGACGTTGTCGTCTCCCTCTCCTTCACCGTCGGACTCCCACTCGCCTTGGTCATCTCCACTCTCACCTCCGCTCGCCTCCCCTTCCTCAGTTGGCTCCTGTGCCCCGTTGGGCGTCGAGTACATCTCGGTAGTCGCCTGGAAAACAACAGACAAGACGAAGGTCAATTGACCTACTCAAAGAAGACCAATGAAGAAAACAAGATCTCAGTCGGGAGCATAAAGTCAGACCTGATCCACTTCATATGAGTTGTCGAATGGAACAACCCTCCTGGCTCCTCGGGGTTGTCTTTGTTCCACGTGATGCTCGACAGCCACCCCTCCAGCATCTCGTCAGTGACCTCCTCCGGGTGGACCCGAGTGGTGTCGTCGAGACCCGAGTATAGCCACATCGGGTGGTCACGAGCCTGGAGCGGTTGGATGCGCCTCCGGAGGAAGACCTCCAGCAAGTCCATACCAGTCACGACCTCACGGACAAGCTCAACCACTCGACCAGCCAGCACTTTGACTTGGGCCTTTTCCTCCGGCGTCACTTTCAGAGAAGCAGGTTTTTCAGCTCGGTCGAGAGAGAAAGGGGGAAGACCAGTCGACTGTCCTGGGGTCGCCTGGTCTTGACAGTAGAACCAGGTCGCCTGCCAACCGCGGACCGACTCCGGGAAAGTGATAGATGGAAAACAACTATTTCCCCTCGTCTGGATTGCTAGGCCCCCGCACAGCTGGATCACATGCATCCTTTCATCACTCGACTTGGCCTTCTTGACCGATTGGGAATGGAAGGTAAAGATGTGCTTCAAGAGTCCCCAATGGGGGCGGCAACCCAAGAAACCCTCACACATGGAGATGAAAGCAGCAAGGTATACAATGGAGTTGGGAGTGAAGTGGTGGAGCTGTGCTCCAAAGAAGTTTAGGAAGCTCCGGAAAAAAGGGTGGGGCGGCAGAGAAAACCCACGGTCGACATGGGTGGCTAGGAGCACGCACTCACCGTCGCGGGGTTGAGGTTCGATCTCTCTCCCCGGGAGACGCGCAGCTTCGTGGGGAATGACTCCCCCCTCAACCATGTCGTCGAGATCTTCTTGCCGGATCACCGACGGCATCCAATCGCCCTGGATCCAGCATCGGGGCAGAGCAGACCTTGAGGAGGATCCGCCCTGAGCAGACCTCTTCCCCTTTCCCTGCGCCACCGCCTTCTTCGCGCGCTCCAGAGCGGATGTCTTGTCCTTCGCCATCGTCGCCGGAAAATCTTGCACGGGCCTGCGGCGCTAAGGTGAGAGCGGAGGTGGCGGAGGAACTTGCGAAGGGAGAGAGGAAGAAGAAAGCACACTGTTTGGAAACCCCAAGCCGGCGACTTATAAGAGGCCGCTCCCGAGTGGCTGACTGGTAGGCCCAGGCTATCCAGTCAAATCCCGCAGCAGACGCGCGCAGTACGTGGCGAAAAGGTGGCGTGGCAATCGAGGAGCTTCCGCTTTATCGCTTCCGATTACTGCGGCCGCTCCCGTCCCGTGCGCTTCCCGAAATCCGAATCCCGCGACATCCGCGGGCTACAGAACAACTTGTCCAAACAGAAGACCCCGCTTGCGCCGATACTCGGTATGTCACAAGTAAAGAAATTCACTCAACGAAAGGCCTGGAATGGATCAATGCGACTGAAAGAGGTTGATGACGTCATCTGTGACGATTGACCCAAAACAAGGCACTCATGTAGCCCGAAGAACCAGTCGGAAAGATCCCCAACTCTTTCCCCACTCTAACCTCGATCCATTCGGGGGCTAATGATGAAGCTATGTACCTAGGGTAGGGGCACGGACCTGTCCAAAAGAGCCCTACCCAAGGACATCCCTAGAAGAAGTCACCTTTCAATCGACCATGAAGCCAACCACTCGACTGCATGGAGGCTTAAAGTCACTCCGCAGGCAAACGATCGACTATTAAGTAGTCTTTATGGTCATTATGGCACTTTATCAGGGGCGTTACCAGTAACGCCCAACCTTAAATGTACCTTAAACCCTACATTACTGAGGGCAGGAGAGGACCGTCAAACTCTATATAAGCCACCCCCCTCCTCAGTATGAAGGGTTCGCACCCTGGTTATTCATACACACATAATCCAATCGACCGCCTCCGGGCACCGAGACGTAGGGCTGTTACTTCCTCCGAGAAGGGCCTGAACTCGTAATCCTCGTGTGTTTACAACTTCCCAATAGCTGAGATCTAGCCTCTCCATACACACCCCCCTACATCACTATCAGAGTTAGAACCACGACACTAACCCCACTACCAGAAGATGTGCTATGGCGTGCACTTTGCCGCCAAGAAATTGAAGCCTTACTTTCAAGAGCATCCAATCACTGTGGTCTGCACGGCCCCACTTGCCGAGATCATTGGAACCCGAGATGCTTCTGGCCGAGTGGCCAAGTGGGCCATAGAGCTGGCTCCCTACACCATGCACTACCAGTCCCGCACCGCCATCAAGTCACAAGCACTGGCCGACTTTCTCGTCAATTGGGCCGAGACCCAGTACCTACCTCCAGCACCTGACTCCACCCATTGGCGGATGCATTTCGACAGCTCCAAGATGCGCACCGGCTTGGGAGCCGGCGTTGTCCTCACTTCTCCTAAAGGCGACAAGCTCAAATACGCACTGCAAATCCATTTTGCCGCCTCCAACAACGTCGCCGAGTACGAGGCGCTCATTCACGGGCTCCGGCTTGCCAAAGAACTTGGCATTCGCCGGATCCTGTGTTATGGCGACTCGGACTTAGTGGTCCAGCAGTCGTCTGGCGACTGGGACGCCAAAGATGCAAACATGGCGAGTTACCGTTTCCTCATGGAGCAACTCAGTGGGTATTTCGAGGGGTGCGAGTTCCTCCATGTGCCAAGAAACGACAATGACCAAGCAGACGCCTTGGCATGAATCGGCTCTACCCGCCAAGCAATACCATCCGGCGTCGCCCTTCAATGCCTCCTCAAGCCGTCTGTCAAGCCTTCACCAGAATCAGACTCCATTTTTGTGCTGGCTCCTGCCGAAGAAGTCGGATCCGACTCCAGAGCCCCGGCAGATGGTACAGGGATTTTGGCAGATGGCTCCAAAGCCGCCACAGTCGAGGCCGGCCCAGGGACTGCAGAACCCGGCCCGGGGACTGCGGCGGCCGGCCTGAAGACTCCAGAACTCAGCCCAAGAGCTGCGCCAGTCGGCCCGGGGACTTCATTAATCCAGCAAGCGGTTGTTGACTCCAACCCGCCGCCTCCCAGCCCAGCCGCCCTCGTCCAAGTCGCAGTTCTGGTAGTCGAAGAAATAGCAGCACCCTCATGGGCCCAGCCCATCCTCAAATTTCTGGTGAGCAAAGAGCTGCCGACTGATGAGACCTTAGCTCGGCAAGTACAACGCCGAGTGGCAGCCCACACCATAGTCAACAGAGAGCTGGTCAGGCGCAGCGTCACTGGTGTCTACCAGCGCTGCGTAGAGCCAGAGCAAGGCCAAGAAATTCTCAAAGACATCCATCAAGGCGAGTGCGGCCACCATGCGGCTTGAAGAGCACTCGTCGCCAAAGCTTTCCGACACGGTTTCTTTTGGCCAACGGCCTTAGAAGAGGCCAAGGAATTTGTCCAAAAATGCAAAGGGTGCCAGAAGTTCCGCTCCAAGCCGCATCAGCCGGCTTCTGCACTCAAGACCATCCCCATTGCCTGGCCTTTCGCAGTTTGGGGTCTAGACATGGTGGGACCATTCAAGATGGCACGAGGTGGCTTAACTCACATACTTGTCGCGGTGGACAAGTTCACCAAGTGGATAGAAGCGAAGCCAATCAAGAAACTGAACGGTCCAACTGCCGTGACTTTCATCTCCAACATCACAATTCGGTACGGCATACCACACAGCATCATCACCGATAATGGCACGAATTTTGCCAAAGGCACCTTGGCCCGTTTCTGTGCGACACAGGGCATCCGACTGGACCTAGCATTTGTCGCCCATCCAAAGTCAAACGACCAGGTGGAGCGAGCAAACGGCCTCATCCTGTTCGGCATCAAGCCCCGACTGATCGAGCCTCTGGAGCGCTCGGCTGGCTGCTGGCTCGACGAGTTGCCAGCCGTCCTTTGGACTCTGCGCACGACTCCAAACAAGTCAACCGGCTTCACGCCTTTCTTCCTCGTCTACGGTGCTGAAGCCGTCATCCCAATGGACATAGAGTTCGATTCCCCGCGAGTCACCATGTACACCGAGGAAGAAGCAGAAGAAGCACGACAAGATGGCGTCGACCTGCTGGAAGATGGCCGGCTGTTGGCACTCAGCCGGTCGAGCATCTACTAGCAGAACCTGCGTAGATACTACGACAGGAAGGTCAGGCCGAGATCTTTCTAGGAGGGCGACCTCGTACTCCGACTAATCCAGCGAACAGCCGGCCAGCACAAGCTGTCGGCTCCTTGGGAAGGCCCCTTCATCATCAGCAAAGTGTTGGGCAATGACTCCTACTACCTGATCGACGCTCAGAAACCCCGAGCATGCAAGAGGGACGACTCTGGCAAAGAGACAGAGCGGCCATGGAATGCAAATCTCCTCCGAAAATTTTTCAGTTAAACGCAGTATGTATCACGCTACCTTTTGTATTAAAAGTACCAAGACTTTGGGCACCCTGAGAAGAGCTCGGGGACTGCCCTCTTTTATCTATATGATAAGAAATATGCTTTCAAGTATATTACTCTTTGTTATGCTGGTTGGCACCGGGTTCGACTAGTCGGCCCAGGGACTTGCCGACCTGCGCTATGAAATGCTTCCTGCAGCCGGACAAGTAGTGTGTGGCGTCTAAACCGTCTCCTGCCAGAAGCCGCAGCTCACAGAGCGACTGTCTGGTGGGCAGGAGTAAGGAAGAATGAGCGTCCACATGAAAAATGGCTAAGGACTCAAAGCACAAACATAGCTTAAGGCCGGCTTCTAGCCTTTTTTCGCAAACTGACTCTTTAATAGTCGGCTTGCCGCCTTCTATCCGACTTGTTAAACAACCCTAAAAACGGCTAAGTACTTGCCTTCCGAAAGTGACCAAGAATTTGATCCAGCAGCAGTCCGCGGAGTGGCTGTCTGACTGACAAAGACGGCAACTGAGGGAAGATGGCAAAGGAAAAAGCCAAAAGAACAATGAGCAAGAAAGATAGAAGTCGGATGAATATTTACATAACAAAGGCCCTTGGCCAAATCTTCGAGCAGAATTTCAAAATACACCCCGCGGGTGGAATTGTGCGGATTAACGAGTTCTTCGAAAACTATTAGAACAGATAAAACAAAGACAAGGTGGCAGCCTAAGGGGCGGCAGACGGGTTTGGAGGATCGGAGGAGACAGCGGTGTTGGATGTTGGGGCGGTCGGCTGGGCGGTCTCGGCTTGATCACCTCCGGCAGCAGTCGGCTCTGGCGGGCACGGCTCGTTGCTGGAGGCATGGTCGAGCTGAGGCTGGCCGTCCGCTCCGTCTTCCGGTGCCTCTGTCTCGCTTCCGTCCTCCGCCTCGTCTTCCTCCTCGACGCTGGAGCCGATCACCTCTGCCGAGTCCTCGCCGTAGTCGGGGTTCAGCCCAAACAACTCCGGCGGCACCTCCTCGCCGTCTTCAGCCCACTCGGGGACAAAGATGCTGGTGTCGGTGTACTCGGCGATCGCCGCCGCACGCTTGACAAGGGCGTCTTTCTCGGCTGCCAGCTCTGGCTGGGCCTTTGACCGGACTGTGGCCAGCCGGTCTAGGTCCAGCCCCGGATACCACGCCTTGACGAATTCCAAGGCTCGGCACGCTCCGGCCCGGCCGAGGAACCCTTCCAGGCCTCAAGACGGCCAGCCGCGACCTCCAGCCAGTCGGCAGTCTGACTGGGGGTGCACGGAGCCTGCACGTCTGGCCACAGGGCGGTGATCGCTTGGGTGCCGACACGTTGAAGCCGGTGCAGCATCTGGTGGGTCAGCCGCAGGCGAGCCCCAATGCTCAGAATATGCTCATCAAGGGTCCGAGGGGCATCAGTGGCGATCTCCGCGCGACCCGCCCTCCGCTCCTCGTGGTCGGCCTCGATAGCTTGAATGGCGTCCTGCGAGTGGCCGGGGAAGAAGTCTGCCAAGATGGAAAGAATGAAGAATAAGTCAAAAAAAACCAGGAGTCGGCTTGACATATAGTCCGCGGCTCAAAGAAGGAAAGCAAAGAAGCTCACCGTCGATGAGGTCCTCGATCTCGTGGAAGCCGTAGACCAGCATTGCCTCCTTGTCAGTCCAGGAGGAGCGCTCGCTCGCGAACTCGGCCAGGAGGGCGGCTTCCGCCTCTTCGGCCTCCCTCTGCGTCTTCGTAAGCAGCTCCTTCTGCTCAGGCAATTGTGCGGCCAGTAGATCGCGCTCTGCGGCGAGCTTGCTGCACTCCTCTCCCTTGGCGCGCAACGCGGAGTTGGCTTCGCTCAGCTGCTATTAAAGAGGGGCGTTGGCCTCTGAAGAGAAAGAAGAAAGAAGATGTTAAGTCATCAACGAAGAAGGTTGCCGGGGAGATCCGGCCCGACTGCTCAGCAGTCTGCCCGAATCTCGGGGACTACAGCGCGCGGGTGCACCAGTGCGCCCCTACAAAGAAGAAAAAAGGACTCACTCCGGCTCTCCGACAAGTCGGCAGTCCGCTTGCCCAGCTCTTCAACGTTGCGGTTGAAGGCGGTGACACGAAGGTTGTGATAGTCCTGCAACAAGTATTTCAGAACAAAGGTTAGTACCCGGAACTTACCAATTGGAGTTCCGGGCCGCCTTCTCAGCAGCCGGCCCAGAACTCGAGGACTACACCCAGTGGATGCACTGGCGCGCCCCCATAGAGAGAAACAAGAAAACAGGGACAAAGGAGAAATTATACCCGGGTGGCTGCCCGTGATGCCAGGTGCGCCTTGGTGCAGTTCAGGATGGCATCGCTCTCGGCTCGCAGCTTCGTCTGGACATCCAGAAGCGTTCAGCGGGCCCGTGCCACCTCCTCGCACCCACCCAATGGGCGCGGCACTCGTCGCCTCGGCGTCTGGAATGGTCGAGATGGCGGTGCTGGTCTCCAAGGGGTGTGGCACTGAAGTCGCCTTCTCAAGACGGTGGCGCGTTGGCGAGCTGACTTGAAGGAGTAGCCTCGCCACAGCCTCGTCTTCAGTCGGTGGAAAGGGCGGATCCGCCGGCTGTTTGCCTTGCACGCTTCTAGACAGCGGCGGGGGCGGCTGTGGTGGCGCGACCACGTCCGGCACGGGGGCGTCGCCGCCGCCTCTCTCCACGATCAGGAACTCACCACCGGCTTCCCCCGACTTCCCCGTGAACTCCGGGGGCGGCAGCGCGGAGTTCAAAGGGGTGACGAACACCACCGACCGCCGGGGCGCGACTTCCTTAGCCGGCTGCTTTGTCGCAGCGGCGGCCTCGGCCGCCTCCAGCTTCTTCAGGGAGGAGGCATCCGCCTTCTTGGCCTCCGCTTTCTCCCGGTGGGCGGCCTCGTCCTCCTCACGCTTCTCTCGCGTGTTCCGCTCTATCACCTCCCAAAGGTCGACGGCGGGGTCAATCCGCCGAGTGGTGGCAGACATCTCCACCGACCCCATAACGGAGGCGGCGGCAACCCTCTCAAGAGTGAGGGGAGCCCTGAGACAAGAAAAGCATATGAAAAACTTAGAAAAGATCAGCAAAGAGAAAATAGAGATAAGGGATGGAGGCGCTTACGCAGAGACCAGCGGCGGCTTCTTCACTTCCTTGCGGAAGCGGTTGGCTTTCGCGGCCGCCTCTTCCCGCTTGGTCGCGGCGACCGCTCCCTTGAACTTCTTCGACCGGCCACCAAGCGTACTCGGCCCGGCCCGGCGCTTCTTCGCACCGCCTTGAGCGTCCAAGACGGCGGAGGAACTCGCGCTTGGCTGGCTGGCTTTTGGCTGGCGATGTGGGGCGACTTCTCCCTCGGCCTCATTGTCAGGCCAGTCGGCGAAAGTGGCCGAAGGCCTGGAGCCGCCTGCTTCTCCTCCTCCTCCCTCGGCGTCGGCTTCCATGGCTGCCACCCCCAAGTCGGGATCGTCGACGTCGCTCTCCGCCCGATCGGGGACAAACTGACGAGCCGGCCCCGTGGTGCCGGCCGAAGGGGGGACGAGAGGATTCTGATTCAAAACAAAAAACGGTCAGACTTGACAAGTCGGACTCGGCAACAAAAGAAGCAGAAGAAGAAGGAAGACGACTTACAATAGGCGGGGGGTTGGCGCGCGAATACGACTCCTTGCCGAACCGCCAGTCCACCGAGAGACCGCAGTTCACGATGTAGTTCACCGTGTTCGCCACCTCCGCGTGAGGCATGTCCTTGGAGCACCTCCGACTCGGGTCCCGGTGACCGCTCATCTGGCAGATCAGGTGAGGTCAGTCTTGGAGTGGGAGTACTCGGCGCGCCACGAAGGCGGCCAGCAAGTCGGCCCTGGTCAGGCCCTTCGACTGCGTCAGCACTCGGAGTCACGCGACGGCGGCAGCACCAGCGGGAGACAGCGTCCTGGCTCGGTGTGACCAGCTGGGGAGCCTTCCAGCCGGCGCACCGGCTTCGTAAGCCGGCAGGTTGACCCAGTCGCTTTTTGGGGCGACGTTCTTCACATAAAAATATGACCGCTGCCACATCTTCACCGACTTAATCAGTGCAATGGTGGGAAATAGATTGTCGGCCACTGATCTCCGCATTGCGATGAATGCACCGCACTGGGCCGGCACGCCGGCGACGTTTGTGCCGAGCTTGGATTGAAAGAACTCCCCCCAGAGCTCGATGGTGGGGTGAAGACCAAGGAAGCCTTCGCACAGGGTGGCGAAGGCAGCCATCAGCACCACCATGTTCGGAGTAAGGTGGTGCGGCTGGAGCCCGTGGAACTCCAAGAAGGAGCAAAAGAAGCCGCTCGCCGGCAGTCCCAGGCCGCGCATGAGGTGCCAGAGGAATATGACCCGCTTGCCCTCCTCCGGCGCCGGTGATATCTCTCCCTCCGGCGCGAGGCGGACCCGCACTAAGTCCCTGCCAGGCAGCCGCCGTGTCTGGTGGAGGATCTTGATGTCGTCGTCGTCAACCTCGGAGCCATCCCACACTCCGGAGCGAACAGCAGGAGGCGCGGCGGCAGAGGAGGAGATCATCGCTATGGGCACAGCGTGGTTCGGAGCAGCAGCGACAAGAAGAAGAAGAAGCAAGAAGGAGCGAAAGGAAGTGGGGAGAATGGGCGCGCGTGCTTCGCCGCCCCCCTCCCCCCACCTACTTGTAGGCTCGTGGGCTGAGAAGTCGAGGGGGCGGATGTGGGATTAACTGGACCCGGGACCCCACAACCCCCATGATTTACCACACGAAGTTACCATGTGCAATAACCGTGCGGGAACCCCAACTATCTGCGCGGCCGCAACGGATCCGTTTGCATGCCGAGGCACGATAGTGGGGGGCCCCACCTGTAGGCCTGTCATGTCGCGCGCGTGGGCGATCAGACTAGCTCCACCACGTGGCGCCTCGCGACGGGTCAACCACGGGCGGCAACCCGGAAGCTTATCAGGCACGCCGCCTGAACTCCGCCGCAACGTTCAAACTTTTTCAGGGGCAAGTCAGCCGTGAGCAAGTCCGACTCCAACTAGTCGGCTTGACAGAAGACGGCTAGCGAAGCCCAGATCCGACCGCCGGAGAGAAGAAACTGTTGAGGCTCCATGACATGTCGCCCTCGGAGCCTCACCAGCTTCGGGGACTACTGTCGGAGTAATGGGCCACGGGTAGGCTAACCCAGGCCCAGAACCTTTCAAGACATTGAGGCAGACTGCGGCCCTCGAGACCCCAGGATGAAGAGCCGCCTTCTGAGAGTCGGCGGCGAGGCGGCCGGCTGCTCACTCGCGGCCGAGTCCCGGGGACGACTTCAGGACGAGACGACTCCTGACTGGTGACTTCCAGAGAAGCCGGCCTTAGGGAGTTGGCCCGCGATGCCAACAACCCCCATGCCCTCATAAAGAGGGACGGGACGGGGAGTGGCCACAGTAAGGTCCGCTCCCACCCCTTTTCCAGGGGCAGGCGTGGCTACAGTACGCCGTACCCACGGAGATCTCCGCGCGGCGCGACACTGTTGCCATGCCGGCCTGACATCAGCCCCAGGGGGCGGAGCCCTATGCCCATGACGGCCTGCTGGTACGACCCAGGGATTATGGGCCCCACCAGTCGGCGGCCATACGAAAGACGGCGAAAGCACCACCAGTCGACCCGGATGGGTGTAGGCCACCAGAAGTCGGCCGGCCCCTCCCACAGGCCCCACGTGCCATTAATCAGACACGACAAGTACTGGCCACAGTGATCGCCCGCCAGACGGCGGGGCTGTCGCCACGACCTCATGACCGAGCCTGCGTCATTAGAGGCACGGCTACAGTAATCTGCAGCCGGCAAAGACCCGCCTGTGGCGGACGCGGCCTGTCGGCTCCACACCAAGCCAGTCAACGGGGCCCACCAGTCGGCGGGCCCTAGGAGTCGGCGGAGATGACGGTGGCCAGAGAGACTGACGGCTGGGCCCGCGCCCAGTCGGATTACCATTGTACCCCTGGGGGTAGGCCTATATAAACCCCCAGGGCATCCATGCAAAGGGTTGCCATCCATTAGCACTAGACTAGATCATATAGGAAGGAGAGAGCTAGCCTTGCCTTCTCCTACCTCTAGGAAACAGCTCAAGGAGCAACCGTGTAAACACTTTGCCATAGTGATCATGTGGAGACCCCGTAGAGCAGTAGTAGGGGTATTATCTCCCCGGAGAGCCCTGAAGCTGGGTAAGATCCGCCGGCGTGCATGTCTTCGCCTTATCCGGTTTCCAGGCACCGGCGACGTTCTACTCGCCCCCACCATGATAAGCCATCCTTTGGCATATGTCGCACCCAACCCCCGACATCAGCCCTGGTACTTTCATTTTCTTCAGCAGCCTGATTTTCATCAGCGGTGCTGGCATGTTCTTCAGTCGGCTGAGTAGATGCTTTAGCCTAAGGATTTTCAATGTGCGTTTGAGTAGCAACATTGGATGTGAATGTCTTTGCAAATTTCACAAATCTAACTTTGGCTTCCTTCCAATCTGCATGATAGGCATCAAATTCATCACTGAGGTTTTTTATTTCAGCTTGAACAGCCACAAGTTCACCAGTTGTCATTTTGACAATGTTCATCTTCAGATAGCGCTCTTTCTTGTACTATGCTTTCTTAAATTTTCTGTCCTTTTCAAATTTCCACTTATCTCCTCCTATGAAGGCAGTCAGCATGTGACTTTGGCCAGGAGTGAGGTGGAAGTCAGGCATAGGAGTGTTGGGCTCCTTGTGCCAGAGGTCAATGAAATCGATGATCAACTTCGGATCCAAAAGCAAAGGCACGTTTGTGCCTTTGTCTCTAGCGGCCCTTTCTTGTTGTCTCTGATGATTTCTGCGAGTTCATCATCATCAGCTTCATGATCAGAGGATGGTACTTGGAAGGCGACCTGCTTCTTTTGAGGACTTGGTCTAGTACCTCGTCCAACAGTAGCCTTGGTTTTCAACAATGTGGGGCCTATTGAGGAATGTAGAGGAGCTGAAGAACTTGTAGACACTCCTGAGGGAATTGATTTTCTTGTGGTCCTTTGACACGATGTGATATGCACAGGTGCTGAGGACTTTGCCGGAGGAGCTGAGGGTTTTGGAGCTTGAGGAACTGGTGCAACTTGAGGAATTAGCCATGAGGGCTTAGCAGAACTGGGCCGTGAGTGTATAGCCGAGGAGCTTGGCCGTGAGGGCATTGAAGAAGAAGCACTGGGCTTATGTGCGGGCTTCTAAGGCATAGCCTTCTTGGGCTTGCTAGCAGAGGCCTCAGCAGTGGCGGCAGTAGCAACAGAGTCTTCATTGAATTTCTTCACTGCCTCATTTGCCAGTTTGGCCAGTTTAGCTTGACGCTTTGCCCATTCAGCAGGAAATTCCTCACCTCTTCTAATGCTAGAGGGTTCAGCAACTTGACCTGGTGCCAATGGAGGTCTTGGGCATGGAGGGTGTACAACGAATTTCTTCATGTACTTGGGAGTCACATATCTATACTCCATCCATTTTCTGGCCCATCTCCTCTCTATCTTCTGAATGCACACTTTGCGTTCATTCTTCATTTCATGAGGAGGAGTGCAGTATCTTGCATAGATGTCATCAGGAATCTCAAACGCAGTGTTGACTTCTAGTTTCTTTCCTCCCTTCTCAGGTCTCTTGCCATCTGTCATTTTCTTCAACTGAGGATTTTGAACTATTGAGTTCTCTAAAGAGGTATGCACACTACTGCAGGATGGTCCAAACGTGACACTACGATTAGATACCCTTCGAGAAACTATGTGCGATGCAATGATCACAAACAGTGGTGTAGGGAGACCGTCAAAAAAGGTGCAAAACGTATGCGATGACAAATGCATCAAACACGGTTCAGAATTTAGTAGCGCGTGCGATGCAGGGCATACGATTCATCTCAATGAATGGTTTGTGATGAGGAGGCACAAAAGAAACGGGCAGCCAGATGAAGGCGTGTGCAATATACAGCATACGGTTCAGTGGGATGAACTGTGTGTGATTAGGCAACACAATGGAAACGGTTCAACTGAACAAGATGTGTGTGATACGCAGCAAACATGTCCTTAATCTGAAATGTGTGCGAAGACCAATAGTAACACAGATGATTGCTGCTAATAAGCTGTGTGGATTGCGCTATCTAGAATAGAATAACATGTATATATATAACTGAAATAAACATCCAATTACATAAGTGACTATACAGATCATTTGCACACACCTCAATAAACAATTGCATGCATTCTAAAGTAGGAGAAACGATCGTGTATTCATCTACTTCTTGTGATGCTCCCACCACTACTATGTGGCTCGATCCCTCATATGGGTCAGGAAGAAGATAGTTCCTCATGTCAACGATCCGCCTGTACATCTCGTAGCTTGTGTACGCGTCCATGGCCGCGTACTCGACATGTTGTTCATCCAGTCTCTTGTGCCACACACTATGCCAGGCGTTCTTGTCCTTATTGCTCTCTTTCTTCATCGTCGCGTAGTAGGGTTCGATGATGGCCAAGGCGAGGTCAACCAGGGAGTTCAGTTTGCTTTTGTCGATGCCCGGGACCTTGTAGTGCTGCTGGATGTTGACAAGATTTCGGCATTTCAAGTCCGAAACCTTGAGCGCTTTTAGATCATTGGTGGTGTCCACCGTAGCGAAACTATAGTCGGAGCTCTTGATAAACATGGAGAAACGCTCGCTAGGCCTTGTGGCAAGGTGGAAGTGGTAGACGAGGAGGTCATGTCGCACGCACAACTGGGTGATGGCAACCTTCTTATCGTGCTCGGCATGACCGATGGTGTACTCGAGGTCGAAGCCGACCACTCGGTACTTGTCCTCGACAAGGAACTGCTCCATTGTTTGGATGGAGCTCTCCTCCGAGACCGGATCGTTCGTGTACACCACCAAGAGGGCCTTACCACTCACATGGGTGTCCACTACGTGATGCATGGTGAACTTCCCACTGTTGTTGTTGTCAACCGCTAGGAGCGCCATTGGAGCCACAGGGAGCGCCATTGGAACTGTTGGATGTCCTCTCTGTATGTGTCCTCGTTGGTGTGCTTATTTTGACGTGTGAGACGAGAGATGAAGGTAAATGGACGTAGGAATAAAAGGGGGCCGGGCGGCGTGGATTCTCGGCGCATCCGCATGGCAGTTTTTGCAGCAAGTAACTCCATCGTCGCGCCGCGCCCGGCGCAACCGCTTGCACACGAACGTGCGTGAGCGTGTGCCGGCCCAAAACACTGGAAGCGTGCGTGTAGGGACGAGGGCAGAGCACCTGGAGGGACGCGAGAGCAGAGCAAGCCGCGGCCGCCTGAACCGCAAGCAACCACACGCATGGTGCAGTTGAACATGCAGCAAATGGTCGCCTACAAGCCGGCTGACAGTTGCGTCGCTACGTAGAGAGTGGCCGTGTGGTACTACCTCCTTCTAGTCTATAGTCTCCTTTATATTCCGCGCTGTAGTTTTCCCTCAAATTTAACCAACAAAATGTTAATGCATGTTTTAAGAATTATATAATTGGAAACTATGTTCAAATACAAATCCAACTATATAATCTTTGGCGACATGCATTCATATTTTATTAGTTAAATCATACTTATAAACCAGGATAGTGGTATAGTAGGTAATTAAATCGCAAATTTTTTTTTGTTAACTGTATGTGTATGTGGGCTTTTGTCCTCCTCTTGCACGTCTTGTCACCCCGCTGCCACAGATGGCTTACAGCACAAGCTTGCGCAGCGTGCGGGGGCGTTCTTTTTGCCAAATGGTGGCGCCAATGAATCATCGGTGAGCCCATTCCCGTGCAACCTCGCAGGTTCCTGCGCAAGCTTCCCGCCCGACTCGTTGAAATCCCCCAAAATCTCAATGCTTACCGGCTAGCTATAAAAACCCTCACGGCCGGTGAGTCCTGCATCACATTTTCCCCTCCATCCCTGTAGCTTATCTCGTTTGCTTCTCCCACATTCGCCAATGGCACCGGTCCGTCATCATCGCTCAGCCACTCCGCCATCATCAGAGGACAGCTCCATCTCGAAGACAACACCACGGCGGCGGTGCGGTACTCGACGTAGTGTAGTGCGCGTGGCGTCCCGGTTGGGTGTGCGCGGAACAACCACCACACGCTCCGCCGCCGGTGCCCGTCGGCAGCTATTGCCGGTCGCTGTTGCTGCCACACCACCATCGAAAGCCAGGGCCATCGTCCGCTCCGTCGCCACGGCCCGAAGGCAGGAGATGGCCATCGTGGCTGCCACCCCACTGTCGGTCACTGTGGCCATCACCTCTCCGCCACCGCGGCCCGAAGGCGGGAGGTGCTGGTCGTGGCTGCCATCCTGTGATCGACCAACCTAGCCGCCAGCCCACCATCGACCACCAGATTCATCACCCACTCCGCTACCCCCGCCCGAAAGCGGGAGGTGTAGGTGGATGCCCGCACATGTGACAGCGACCTTGCGCGCTACACCGAGTTCCTTCGGGAGGAGGATGAGCGCCTCATCGAGCACGCAAAGAGCCTTCCCGCGGCAGTGGCAGCGCCACACGCCACCTCAGAGGCGAGGAATCAGGAGATCTACGAGGAGAACCACTGCTTCGAGAGGGGTCATCTGGAGCGGCAGAGGGCGTTCGAGGCGCGCGTCGCTGAAGCTGCATTAGCGGTAGGCACCGCATTGCGGTTGCCCAGCTCACCGGTAGGCTCCTCCTCCTCCGCCTCTTACTAAGCGTGCTCGGCAGAGGAGAGGCAGCCGGAATTAGTACAAAGCCCCTCCGCACTAGTACTAGTAGTATTTAGGGGCTATTTTGTTCAGTTCATCTGACTATAGATGTGGTAGAGCTGTACAACGTACTTAAAATTAGCTAGTATATATAGTTGAACTAGCTATTTCAGTACGTGGTTGGCAACAATTGGGGAAAAGTTTGGTCGGTTCATCTGTCGAGTTGAACTGTTTGTATAAGTTAGGAACGACTGCTTAATCTATGAATGAAATCTATGCTTAATTACTGAATTTTAGTTGCAAAAAGTAGATTTTGCTAGTGATTTTTAGCTTCATATTTTGACAAATCGCAGTGTTACAAGGATTGACAAATCTTACCAAATTGTTTGTACGTGGTTCCACATGGGTCATCCAAAACAACCGTTCGCGTTGAAGGGATGCACAAATCCTGCGCTAGTCTCCCTTTGCATACGGGTGTTCTATCTAAAACGTTTGCGATCAAGAGCTGCAGAAATCCTGCTCGGCACATTTTCTCTTCACTTCCTGGGGAAGCTGTCAGTTTGCATACGGGTGTTCTAACTAAAATGTTTGCGATGAGTGTTTTATATTTAAAAAGTGAATTAAACTACGGCTTGGGCGCCATTATTGGGGAGGATGCGAGCAAGGCGGGCGGCCATGGAAGTCAAAGGGCTCGCTTCCCAGTGAGCATGCGCAGCATACAGCTCGTACGCTTCCCGATGAGCCTCCGCACTCAAGGACAGCTTGCACGCCTCTCAATCAGCTTGTGCACCGGACGGCGCTCGCACGCCTCTCGTTTAGTCAAGGTGAAGCAGCTGTCCGCACGACACCTCCCACAACCACTAAAACCAAGACACGTGGCGTCACGTGAATGGTTACCAAAATTGGATTTACTAGAATTTAAAAATGTTTTGCTAGCAATCAACGGTGCCCTGGTGTTTGAAATTCATTCCCATCTCTTGCATGGGACCTAAGCATGCACCCAAAGACACATAATTCATTTTTCAACGAATTTATATGCATAGGAGCATGTGCATGTAGTTCAAATTTGAATTATGCACATACATGCATTGAAAACACGGTTAATGCATAAAAATGTCCAAACGAACCCCGAAAAATCACAAAAAAGCACGCAACACACCTGTTGTTCCATGTTGTCACGAGAAAAAAATTTGAAAGCAATAAGAGGCAATGGATATCGTTTCATCCAGAAAGGTGGGACGTTCCCTACCCAAAACCATCAAGCTTGTTGTGAGAAGCTCCAGTTTGTGAGAAGCATATAACCAAACCTGTCCCAAATGGGACAAAATTTGTACCACGACATGTTGATGTTGCTCCATGATAGCATGCCATGTTTGATGAATTTCGGACGAGTTTTGGATTGACTAGAATTTAAAAACCATGCATCTCAATGTTTTGCCGGCAATCAACTGTGCCCCAGTGTTTGAAATTCATTCTCATTTCTTGCATGGGACCTAAGCATGCACCCAAGGGCACATATTTGATTTTTCAACCAATTTATATGCACTGGAGCATGTGCATGTAGTTCAAATTTGAATTATTCCCATAAATGCATTGAAAACTCAGTTAATGCATAGAAATGTCCAAACGAACTCTGAAAAATACAAAAAAATCACACAACACTCCTGTTGTTCTAAGTTGACACGAGAAAAAAAATTGAAAGCAATAAGAGGAAATGGATATCGTTTCGTCCACAAAGGTGGGACGTTCCCTACCGAAAACCATCATGCTTGTTGTGAGAAGCTCCGGTTTGTGAGAAGCATATACCCAAACCTTCCCCAAGTGGGACAAAATTTGTACCACGACATGTTGATGCCACTCCATGATAGCATGCCAAGTTTCATGAATTTCAGACGAGTTTTGGATTTACTAGAATTTAAAAACCATGCATCTCAATGTTTTGCCGATAATCAACGATGCCCCGGTGTTTGAAATTCATTCCCATTTCTTGCATGGGACCTAAGCATGCACCCAAGGAAAAATATTTGATTTTTCAACCAATTTATATGCACTAGAGCATGTGCATGTAGTTCAAATTTGAATTATGCACATAAATGCATTGAAAACTCAGTTAATGCATAAAAATGTCCAAACGAACCCCAAAAAATCACACAACACTCCTGTTGTTCAATATTGACACGAGAAAAAAAATTGAAAGCAATAAGAGGTAATGGATATCGTTTCGTCCACGAAGGTGGGACGTTCCCTACCGAAAACTATCATGCTTGTTGTGAGAAGTTCCGGTTTGTTTGAAGCATATACCCAAACCTGTCCCAAATGGAAGAAAATTTGTACCACGACATGTTGATGCCGCTCCATGATAGCATGCCAAGTTTCATGAATTTCAGACGAGTTTTGGATTCACTAGAATTTAAAAACCATGCATCTCAATGTTTTACCGGCAATCAACGGTGCTCCGGTGTTTGAAATTCATTCCCATTTCTTGCATGGGACCTAAGCATGCACCCAAGGATAGATTTTTCAACCAATTTATATGCACTAGAGCAAGTGCATGTAGTTCAAATTTGAATTATGCACATACATGCATTGAAAACACGGTTAATGCATAAAAATGTCCAAACGAACCCCGAAAAATCACAAAAAAGCACGCAACACACCTGTTGTTCCATGTTGTCATGAGAAAAAATTTGAAAGCAATAAGTGGCAATGGATATTGTTTCCTCCAGAAAGGTGGGATGTTCCATACCGAAAACCATCATGCTTCTTGTGAGAAGCTCCAGTTTGTGAGAAGCATATAGCCAAACCTGTACCAAATGGGACAAAACTTGTACCACGACATGTTCATGCTGCTCCATGATAGCATGCCAAGTTTCATGAATTTTAGACGAGTTTTGGATTTACTAGAATTTAAAAACCATGCATCTCAATGTTTTGCCGGCAATCAACGGTGCCCCGGTGTTTGACATTCATTCCCATTTCTTGCATGGGACCTAAGCATGCACCCAAGGACACATATTTGATTTTTCAACCAATTTATATGCACTGGAGCATGTGCATGTAGTTCAAATTCGAATTATTCACATAAATGCATTGAAAACACAGTTAATGCATACAAATGTCCAAACGAACCCCGAAAAATCAAAAAAAATCACACAACACTCCTGTTGTTCTAAGTTGACACGAGAAAAAAATTGAAAGCAATAAGAGGAAATGGATATCGTTTCGTCCACAAAGGTGGGACGTTCCCTATCGAAAACCATCATGCTTGTTGTGAGAAGCTCCGGTTTGTGAGAAACATATACCCAAACCTGCCCCAAATGGGACAAAATTTGTACCACGACATGTTGATGCCACTCCATGATAGCATGCCAAGTTTCATGAATTTCAGACGAGTTTTGGATTTACTAGAATTTAGCAACCATGCATCTCAATGTTTTGCCGGCAATCAACGGTGCCTTGGTGTTTGAAATTTATTCCCATTTCTTGCACGGGACCTAAGCATGCACCCGAGGAAACATATTTGATTTTTCAACCAATTTATATGCACTGGAGCATGTGCATGCAGTTCAAATTTGAATTATGCACTTAAATGCACTGAATACTCAGTTAATTCATAAAAATGTCCAAACGAACCCCGAAAAATCACAAAAAATAACACAACACTCCTGTTGTTCTATGTTGACACGAGAAAAAATTTGAATGCAATAAAAGGCAATGGATATTGTTTCATCCACGAAGGTGGGACGTTCCCTACCGAAAACCATCATGCTTGTTGTGAGAAGCTCCGGTTTGTTTGAAGCATATCCCGAAAGCTATCCCAAATGGGAGAAAATTTGTACCACAACATGTTGATGCCGCTCCATGATAGCATGTGAAGTTTCATGAATTTTAGACGAGTTTTGGATTCACTAGAATTTAAAAACCATGCATCTCAATGTTTTACCGGCAGTCAACGGTGCTCCGGTGTTTCCAATTCATTCACATTTCTTGCATGGGACCTAAGCATGCACCCAAGGACACATATTTCATTTTTTCAACCAATTTATATGCACTAGAGCAAGTGCATGTTGTTCAAATTTGAATTATGCGCATACAAGCATTGAAAACTCAGTTAATGCATAAAAATGTCCAAACGAACCCCGAAAAATCACAAAAAATCCGCAACACTCCTGTTGTTCGATGTTGACCCGAGAAAAAAAAAATTAAAGCAATAAGTGGCCATGGATATTTTTTCGTCCAGAAAGGAGGGACGTTCCCTACCGAAAACCATCATGCTTCTTGTGAGAAGCTCCAGTTTGTGAGAAGCATATAGCCAAACCTGTACCAAATGGGACAAAACTTGTACCACGGCATGTTCATGCTGCTCCATGATAGCATGCCAAGTTTCATGAATTTTAGACGAGTTTTGGATTTACTAGAATTTAAAAACCATGCATCTCAATGTTTTCCGGCAATCAACGGTGCCCCGGTGTTTGAAATTCATTCCCATTTCTTGCATGGGACCTAAGCATGCTCCCAAGGACACATATTTGATTTTCAACCAATTTATTTGCACAGTAGCATGTGCATTTGGTTCAAATTCGAATTATTCACATAAATGCATTGAAAACATAGTTAATGCATACAAATGTCCAAACGAACCCCGAAAAATCACAAAAAATCACACAACACTCCTGTTGTTCTAAGTTGACACGAGAAAAAATATTGAAAGCAATAAGAGGAAATGGATATCGTTTCGTCCACAAAGGTGGGACGTTCCCTACCAATAACCATCATGCTTGTTGTGAGAAGCTCCAGTTTGTGAGAAGCATATACCCAACCTGCCCCAAATGGGGAAAAAATTTGTACCACGACATGTTGATGCCGCTCCATGATAGCATACCAAATTTCATGAATTTCAGACAAGTTTTGGATTTACTAAAATTTAAAAACCATGCATCTCAATGTTTTGCCGGCAATCAACGGTGCCCCGGTGTTTGAAATTCATGCCCATTTCTTGCATCGGACCTAAGCATGCACCCAAGGACACATATTTGATTTTTCAACCAATTTATATGCACTGGAGCATGTGCATGTAGTTCAAATTTGAATTATGCACATAAATGCATTGAAAACTCAGTCAATGCATAAAAATGTCCAAACGAACCCCGAAAAATCACAAAAAATCACACAAAACTCCTGTTGTTCTATGCTGACACGAGAAAAAAATTTGAAAGAAATAAGTGGCAGTGGATATCATTTCGTCCACGAAGGTGGGATGTTCCCTACCGAAAACCGACATGCTTGTTGTGAGAAGCTCCAGTTTGTTTGAAGCATATACACAAACCTATCCCAAATGGGAGCACATTTTTACCACGGCATGTTGATGCCACTCCACGATAGCATGCCAAGTTTCATGAATTTTAGACGAGTTTTGGATTCACTAGAATTAAAAAACCATACATCTCAATGTTTTACCGGCAATCAACGGTGCTCCGGTGTTTGAAATTCAATCACATTTCTTTCATGGGACCTAAGCATGCACCCAAGGACACATATTTCATTTTTCAACCAATTTATATACAGTGGAGCATGTGCATGTAGTTGAAATTTGAATTATGCACATACATGCATTGAAAACCTAGTTAATGCATAAAAATGTCCAAACGAACCCCGAAAAATCACAAAAAATCACGCAACACTCCTGTTGTTCTATGTTGACATGAGAAAAAAATTTGAAAGCAATAAGAGGCAATGGATATCGTTTCATCCACAAAGGTGGGACGTTCATACCGAAAACCATCATGCTTGTTGTGAGAAGCTCTAGTTTGTGAGAAGCATATACCCAAACATGTCCCAAATGGGACAACATTTGTACCACGACACGTTGATGCTGCTCCATGATAGCATGCCAAGTTTCATGAATTTCAGACGAGTTTTGGATTTACAAGAATTTAAAAACCATGCATCTCAATGTTTTGCCGGCAATCAACGGTGCCCCGGTGTTTGAAATTCATTCCCATTTCTTGCATGTGACCTAAGCATGCACCCAAGGACACATATTTGTTTTTTTAACCAATTTATATGCACTGGAGCATGTGCATATAGTTCAAATTTGAATTATTCACATAAATGCATTGAAAACTCAGCTAATGCATAGAAATGTCCAAACGAACCCTGAAAAATCACAAAAAATCACACAAAACTCCTGTTGTTCTAAGTTGAGACGAGAAATAAATTGAAAGCAATAAGAGGAAATGGATATCGTTTCGTCCACAAAGGTGGGACATTCCCTACCGAAAATCATCATGCTTGTTGTGAGAAGCTCCGGTTGTGAGAAGCATATACCCAAACCTGCCCCAAATGGGACAAATTTTGTACCACGACATGTTGATGCCACTCCATGATAGCATGCCAAGTTTCATGAATTTCAGGCGAGTTTTGGATTTACTAGAATTTAAAAACCATGCATCTTAATGTTTTGCCGGCAATCAACGGTGCCCCGGTGTTTGAAATTCATTCCCATTTCTTGCATGGGACCTAAGCATGCACCCAAGGACACATATTTGATTTTTTCAACCAATTTATATGCACTAGAGCATGTGCATGTAGTTCAAATTTGAATTATGCACATAAATGCATTGAAAACTCAGTTAATGCATAAAAATGTCCAAACGAACCCCGAAAAATCACAAAAAACCACACAACACTCCTATTGTTCTATGTTGACATGAGAAAAAAATTTGAAAGAAATAAGAGGCAATGGATATCGTTTCGTCCATGAAGGTGGGACGTTCCCTACCGAAAACCATCATGCTTGTTGTGAGAAGCTCCGGTTTGTTTCAAGCATATACCCAAGCCTGTCCCAAATGGGAGAAAATTTCTACCACGGCATGTTGATGCCGCTTCATGATAGCATGCCAAGTTTCATGAATTTCAGACGAGTTTTGGATTCACTAGAATTTAAAAACCATGCATCTCAATGTTTTACCAGCAATCAACGGTGCTCCGGTCTTTGAAATTCATACACATTTCTTGCACGACACCTAAGCGTGCACCCAAGGGTATATATTTAATTTTTCAACCAATTTATATGCACTAGAGCAAGTGCATGTAGTTCCAATTTGAATTATGCACATATATGCATTGAAAACTCAGTTAATGCATAAAAAGTTCCAAACAAACCATGAAAAATCACAAAAAATCACGCAACACTCCTGCTGTTCTATGTTGACATGAGAAAAAAATTGAAAGCAATAAGAGGCAATGGATATCGTTTCATCCACAAAGGTGGGACGTTCCCTACCGAAAACCATCATGCTTGTTGTGAGAAGCTCCAGTTTGTGAGAAGCATATACCCAAACATGTCCCAAATGGGACAAAATTTGTACCACGGGATGTTGATGCTCCTCCATGATAGCATGCCAGGTTTCATGAATTTTAGACGAGTTTTGGATTTACTAGAATTTAGAAACCATGCGTCTCAATGTTTTGCCGGCAATGAACGGTGCCCCGGTGTTTGAAATTCATTCCCATTTCTTGCATGGGACCTAAGCATGCACCCAAGGACACATATTTGAATTTTCAACCAATTTATATGCACTGCAGCATGTGCATGTGGTTCAAATTTGAATTATTCACATAAATGCATTGAAAACTTAGTTAATGCATAAAAATGTCCAAACGAACCCCGAAAAACCACAAAAAATCACACAACACTCCTGTTGTTCTAGGTTGACATGAGAAAAAAATTGAAAGCAATAAGAGGAAACGGATATCGTTTCGTCCACAAAGGTGGGACGTTCCCTACCGAAAACCATCATGCTTGTTGTGAGAAGCTCCAGTTTGTTTCAAGCATATACCCAAGCCTGTCCCAAATGGGAGAAAATTTCTACCACGGCATGTTGATGCCGCTCCATGATAGCATGCCAAGTTTCATGAATTTCAGACGAGTTTTGGATTCACTAGAATTTAAAAACCATGCATCTCAATGTTTTACCAGCAATCAACGGTGCTCCGGTCTTTGAAATTCATACACATTTCTTGCACGACACCTAAGCATGCACCCAAGGGTACATATTTAATTTTTCAACCAATTTATATGCACTAGAGAAAGTGCATGTAGTTCCAATTTGAATTATGCACATATATGCATTGAAAACTCAGTTAATGCATAAAAATGTCCAAACAAACCATGAAAAATCACAAAAAATCATGCAACGCTCCTGCTATTCTATGTTGACATGAGAAAAAAATTGAAAGCAATAAGAGGCAATGATATTGTTTCATCCACAAAGGTGGGACGTTCCCTACCGAAAACCATCATGCTTGTTGTGAGAAGCTCCAGTTTGTGAGAAGCATATACCCAAACATGTCCCAAATGGGACAAAATTTGTACCACGGGATGTTGATGCTCCTCCATGATAGCATGCCAGGTTTCATGAATTTTAGACGAGTTTTGGATTTACTAGAATTTAGAAACCATGCGTCTCAATGTTTTGCCGGCAATGAACGGTGCCCCGGTGTTTGAAATTCATTCCCATTTCTTGCATGGGACCTAAGCATGCACCCAAGGACACATATTTGATTTTTCAACCAATTTATATGCACTGCAGCATGTGCATGTGGTTCAAATTTGAATTATTCACATAAATGCATTGAAAACTTAGTTAATGCATAAAAATGTCCAAACGAACCCCGAAAAACCACAAAAAATCACACAACACTCCTGTTGTTCTAGGTTGACATGAGAAAAAAATTGAAAGCAATAAGAGGAAACGGATATCGTTTCGTCCACAAAGGTGGGACGTTCCCTACCGAAAACCATCATGCTTGTTGTGAGAAGCTCCAGTTTGTTTCAAGCATATACCCAAGCCTGTCCCAAATGGGAGAAAATTTCTACCACGGCATGTTGATGCCGCTCCATGATAGCATGCCAAGTTTCATGAATTTCAGACGAGTTTTGGATTCACTAGAATTTAAAAACCATGCATCTCAATGTTTTACCAGCAATCAACGGTGCTCCGGTCTTTGAAATTCATACACATTTCTTGCACGACACCTAAGCATGCACCCAAGGGTACATATTTAATTTTTCAACCAATTTATATGCACTAGAGAAAGTGCATGTAGTTCCAATTTGAATTATGCACATATATGCATTGAAAACTCAGTTAATGCATAAAAATGTCCAAACAAACCATGAAAAATCACAAAAAATCATGCAACGCTCCTGCTATTCTATGTTGACATGAGAAAAAAATTGAAAGCAATAAGAGGCAATGATATCGTTTCATCCACAAAGGTGGGACGTTCCCTACCGAAAACCATCATGCTTGTTGTGAGAAGCTCCAGTTTGTGAGAAGCATATACCCAAACATATCCCAAATGGGACAAAATTTGTACCACGGGATGTTGATGCTCCTCCATGATAGCATGCCAGGTTTCATGAATTTTAGACGAGTTTTGGATTTACTAGAAATTAGAAACCATGCGTCTCAATGTTTTGCCGGCAATGAACGGTGCCCCGGTGTTTGAAATTCATTCCCATTTCTTGCATGGGACCTAAGCATGCACCCAAGGACACATATTTGATTTTTCAACCAATTTATATGCACTGCAGCATGTGCATGTGGTTCAAATTTGAATTATTCACATAAATGCATTGAAAACTTAGTTAATGCATAAAAATGTCCAAACGAACCCCGAAAAACCACAAAAAATCACACAACACTCCTGTTGTTCTAGGTTGACATGAGAAAAAAATTGAAAGCAATAAGAGGAAACGGATATCGTTTCGTCCACAAAGGTGGGACGTTCCCTACCAAAAACCATCATGCTTGTTGTGAGAAGCTCCGGTTTGTGAGAAGCATATATCCAAACCTGCCCCAAATGGGACAAAATTTGTACCACGACATGTTGATGCCACTCCATGATAGCATGCCAAATTTCATGAATTTCAGACGAGTTTTGGATTTACTAGAATTTAAAAACCATGCATCTGAATGTTTTGCCGGCAATCTACGGTGCCCCGGTGTTTGAAATTCATTCCCATTTCTTGCATGGGAGCTAAGCATGGACCCAAGGACACATATTTGATTTTTCAACTAATTTATATGCACTGGAGCATGTGCATGTAGTTCAAATTTGAATTATGCACATGAATGCATTGAAAACTCAGTTAATGCATACAAATGTCCAAACGAACCCCGAAAAATCACAAAAAAATCACACAACACTCCTGTTGTTCTATGTTGACACGAGAAAAACATTTGAAAGCAATAAGAGGCAATGGATATTGTTTCATGCACGAAGGTGGGACGTTCCCTACCGAGCACCATCATGCTTGTTGTGAGAAGCTCCGGTTTGTTTGAAGCATATACCCAAACATGTCCCAAATGGGAGAAAATTTTTACCATGGCATGTTGATGCCGCTCCATGATAGCATGCCAAGTTTCATGAATTTCAGACGAGTTTTGTATTCACTAGAATTTAAAAACCATGCATCTCAATGTTTTACCGGCAATCAACGGTGCTCCGGTGTTTGAAATTCATTAAAATTTCTTGCATGGGACCTAAGCATGCACCCAAGGACACATATTTGATTTTTCAACCAATTTATATGCACTGGAGCAAGTGCATGTAGTTCAAACTTGAATTATGCACATACATGCATTGAAAACTCGGTTAATGCATAAAAATGTCCAAACGAACCCCAAAAAATCACAAAAAATCACGCAACACTCCTGTTGTTCTATGTTGTCACGAGAAAAAAATTTGAATGCAATAAGAGGCAATGGATATCGTTTCATCCACAAAGGTGAGACGTTCTCTCCTGAAAACCATCATGCTTGTTGTGAGAAGCTCTAGTTTGTGAGAAGCATATACCTAAACCTCTCCCAAATGGGACAAAATTTGTAGCACGGCATGTTGATGCTGCTCCATGATAGCATGCCAAGTTTCATAAATTTCAGACGAGTTTTGGATTTACTAGATTTAAAAACCATGCATCTCAATGTTTTCTGGCAATCAACGGTGCCCCGGTGTTTGAAATTCATTCCCATTTCTTGCATGGGACCTAAGCATGCACCCAAGGACACATATTTGATTTTTCAACCAATTTATTTGCACTGGAGCATGTGCATGTAGTTCAAATTCGAATTATTCAGATAAATGCATTGAAAACTCAGTTGATGCATAGAAATGTCCAAACGAACACCGAAAAATCACAAAAAATCACACAACACTCCTATTGTTCCATGTTGTCACGAGAAAAAAATTTGAATGCAATAAGAAGCAATGGATATCGTTTCATCCACAAAGGTGGGACGTTACCTACCGAAAACCATCATGCTTGTTGTGAGAAGCTCCGGTTTGTGAGAAGCATATACGCAACCTGCCCCAAATGGGGAAAAAATTTTGTACCACGACATGTTGATGCCACTCCATGATAGCATACCAAATTTCATGAATTTCAGACGACTTTTGGATTTACTAGAATTTAAAAACCATGCATCTCAATGTTTTGCCGGCAATCAATGTTGCCCCGGTGTTTGGAATGCATTCCCATTTCTTGCATGGGACCTAAGCATGCACCCAAGGACACATATTTGATTTTTCAACCAATTTATTTGCACTGGAGCATGTGCATGTAGTTCAAATTCGAATTATTCACATAAATGCATTGAAAACACAGTTAATGCATACAAATGTCCAAACCCGAAAAATCACACAACACTCCTGTTGTTCTAAGTTGACACGAGAAAAAATATTGGAAGCAATAAGAGGAAATGGATATCGTTTCGACCACAAAGGTGGGACGTTCCCTACCAAAAACCATCATGCTTGTTGTGAGAAGCTCCGGTTTGTGAGAAGCATATACCCAACCTGCACCAAATGGGGAAAAAATTTGTACCACGACATGTTGATGCCACTCCATGATAGCATACCAAATTTCATGAATTTCAGACGAGTTTTGGATTTACTAGAATTTAAAAACCATGCATCTCAATGTTTTGCCGGCAATCAACGGTGCCCCTGTGTTTGAAATTCATTCCCATTTCTTGCATGGGACCTAAGCATGCACCCAAGGACACATATTTGATTTTTCAACCAATTTATATGCACTGGAGCATGTGCATGTAGTTCAAATTTGAATTATGCACATAAATGCATTGAAAATTCAGTTAATGGATACAAATGTCCAAACGAATCCCGAAAAATCACAAAAAATCACACAACACTCCTGTTGTTCTATGTTGACACGAGAAAAAAATTTGAAAGCAATAAGAGGCAATGGATATCGTTTCGTCCATGAAGGTGGGACGTTCCCTACCGAAAACCATCATGCTTGTTGTGAGAAGCTCCGGTTTGTTTGAAGCATATACCCAAACATGTCCCAAATGGGAGGAAATTTGTACCACGGCATGTTGATGCCTCTCCATGATAGAATGCCAAGTTTCATGAATTTCAGATGAGTTTTGGATTCACTAGAATTTAAAAACCATGCATCTCAATGTTTTACCGGCAATCAACGGTGCTTCGGTGTTTGAAATTCATTCCCATTTCTTGCATGGGACCTAAGCATGCACCCAAGGGCACATATTTGATTTTTCAACCAATTTATTTGCACTGGAGCATGTGCATGTAGTTCAAATTCGAATTATGCACATACATGCATTTAAAACTCAGTTAATGCATAAAAATGTCCAAACAAACCCTGGAAAATCATAAAAAATCACACAACACTCCTGTTGTTCTATGTTGACACGAGAAAAATATTTGAAAGCAACAAGAGGCAATGGATATCGTTTCGTCCACGAAGGTGGGACGTTCCCTACCGAAAACCATCATGCTTGTTGTGAGAAGATCCGGTTTGTTTGAAGCATATACCCAAACATGTCCCAAATGGGAGAAAATTTGTACCACGGCATGTTAATGCCACTCCATCATAGCATGCCAAGTTTCATGAATTTCAGACGAGTTTTGGATTCACTAGAATTTAAAAACCATGCATCTCAATGTTTTACCGGCAATCAACGGTGCTCCGGTGTTTGAAATTCATTAAAATTTCTTGCATGGGACCTAAGCATGCACCCAAGGACACATATTTGATTTTTCAATGAATTTATATGCACTGGAGCAAGTGCATGTAGTTCAAATTTGAATTATGCACATAAATGCATTGAAAACTCAGTTAATTCATACAAATGTCCAAACGAACCCAGAAAAATCACAAAAAATCACACAACACTCCCGTTGTTCTATGTAGACACGAGAAACAATTTGAAAGCAATAAGAGGCAATGGATATCGTTTCGTCCATGAAGGTGGGACGTTCCCTACCGAAAACCATCATGCTTGTTGTGAGAAGCTCCGGTTTGTTTGAAGCATATACCCAAACATGTCCCAAATGGGAGAAATTTTGTACCACGGCATGTTGATGCTGCTCCATGGTAGCATGCCAAGTTTCATGAATTTCAGACAAGTTTTGGATTCACTAGAATTTAAAAACCATGCATCTCAATGTTTTACCGGCAATCAACGGTGCTCCGGTGTTTGAAATTCATTAAATTTTCTTGCATGGGACCTAAGCATGCACCCAAGGACACATATTTGATTTTTCAACCAATTTATATGCAGTGGAGCAAGTGCATGTAGTTCAAATTTGAATTATGCACATACATGCATTGAAAACTCAGTTAATGCATAAAAATGTCCAAACGAACCCCGAAAAATCACAAAAAATCATGCAACACTCCTGTTGTTCCATGTTGTCACGAGAAAAAAAATTGAATGCAATAAGAGGCAATGGATATCGTTTCATCCACAAAGGTGGGACGTTCCCTACCAAAAATCATCATGCTTATTGTGAGAAGCTCCAGTTTGTGAGAAGCATATACCTAAACCTGTCCCAAATGGGAGAAAATTTGTACCATGGCATGTTGATGCTGCTCCAGGATAGCATGCCAAGTTTCATGAATTTCAGACGAGTTTTGGATTTACTAGAATTTAAAAACCATGCATCTCAATGTTTTCCGGCAATCAACGGTGCCCTGGTGTTTGAAATTCATTCCCATTTCTTGCATGGGACCTAAGCATGCACCCAAGGACACATATTTGATTTTTCAACCAATTTATTTGCACTGGAGCATGTGCATGTAGTTCAAATTTGAATTATTCACATAAATGCATTGAAACCTCAGTTAATGCCTACAAATGTCCAAAGGAACCCCGAAAAATCACAAAAAATCACACAACACTCCTGTTGTTCTATGTTGACACAAGAAAAAAATTTTGAAAGAAATAAGAGGCAATGGATATCGTTTCGTCCATGAAGGTGGGACGTTCCCTACCGAAAACCATCATGCTTGTTGTGAGAAGCTCCGGTTTGTTTAAAGCATATACCCAAACATGTCCCAAATGGGAGAAAATTTGTACCACGGCATGTTGATGCCGCTCCACGATAGCATGCCAAGTTTCATGAATTTCAGACGAGTTTTGGATTCACTAGAATTTAAAAACCATGTATCTCAATGTTTTACCGGCAATCAATGGTGCCCCGGTGTTTGAAATTCATTCCCATTTCTTGCATGGGACCTAAGCATGCACCCAAGGACACATATTTGATTTTTCAACCAATTTATTTTCACTGGAGCATGTGCATGTAGTTCAAATTTGAATTATTCACATAAATGCATTGAAAACACAGTTAATGCATACAAATGTCCAAACGAACCCCGAAAAATCACAAAAAATCACACAACACTCCTGTTGTTCTAAGTTGACACGAGAAAAAATATTGAAAGCAATAAGAGGAAATGGATATCGTTTCGTCCACAAAGGTGGGACGTTCCCTACCAAAAACCATCATGCTTGTTGTGAGAAGCTCCAGTTTGTTAGAAGCATATACCCAACCTGCCCCAAATGGGGAAAAATTTTGTACCACGACATGTTGATGCCACTCCATGATAGCATACCAAATTTCATGAATTTCAGACGAGTTTTGGATTTACTAGAATTTAAAAACCATGCATCTCAATGTTTTGCCGGCAATCAACGGTGCCCCGGTGTTTGAAATTCATTCCCATTTCTTGCATGGGACCTAAGCATGCACCCAAGGACACATATTTGATTTTTCAACCAATTTATATGCACTGGAGCATGTGCATGTAGTTCAAATTTGAATTATGCACATAAATGCATTGAAAACTCAGTTAATGCATACAAATGTCCAAACGAACCCCGAAAAATCACAAAAAATCACACAACACACCTGTTGTTCTATGTTGACACGAGAAAAAAATTTGAAAGCAATAAGAGGCAATGGATATCATTTCGTCCATGAAGGTGGGACGTTCCCTACCAAAAACCATCATGCTTGTTGTGAGAAGCTCTGGTTTGTTTGAAGCATATACCCAAACATGTCCCAAATGGGAGAAAATTTGTACCACGGCATGTTGATGCCGCTCCATGATAGCATGCCAAGTTTCATGAATTTCAGACGAGTTTTGGATTCACTAGAATTTAAAAACCATGCATCTCAATGTTTTACCGGCAATCAACGATGCTCCGGTGTTTGAAATTCATTCCCATTTCTTGCATGGGATCTAAGCATGCACCCAAGGGCACATATTTGATTTTTCAACCAATTTATTTGCACTGGAGCATGTGCATGTAGTTCAAATTCGAATTATGCACATACATGCATTGAAAACTCAGCTAATGCATAAAAATGTCCAAATGTACCCTGAAAAATCACAAAAAATCACGCAACACTCCTGTTGTTCTATGTTCACACGAGAAAAAAATTTAAAGCAATAAGAGGCAATGGATATCGTTTCATCCACAAAGGTGGGACGTTCCCTACCGAAAACCATCATGCTTGTTGTGAGAAGCTCTAGTTTGTGAGAAGCATATACCCAAACCTGTCCCAAATGGGACAATATTTGTACCATGGCATGTTGATGGCATGCCATGTTTCATGAATTTCAGACGAGTTTTGGATTTACTAGAATTTAGAAACCATGCATCTCAATGTTTTGCCGGCAATCAAGGGTGCCCCGTTGTTTGAAATTCATTCTAATATCTTGCATGGGACCTAAGCATGCACCCAAGGACACATATTTGATTTTTCAACCAATTTATATGCACTGGAGCATGTGCATGTATTTCAAATTTGAATTATGTACATAAATGCATTGAAAACTCAGTTAATTCATACAAATGTCCAAACGAACCCTGAAAAATCACAAAAAATCACACAACACTCCTGTTGTTCTATGTTGACACGAGAAAAACATTTGAAAGCAATAAGAGGCAATGGATATCGTTTCGTCCATGAAGGTGGGACATTCCCTACCGAAAACCATCATGCTTGTTGTGAGAAGCTCCGGTTTGTTTGAAGCATATACCCAAACATGTCCCAAATGGGAGAAAATTTGTACCACGGCATGTTGATGCCGCTCCATGATAGCATCCCAAGTTTCATGAATTTCAGACGAGTTTTGGATTCACTAGAATTTAAAAACCATGCATCTCAATATTTTACCGGCAATCAACGGTGCTCCGGTGTTTGAAATTCATTAAAATTTCTTGCATGGGACCTAAGCATGCACCCAAGGACACATATTTGATTTTCAAACAATTTATATGCACTCGAGCAAGTGCATGTAGTTCAAATTTGAATTATGCACATACATGCATTGAAAACTCAGTTAATTCATACAAATGTCCAAACGAACCCCGAAAAATCACAAAAAATCACACAACACTCCCGTTGTCCCATGTTGACACGAGAAAAAAATTTGAAAGCAATAAGAGGCAATGGATATTGTTTCGTCCATGAAGGTGGGACGTTCCCTACCGAAAACCATCATGCCTGTTGTGAGAAGCTCCGGTTTGTTTGAAGCATATACCCAAACATGTCCCAAATGGGAGAAAATTTGTACCACGGCATCTTGATGCCGCTCCATGATAGCATGCCAAGTTTCATGAATTTCAGATGAGTTTTGGATTCACTAGAATTTAAAAACCATGCATCTCAATGTTTTACCGGCAATCAACTGTGCTTCGGTGTTTGAAATTCATTAAAATTTCTATTTCTTGATTTTTCAACCAATTTATATGCACTCGAGCAAGTGCATGTAGTTCAAATTTGAATTATGCACATAAATGCATTGAAAACTCAGTTAATGCATAGAAATGTCCAAACGAACCCCAAAAAACCACGAAAAATCACACAACACTCCTGTTGTTCTAGGTTGACATGAGAAAAAAATTGAAAGCAATAAGAGGAAATGGATATCGTTTCGTCCACAAAGGTGGGACGTTCCCTACCGAAAACCATCATGCTTGTTGTGAGAAGCATATACCCAAACCTACACCAAATGGGGCAAAAATTTTACCACGACATGTTGATGCGACTCCATGATAGCATGCCAAGTTTCATGAATTTCAGACGAGTTTTGGATTTACTAGAATTTAAAAACCATGCATCTCAATGTTTTGTCGGCAATCAATAGTGCCCCGGTGTTTGAAATTCATTCCTATTTCTTGCATTGGACCTAAGCATGCACCCAACGACACATATTTGATATTTCAACCAATTTATATGCACTGGAGCATGTGCATGTAGTTCAAATTTGAATTATGCACATAAATGCATTGAAAACTCAGTTAATGCATAGAAATGTCTAAACGAACCCCGAAAAATCACAAAAAATCATAGAACACTCCTGTGGTTCTATGTTGACACGAGAAAAAAATTTGAAAGCAATAAGAGGAAATGGATATCGTTTCGTCCATGAAGGTGGGACGTTCCCTAGCGAAAACCATCATGCTTCTTGTGAGAAGCTCCGGTTTGTTTGAAGCATATACCCAAACATGTCTCAAATGGGAGAAAATTTGTACCACGGCATGTTGATGCCGCTCCATGATGGCATGCCAAGTCTCATGAATTTCAGACGAGTTTTGGATTCACTAGAATTTAAAAACCATGCATCTCAATGTTTTACCGGCAATCAACGGTGCTCCGGTGTTTGAAATTCATTCACATTTCTTGCACGACACCTAACCATGCACCCAAGGGCACATATTTAATTTTTCAACCAATTTATATGCACTCGAGGAAGTGCATGTAGTTCAAATTTGAATTATGCACATACATGCATTGAAAACTCAGTTAATGCATAAAAATGTCCAACCGAACCCTGAAAAATCACAAAAAAAATCACGCAACACTCCTGTTGTTCTATGTTCACACGAGAAAAAAATTGAAAGCAATAAGAGGCAATGGATATCATTTCATCCACAAAGGTGGGATGTTCCCTACCGAAAACCATCATGCTTGTTGTGAGAAGCTCCAGTTTGTGAGAAGCATATACCCAACCCTATCCCAAATGGGACAAAATTTGTACCACGGGCATGTTGATGCTGCTCCATGATAGCATGCCATGTTTCATGAATTTCAGACGAGTTTTGGATTTACTAGAATTTAGAAACCATGCATCTCAATGTTTTGCCGGTAATCATTGGTGCCCCGGTGTTTGAAATTCATTCTAATTTCTTGCATGGGACCTAAGCATGCACCCAAGGACACATATTTGATTTTTCAATGAATTTATATGCACTGGAGCATGTGCATGTAGTTCAAATTTGAATTATTCACATAAATGCATTGAAACCTCAGTTAATGCATAGAAATGTCCAAACGAACTCCGAAAAATCACAAAAAATCACACAACACTCCTATTGTTCCATGTTGTCACGAGAAAAAAAATTGAAAGCAATAAGAGGCAATGGATATCGTTTCATTCACAAAGGTGGGACGTTCCCTACCGAAAACCATCATGCTTGTTGTGAGAAGCTCTAGTTTGTGAGAAGCATATACCCAAACCTGTCCCAAATGGGACAATATTTGTACCACGGCATGTTGATGCCGCTCCATAATAGCATGCCATGTTTCATGAATTTCAGACGAGTTTTGGATTTACTAGAATTTAGAAACCATGCATCTCAATGTTTTGCCGGCAATCAAGGGTGCCCCGTTGTTTGAAATTCATTCTAATATCTTGCATGGGACCTAAGCATGCACCCAAGGACACATATTTGATTTTCAAACAATTTATATGCACTTGAGCAAGTGCATGTAGTTCAAATTTGAATTATGCACATACATGCATTGAAAACTCAGTTAATTCATACAAATGTCCAAACGAACCCCGAAAAATCACAAAAAATCACACAACACTCCCGTTGTCCCATGTTGACACGAGAAAAAAATTTGAAAGCAATAAGAGGCAATGGATATTGTTTCGTCCATGAAGGTGGGACGTTCCCTACCGAAAACCATCATGCCTGTTGTGAGAAGCTCCGGTTTGTTTGAAGCATATACCCAAACATGTCCCAAATGGGAGAAAATTTGTACCACGGCATCTTGATGCCGCTCCATGATAGCATGCCAAGTTTCATGAATTTCAGATGACTTTTGGATTCACTAGAATTTAAAAACCATTCATCTCAATGTTTTACCGGCAATCAACTGTGCTCCGGTGTTTGAAATTCATTAAAATTTCTATTTCTTGATTTTTCAACCAATTTATATGCACTGGAGCAAGTGCATGTAGTTCAAATTTGAATTATGCACATAAATGCATTGAAAACTCAGTTAATGCATAGAAATGTCCAAACGAACCCCAAAAAACCACGAAAAATCACACAACACTCCTGTTGTTCTAGGTTGACATGAGAAAAAAATTGAAAGCAATAAGAGGAAATGGATATCGTTTCGTCCACAAAGGTGGGACGTTCCCTACCGAAAACCATCATGCTTGTTGTGAGAAGCATATACCCAAACCTGCACCAAATGGGGCAAAATTTTTACCACGACATGTTGATGCGACTCCATGATAGCATGCCAAGTTTCATGAATTTCAGACGAGTTTTGGATTTACTAGAATTTAAAAACCATGCATCTCAATGTTTTGTCGGCAATCAATAGTGCCCCGGTGTTTGAAATTCATTCCTATTTCTTGCATTGGACCTAAGCATGCACCCAAGGACACATATTTGATATTTCAACCAATTTATATGCACTGGAGCATGTGCATGTAGTTCAAATTTGAATTATGCACATAAATGCATTGAAAACTTAGTTAATGCATAGAAATGTCTAAACGAACCCCGAAAAATAACAAAAAATCACAGAACACTCCTGTGGTTCTATGTTGACATGAGAAAAAATTTTGAAAGCAATAAGAGGCAATGGATATCGTTTCGTCCATGAAGGTGGGACGTTCCCTAGCGAAAACCATCATGCTTCTTGTGAGAAGCTCCGGTTTGCTTGAAGCATATACCCAAACATGTCCCAAATGGGAGAAAATTTGTACCACGGCATGTTGATGCCGCTCCATGATGGCATGCCAAGTCTCATGAATTTCAGACGAGTTTTGGATTCACTAGAATTTGAAAACCATGCATCTCAATGTTTTACCGGCAATCAATGGTGCTCCGGTGTTTGAAATTCATTCACATTTCTTGCACGACACCTAACCATGCACCCAAGGGCACATATTTAATTTTTCAACCAACTTATATGCACTCGAGCAAGTGCATGTTGTTCAAATTTGAATTATGCACATACATGCATTGAAAACTCAGTTAATGCATAAAAATGTCCAACCGAACCCTGAAAAATCACAAAAAAATCACGCAACACTCCTGTTGTTCTATGTTCACACGAGAAAAAAATTGAAAGCAATAAGAGGCAATGGATATCGTTTCATCCACAAAGGTGGGATGTTCCCTACCGAAAACCATCATGCTTGTTGTGAGAAGCTCCAGTTTGTGAGAAGCATATACCCAACCCTATCCCAAATGGGCCAAAATTTGTACCACGGGCATGTTGATGCTGCTCCATGATAGCATGCCATGTTTCATGAATTTCAGACGAGTTTTGGATTTACTAGAATTTAGAAACCATGCATCTCAATGTTTTGCCGGCAATCATTGGTGCCCCGGTGTTTGAAATTCATTCTAATTTCTTGCATGGGACCTAAGCATGCACCCAAGGACACATATTTGATTTTTCAATGAATTTATATGCACTAGAGCATGTGCATGTAGTTCAAATTTGAATTATTCACATAAATGCATTGAAACCTCAGTTAATGCATAGAAATGTCCAAACGAACCCCGAAAAATCACAAAAACTCACACAACACTCCTATTGTTCCATGTTGTCACGAGAAAAAAAATTGAAAGCAATAAGAGGCAATGGATATCGTTTCATTCACAAAGGTGGGACGTTCCCTACCGAAAACCATCATGCTTGTTGTGAGAAGCTCTAGTTTGTGAGAAGCATATACCCAAACCTGTCACAAATGGGACAATATTTGTACCACGACATGTTGATGCCGCTCCATAATAGCATGCCATGTTTCATCAATTTCAGACGAGTTTTGGATTTACTAGAATTTAGAAACCATGCATCTCAATGTTTTGCCGGCAATCAAGGGTGCCCCGTTGTTTGAAATTCATTCTAATATCTTGCATGGGACCTAAGCATGCTCCCAAGGACACATATTTGATTTTTCAACCAATTTATATGCACTGGAGCATGTGGATGTATTTCAAATTTGAATTATGTACATAAATGCATTGAAAACTCAGTTAATTCATACAAATGTCCAAACGAACCCTGAAAAATCACAAAAAATCACACAACACTCCTGTTGTTCTATGTTGACACGAGAAAAAATTTGAAAGCAATAAGAGGAAATGGATATCGTTTCGTCCACGAAGGTGGGACATTCCCTACCGAAAACCGTCATGCTTGTTGTGAGAAGCTCCGGTTTGTTTGAAGCATATACCCAAACATGTCCCAAATGGGAGAAAATTTGTACCACAGCATGTTGATGCCGCTCCATGATAGCATCCCATGTTTCATGAATTTCAGACGAGTTTTGGATTCACTAGAATTTAAAAACCATGCATCTCAATATTTTACCGGCAATCAACGGTGCTCCGGTGTTTGAAATTCATTAAAATTTCTTGCATGGGACCTAAGCATGCACCCAAGGACACAAATTTGATTTTCAAACAATTTATATGCACTCGAGCAAGTGCCTGTAGTTCAAATTTGAATTATGCACATACATCCATTGAAAACTCAGTTAATTCATACAAATGTCCAAACGAACCCCGAAAAATCACAAAAAATCACACAACACTTCCGTTGTCCCATGTTGACACGAGAAAAAAATTTGAAAGCAATAAGAGGCAATGGATATTGTTTCGTCCATGAAGGTGGGACGTTCCCTACGGAAAACCATCATTCCTGTTGTGAGAAGCTCCGGTTTGTTTGAAGCATATACCCAAACATGTCCCAAATGGGAGAAAATTTGTACCACGGCATGTTGATGCCACTCCATGATAGCATGCCAAGTTTCATGAATTTTAGATGAGTTTTGGATTCACTAGAATTTAAAAACCATGCATCTCAATGTTTTACCGGCAATCAACTGTGCTCCGGTGTTTGAAATTCATTAAAATTTCTATTTCTTGATTTTTCAACCAATTTATATGCACTGGAGCAAGTGCATGTAGTTCAAATTTGAATTATGCACATAAATGCATTGAAAACTCAGTTAATGCATAGAAATGTCCAAACGAACCCCAAAAAACCACGAAAAATCACACAACACTCCTGTTGTTCTAGGTTGACATGAGAAAAAAATTGAAAGCAATAAGAGGAAATGGATATCGTTTCGTCCACAAAGGTGGGACGTTCGCTACCGAAAACCATCATGCTTGTTGTGAGAAGCTCCGGTTTGTGAGAAGCATATACCCAAACCTGCACCAAATGGGGCAAAATTTTTACCACGACATGTTGATGCCACTCCATGATAGCATGCCAAGTTTCATGAATTTCAGACGAGTTTTGGATTTACTAGAATTTAAAAACCATGCATCTCAATGTTTTGTCGGCAATCAATAGTGCCCCGGTCTTTGAAATTCATTCCTATTTCTTGCATGGGACCTAAGCATGCACCCAAGGACACATATTTGATATTTCAACCAATTTATATGCACTGGAGCATGTGCATGTAGTTCAAATTTGAATTATACACATAAATGCATTGAAAACTCAGTTAATGCATAGAAATGTCTAAACGAACCCCGAAAAATCACAAAAAATCACAGAACACTCCTGTGGTTCTATGTTGACACGAGAAAAAAATTTGAAAGCAATAAGAGGCAATGGATATCGTTTCGTCCATCAAGGTGGGACGTTCCCTACCGAAAACCATCATGCTTGTTGTGAGAAGCTCCGGTTTGTTTGAAGCATATACCCAAGCATGTCCCAAATGGGAGAAAATTTGTACCACGGCATGTTGATGCCGCTCCATGATGGCATGCCAAGTCTCATGAATTTCAGACGAGTTTTGGATTCACTAGAATTCAAAAACCATGCATCTCAATGTTTTACCGGCAATCAACGGTGCTCCGGTGTTTGAAATTCATTCACATTTCTTGCACGACACCTAACCATGCACCCAAGGGCACATATTTAATTTTTCAACCAATTTATATGCACTCGAGCAAGTGCATGTAGTTCAAATTTGAATTATGCACATACATGCATTGAAAACTCAGTTAATGCATAAAAATGTCCAAACGAACTCTGAAAATCACAAAAAATCACGCAACACTCCTGTTGTTCTATCTTCACACGAGAAAAAAATTGAAAGCAATAAGAGGCAATGGATATCGTTTCATCCACAAAGGTGGGATGTTCCCTACCGAAAACCATCATGCTTGTTGTGAGAAGCTCCAGTTTGTGAGAAGCATATACCCAACCCTATCCCAAATGGGACAAAATTTGTACCACGGGCATGTTGATGCTGCTCCATGATAGCATGCCATGTTTCATGAATTTCAGACGAGTTTTGGATTTACTAGAATTTAGAAACCATGCATCTCAATGTTTTGCCGGCAATCATTGGTGCCCCGATGTTTGAAATTCATTCTAATTTCTTGCATGGGACCTAAGCATGCACCCAAGGACACATATTTGATTTTTCAATGAATTTATATGCACTAGAGCATGTGCATGTAGTTCAAATTTGAATTATTCACATAAATGCATTGAAACCTCAGTTAATGCATAGAAATGTCCAAACGAACCCCGAAAAATCACAAAAACTCACACAACACTCCTATTGTTCCATGTTGTCACGAGAAAAAAAATTGAAAGCAATAAGAGGCAATGGATATCGTTTCATTCACAAAGGTGGGACGTTCCCTACCGAAAACCATCATGCCTGTTGTGAGAAGCTCTAGTTTGTGAGAAGCATATACCCAAACCTGTCACAAATGGGACAATATTTGTACCACGGCATGTTGATGCCGCTCCATAATAGCATGCCATGTTTCATGAATTTCAGACGAGTTTTGGATTTACTAGAATTTAGAAACCATGCATCTCAATGTTTTGCCGGCAATCAAGGGTGCCCCGTTGTTTGAAATTCATTCTAATATCTTGCATGGGACCTAAGCATGCTCCCAAGGACACATATTTGATTTTTCAACCAATTTATATGCACTGGAGCATGTGGATGTATTTCAAATTTGAATTATGTACATAAATGCATTGAAAACTCAGTTAATTCATACAAATGTCCAAACGAACCCTGAAAAATCACAAAAAATCACACAACACTCCTGTTGTTCTATGTTTACACGAGAAAAAATTTGAAAGCAATAAGAGGCAATGGATATCGTTTCGTCCACGAAGGTGGGACATTCCCTACCGAAAACCATCATGCTTGTTGTGAGAAGCTCCGGTTTGTTTGAAGCATATACCCAAACATGTCCCAAATGGGAGAAAATTTGTACCACAGCATGTTGATGCCGCTCCATGATAGCATCCCATGTTTCATGAATTTCAGACGAGTTTTGGATTCACTAGAATTTAAAAACCATGCATCTCAATATTTTACCGGCAATCAACGGTGCTCCGGTGTTTGAAATTCATTAAAATTTCTTGCATGGGACCTAAGCATGCACCCAAGGACACAAATTTGATTTTCAAACAATTTATATGCACTCGAGCAAGTGCCTGTAGTTCAAATTTGAATTATGCACATACATCCATTGAAAACTCAGTTAATTCATACAAATGTCCAAACGAACCCCGAAAAATCACAAAAAATCACACAACACTCCCGTTGTCCCATGTTGACACGAGAAAAAAATTTGAAAGCAATAAGAGGCAATGGATATTGTTTCGTCCATGAAGGTGGGACGTTCCCTACGGAAAACCATCATTCCTGTTGTGAGAAGCTCTGGTTTGTTTGAAGCATATACCCAAACATGTCCCAAATGGGAGAAAATTTGTACCACGGCATGTTGATGCCGCTCCATGATAGCATGCCAAGTTTCATGAATTTTAGATGAGTTTTGGATTCACTAGAATTTAAAAACCATGCATCTCAATGTTTTACCGGCAATCAACTGTGCTCCGGTGTTTGAAATTCATTAAAATTTCTATTTCTTGATTTTTCAACCAATTTATATGCACTGGAGCAAGTGCATGTAGTTCAAATTTGAATTATGCACATAAATGCATTGAAAACTCAGTTAATGCATAGAAATGTCCAAACGAACCCCAAAAAACCACGAAAAATCACACAACACTCCTGTTGTTCTAGGTTGACATGAGAAAAAAATTGAAAGCAATAAGAGGAAATGGATATCGTTTCGTCCACAAAGGTGGGACGTTCACTACCGAAAACCATCATGCTTGTTGTGAGAAGCTCCGGTTTGTGAGAAGCATATACCCAAACCTGCACCAAATGGGGCAAAATTTTTACCACGACATGTTGATGCCACTCCATGATAGCATGCCAAGTTTCATGAATTTCAGACGAGTTTTGTATTTACTAGAATTTAAAAACCATGCATCTCAATGTTTTGTCGGCAATCAATAGTGCCCCGGTGTTTGAAATTCATTCCTATTTCTTGCATGGGACCTAAGCATGCACCCAAGGACACACATTTGATTTTTCAATGAATTTATATGCACTGGAGCATGTGCATGTAGTTCAAATTTGAATTATTCACATAAATGCATTGAAACCTCAGTTAATGCATAGAAATGCCCTAACGAACCCCGAAAAATCACAAAAAATCACACAACACTCCTATTGTTCCATGTTGTCACGAGAAAAAAATTTGAATGCAATAAGAGGCAATGGATATTGTTTCATCCACAAAGGTGGGACGTTCCCCACCGAAAACCATCATGCTTGTTGTGAGAAGCATATACCCAAACCTGCCCCAAATGGGACCAAATTTGTACCACGACATGTTGATGCCACTCCATGATAGCATACCAAGTTTCATGAATTTCAGATGAGTTTTTGATTTACTACAAATTAAAAACAATGCATCTCAATGTTTTGCCGGCAATCAACGGTGCCCCGATGTTTCAAATTCATTCCCATTTCTTGCATGGGACCTAAGCATGCACCCAAGGACACATATTTGATTTTTCAACCAATTTATATGCACTGGAGCATGTGGATGTAGTTCAAATTTGAATTACGCACATAAATGCATTGAAAACTCAGTTAATTCATACAAATGTCCAAACGAACCCAGAAAAATCACAAAAAATCACACAACACTCCCGTTGTTCTATGTAGACACGAAAAAAAATTTGAAAGCAATAAGAGGCAATGGATATCGTTTCTTCCACGAAGGTGGGACGTTCCCTATCGAAAACCATCATGCTTGTTGTGAGAAGCTCCGGTTTGTTTGAAGCATATACCCAAACATGTCCCAAACGGGAGAAAATTTGTACCACGGCATGTTGGTGCCGCTCCATGATAGCATGCCAAGTTTCATGAATTTCAGACGAGTTTTGGATTCACTAGAATTTAAAAACCATGCATCTCAATGTTTTATCGACAATCAACGGTGCTCCGGTGTTTGAAATTCATTCACATTTCTTGCACGACACCTAACCATGCACCCAAGGGCACATATTTAATTTTTCAACCAATTTATATGCACTCGAGCAAGTGCATGTAGTTCAAATTTGAAACTCAGTTAACGCAAAAAATGTCCAAATGAACCCTAAAAAATAACAAAAAATAATGCAACACTCCTGTTGTCCTATGTTCACACGAGAAAAAAATTTGAAAGCAATAAGAGGCAATGGATATCGTTTCGTCCACGAAGCTGGGACGTTCCCTACCAAAAACCATCATTCTTGTTGTGAGAAGCTCCGGTTTGTTTGAAGCATATACCCAAACATGTCCCAAATGGGAGAAAATTTGTACCACGGCATGCTCATGCCGCTCCATGATAGCATGCCAAGTTTCATGAATTTCAGACGAGTATTGAATTCACTAGAATTTAAAAACCATGCATCTCAATGTTTTACCGGCAATCAACGGTGCTCTGGTGTTTGAAATTCATTAAAATTTCTTGCATGGGTCCTAAGCATGCACCCAAGGACACATATTTGATTATTCAACCAATTTATATGCACTGGAGCAAGTCCTTGTAGTTCAAATCTGAATTATGCGCATACATGCATTGAAAACTCAGTTAATGCATAAAAATGTCCAAACGAACCCTGAAAAATCACAAAAAATAAGGCAACGCTCCTGTTGTTCTATGTTCACATGAGAAAAAAATTCAAAGCAATAAGAGGCAATGGATATCGTTTCATGCACAAAGGCGGGACGTTCCCTACCGAAAACCATCATGCTTGTTGTGAGAAGCATATACCCAAACCTGTCCCAAATGGGACAAAATTTGTACCCCGGCATGTTGATGCTGCCCCATGATAGCATGCCATGTTTCATGAATTTCAGACGAGTTTTGGATTTACTAGAATTTAGAAACCATGCATCTCAATGTATTGCCGGCAATCAATGGTGCCCCGGTGTTTGAAATTCATTCTAATTTCTTGCATGGGACCTAAGCGTGCACCCAAGGACACATATTTGATTTTTCAACGAATTTATATGCATTGGAGCATGTGCATGTAGTTCAAATTTGAATTATTCACATAAATGCATTGAAACCTCAGTTAATGCATAGAAATGTCCAAACGAACCCCGAAAAATCACAAAAAATCACACAACACTCCTGTTGTTCTAAGTTGACACGAGAGAAAACATTGAAAGCAACATGTGGAAATGGATATCGTTTCGTCCACAAACGTGGGACGTTCCCTACCGAAAACTATCATGCTTGTTGTGAGAAGCTCCGGTTTGAGAAGCATATACCCAAACCTTCCCCAAATGGGACAAAATTTGTACCACAACACGTTAATGTCACTCCATGATAGCATATCAAGTTTCATGAATTTCAGACGAGTTTTGGATTTACTAGAATTTAAAAACCTTGCATCTTAGTGTTTTGCCGGCAATCAACGGTGCCCCGATGTTTGAAATTCATTCCCATTTCTTGCATGGGACCTAAGCATGCACCCAAGGACACATATTTGATTTTTCGACCAATTTATATGCACTGGAGCATGTGCACGTAGTTCAAATTTGTATTCTGCACATGAATGCATTGAAAACTCAGTTAATTCATACAAATGTCCAAACGAACCCAGAAAAATCACAAAAAATCATACAACACTCTCGTTGTTCTATGTAGACACGAGAAAAAAATTTGAAAGCAATAAGAGGCAATGGATATCGTTTCGTCCATGAAGGTGGGACATTCCCTACCGAAAACCATCATGCTTGTTGTGAGAAGCTCCGGTTTGTTTGAAGCATATACCCAAACATGTACCAAATGGGAGAAAATTTGTACCACGGCATGTTGATGCTGCTCCATGATAGCATGCCAAGTTTCATGAATTTCAAACAAGTTTTGGATTCACTAGAATTTAAAAACCATGCATCTCAATGTTTTACCGGCAATCAACGGTGCTCCGGTGTTTGAAATTCATTCCCATTTCTTGCATGGGACCTAAGCATGCACCCAAGGGCACATATTTGATTTTTCAACCAATTTATTTGCACTGGAGCATGTGCATGTAGTTCAAATTCGAATTATGCATATACACGCATTGAAAACTCAGTTAATGCATAAAAATGTCCAAAGGAACCCTAAAAAATCACAAAAAAATCACGCAACACTCCTGTTGTTCTATGTTGACACGAGAAAAACATTTGAAAGCAATAAGAGGCAATGGATATCGTTTCGTCCACGAAGGTGGGACGTTCCCTACCGAAAACCATCATGCTTATTGTGAGAAGCTCTGGTTTGTTTGAAGCATATACCCAAACATGTCCCAAATGGGAGAAAATTTGTACCACGGCATGTTGATGCCGCTCCATGATAGCATGCCAAGTTTCATGAATTTCAGACGAGTTTTGGATTCACTAGAATTTAAAAACCATGCATCTCAATGTTTTACCGGCCATCAACGGTGCTCCGGTGTTTGAAATTCATTAAAATTTCTTGCATGGGACCTAAGCATGCACCCAAGGACACATATTTAATTTTTCAACCAATTTATATGCACTCGAGCAAGTGCATGTAGTTCAAATTTGAATTATGCACATACATGCATTGAAAACTTAGTTAATGCATAAAAATGTCCAAACGAACCCTGAAAAATCAGAGAAAATCACGCAACACTCCTGTTGTTCTATGTTCACACGAGAAAAAAATTGAAAGCAATAAGAGGCAATGGATATCGTTTCATCCACAAAGGTGGGATGTTCCCTACCGAAAACCATCATGCTTGTTGTGAGAAGCTCCAGTTTGTGAGAAGCATATACCCAACCCTGTCCCAAATGGGACAAAATTTGTACCACGGCATGTTGATGCTGCTCCATGATAGCATGCCAGGTTTCATGAATTTTAGACGAGTTTTGGATTTACTAGAATTTAGAAACCATGCATCTCAATGTTTTGCTGGCAATCAACGGTGCCCTGGTGTTTGAAATTCATTCTAATTTCCTGCATGGGACCTTAGCATGCACCCAAGGACAAATATTTGATTTTTCAACCAATTTATATGCACTGGAGCATGTGCATGTACTTCAAATTTGAATTATTCACATAAATGCATCGAAACCTCAGTTAATGCATAGAAATGCCCAAACGAACCCCAAAAAATCACAAAAAATCACACAACACTCCTGTTGTTCTAAGCTGACACGAGAGAAAAAATTGAAAGAAACATGAGGAAATGGATATCGTTTCGTCCACAAAGGTGGGACGTTCCCTACCGAAAACCATCATGCTTGTTGTGAGAAGCTCCGGTTGTGAGAAGCATATACCCAAACCTGCCCCAAATGGGACAAAATTTGTACCACGACATGTTGATGCCACTCCATGGTAGCATACCAAGTTTCACGAATTTCAGACGAGTTTTGGATTTACTAGAATTTAAAAACCATGCATCTCAATGTTTTGCCGGCAATCAACGGTGCCCCGGTGTTTGAAATTCATTCCCATTTCTTGCATGGGACCTAAGCATGCATCCAAGGACACATATTTCATTTCTCAACCAATTTATATGCACTGGAGCTAGTGCATGTAGTTCAAATTTGAATTATGCACATACATGCATTGAAAACTCAGTTAATGCATAAAAATGTCCAAACTAACCCCGAAAAATCACAAAAAATCACACAACACTCCTGTTGTTCTATGTTGACGCGAGAAAAAAAAATTGAAAGCTATAAGAGGCAATGGATATCGTTTCATCCACAAAGGTGGGACGTTCCCTACCGAAAACCATCATGCTTGTTGTGAGAAGCTCCAGTTTGTGAGAAGCATAGAGCCAAACCCGTCCCACATGGGACAACATTTGTACCACGGCATGTTGATGCCGCTCCATAATAGCATGCCATGTTTCATGAATTTCAGACGAGTTTTGGATTTACTAGAATTTAGAAACCATGCATCTCAATGTTTTGCCGGCAATCAACGGTGCCCCGGTGTTTGAAATTAATTCTAATTTCTTGCATGGGACCTAAGCATGCACCCAAGGACACATATTTGATTTTTCAACCAATTTATATGCACTGGAGCATGTGCATGTAGTTCAAATTTGAATTATTCACATAAATGCATTGAAACCTCAGTTAATGCATAGAAATGTCCAAACGAACCCCGAAAAATCACAAAAAATCACACAACATTGTTGTTCTAAGTTGACACGAGAGAAAAAATTGAAAGCAACATGAGGAAATGGATATCGTTTCGTCCACAAAGGTGGGACGTTCCCTACCGAAAACCATCATGCTTGTTGTGAGAAGCTCCGGTTGTGAGAAGCATATACCCAAACCTGCCTCAAATGGGACAAAATTTGTACCATGACATGTTGATGCCACTCCATGACAGCATACCAAGTTTCATGAATTTCAGACGAGTTTTGGATTTACTAGAATTTAAAAACCATGCATCTCAATGTTTTGCCGGCAATCAACGGTGCCCCGGTGTTTGAAATTCATTCCCATTTCTCGCATGGGACCTAAGCATGCACCCAAGGACACATATTTCATTTTTCAACCAATTTATATGCACTGGAGCATGTGTATGTAGTTCAAATTTGAATTATGCACATAAATGCATTGAAAACTCAGTTCTTTCATACAAATGTCCAAACGAACCTCGAAAAATCACAAAAAATCACACAACACTACTGTTGTTCTATGTTGACACGAGAAAAAAATTTGAAAGCAATAAGAGGCAATGGATATCGTTTCATGCACAAAGGTGGGACGTTCCCTACCGAAAACCATCATGCTTGTTGTGAGAAGCTCCGGTATGTTTGAAGCATATACCCAAACATGTCCCAGATGGGAGAAAATTTGTACCCCGGCATGCTGATGCCGCTCCATGATAGCATGCCAAGTTTCATGAATTTCAGACGAGTATTGAATTCACTAGAATTTAAAAACCATGCATCTCAATGTTTTACCACTAATCAACGGTGCTCCGGTGTTTGAAATTCATTAAAATTTCTTGCATGGGACCTAAGCATGCACCCAAGGACACATATTTGATTATTCAACCAATTTATATGCACTGGAGCAAGTTCTTGTAGTTCAAATTTGAATTATGCGCATACATGCATTCAAAACTCAGTTAAGGCATAAAAATGTCCAAACGAACCCCGAAAAATCACAAAAAATCACGCAACACTCCTGTTGTTCTATGTTGTCACGAGAAAAAAATTGAATGCAATAAGAGGCAATGGATATCGTTTCATCCACAAAGGTGGGACGTTCCCTACCGAAAACCATCATGCTTGTTGTGAGAAGCTCCAGTTTGTGAGAAGGATATACCTAAACATGTCCCAAATGGGACAAAATTTGTACCACGGCCTGTTGATGCTGCTCCATGATAGCATGCCAAGTTTCATGAAATTCAGACGAGTTTTGGATTTACTAGAATTTAAAAACCATGCATCTCAATGTTTTGCTGGCAATCAACAGTGCCCCGGTGTTTGAAATTCATTCCCATTGCTTGCATGGGACCTAAGCATGCACCCAAGGACACATATTTGATTTTTCAACCAATTTATATGCACTGGAGCATGTGCATGTAGTTCAAATTTGAATTATTCACATAAATGCATTGAAAACTCAGTTAATGCATAGAAATGTCCAAACGAACACCGAAAAATCACAAAAAATCACACAACACTCCTGTTGTTCTAAGTTGACACGAGAAAAAAAATTGAAAGCAATAAGAGGAAATGGATATCGTTTCGTCCACAAAGGTGGGACGTTCCCTACCGAAAACCATCATGCTTGTTGTGAGAAGCTCCGGTTTGTGAGAAGCATATACCCAACCTGCCGCAAATGGGGAAAAAATTTGTACAACGACATGTTGATGCCACTCCATGATAGCATGCCAATTTTCATGAATTTCAGGCGAGTTTTGGATTTACTAGAATTTAAAAACCATGCATCTCAATGTTTTGCCGGCAATCAACGGTGCCCCGGTGTTTGCAATTCATTTCCATTTCTTGTATGGGACCTAAGCATGCACCTAAGGACACATATTTGATGTTTCAACCAATTTATATGCACTGGAGCATGTGCATGTAGTTCAAATTTGAATTATGCACATAAATGCATTGAAAACTCAGTTAATGCATAAAAATGTCCAAACGAACCTCGACAAATCACACAACACTCCTGTTGTTCTATGTTGACACGAGAAAAAAATATGAAAGCAATAAGTGTCGGTGTACTAGAATAGGGGTACCCTAGTACCCCGAACTTGTGCACGGGCAGTTGCAGCACCCCGCAGCAAGGCTTGCCGGGCGAACGCCAAGATCCTCCAAGGTTCCCTTGGAGCCATTCAAGAACAAAGTATTTAAGCTCAGGAGACAAGGCCCCGGCAAGAGGAGCTTGCCGGGAAGGCCAACCAGGACACTCCAAGGAACTTGCCGTGACGCGCCTCGCGCTCCGGCAAGGCAACAAGGCCCCAGCAAGAGGAGCTTGCCGGGAAGACCAACCAAGGTACCTCGAGGCCCGGTGAGCGACAAGCTTCCGGACCCGACAAGATAACAACAGTGGCAAGGCGCTTGCCGCGGCAGGCGGCCACTCTGTGCCCACGCTCCAGCGCATCCACCAACGTGTCGCTCTGGGGGCCTCTCCAGGCGCGCGTGGCGGGAGGCTGTGCAGCCAGCGGTGCGCAGTGGCATGCGAAGCTGACAAGATCGCCATCGTGGCGAATGGTGGCGCCCCTAACGGTCCTTTTCTGCACTGTTTGGGCGACTCAGACGGGCCTTTAATGCCCTTGTCCCCTGCCGTCGGGGTTAGGTAGGGTGCACTGTACAAGTAACTGTACCAACCACCCCACTTTTTACATTTGTACCCTTCTCTGTGTTGCCACCTGTCGGTGCCCCCTTTAGCGTATAAAAGGAGGCCCATGCGCAACGTAGAGGGGGTTGGGGTTCGATTCATTCGTGAGCCAGAAAACACTTAGCTCTCTCTCTAGAGCAAGAAGATAATAGAACCAGACAAGCAGCAGTAGGAGTGTTATCTCCCCTGAGAGCTCTGAAGCTGGGTAAACTTCTCGTGTGCTTCGCCTCGATCTGCTCTTCGTGCGATCTCTGCCCCCCGCCTAACCGAAAGGGGCCCGGTCCGCCGGCCCCATAGGTGTTCGAGGATCAGTTTCCCCGACATCTTTGGCGCGCCAGGTAGGGGGCGTCGAGATTGTGTGAACCTGATCCGGCGTTCACACGAGCTAGATCTTCATTCCCTTCATCAACATGCCACCGAAGAAGAAGACTTCGGTGTCAGCCGCTCCGTCCACGTCACTTCCTCCACCGTTGGAGCAAACGGGTGGTGGAATGGACGCCAGCGGAAGAATGGACGTCGACGAGGAAGCTCATGATGCCGCCAGGTCCAAGAACAAGGCTGCACACACCTCGGCGACTGTACATGTTCCGCGCCACTCTCAGGAGGCGCAAGATCAACAGCATCATGGCACTCGCAGTGCCATACGCGTGATAGGCCAAGACCAAGCTGGTGGATCTCGGGGCGCTCAAGACCAGCATGCACGCCAGCATGTTGGCACGAGCGGGGCACGGTCGCCTAGACGGGATACTGCTCCTTCTAACATAGTTAGAAGTTCGAGCACGTCCCGCTCCTCGCGCCGTCCGCCCCTGCCACCCACCACTCCAGCAGAAGCTTTGGCGCGAGCTCAACTTCTCCTAGATTACCCTCCGACATCGGACAAGATCGACGAATGGAGGGCCACCATTCAGAGTCTCATCGGCTACGCCAACGGCGACATTCCACGGCGGCCGAGCGCATCGCCGCTGCGGCAGGGTTGCCGGGCACGAGCCGGTGGCGACGAAATGGGTGGAGGTGCAACTACCATGCAATCACCACCCCGAAGGCCAAGATCGCCGACTCGCCGGATCCACCTCGACAGCGACTCCACCGCATCTTCGGATCGACGAGCTCGTCGCGATCAGCGCCAAGTTCTTCATGATCGACAACAAGAAGACGCTCGAACTCGCATTGACCGCCGAAGAGAAGCGCGACGTCAATCCGACAAGCGCGCTGGGCCCTCTGTTGACATGCATGCGCCAGGGGAACCAGGCGATCTGCCGTACGTGGTAGGTTGCCCTGTGTTCACTCGTGAGCTGCGGCAAGTCCAATGGCCCAGCATGAAGAACTTCAAGCCAGATGTACCGGAGAAGTACGACGGCAAGACGCATCCGTCAGAGTTCCTCAACATCTACACCATCACGGTGCAGGCTGCCGGGGGACGGGATGACAAGATCCTTGCCAACTACTTCCCGCTGGTGCTCAAGCCCAACGTCAGATCTTGGCTTATGCACTTGCCGGACAACTCAATATCCTCTTGGGCTGATCTGTGCCATCAATTCGTCGGCGCCTTCACAGGCAGACACAAGCCTCATGGCCAGGAGAGTGATCTTCATCTGCTCGCCCAGAAGGAAGGAGAGCCCCTGCGCAAGTACATTCAGAGATTCAGCAGTGTGCAGCACAACATCCCATACATCCACCCTGCCATGGTGATCAGCGTGTTCCATCAGAACGTGCGGAACCGCAGGATGCGGGAGGAAATGGCGATGTGCAAGATCAGGGATGTCAGTGAGTTATATGCACTGGCCAACAAGTGTGCACGCGCTGAGGAAGGGAGGAGACTCCCCAGAGAGAATGTAGGAGCGGGAGGATCTGACAGTGAAGATGCTGCCCCGTCAAGGAAAAATCGGCGGCGGAACAACAGAAGGAGGAAAGGCAAAGAGGTGCTAGTTGTTGAGCAGTCCGGCAACGGTGGTGGCGCCAAGGAAACCAAAGCTGGTGACTCCGGCAAGGAGGTTGCCGCGGAGGTGGCGGTCGCCGACAAGCAGGACGGCACCAACAAGCAGTATTGCAAGATCCACTGCACCAAGGGCCATGACCTCCAGAACTATAAGAAAGTCGAGCAGCTTGTTGAGCAACAGAAAGCTGAATACGAGCGGCGCGACAAGGAGAAGGCCCAGGAAGGTGCTGGGGGATCCGGCAAGAAACGTACCGGCCGAGGAGGACGCCGCGGCAAGGCCAAGCAGCGGCAAGGAGATAGAGCTCCCCGCGGCCGCGACAAGGATGAAGATGACAACGACGATGAAGACATGGATGACGAGGAGACTGATGAGCAGGAGTTCTAGAAAGCCACAGAGGTCCTGTGCATTGACGGTGGTGCTTCTCTGCATACCTCGCACCGTCAGCTCAAGCAGAGGGTGCGGGAAGTTAATGCAGCAGAACCACCCGTCGAGTCACGCAAGCCTCTGGAATGGTCCGACACGCCTATCATCTTTGATATTGAGGACCACCCGGATCGCATAACTGTGGTCGGGTGCTTGCCGATGTTGGTTTCACCAACAATCCGCAACCTCAAGGTCACTAAGATGCTAGTTGACGGCGGGGCCGGCTTGAACCTGATCTCCTCCGCGGTGCTCCAGAAACTCCAGATCCCCGACAGCGAGCTCGAAGAGACTGGTACATTTCAAGGAATCAACCCGGGAAGGAGCAAGCCGAAGGGAAAGATCACGTTGCCGGTAACATTTGACAGCGAACTGAATTTCAGGACTGAGAGGGTCACATTTGATGTTGCTGACTTTCCATTACCTTACAATGGAATCCTTGGCCGTCCGGCACTCGCCAAGTTCATGGCAGCCTCTCACTATGCGTACAACGTACTGAAAATGTCATCTCTATCCCTGGCGACAAGAAGGATGCTCTTATATGTGCCAACAAGATCTACCGGGAAGCAGTAGCCGCAGCAGAACGCAAGACACTTGCCGCTGAAGCTCCCGGGGGGAAGAAGAAGACCAAGTCCGGCAAGAGCTCTGATGCCCACTCCGGCAAGCGCACCTCTTCGGAGTGCTACGCTACCGTCGAGGATGCACCATCGAGCTCCACCGGCAAGTGTAAGAAGGCAATGGCAGCCCCACCTGAGACCAAGAAGGTGTCCGCCAAGGAGGATGGCGCTGGTGGTACCTTCACCATCAGCGCCACTCTTGACCCCAAATAGGAAAGCGCGCTCGTTGCTTTCCTGCGGGCGAATGTCGACGTGTTTGCATGGTAACTGTCTGATATCCTCGGTGTTCCCAGGAAAGTAATTGAGCACCACCTTGCCGTCTGTCCTCATGCGCGGCCCGTCAAGTAGGGAGTCAGGAAACAGGCAGTGGAGCGCCAAGAATTCATCGCAGAAGAAATCAAGAAGTTGGAAGCAGCAGGCCTTGTCAGAGGAGTGCTCCATCCCACATGGTTGGCCAATCCTGTTGTTGTGCGCAAGGCTAACGGGAAATGGAGACTTTGTATTGACTTCACTGATGTTAATAAAGCTTGTCCCAAAGACCCATTTCCCTTACCGCGCATTGACCAGATTGTTGACTCCACAGCCGGATGTGATTTGCTTTCATTTCTTGATGCATACTCAGGATACCATCAGATCTTCATGGCAGAAGAGGATGAAGAGAAAACCGCATTTATCACCCCGTGTGGCACGTACTGCTTCGTATGGATGCCTTTCGGTTTGAAGAATGCTGGTTCAACATTCGCAAGGGTAGTCCACCACGCTTTTGAGCCGCAAATGCAGAGAAATGTGGAAGCTTACATGGATGACATAGTGGTCAAGAGCAAGAACAGGGCGACCCTGATTCAAGATTTAGACGAGACATTTGCGAATCTGCGCAAGATCAACCTCAAGCATAACCCCGAGAAGTGCGTGTTTGGAGTCCCTTCCGGCAAGCTTCTCGGGTTCTTCGTGTCTCAGCGGGGAATTGAAGCCAATCCCGACAAGATTAAGGCCATTGAGCAGATCGAAGCACCAAAGCGCGTCAAGGATGTACGAAGGCTTGCCGGTTGCGTGGCTGCTCTCAGTAGGTTTATCTCTAGATCTGCTGAGCGCGCCCTGCCATTTTTCAAAATTTTGAAAAAGGCAGGTCCAATGAAATGGACTCCGGAGGCGGAGGCTGCGCTGCAAGACTTGAAGAGATACCTGTCCTCCACTCCAACACTTGTCGCACCTAAGCCGCAAGAGAAGTTGCTGCTGTATATAGCGGCAACCAATCAAGTGGTTAGTGCTGCGTTAGTGGCGGAGAGAGAGGCAGATGATGAGCCAGCAACCACGGCAGATGCATCCAGCGACAAGCAGGGGGCTTCACCGACAAGATCTGGTCCCGACAAAGATGGATCTGCGCAGGAGCATGATAAGATGCAGAAGAGAATGGTGCAGCGTCCAGTTTACTTTGTTAGTTCCCTTCTGCAGGGGGCTAGATCAAGGTACTCTGGTGTGCAGAAGTTGCTTTTCGGCCTCCTCATGGCCTCGAGAAAGTTGCGCCATTACTTCCAAGCACATGAAATCACAGTCGTCACTCGCTTTTCGCTGAAGAGGATACTGCAAAATCCAGAAGCAACAGGCAGGATTGTCGAGTGGGCGCTGGAACTGTCAAGCTTTGGCCTCAAGTTTGAGAGCACTTCAACTATCCAAAGCAGAGCATTGGCAGAGTTCATAGCAGAATGGACGCCAACCCCAGATGAAGAAATTCCAGAGACGAGCATCCCTGTCAAAGAGGCAAGCAGAGAGTGGCTGATGTACTTTGATGGTGCCTTCTCGCTGCAAGGCGCTTGTGCGGGCGTGCTGCTTGTCGCACTGACCGGAGAGCACCTCAAGTACATAGTCCAGATGCACTTTCCCAAGGAGCAAGCAACCAACAATACTGCAGAGTATGAAGGATTGCTTGCCGGTCTCAGAATCGCAGCAGACCTTGGGATCAAGAAGCTCATTGTCAGGGGTGACTCACAGCTTGTCGTCCGCCAAGTGAACAAGAACTACCAGAGTCCATTGATGGAAGCATATGTTGATGAAGTGAGGAAGCTAGAAGAGCACTTTGACGGCCTACAAATGGAACATATCCCGAGAGCTCAGAATGACATTGCTGATGGCCTGTCAAAGTGCGCCACACTAAAGTTACCTATGGAACCAGGGATCTTTGTGCTCAAGTTGACTCAACCATCCGTAACACCCTCAACTGGACAAAGCAAGAAGAGGAAGTTGGTTTCTGGCGACTACTTTCCGGCAGAGCTCCCCGAAGCCGCCGCCAAGAAAGTCCCCAAGATCAACACCAAGAATGCTGATGGGCAGTCTGCTCCGGCAAACCTTATGGTTTGTTCCGTTGAAGCAGACGCTCCCAACAAGTTTTGCTCCGGCAAGCTTGCCGGGGAACATCAAGCTCCTGCAGGGCCGCAAGTCCTTGCCGTAGAAGCGGATGTTCTCGCAGTAGCAGATGTGCCTTTAGTCCTTATTGTCGAGCCACAAGCTCCAGCATGGGCACAGCAGATTGTCCATTTCCTTCAGACAGGAGAACTTCCCGAAGAGCAAGAAGAAGCGGAAAGAGTAGCCCGGCAGTCAAGTATGTACCAGTTTGTCGATAACATAGTGTACAGAAGATGACTCAACACTGTGAAATTGAAGTGTATTTGCCGGGAAGATGGACAAAAGCTGTTGGCAGAGATACATGGAGGCATATGTGGCCACCAGATAGGCGCAAGGGCACTTGCCGGCAAAGCCTTCCGGCAAGGCTTCTTTTGGCCGACAGCCCTCCAGGATGCAACTGCACAAGTAACCAAGTGTGAAGCGTGCCAGTTCCACTCCAAACAGATACACCAGCCAGCTCAAACTCGGCCCTTTTCAGTCTGGGGGCTTGATATCCTCGGCCCTTTCCCCCGAGCTGTCGGGGGCTTTGAGTACTTGCACATCACAATCGACAAGTTCACAAAGTGGCCGGAAGTGCAACCAGTGAGGAAGGTGACAACACAGTCAGCAGTCAAGTACTTCAGGTCAATTTTTTGCCGTTTCGGGATCCCTAACAGGATCATCACCGACAACGGCACGCAATTCACGAGCCGCACCTTCATGCAGTACGTCCAAGACCTTGGCGCCAAGGTCTGCTTCGCTTCTGTTGCTCATCCGAGAAGCAACGGTCAAGCAGAGAGGGAAAATGCTGAAGTGCTGCGCGGGCTCAAGACCAGAACTTTCGACAGGCTGCGCAAGTGCGGAAGAAACTGGATCGAGGAGCTGCCGGTGGTTCTTTGGTCGATCAGAATGACGCCAAATCGAGCCACTGGCTAGACGCCTTTCGCTCTAGTCTATGGAGCAGAGGCAGTTCTCCCCACAGAACTCGTATACGGATCGCCTCGAGTGCTCGCTTATGATGAGCTTGAGCAAGAACAGCTGCGACAAGACGAAGCGCTGTTCCTTGAGGAAGATCGTCTTCAGGCTGCTGTACGAGCTGCTCGATACCAGCAAGCTTTGCGCCGCTACCATAGCCGCAAAGTTAAGGCCAGAAGCTTCGAGGAAGGCGACCTTTTTCTTCGGCGTGTTCAGTCCGCCAAGAATTGCAACAAGTTGACGCCGAAGTGGGAAGGCCCTTATCGGGCGAGACGAGTCACAAGGCCCGGCGCTGTCCGCCTTGAGACCGAAGATGGCATTCCGGTGAGCAACTCCTGGAACATAGAACATCTTTGTAAGTTTTTCCCGTAGGGCGCGGTTGCCGGAACCCCGTTCCGGCAACCACCTTTTGTACAAGTCTTGCCGTTGTTGCATATAATCCTTTGTACAAAGCCGGGCGCAGATGCCGTGCATAAACAAAACCCCATGTGCTCCGCACAACTTGTCCATTTCATGCATTAGTTTCTTTCTCGCATGCGTTATCTGACACTTTGTGCAGCACCTACATCCCGTGAGCAGTAACGAGCCAAAGGGCTCCATATCGTTATTTTCTCTTCTTTCTTCTTTTTCAACAAAGGAAAAGAAGGTTCCCTCGCACACATGTTTGCCGGGGGAGAAGGAGAAGATTGTGGTGTGGACCAGGCGTCGTTCAAGCGAAGTCTTGCCTTGTCGGGAAGCAAACGACAGAAAAGCTAAGTTGCCAAAGTTTTAGCAATCAGTTTTTAAATTTTTGAGTTATCTTCCTCGAACGACCCTGCTTTGTATGGAAAACCTGTGCGCGGAGGAACCAACTCGTGGCTAGTTGCGCCCTTACTTTGTTTCGAGTCCGCTCAACAGCTTAAGTGTGTTGCATCTAGTCGTGACAAGGTTTCTTGTCGGAAGCAGCGCCGCCAGCAGGCTGCTGAAGTTCCGCACTCAGCGCTCGTGGCTTGGGTGCCTGCGCCGACAAGTTCCCTAGAAGCGTAGGGTAAAAACATACAAAGGAAGGAATCTAGTAGAGGAAATAACATAGCAATTGATAACAGAAATAAAGTTATATTACAAGATAACTTGTCGCAGCTCTAACAGAATGTTTTCATAACATGATTAGCAGCGGCAAGGGAAAAGAAGAAATGGACGGCCTAGTCTACGCGTCCGCCCTCGACCCTCTTGATCTCGCTCACCTTGTCCACAATGGGTGCGACAAGGGCCTTGAGTGCATCCAGATCGGCGTCAGGCGGCAAGGACCTGAGGACGTTGGTGAAGCTGAGGCCTGGATTGCGGAAGGCCACCTTCATCAGCACCTTCTGGAGAACCCCGGCGCAGATTTTGCGCGACTCGTTGGCCAGCTGCTTTGGGATCCTCTCCCGGAGCAGCTAGAGTGCCGTCGCCACGCCCTTGAAGAACAGGCTGAGCTTGGCGCTGGGTTGAAGACTCTCATCGGAAGGATACCCAAAGTCCTCCATCCCCAGTTGCGCCAGCTCCTCGTTGATGACTGCGGCAATGTTCACCAGACCCTCGGTCCAGTGCTCCACAATGTCTCTAAACGAGTTCTGGGTAACTGCAATGCTCTCTAGCAGCGCCGCGTCAGCCTTGACCTTCTCCAACAAGGTCTTCTCCCGCTCCTTGGCGGCCTCCAGCGTCTGCGTCAGCGTGGCCAGCTTCAGCTCCAGGTCTCCTTTGGAATCCTTGGCGGCGCTGAGCTCCTTGCCCCTCTCAGCGAGAAGACCTTGCAGCTCACCGTGGGCGGCAGCATCCTTCTCACGCTCACGCTTGAGCGCGGCAAAATCCTCGCCGCTCTTCCCAATGTTGGCCTCCAGCTGCGCCACCTTCTCCTCTAGCTCTTTCTTGGCGGCCTCTGCAATTGCCGCAGCGTCCTTTGCCTCCTTGAGCACCCTGCCAAGTGCTTGCTCGCGCTCGGCGAGCTCTTCCTCGTAGCTGTCGAGGTTGGCCTTCCGCTGCACTAGTTCACCTTCCCGCGCGGACTGCTTCTTGGGGGCCAGCCTTTGCTCCTCCTCAGCTTTGGCCTTCTCGAGAAGGAAGGCCGTGCGCTCCTCGTCGAGTCGCTCCCACTCCTGCGCCAGGCACCGGAGAGCTTCTTGATTGTGGCCCCGGAGCTCCTCCGCGCGCTTCTCCATGTCAACTCCCGCCTTCGCGACAAGCGCTTCCCGGGAAGCCAGCTTGGCTTGCCGGGCGCGGTAGAGTGACAGCAGCTTCCGCAGCAGCTGCTCGTCCTCAGGCTCACCGCTGCTGCTGCTGGGCGCGTCGACCAATGACAGTCCAACAGAGGCGAGCACCTCCCCGTCGAAAGTTTCCCCCTCGAGCGGCGCCCTGGAGCTCGACACCTAGGGTAGCTTGATGAAGATATTGTCGCCGGCCTTCAAGTAGGCGCCGGGCTGGGGCCCCTCGGAGCCCGGCTCCACAGAAGCGGTAGAGGGATCGACGGTCGGCGCAGTGCCCGGTGCTCCTGCGGCCTCAAGGTCGTCAGTGCGATCGCCCGACCCCTCGCTGGCTTCTGCAGCGGTAGCCCTGGCGGCCTCCTCGCCGGTGGTCTCATCAGCACCGGCCCCTTCCTCGCCGGCGCCCTCTGTCTCCATTGGCTCAGTAGCAGAGGGGTCTGAAGAACGAAGAAGGGAGAAAAATCAATCAAAAATCCAAGAGAAGAAAATCAGAAGAAGAAGAACCCAAGGGAAAGTTTTTGGACAAGTGAATTACCTGCGCCAAGATCTGCAGTTGCGGTCTCGGTCGCCGTAGGATCGACGGTGCTGTCCCTTGCCGGAGAGTTCTCCCTTGCCGGAGAGCGCTCCCTTACCAGGAACCCCTCCCTTGGCGGCGTAGTCGAAGCAGATGGCACTTCGGGACCAGCTTTCGGGCGCTCCTGATGTGGCTGCTCTGCTCCTACACAAATCAACAAGCAAGATATCAACAAAGGAAAAAGCACTCAAGCGCGCCTGGCAGCAGCAGGCTAAACTATGAACTTACGCTGGGGGCTCCGCTGGGGGCTGCTTTGAGGAGTGATTGCCGGGTCCGTCAAGGTGGTCTCGGACCCACCTCCTGCTGACACGGTGGGGTCATCCTCGATGACAATCACCGCGACCTTGGCCCTCTTCGCTGCTCTCTGGGCCAGTGTCCTGAAAGGAAAGGAGTCCAGATTGGAGCAAGTCAGATACAAGATATAAACAGCAAGATTAAAGAACTACAAGAGCACCGAAGAAACTTACTCTTCTTCCTCCTCGTCGGAGCTGAGCGCGGAAAGATCGAAGTCCGGCCCTCCTCCGGTGCGGCGAGGCGGAGGAGTAGGATCCCTTGCCCGCTTGGCGGGGGCGGTGGCGGTGGCCCGGGAAGATCCCGCTCCAGTTGCCGCTGTTGCGTGAGGCGCTCCCGCGGCAACATTGCTTGCCACGGTAGAGCGCGTCGCACGGCTTGGCGGCTGTTGACCCGGCTGCCGCCCCACTGCGTCCCCGGCCCTGTGAAGGCGCCTTCATGGCTGGGCCGGGGGCTCCGCCTGCGGCAAGTTTTCTGAAGGCTCAAGCTCCTCCTCGCCGGCCTCGCTCGGCTCGGCTTCGGAACCGGCAGGCTCCTCCTCGCCAATGAACTCCGCGCGCTCGGCAAGGTTTGCTGCCTCTGCAGCCTCCGCCTCCTCCACAGTGAACCCAAACACGCCCGCGGCAGCTGCGGCCGCAACCTCTTCCGCCCTAGTGGCGATGCGCTGCAGCTCCTCATCGGTGGTGTGATGGGTGAGGCTCTTCTGCTCGTCAGCGTGGACCGGCACCTCTTCCAAGTTGTCGAAGAACGCTTGCACGACGTCATCCGCAGGCTCTTGCCAAGTTGGAACGATTCCGTGTGAATCACACAACAGCATCATGGCGCGGATCCGGTCAAGCGAAGAATTGTTGCATAATGGGACAACACCCCTCGGCTGCGTGAATGGGTGCTGGGGGTCGCGTTTGAACAACTCCATGAGCATTGCATCCAGCTCCAAGACGGTGAAGTTGTAGTTGAGGCCCGGCCGCAGCCTCATGATGTCCGCCGAGTTCTTGAATTCCCAGGCGGGCCTCCCCCTCTCCTGCAGGGGGGCGATGCAGCGGCGGAGGAAATCTGCGCCTACAGCGCCTACAGTGAGCCCGGCAAGCCTGAGGCGAAGGATCCTAGTAATGGCGATCTTCAGCCTCTCGTCTTCCGGGGCCACGTTGCTCCAGTCATTGCCGCGCACTATTGGAGTTTGGCGCACGGCGGTGAAGGGCTGCGGATTCTCCCCGACAATCCAGCACCACTCCGCTCTCCACTCATCCCACTTGCTGCGGAGCTCACCCTCCAAGTACGCCTCCTTCTTGTCAACTCTCGAGATCCAGGCAATCCCTCCGGCAAGCGGCTCTCCTCTCTCTACCCGAGGTATGAAGTAGTGGCGGAAAAGGGCAACACTGGGGTGGACTCCGACAAAGTTTTCGCACAAATGTGCGAAAACTGCCATGGTCAGAACAGCGTTGGGGTGAATTCAAGGAGGCGGAAGCCATATGTGTTCATGATATTGCAGAAGAACTCCGAGAAGGGCGGGCAGAGCCTGCAATAGAAGAATAGCGCAAAGAATGGGTACCTGTTTGGAGCCAGCTCCGAAGCAGCGGCCGGGAGTACCCTCGTGCACGGATGCGCACGCGTCTCCGTCGCCCAAAAGAGGTAGAAGTACTCCCTCAGCTCCTGCACGCCGAGCTGAGGGGAGAAGATCGCCCGCTCCTTCCGCAGCGCCGCGAGCCGCTGCGCCTCGGCCAACTTCACGCCCTTTCCCTTGTCGTCTTTCGGGGCCATGGCGGAGGTGGTGAGGGAGGTCGACGGCGTGGTGATGCTGGTGGCAATGGGGGGCGGAGCGCTGCTCTCTCGGCTTCTAGAAGAAGGGGGGAGCGGCGGAGGTTCGTGAAGATGAAGTAGCAGCAACCAGCGAGGGGGAACGAACTGCCCCTGTTTCCTCTGCTTATAAAGAGGGACGGGGTGGACGTTTTGCCCTTCCGAATAAACAACCACCCACGATCTCTCCCACGATGCCGCATTGAACGCGTGCCGTTATGGGAGAGCGCGGTGGATACGGAGCGAGATTCGGTGTGGCCCAGTCCGCGTGTGCCCGTGCCCTGTCTTGGGCCTGGCCCAACAGCGCTCGGCACCGTGTCTGGCCCAGGCCCGGGGGCTCCTATCGGTGTACTAGAATAGGGGTACCCTAGTACCCCGAACTTGTGCACGGGCAGTTGCAGCACCCCGCGGCAAGGCTTGCCGGGGGAACGCCAAGATCCTCCAAGGTTCCCTTGGAGCCATTCAAGAACAAAGTATTTAAGCTCAGGAGACAAGGCCCCGGCAAGAGGAGCTTGCCGGGCAGGCCAACCAGGACACTCCAAGGAACTTGCCGCGACGCGCCTCGCGCTTCGGCAAGGCAACAAGGCCCCGGCAAGAGGAGCTTGCCGGGAAGACCAACCAAGGTACCACGAGGCCCGGTGAGCGACAAGCTTCCGAACCCGACAAGATAACAACAGCGGCAAGGCGCTTGCCGCGGCAGGCGGCCACTCTGTGCCCACGCTCCAGTGCATCCACCAACATGTCGCTCTGGGGGCCTCTCCAGGCGCGCGTGGCGGGAGGCTGTGCAGCCAGCGGTGCGCAGTGGCATGCGAAGCTGACAAGATCGCCATCGTGGCGAACGGTGGCGCCCCTAACGGTCCTTTTCTGCACTATTTGGGCGACTCAGACGGGCCTTTAATGCCCTTGTCCCCTGCCGTCAGGGTTAGGTAGGGTGCACTGTACAAGTAACTGTACCAACCACCCCACTTTTTACATTTGTACCCTTCTCTGCGTTGCCACCTGTCGGTGACCCCTTTAGCATATAAAAGGAGGCCCATGCGCAACGTAGAGGGGGTTGGGGTTCGATTCATTCATGAGCTAGAAAACACTTAGCTCTCTCTCTAGAGCAAGAAGATAATAGAACCAGACAAGCAGCAGTAGGAGTGTTATCTCCCCGGAGAGCTCCGAAGCTGGGTAAACTGCTCGTGTGCTTCGCCTCGATCTGCTCTTCGTGCGATCTCCGCCCCCCGCTGAACCAAAAGGGGCCCGACCCGCCGGCCCCATAGGTGTTCGAGGATCAGTTTCCCCGACAATAAGAGGCAATGGATATCGTTTCGTCCATGAATGTGGGACGTTCCCTACCGAAAACCATCATGCTTGTTGTGAGAAGCTCCGGTTTGTTTGAACCATATACCCAAACATGTCCCAAATGGGAGAAAATTTGTACAACGGCATGTTGCTGCCGCTCCATGATAGCATGCCAAGTTTCATGAATTTCAGACGAGTTTTGTATTCACTAGAATTTAAGAACCATGCTTCTCAATGTTTTACCAGCAATCAACGGTGCTCCGGTGTTTGAAATGCATTCACATTTCTTGCATGGGACCTAAGCATGCACCCAAGGGCACATATTTCATTTTTCAACCAATTTATATCCACCAGAGCAAGTGCATGTTGTTCAAATTTGAATTATGCACATACATGCATTGAAAACTTAGTTAATGCATAAAATGTCCAAACGAACCCTAAAAAATCACAAAAAATCACGCAACACTCCTGTGTTCTATGTTGACACGAGAAAAAAAATTGAAAGCGATAAGAGGCAATGGATATCGTTTCATCCACAAAGGTTGGATGTTCCCTTCTGAAAACCATCATGCTTGTTGTGAGAAGCTCCAGTTTGTGAGAAGCATATACCCAAACCTATCCCAAATGGGACAAAATTTGTACCACGGCATGTTGATTCTGCTCCATGATAGCATGCCAGGTTTCAGGAATTTCAGATGAGTTTTGGATTTAATAGAATTTAGAAACCATGCATCTCAATGTTTTGCCGGCAATCAACGGTGCACCGGTGTTTGAAATTCATTCCCATTTCTTGCGTGGGACCTAAGCATGCACCCAAGGACAAATATTTGATTTTTCAACCTATTTATATACACTGGAGCATGTGCACGTAGTTCAAATTTGAATTATTCACATAAATGCATTGAAAACTCAGTTAATGCATAGAAATGTCCAAATGAACCCCGAAAAATCACAAAAAATCACACAACACTCCTGTTGTTCTAAGTTGACACGAGAGAAAAATTGAAAGCAATAAGAGGAAATGGATATCGTTTCGTCCACAATGGTGGGACGTTCCCTACCAAAAACCATCATGCTTGTTGTGAGAAGCTCCGGTTTGCGAGAAGCATAGACCCAAACCTGCCCCAAATGGGGCAAAATTTGTACCACGACATGTTGATGCCACTCCATGATAGCATGCCAAGTTTCATGAATTTCAGACGAGTTTTGGATTTACTAGAATTTAAAAACCATGCATCTCAATGTTTTGCCGGCAATCAACGGTGCCCCGGTGTTTGAAATTCATTCCCATTTCTTGTATGGGACCTAAGCATGCACCCAAGGACACATATTTGATGTTTCAACCAATTTATATGCACTGGAGCATGTGCATGTAGTTCAAATTTGAATTATGCACATAAATGCATTGAAAACTCAGTTAATGCATAAAAATGTCCAAACGAACCCCAAAAAATCACAAAAAATCACACAACACTCATGTTGTTCTACGTTGACACGAGAAAAAAATTTGAAAGCAATAAGAGGAAATGGATATCGTTTCGTCCAAGAAGGTGGGACGTTCCCTACCGAAAACAATCATGCTTGTTGTGAGAAGCTCCGGTTTGTTTGAAGCATATACCCAAACCTATCCCAAATGGGAGAAAATTTGTACCACGACATGTTGATGCCGCTCCATGATAGCATGCCAAGTTCCAAAAATTTCAGACGAGTTTTGGATTCACTAGAACTTAAAAACCATGCAGCTCAATGTTTTACCGGCAATCAACGGTGCTCCGGTGTTTGAAATTCATTCACATTTCTTGCATGGGACCTAAGCATGCACCCAAGGACATATATTTGATTTTTCAACCAATTTATATGCACTGGAGCAATTGCATGTAGTTCAAATTTGAATTATGCACATACATGCATTGAAAACTCAGTTAATGCATAAAAATGTCCAATCGAACCCCGAAAAATCACAAAAAATCACGCAACACTCCTGTTGTTCTATGTTGACATGATAAAAAAATTGAAAGCAATAAGAGGCAATGGATATCGTTTCATCCGCAAAGGTGGGACGTTCCCTACAGAAAACCAACATGCTTGTTGTGAGAAGCTCCGTGTCACATCCCTAGCTTCTGGTTTGCTCTAAGCTAGCTAGTCATGTGTTGCATCATGTTTAAATTTTGCCTAAAATTGAAATGGGGATGCTCAAACCCTAGCATTAAATCAATTCAACTAGGGTCAAAATAAAACCTTTTTCATTGAACTCAAAATGTCCTCTAAAAATGTTCAACATTTCTGGTTTGAGGTGGAAGCATCTACCAAAAATGGTTTATATTTTTGCAGGACATATTTGGTCACTGAATTAAATCATATAGTATTTTCATTTGGGCATTTAAATGCTATTAAATATTTCAAATGCTCAAATAATCATAAACTAAAATGTTTACTGTTGGATATATTCTAAACAGTAGCCATGATTAGTTTCATGATTTTTGAAAGTGTCTGAGTATTTTTAATAAAGCCCTAAATTTACAGAATAATAGAAAACTGAGATAATTAGAAAAGAGAGAGAGAGTAAGACCCGTACCTGGGCCACTTACCTGTAGCCGGCCCAGCTTCTCCGCGGCCCGTTACTGTGCAGCCCAGCTGCCAGTCATCTTCCTCCCCCTCGCCCCGAAGCAGCTGCGTGCTGGACGCACGCGCGCCGACGCCGGCCACCTCCTGCTTCGCCGTGGCAGCCTCCCCGACTTCCTCGCGACGCCACGGAGACGTCCCCGACCCCCTCTCACTTCTCCCTCGCTCTCTGGACCTCCCTCCCCCTCGCTCCTTTGTTTCCCCTCCCGCGACCGAGCGGAGTTCGCCGTCATCATCGCCGTACCCATGGCCACCGGCCACCCCTAGCCTCGCCGATGCACCCAGGAGCTCCGCCTCGACCGCCTCTTCCTCCCCACCGATCCACAGCCCTCCGGAAGCCTTGCATCGCTGCCATCGCCGTCGTCTTCTACCTCGGACCCGCCGGCCATCTTCGTCAAATTCGCCGGCTCCGGACCGTCCCCGACCTCGCCGAGCGTCCCCTCGTCATCACCGTGAGTCACTGACCCTCTCCCCTAACTCAGCATGCTCCCCTCCGTGCCGTAGCGCCGTTCCCCACGAGCCCGAAAGCTCACCGCCGCCGGCCATGTCGCCGTCGTGGCTACAGACGCCGTAGCTCGTGCCTGGGCGCGTCATAGCACTCGGTTTGCTCCCAGGAGATGACCCCGACCACCAGCTGGACCTGCCATGCACCAGAACTCCGAACCCGCGCTCGCCCGAACTCCGGTCGCCGCCGCGGGCCCTGTTCCGGTGAGCTCGGGCCACCTCAGCCCCTGCCGTTTGCACAGCTGGATGCGGGCGACTCCCAGCTACGCATAGAGCCCCTCAGTCGCCGATTTGGTCGCCGAAGGAGCGTTTCCGACGCCCTCCGCCGTTGCTGGCGTCGCCGGCGACAAGCCGCGGGTCAACTCCGGCGGGTTTGACCCGGGGTTTGACCCCCCTGACATGTGGGCCCAGGCGCCTGCTAGATTAGTGTTAGATTAGTTAGCGCTAATTAACCTAGCTAATTAGATAGGCCACTGACATGCGGGCCCCTCCCAGCTAACTAAGTTAGTTAGGGCTAACTAACCTGGTTAGTTGACTGGGTCACTGACCAGTGGACCCCACTGGTCAGGTTTGACCTGGACGGCGCCCGTTGACCTGCTGAGGTCAGCATGAGGTCATACTGACGCAATAATTCCTTTCTGGAATTAAAATAAATTAGGAAATGATTTATTAATTTCAGAAAATTGCATAAACTTCAATAAATCATAGAAAATTAACCGTAACTCCAAATTAAATAATTTATATATGAAAAATTATCAGAAAAATTCAAGGAATCCATCTGTACCATTTTCATGCATGTTAGAACAACTTATAGCTGCTGTTTAGCACAAATCAATTAAATGGCATTTGAATAATCACATATGGAGTTTAAATTTGAATCTTGTATTCAAACCAACTTCATTTAATCTGTTGCTAGTTGCATTGGCCCAAAACACATTCATTTTGCCATGTCATGAGCATGCATCATATTGTGCATTGCATTGATTGTGTTCCTTTCTGTGTTGCCGGTATTTGTCCCCTCTCGATAGACGTGATATCGATAATGTGATCGTTGACACTGATGAAGACTCAATGTTATCTTCAGAAGTGCCAAGCAAGCAAAACCCCCTTGTTCATTCCGATACAATCCTACTCTCTCGCTCCTGCTCTCTATTACTGCATTAGGACAACAACGATTCAACTGTTACTTGCTGCGGTAGCTGAACCCCTTTATCCTCTGCATGACCTGTCATTGCCACAGTAAATAGATGAAACCCACTAGTATGAGTAGGAGTTGTTTGAGCCCTGATGTGCCTACTCATTCATGCTTGTTGTCATGCCTGCTACTGCTTAGAGTTGAGTCAGGTCTGATTCATCGGGGATGAATCAGAGGCGTGTGAACATGTCCTACTGTGTGTGAGCTAAGTGTGTGAACACGATTTGGTAAAGGTAGCGGTGAGAGGCCATGTAGGAGTACATGGTGGGTTGTCTCATTGCAGCCGTCCTCAGGAACTGAGTTCTGTGTTTGTGATCCATGACCAGTTACTACCACACATTGGGTTCCGGTAACTCGACTCCTCTCTACTTATTAATCAACATGATCTCTGTCCAGGAGTTGCAACTAGTTTCTGGTGTTTGTAGGTAGTGTTAGTAGTCTACCAGGTGGCACCCGGTACAGGTGGGCTTGGGACAGACTAGACACAGTGGCACGGTGTACCAAGTGGCACCCGGATGGTGGGCTTGGGAACCCTGCACACATCGTTTGGGGCCGTGAGCGACACCCCGGCCGGATCTCCTTGCGGATGGAACCCGAATAGGCGATAAACCTGGACTAGAGACTTGTTCGGTTAGTCAGGTCGTGGCCGACTCCCTCGCCCGGCTTCCGCTTGAAGGTTGCCGAGGTACATGACGTGTACAGGGCGGTAAGTGGCGAGAGCGTGTGTGAAGAAGTACACCCCTGGAGGGTTAACATCATCTATTCGAATAGCCGGATTCCTCGGATATGGAAACTTGGACCCCATTGCATAGTTCATAGACAAGTGAAAGTGGATACTCTAAAATACGCAAGATAAGCGTGAGTGCTATGGATGGCGTTCTCGTAGGGAGACGGGAGCGGATCCATAGTGGTGTATTGGTTGGTGAATATGTGGACTCGTGTGCGCCACCTCAAAAGAGTTACTTGTATTGGTCGTAGTTCAGGATAGCCACCGAGTCAAAGCTGGCTTGCTGCAGTCAAACTCCACCATCCCCTTTGTTGATAATGATGCATATGTAGATAGTTCTGATGTAAGTCTTGCTGGGTACATTTGTACTCACATTTGCCTATTTTATGTTTTTGCAGAGAGACTTCAGTCTCACTAGTAGTTCCACATGGACTTCGATGTTTAGCTTGTTACCTCAGCTACGATCTTGTGCCCTCAGCAGGATCTGGTAGATAGTCAGGCTTCTCAGCCTTTTTCATTTATAGTTGTCTGTACTCAGACATGATAGCTTCCGCTTGTGCTTTGTTTTGTATGCTCTGAATGTTGGGTCGTGAGACCCCTGTATGTAATATCTCGCTCCTCGGAGCCTATTGAATAAATACTTGAGTCGTAGAGTCATGTTGTGATGCCATGTTGTATTTGCACATATCGAGCATATTGTGTGTATGTTATTGAAATGCTTGGTATGTGTGGGATCTGACCATCTAGTTGTTTATCTTTAGTAGCCTCTCTTACCGGGAAATGTCTCCTAGTGTTTCCACCGAGCCATGGTAGCTTGCTACTGCTCCGGAACACTTAGGCTGGCCGGCATGTGTCCTTCTTCGTTCCTGTGTCTGTCCCTTCGGGGAAATGTCACGCGATGAATATCGGAGTCCTGTTAGCCCGCTACAGCCCGGTTCACCGGAGTCCTGCTAGCCCAGTGCTACAGCCTGGATTCACTCGCTGATGACCGACACGTTCAATGCTGGGTCATGGATGCCTGTCCCTGTAAGTTTGTGCCACTTTGGGTTTATGACTAGCCATGTCAGCCCGGGCTCCTTACCATATGGATGCTAGCGACACTATCATATACGTGTGCCAAAAGACGCAAACGGTCCCGGGCAAAGGTAAGGCGACACCCGTGGGAATACCGTGCGTGAGGCTGCAAAGTGATATGGGGTGTTACATGCTAGATCGATGTGGCATTGAGTCGGGGTCCTGACAGCGTTGGTATCAGAGCTTGACTGCCTGTAGGATTACCAAGCCAAACTGGTCGAAGTTGAGTCTAGAAATTCTTTAGTTATATAAGGGAATTGATTGTGGGATGGAACGTAAGGCTCTTTTTACTCCTTATACCTTATGCCGTTCTGATCTGAGTCATCATCTTATTTTTCCTACGAGGGTTAAGAACTAGGTTATCTCTTCTTTCTATCAGGATCACGTGTTACTAATCCGTAGACTTATAAGATTGTTGGATTTAAGCTTGAGTTCAGTTTCTACTACTTCCGTACGTTAACTGTTGATCTCGAAACCTTGATATTGTGCTTCTGAGTGGTTATGCCACCATTTTTGTGAATGTCTCAAATCTTTTCTGAGCATTTACAGCCGTTATGCTGTCCGAGTCATCCCAGGTTTCCAAACAGTCTGATGCATTTGCAAATCCCTTCCTCCTGTTTCCGATGTGCCTTTGGTCAGATTAATCACACAAATCAGTGAGTTGAGGTACTTTACTGCCTCGACCTTTATGTTGGAGTTATTATTATGACCCTAGGTGTCTTAGGGGATCATCTAGTAATTTAGCCATGATTTGTGTTCCCAGTGTGATGATTCTGGCCGTCATTCTCGAAAGCATCCCATGATGCTACTTAGTAGTAGGTATTCTATTCCTGGGTTTTTGAACCCGAGATTCACTCTACTTAAATCATGTTGATAGTGTTGCTAGTTCCTTCAGGATATTAGTAACCCTTGCATTAGTCCTCGAGGTCCGTGGTATTTCCTTCTTCCAAATACTATGAACCGTTTATGGCAGATGTTCCTCGCTGATCGAAAGATCACAATCAGAGTGCTCTCGATGGGTTCTCGATTCTATATTGTGACTCTGCCAGTTCTACCTTTCTGCATGGGTTATCCGGAAGAAATATGTTGAATTCGTTCGACATGCTAGTCCATGCATCCACAACTTGGAAAATCATATGTTCTTTTGAGTTGTCCCTCTTTAGTTCTTTTCTGGCCCTCGTCTATCAATTGATAGTCAAGAGTATGCGCGCGTTCGTTTATCGATGCCTATTACTCTTGTGGTCCGTCAAGCCATTCTATCGCAGAATGACTAGGAGAAACAAACTCTAGTACCTCTTCCATATCCAGGATTGGGTCAAAGAAGTTGTGCTCCGCAGATCAAATTGCTAATCCAGCTTTTGTTCTGTTCTACCTTGGAGTATTACCATCTTTATATCGGGATTGTTATAGGAATTGCACACCATCCTATGAACTCTTGGTACAGTGATACTTCTTGCCATCATTGTTCATTCCTCGGTTCCTGTGTTATCGTAACCGGAATGCCGACAAGTGAATCGTGGTGTGTGAAATCAATACTGCTAGCAACTCTATTGCCTGGTAGTAAATGGACAATATTTTCATTCTTAGCATGTTGGTTATTGAATCACCATTCTAAGATAGATTGTGCTACCTAGTCCTTATTTCCTGGTGCACTCTTTGATTGATGAGTTAGGATTTTTGGCAATCCCTCGCCCTTTTTATCATATCGTCTTGCCCTTAAAAGCAAGATTGTTCTCGGGTTTAGTAACATATCGGTGGTTCGTGATTTTCTGAATATCTTCTCAGAAGTATTACCAGGTTGTCACCTGACCGCTATGTTGAGCTCGTGATCAAGTTGGTTTCTTTTGAACCACCTTCTCTCCAAGAGTCGGTGTTAGATATCCCTGAGCTAGTTGGTTAAGCTAAACGACAACTTGGAGGGTTGGAAGATAAAAGCTTGCCTGACTTAGTTCGTTCCAAAGGGATATTCTTGTGTAGTGTGTATTGAAGAAAGATGATATCTTCATCGATTGGTCCCTGTGATCAGTTGCTGGACCTATCGTCTTATCAATCCTTTGATTTGAATGTGGGCTATCGTCAAATCAAGTCAGAACCAACGATGCTCGTAATGTTGTCTTCCTCGTGGTTGATCCCTCGAGCATACACCATTATATCTTTTGGGTCTGACCAATGCTATCACCGTGTTCACACGATGGTGGAAGTCCAGTGATATGGAAATTCCGATGAGTTGTTGTTGAGTCCATTGACAACATCCTTATCTCCTCCATGATGTTGTTGAACATTAAGTTAGTGTTGGAAACCTTTGAAAGCATTTTCTTCATGCTAGCTCATGAAGTACTTGTTTGATGAGAGGAGTGACTTCCTTTGATTCACGTGCATTTTGATGTAAGCTGCCGTCGTGAATTCGAGAAAGTTTGTTTTTGCTCCTTTGGAATCATCCCAAGTCGGTCATGCACGTGCGAAGAATTCTGTGGTCTGTTAGACTGATCATCTTCATTCCATATGTGTCCCGAGCACACCAAGCCACTGATTGAATTGTTCAAGGAAAAGGAGTTGCCGTGCAAATACTAGTTTATGCACAAGATTCCTATGTCCTCAATGATGGTTCCCTACCAGAACTCGGTAGTGTTCTATTGTAAGACTACCATGTGATCATGTTTGTCTGAGACAGCGTGTTCACACAGGTGTAGCAGAACCAGCTCATGTTTTGGATCTTGCTATCGTAGTTCATTTCCCGAGAATCTCGCAACGTCATCTCGTCGATTTGTGTTGCAAACTTTCATTTTTCTTCCTAGACTCGATGAGTCTGGAATATCCTGACACCAACCAGATCTGAATCTCAGGCAGATATGATGGTTGGAACATTTCCCAAGAACTATAATATTGGTCCCTCGATAACCGGTAAAGTGAATGTCGTGGCCAACACACCCAGCCGGAAGACCTATCATTGTAGTATCTTGTTTGAGGAAGTTGGCCACCTCCCCATAAGGATTTCGTAGGATTTACCTCCGTAACTGTTCCTTATGGATTCTATTGCTCCCGAAGTCCGACCTTTACTTGATGTTCTAGTTATCAAACCATATCTATGAATGGGTTACACTAGCACGTCAAGGAGAACATTAGAAGCGGAGTGCTAAAGGTCTCTCGGTCGATCATCTAGATTTTGTTTCCTTGGCCTCGCTAGGGTGAAACCTGAGTTGATGTTATCTTCGTTTGCGTCTGCATCATCCATCATTAGCCATCATGGTAGTATGTTGTGTTGCCAGGATCCTTGACACGGATGTTGGTAAAACCTTGATGAATATGGGAATGCTCAAGTTCTTGAGAGCACGCACAAGTGCTAGGTGTTATCATCAGCACTAACTGGGTTTGCTCTCACCTTCCTCGGTTATACTATAACTTCTCAAACAGTGAATTCACTCTCTATTGTTGGGCTCTTCCCCAGTTACCAGAATCATTCCCAGCATTTGCATTTTGTTCCTAGCTTGCACCGCCAATGTGCCATTCTACCACGGGTCTCTTCCATCTCCGGTGATAAACAAATTCATCCATTACGTTGTCTTCAACAAGGTAATCCACATCATCCAAGTCCGAGTATGCCATTCTACCGACCCCCTCCAAACGATTGGTCGAGAATTGCCTTAAATTGGTATAAAGAGTTTCAATGATCTTTGAATCAAAAGTAATTCTTTTTGCCACTTAAGGGGGTATATCTACGAGTCACCATCCCTAAGGTGCCCCGTTGTGCTATCATGGCAACTAAAATCCTCGCTACGTTGACAATCGATTACCACCTTCTTAAGTGTGGAATTGTTGTCCACCTAGTGAACCTTCGTCGTCCATTTCTTTCCACCCCTCTTGATGTGTATCTCGTGTCTCAACCCGAGAGATGGCTCTATGTCTCATTCCGTGAGTTGTTCGGTCTTCTAGAAGATCGATCCTGCTAGAGTTTCCCTTTCCTCTCATTGTCATGTCAATTGGAGTTCTCAGAACAAGACGACAAGACAAAGATGGTGATCGAATCAACGTTCATTTGAAGTGCAACCTGGATCGTGAAGATTGTTCTAGTTTGCGTTTCCCTTTCATCCTACCCTACACTTGAATCTCGAGTCGAGATTCTTGTTTAGTGGGGGTGAGTTGTCACATCCCTAGCTTCTGGTTTGCTCTGAGCTAGCTAGTCATGTGTTGCATCATGTTTAAATTTTGCCTAAAATTGAAATGGGGATGCTCAAACCCTAGCATTAAATCAATTCAACTAGGGTCAAAATAAAACCTTTTTCATTGAACTCAAAATGTCCTCTAAAAATGTTCAACATTTCTGGTTTGAGGTGGAAGCATCTACCAAAAATGGTTTATATTTTTGCAGGACATATTTGGTCACTGAATTAAATCATATAGTATTTTCATTTGGGCATTTAAATGCTATTAAATATTTCAAATGCACAAATAATCATAAACTAAAATGTTTACTGTTGGATATATTCTAAACAGTAGCCATGATTAGTTTCATGATTTTTGAAAGTGTCTGAGTATTTTTAATAAAGCCCTAAATTTACAGAATAATAGAAAACTGAGATAATTAGAAAAGAGAGAGAGAGAGTAAGACCCGTACCTGGGCCACTTACCTGTAGCCGGCCCAGCTTCTCCGCGGCCCGTTACTGTGCAGCCCAGCTGCCAGTCATCTTCCTCCCCCTCGCCCCGAAGCAGCTGCGTGCTGGACGCACGCGCGCTGACGCCGGCCACCTCCTGCTTCGCCGTGGCAGCCTCCCCGACTTCCTCGCGACGCCACGGAGACGTCCCCGACCCCCTCTCACTTCTCCCTCGCTCTCTGGACCTCCCTCCCCCTCGCTCCTCTGTTTCCCCTCCCGCGACTGAGCGGAGTTCGCCGTCATCGTCGCCGTACCCATGGCCACCGGCCACCCCTAGCCTCGCCGATGCACCCAGGAGATCCGCCTCGACCCCCTCTTCCTCCCCACCGATCCACAGCCCTCCGGAAGCCTTGCATCGCCGCCATCGCCGTCGTCTTCTACCTCGGACCCGCCGGCCATCTTCGTCAAATTCGCCGGCTCCGGACCGTCCCCGACCTCGCCGAGCGTCCCCTCGTCATCGCCGTGAGTCACTGACCCTCTCCCCTAACTCAGCATGCTCCCCTCCGTGCCGTAGCACCGTTCCCCATGAGCCCGAAAGCTCAGCGCCGCCGGCCATGTCGCCGTCGTGGCTACAAACGCCGTAGCTCGTGCCTGGGTGCGTCATAGCACTCGGTTTGCTCCCAGGAGATGACCCCGACCACCAGCTAGACCTGCCATGCACCAGAACTCCGAACCCGCGCTCGCCCGAACTCCGGTCGCCGCTGCGGGCCCCGTTCCGGTGAGCTCGGGCCACCTCAGCCCCTGTCGTTTGCACAGCTGGATGCGGGCGACTCCCAGCTACGCGTAGAGCCCCTCAGTCGCCGATTTGGTCGCCGAAGGAGCGTTTCCGACGCCCTCCGCCGTTGCTGGCGTCGCCGGCGACAAGCCGCGGGTCAACTCCGGCGGGTTTGACCCGGGGTTTGACCCCCCTGACATGTGGGCCCAGGCGCCTGCTAGATTAGTGTTAGATTAGTTAGCGCTAATTAACCTAGCTAATTAGATAGGCCACTGACATGCGGGCCCCGCCCGGCTAACTAAGTTAGTTAGGGCTAACTAACCTGGTTAGTTGACTGGGTCACTGACCAGTGGACCCCACTGGTCAGGTTTGACCTGGACGGCGCCCGTTGACCTGCTGAGGTCAGCATGAGGTCATACTGACGCAATAATTCCTTTCTGGAATTAAAATAAATTAGGAAATGATTTATTAATTTCAGAAAATTGCATAAACTTCAATAAATCATAGAAAATTAACCGTAACTCCAAATTAAATAATTTATATATGAAAAATTATCAGAAAAATTCAAGGAATCCATCTGTACCATTTTCATGCATGTTAGAACAACTTATAGCTGCTGTTTAGCACAAATCAATTAAATGGCATTTGAATAATCACATATGGAGTTTAAATTTGAATCTTGTATTCAAACCAACTTCATTTAATCTGTTGCTAGTTGCATTGGCCCAAAACACATTCATTTTGCCATGTCATGAGCATGCATCATATTGTGCATTGCATTGATTGTGTTCCTTTCTGTGTTGCCGGTATTTGTCCCCTCTCGATAGACGTGATATCGATGATGTGATCGTTGACACTGATGAAGACTCAATGTTATCTTTAGAAGTGCCAGGCAAGCAAAACCCCCTTGTTCATTCCGATACAATCCTACTCTCTCGCTCCTGCTCTCTATTACTGCATTAGGACAACAACGATTCAACTGTTACTTGCTGCGGTAGCTGAACCCCTTTATCCTCTGCATGACCTGTCATTGCCACAGTAAATAGATGAAACCCACTAGTATGAGTAGGAGTTGTTTGAGCCCTGATGTGCCTACTCATTCATGCTTGTTGTCATGCCTGCTACTGCTTAGAGTTGAGTCAGGTCTGATTCATCGGGGATGAATCAGAGGCGTGTGAACATGTCCTACTGTGTGTGAGCTAAGTGTGTGAACACGATTTGGTAAAGGTAGCGGTGAGAGGCCATGTAGGAGTACATGGTGGGTTGTCTCATTGCAGCCGTCCTCAGGAACTGAGTTCTGTGTTTGTGATCCATGACCAGTTACTACCACACATTGGGTTCCGGTAACTCGACCCCTCTCGACTTATTAATCAACATGATCTCTGTCCAGGAGTTGCAACTAGTTTCTGGTGTTTGTAGGTAGTGTTAGTAGTCTACCAGGTGGCACCCGGTACAGGTGGGCTTGGGACAGACTAGACACAGTGGCACGGTGTACCAAGTGGCACCCGGATGGTGGGCTTGGGAACCCTGCACACATCGTTTGGGGCCGTGAGCGACACCCCGGCCGGATCTCCTTGCGGATGGAACCCGAATAGGCGATAAACCTGGACTAGAGACTTGTTCGGTTAGTCAGGTCGTGGCCGACTGCCTCGCCCGGCTTCCGCTTGAAGGTTGCCGAGGTACATGACGTGTACAGGGCGGTAAGTGGCGAGAGCGTGTGTGAAGAAGTACACCCCTGCAGGGTTAACATCATCTATTCGAATAGCCGGATTCCTCGGATATGGAAACTTGGACCCCATTGCATAGTTCATAGACAAGTGAAAGTGGATACTCTAAAATACGCAAGATAAGCGTGAGTGCTATGGATGGCGTTCTCGTAGGGAGACGGGAGCGGATCCATAGTGGTGTATTGGTTGGTGAATATGTGGACTCGTGTGCGCCACCTCAAAAGAGTTACTTGCAGTCGTAGTTCAGGATAGCCACCGAGTCAAAGCTGGCTTGCTGCAGTCAAACTCCACCATCCCCTTTGTTGATAATGATGCATATGTAGATAGTTCTGATGTAAGTCTTGCTGGGTACATTTGTACTCACGTTTGCCTATTTTATGTTTTTGCAGAGAGACTTCAGTCTCACTAGTAGTTCCACGTGGACTTCGACGTTTAGCTTGTTACCTCAGCTACGATCTTGTGCCCTCGGCAGGATCTGGTAGATAGTCAGGCTTCTCAGCCTTTTTCATTTATAGTTGTCTGTACTCAGACATGATAGCTTCCGCTTGTGCTTTGTTTTGTATGCTCTGAATGTTGGGTCGTGAGACCCCTGTATGTAATATCTCGCTCCTCGGAGCCTATTGAATAAATACTTGAGTCGTAGAGTCATGTTGTGATGCCATGTTGTATTTGCACATATCGAGCATATTGTGTGTATGTTATTGAAATGCTTGGTATGTGTGGGATCTGACCATCTAGTTGCTTATCTTTAGTAGCCTCTCTTACCGGGAAATGTCTCGTAGTGTTTCCACCGAGCCATGGTAGCTTGCTACTGCTCCGGAACACTTAGGCTGGCCGGCATGTGTCCTTCTTCGTTCCTGTGTCTGTCCCTTCGGGGAAATGTCACGCGGTGAATACCGGAGTCCTGTTAGCCCGCTACAGCCCGGTTCACCGGAGTCCTGCTAGCCCAGTGCTACAGCCTGGATTCACTCGCTGATGACCGACACGTTCGATGCTGGGTCATGGATGCCTGTCCCTGTAAGTTTGTGCCACTTTGGGTTTACGACTAGCCATGTCAGCCCGGGCTCCTTACCATATGGATGCTAGCGACACTATCATATACGTGTGCCAAAAGACGCAAACGGTCCCGGGCAAAGGTAAGGCGACACCCGTGGGAATACCGTGCGTGAGGCCGCAAAGTGATATGGGGTGTTACATACTAGATCGATGTGGCATTGAGTCGGGGTCCTGACACTCCGGTTTGTGAGAAGCATATAGCCAAACCTGTCCCAAATGGGACAAAATTTGTACCACGGCATGTTGGTGCTGCTCCATGATAGTATGCTAGGTTTCATGAATTTCCGATGAGTTTTGGATTTACTAGAATTTAAAAACCATGCATCTCAATGTTTTGCCGTTAATCAACGGTGCCCCGGTGTTTGAAATTCATTCCCATTTCTTGCATGGGACCTAAGCATGCACCCAAGGATGAATATTTGATTTTTCAACAAATTTATATGCACTGGAGCATGTGCATGTAGTTCAAATTTGAATTATTCACATAAATGCATGGAAAACTCGGTTAATGCATAGAAATGTCCAAACGAAGCCCGAAAAGTCACAAAAAATCACACAACACTCCTGTTGTTCTAAGTTGACACGAGAGAAAAAAATTGAAAGCAATAAGAGGAAATGGATATCGTTTTGTCCACAAAGGTAGAACGTTCCCTACCGAAAACCATCATGCTTGTTGTGAGAAGCACCGGTTTGTGAGAAGCATATACCCAAACCTGCCCCAAATGGGAAAAAATTTGTACCATGACATGTTGATGCCACTCCATGATGGCATGCCAAGTTTCATGAATTTCAGAAGAGTTTTGGATTTGCTAGAATTTAAAAACCATGCATCTCAATGTTTTGTCGGCAATCAACGGTGCCCCGGTGTTTGAAATTCATTCCCATTTCTTGCATGGGACCTAAGCATGCACCCAAGGACACATATTTGATTTTTCAACCAATTTATATGCACTGGAGCATGTGCATGTAGTTCAAATTTGAATTATGCACATAAATGCATTGAAAACTTAGTTAATGCATAAAAATGTCCAAATGAATCCTGAAAAATCACAAAAAATCAGACAACACTCCTTTTGTTCTAAGTTGACACGAGAAAAAAAATTGAAAGCAATAAGAGACAATGGATATCGTTTCGTCCATGAAGGTGGGACGTTCCCTACCGAAAACCATCATGCTTGTTGTGAGAAGCTCCGGTTTGTTTGAAGCATATACCAAAACCTGTCCCAAATGGGAGAAAATTTACCACTGCATGTTGATGCCGCTCCATGATAGCATGCCAAGTTTCATGAATTTAAGACGAATTTTGGATTCACTAGAATTTAGAAACCATGCATCTCAATGTTTTACCGGCAATCAACGGTGCTCCGGTGTTTGAAATTCATTCACATTTCTTGCATGGGACCTACGCATGCACCTAAGGACACATATTTCATTTTTCAACCAATGTATATGCACTGGAGCAAGTGCATGTAGTTCAAATTTGAATTATGCACAAACATGCATTGAAAACTCAGTTAATGCATAAAAATGTCCAAACGAACCCCGAAAAATCACAAAAAATCACGCAACACTCCTGTTGTTCTATGTTGACATGAGAAAAAAATTTGAAAGCAATAAGAAGTAATGGATATCATTTGATCCACAAAGGTGGGACGTTCCCTACCCAAAACCATCGTGCTAGTGGTGAGAATCTCCTGTTTGTGAGAAGGATATAGCCAAACCTTTCCCAAATGGGACAAAATTTGTACCACGGCATGTTGATGCTGCTCCATGATAGCATGCCATGTTTCATGAATTTCAGACGAGTTTTGGATTTACTAGAATTTAAAAACCATGCATCTCAATGTTTTGCCGGTAATCAACGGTGCCCCGGTGTTTGAAATTCATTCCCATTTCTTGCATGGGATCTAAGCATGCACCCAAGGACACATGTTTGATGTTTCAACCAATTTATATGCACTGGAGCATGTGCATGTAGTTCAAATTTGAATTATGCACATAAATGCATTGAAAACTCAGTTAATGCATAAAAATGTCCAAACGAACCCCGAAAAATCACCCAACACTCCTGTTGTTCTATGTTGACACGAGAAAAAAAATGAAAGCAATAAGAGGCAATGGATATCATTTCGTCCACGAAGGTGGGACATTCCCTACCGAAAACCATCATGCTTGTTGTGAGAAGCTCCGGTTTGTTTGAACCATATACCCAAACATGTCCCAAATGGGAGAAAATTTGTAGCACGGCATGTTGCTGCCGCTCCATGATAGCATGCCAACTTTCATGAATTTCAGACAAGTTTTGGATTCACTAGAATTTAAAAACCATGCACCTCAATGTTTTACCAGCATGGGACCTAACCATGCACCCAACGGTGCACCAATTTATATCCACTGGAGCAAGTGCATGTAGTTCAAATTTGAATTATGCACACACATGCATTGAAAACTTAGTTAGTGCATAAAAATATCCAAACGAACCCTGAAAAATCACAAAAAATCACGCAACACTCTTGTTGTTCTATGTTGACACGAGAAAAAAAATTGAAAGCAATAAGAGGCGATGGATATCGTTTCATCCACAAAGGTTGGACGTTCCCTTCCGAAAACCATCATGCTTGTTGTGAGAAGCTCCAGTTTGTGAGAAGCATATACCCAAACCTGTCCCAAATGGGACAAAATTTGTACCACGACATGTTGATGCTGCTCCTTGATAGCATGCCAGGTTTCATGAATTGCAGACGAGTTTTGGATTTAATAGAATTTAGAAACCATGCATCTCAATGTTTTGCCGGCAATCAACGGTGCACCGGTGTTTGAAATTCATTCCCATTTTTTGCATGCGGCCTAAGCATGCACCCAAGGACAAATAATTGATTTTTCAACCAATTTATATACACTGGAGCATGTGCATGTAGTTCAAATTTGAATTACTCACATAAATGCATTAAAAACTCAGTTAATGCATAGAAATGTCCAAACAAACCCCGAAAAATCACAAAAAATCACGCAACACTCCTGTTGTTCTAAGTTGACACGAGAGAAAAAAATTGGAAGCAATAAGAGGAAATGAATATCGTTTCGTCCACAAAGGTGGGACGTTCGCTACCGAAAACCATCATGCTTGTTGTGAGAAGCTCCGGTTTGTGAGAAGCATATACCGAAACCTGCCCCAAATGGGGCAAAATTTGTACCATGACATGTTGATGCCACTCCATGATAGCATGCCAAGTTTCATCAATTTCAGACGAGTTTAGGATTTACTAGAATTTAAAAACCATGCATCTCAATGTTTTGCCGGCAATCAACGGTGCCCCGGTGTTTGAAATTCATTCCCATTTCTTGTATGGGACCTAAGCATGCACCCAAGGACACATATTTGATGTTTCAACCAATTTATATGCACTGGAGCATGTGCATGTAGTTCAAATTTGAATTATGCACATACATGCATTGAAAACTCAGTTAATGCATACAAATGTCCAAACGAACCCTAAAAAATCACAAAAAATCACACAACACTCCTGTTGTTCTATGTTGACACGAGAAAAAAATTTGAAAGCAACAAGAGGCAATCGATATCGTTTCGTCCACAAAGGTGGGATGTTCCCTACCGAAAACCATCATGCTTGTTGTGAGAAGCTCCCGTTTGTCAGAAGCATATAGCCAAACCTGTCCCAAACGGGACAAAATTTGTACCACGGCATGTTGATGCTGCTCCATGATAGCATGCCATGTTTCATGAATTTCAGACGAGTTTTGGATTTAGTAGAATTTAAAAACCAAGCATCTCAATGTTTTACCGGCAATCAACGGTGCCCCGGTATTTGAAATTCATTCCCATTTCTTGCATGGGACTTAAGCATGCACCCAAGGACACATATTTGATTTTTCAACCAATTTATATGCACTGGAGCATGTGCATGTAGTTCAAATTTGAATTATTCACATAAATGCATTGAAAACACAATTAATGCATAGAAATGTCCAAACAAACCCCGAAAAATCACAAAAAATCACAGAACACTCCTGTTGTTCTAAGTTCACACGAGAAAAAATATTGAAAGCAATAGGAGGAAATGGATATCGTGTCGTCCACAAAGGTGGGACGTTCCCTACCGAAAACCATCATGCTTGTTGTGAGAAGCTCCGGTTTGTGAGAAGCATATACCCAAACCTGCCCCAAATGGGACAAAATTTGTACCACATCATGTTGATGCCACTCCATGATAGCATGCCAAGTTTAATGAATTTCATACATGTTTTGGATTTACTAGAATTTAAAAACCAAGCATCTCAATGTTTTTCCAGCAATCAACGGTGCCCCGGTGTTTGAAATTCATTCCCATTTCTTGCATGGGACCTAAGCATGCACCCAAGGACACATATTTGATTTTTCAACCAATTTATATGCACTGGAGCTTGTACATGTAGTTCAAATTTGAATCATACACATAAACGCATTGAAAACTCAGTTAATGCATAAAAATCACAAAAAATCACACAACACTCCTGTTGTTCTAAGTTGACATGAGAGAAAAAATTGAAAGCAACATGAGGAAATGGATATCGTTTCGTCCACAAAGGTGGGACGTTCCCTACCGAAAACCATCATGCTTGTTGTGAGAAGCTCCGGTTGTGAGAAGCATATACCCAAACCTGCCCCAAATGGGAGAAAATTTGTACCATGACATGTTGATGCCACTCCATGATAGCATGCCAAGTTTCATGAATTTTAGACAAGTTTTGTATTTACTAGAATTTAAAAACCATGCATCTCAATGTTTTGCCGACAATCAACGGTGCCCCGGTGTTTGAAATTCATTCCCATTTCTTGAATGGGACCTATGCATGCACACAAGGACACATATTTGATTTTTCAACCAATTCATATGCAATGGAGCATGTGCATGTAGTTCAAATTTGAATTATTCATATAAATGCATTGAAAACTCAATTAATGCATAAAGATGTCCGAACGAACCCTGAAAAATCACAAAAAATCACACAACACTCCTGTTGTTCTAAGTTGACACGAGAAAAAAATTGAAAGCAATAAGAGGCAATGGATATCGTTTGATCCACAAAGGTGGGACGTTCCCTACCGAAAACCATGATGCTTGTTGTGAGAAGCTCCTGTTTGTTTGAAGCATATACCCAAACCTGTCCCAAATGGGAGAAAATTTGTACCACGGCATGTTGCTCCCACTCCATGATAGCATGCCAAGTTCCATGAATAGCAGACGAGTTTTGGATTCACTAGAATTTAAAATCCATGCATCTCAATGTTTTACCGACAATCAACGGTGCCCCGGTGTTTCAAATTCATTCCCATTTCTTGCATGGGACCTAATCATGCACCCAAAGACACATATTTCATTTCCAACCAATTTATATGCACTAGAGCAAGTGCATGTAGTTCAAATTTGAATTATGAACATACATGCATTAAAAACTCAGTTAATGCATAAAAATGTCCAAACGAACCTCGAAAAATCACAAAAAAATCACACAACGCTCCTGTTGTTCTATGTTGACACGAGAAAAAAATTTGAAGGCAATAAGAGGCAATGGATATCGTTTCATCCACAAAGGTGGGACGTTCCCTATCGAAAACCATCATGCTTGTTGGGAGAAGCTCCGGTTTGTGAGAAGCATATACCCAAACCTGCCCCAAATGGGACAAAATTTGTACCACGACATGTTGATGCCACTCCATGATAGCATGCCAAGTTTCATGCATTTCAGACGATTTTTGGATTTACTAGAATTTAAAAACCATGCATCTCAATGTTTTGCCGGCAATCAATGGTGCCCCGGTGTTTGAAATTCATTCCCATTTCTTGCATGGGACCTAAGCATGCACCCAAGGACACATATATGATTTTTCAACCAATTTATATGCACTGGAGCATGTGCATGTAGTTCAAATTTGAATTATGCACATAAATGCATTGAAAACTCAGTTAATGCATAAAAATATCCAAACGAACCCCAAAAAATCACACAACACTCCTGTTGTTCTAAGATGACACGAGAAAAAAATTTGAAAGCAATAAGAGGCAATGGATATCGTTTCGTCCACAAAGGCGGGACGTTCCCTACCGAAAACCATCATGCTTGTTGTGAGAAGCTCCGGTTTGTGAGAAGCATATACCCAAACCTGCCCCAAATGGGACAAAATTTGTACCACGACACGTTGATGCCACTCCATGATAGCATACCAAGTTTCATGAATTTCAGACGAGTTTTGGATTTACTAGAATTTAAAAACCATGCATCTCAATGTTTTGCCGGCAATCAACGGTGCCCCGGTGTTTGAAATTCATTCCAATTTCTTTCACGGGACCTAAGCAAGCACCCAAGGAAACATATTTGATTCTTCAACCAATTTATATGCAATGGAGCATGTGCATGTAGTTCAAATTTGAATTATTCACATAAATGCATTGAAAACTCAGTTAATGCATAGAAATGTCCAAACGAACACCGAAAAATCACAAAAAATCACAAAACACTCCTGTTGTTCTAAGATGACACGAGAGAAAAAAATTGAAAGCAATAAGAGGAAATGGATATCGTTTCGTCCACAAAGGTGGGACGTTCCCTACCGAAAACCTCATGCTTGTTGTGAGAAGCTCCGGTTTGTGAGAAGCATATACCCAAACCAGCCCCAAATGGGACAAAATTTGTACCACGACACGTTGATGCCACTCCATGATAGCATACCAAGTTTCATGAATTTCAGATGAGTTTTGGATTTACTAGAATTTAAAAACCATGCATCTCAATGTTTTGCCGGCAATCAACGGTGCCCCGGTGTTTGAAATTCATTCCAATTTCTTTCATGGGACCTAAGCAAGGACCCAAGGAAACATATTTGATTCTTCAACCAATTTATATGCATTGGAGCATGTGCATGTAGTTCAAATTTGAATTATTTACATAAATGCATTGAAAACTCTGTTAATGCATAGAAATGTCCAAACGAACCCTGAAAAATCACAAAAAATCAGGCAACACTCCTGTTGTTCTAAGTTGACACGAGACAAAAAATTGAATGCAATATGAGGAAATGGATAGCATTTCGTCCACAAAGGTGGGACGTTCCCTACTGAAAACCATCATGCTTGTTGTGAGAAGCTCCGGTTTGTGAGAAGCATATACCCAAACCTGCCCCAAATGGGACAAAATTTGTACCATGACATGTTGATGCCACTCCATGATGGCATGCCAAGTTTCATGAATTTTAGACGAGTTTTGGATTTATTTGAATTTAAAAACGATGCATCTCAATGTTTTGCCGGCAATCAACGGTGCCCCGGTGTTTCAAATTCATTCCCATTTCTTGCATGGGACCTAATGTGACACTCCAAAATTTTCTTTTGGTTTTTAGCAAAAACCTTGTTGGTTTTTGAAGAGAGGCCATTTAGATTTTTTTTCAGAAAACCTCTCTCTTAAAAAATTGCACCTTTGGCAAGGATTTTCATTTACATCCTTTTCAAATTGGGTGTTTGAATTATGGAAACTTTTCTTCTGAATTCTTCTCCTCTCAAATGTATTTTTTTGAATTTGATTATTTTCATTTAAAAGGAAAACCCTAGGAGTTTTTGGGGCTTCTCTCATTTTGGAACCACCCATGATTTTATTTTGCCTCATGTGGAGAGACCTCCCAAAACCCCTCCCTCCACTTTGGAACAATCTAAATTCTCTGTCCCATCAAGTCCAAACCATTTTTGAATTTTATTTCATTTATTTTATCCCAAAACAATTCTGTCTTTCATTATGAGCCTAAGTAATTTTCAAAGCAAGTACCTCATTGCCTTTGAGTTTTTATCTCAAACCAACTCCTCTGGATTGTCCTTAGCATCCACAACCCAGAACCATCTTGATCCACTCTCCCTCTTTTCAAATTTTTCAAATTTCAGTCTCTGCAAGTTTGGACCAGATTTGCCAAATTTGGTGAAATTCATATCTCCTCTTCTCCAAAAATTCTACCAAAATTCAGGCAGCCTCCTGGTGCAATGAGAGGCCACCCCACCAAGTTTCAGCTCAAGGAGAAACCCCTACATACCAAAATCATTCTGTCGAACACCTGGCCGGCACTGTTTCCCTGCATTTTCAGAAAAGTTCAGAGTTTCAAAGTTCAGTATCGTTTTTCCTTCGTCAGAGTTCAGTCACGCGTCGACAGTGCGCCTGGCGCGTTGCGCACAGCCCCTCCTCCCTGTCCGGAGCACCGCACGCATGCTTGGCCGGTTCCTAGCGTCGGTGGCACGCTGGCCCGGCCTCGCCGGCGTCTTCTTCGGCGTCGGGACCTCCTGTGGCGGCCGACAGAAGGCACCCTACGGCACAACGCCGTTCTGCACCGCCCAAGCCACCTGGGAGCTCCGCGTGGCCGTCTCCCTTGCCAGCGCACGCATGCAGCACCGTCGCCATGGCCTCGCACATGCAGGGCGCGCTCCCTGCCGCCGACGTGCCGCACGGCCGTTCTGTTGGGACAGGCCGTAACCTCCTCCCCCCTTGCCGAGTTACGCACTAGGATGGCCTTGTTACTTCATCTAGTCGATGCCCAAGCCCCTAATCCAACTGCCCAACCACAGCGCCACCGTAATCACTCGCCGGACTTATCCCGTTCACGGCAACCGCCTCGGGCCGGCTATATATAGCTCCCCCAAGCTCACTCTCGCCCCCGCACACCTCCACCACCACACTGGACCCCGCCCAGCAACTGGAAGAGCCTCGAGGGGCCCTTCTTCCTCGACTCCGGCCGCCTCGTTCCGCCTCGGCCTCCGTCTTGATTCACTCTGGTGAGACCATCCCCGGCGCCGAAACTTCGTCAGTAACCTCCTCGAGCAACCAGAGAGCTAACCCCCACTTCGATTCGATCCTTGCAGCCCTCCTCGGCGAGCTCCATCAATGCTCGAACCACCGTCCGCCGGAGAAAGGGCCGCCGTCGACGTGGTGCTCGCCGGCGACCACCCACCGACGCGGAAGGACACGGTGAAAATGTTGGTAACCTCCGATCCCCCTGCCTCGCCGTGGATCGCCGCCGGCGACCACCGCGGCTCTCGGGCACCGTCGAGCTCTGCCGCCTCTTTTGAAATTTCAAACCTGACGGGCGGGACCCGCCTGTCAGCCTCTCTGATCTTTTAAACGAACCGTTTTCTGAAAACGTCTTCTGCCAAAATGCGTCCCCCCTCTGGGCCGGCGTATTCTCAATCGAAGCGTTTTCTGTTTTTATAAGTTAGCCCCTGGGAACTTTCTGTTTCATTACAGATGAGTCCCTGGACTAAAACCCTTATAACTTTTAAACAAAAAAGTATTTTTGGTTGATTCTTTTTCTGTCCTCTTAGAATTTTGTCTAGTTTTTTTATCAATTTATTTGAAAAACATTTGGAATAATTTTGTGCACCTCACGGTATTTACATTAGCGCGTATGTTTCTTAATACCGTGGATACCGAAGGAGGTGACGGGACCGCGAACTTCACCGAGCTAGACTCCGACTACTCTAAACCAGGCAAGCATGTTTGAACTTTTGATATGATGATTGTTTTGACATGTTTTCATTAAGTAGTTTCATGGCATGTTGATGAGCATACCGACGAATGTCATGTTACATGCAATGTTGAGGCAAGTGAGTTTCGAAAATCCATAAGTGGATGGATGTGAGTATGCATGGCCATGTGTTGGCATGAGGATGGGTAAGATGGCAGTGTTGTAGCATGCCAGTCTTATGCCAGACTATATGACTGCAGTGTCAACCCGTATCGGTCCAGTTCCTTCCATTTTTCCTTCCCTGTACTACCACATGTTTTCCGCAAGGAATATGGCTTAGTAAGTTGCAAACCGCTTTCTTGGTACACACCAAAAGGAGAGGCCGTGATGATGGTTCCATGGCCCTGGATTAAAGCCAGTCATTCGGTCAGGGGGCATGGGTGTTTCCGGTTGGGACCGAGAGGGGGGCACCCCTTAGAGCGCGCGTATATAAATTTGATCCCATGCTATTCAAGATTGTGATCTCCCCGTCTCAAAAGTTTTTCTTGGACGATGTCTAGGGTGATTCCTGGCATTGAAAGGTAGGATGGGTGTGTACTGGCTAGCTGTGTTTTCATCCGAAAGACCGTAAACGGAACTAGTCCTACGTGACTACGGAAATCCGTTGGCTGTGGGAAATTTTTTCGTACAAACTCTGCAGAGTCATATATTCCTTTGATCATCTATTCCGTGTCCATGTTCAGTATTATCTTATCCTGACAAATGTCAGTTTTGATGACAGAGACTCCGGTGAATCACATGAGTGCTAAGTCCGGTTAAATGTTTATTCCTGTGGATGGACTAACTCGTTTATTATCATGAATTGAATATTTATTATGAGTATTATTTACTTGTGAATAAAAGCCCTTTCTGCGATGTCGCTCAGACGTTCGACTGTGGCATTGCTATTATTTACTTTCAATAAAAGCCCTTTCTGCGATGTCGCTCAAACGTCCGACTGTGGCATTGTTATTATTTACTTTCAATAAAAGCCCTTTCTGCGATGTCGCTCAGACGTCCGACTGTGGCATTGTTATTATTTACTTTCAATAAAAGCCCTTTCTGTGATGTCGCTCATACATCCGACTGTGGCAATACTGTTATTTACTTTCAATATAAGCCCTTTCTGTGATGTCGCCCCGACGTCCGACTGTGGCACGCATGTCTTTTATTTTCAGTTTAAGCCCTTTACGTGGTGTCGCTTAGACGCCCGACTGCGGCATGATCTTTATTTATTTGTTCACCCTTCGAGGCGTCGCTTCAGACACCCGATCGGTTTCCTATTATTTCTTTTTGTTGGGTTTTCAGGCAGACTACCACCGATTCCCTTTTTACTTACCTTGCTTGCTAAATTTTGAATGTGCATTGGTAAATTAATCATGACGCATCCATGCATGCATTTGTTATATCTTACGTCCGAACTGTCTTGCGAGTACTTTCAAAGTACTCACCTGGCTTGTTGATTTGGCCAGATGCTGACGAAGGCGATCTCATGGATGAAGAATTTGATAGCGAGTCCGACGCCTAGAGGAATCCCAGTCAGTCTCGTACAACCCTGGATTTGGTCACTGTATTATATCCGCTTCCGCTACCAAATAAATTCATCGAGCCTCACCTCGACGCTCGATGAGATGCCAGTTTTAGAGTCATGTATCTCACTCCCGCTGTGATTTTCCACCACCACCCTATCCTCGAGTAAGTAGTATGCCTCCACACCACTGTGTCATATCCGCCATTATGTGTAATTATTGGCTTGCTTGTAATAATTTGGTTGAGCAACCGTAGCTCGACCGTGTAATATATTTTATGCTACTGGCTTATTGTATCAAGAATTTGTCTACCAGTAAGGAGGATTTTTCTCATACTGGACTAAAAAGATTGGTTTCTCAATAAACATTTTTATTGGAAAACCGGTCAGGACACCTAAGCATGCACCCAAGGACAAATTTGATTTTTCAACCAATTTATATGCACTGGAGCATGTGCATGTAGTTCAAATTTGAATTATTCACATAAATGCATTGAAAACTCAGTTAATGCATAGAAATGTCCAAATGAACCCCGAAAAATCACGAAGAATCACACAACACTCCTGTTGTTCTAAGTTGACATGAGAAAAAAAAATGAAAGCAACATGAGGAAATGGATATCGTTTCGTCCACAAAGGTGGGACGTTCCCTACCGAAAACCATCATGCTTGTTGTGAGAAGCTCCGGTTTGTTTGAAGCATATACCCCAACCTGTCCCAAATGGGAGAAAATTTGTACCACGACATGTTGATGCCGCTCCATGATAGCATGCCAAGTTCCAAAAATTTCAGACGAGTTTTGGATTCACTCGAATTTAAAAACCATGCATCTCAATGTTTTACCGGCAATCAATGGTGCTCCGGTGTTTGAAATTCATTCCCATTTCTTGCATGGGACCTAAGCATGAACCCAAGGACACATATTTCATTTTCAACCAATTTATATGCACTGGAGCAAGTGCATGTAGTTCAAATTTGAATTATGCACATACATGCATTGAAAACTCAGTTAATGCATAAAAATGTCCAAACAAACCCCAAAAAATCACAAAACAATCACGCAACACTCATGTTGTTTTATGTTGACACGAGAAAAAAATTTGAAAGCAATAAGAGGCAATGGATATCGTTTCATCCACAAAGGTGGGACGTTCCCTACCGAAAACCATCATGCTTGTTGTGAGAAGCTCCAGTTTGTGAGAAGCATACAGCCAAACCTGTCCCATATGGGACAAAATTTGTACCACGGCATGTTAATGCTGCTCCATGATAGCATGCCATGTTTCATGAATTTCAGATGAGTTTTGAATTTACTAGAATTTAAAATCCATGCATCTCAATGTTTTGCCGGCAATCAATGGTGCCCCGGTGTTTGAAATTCATTCCCATTTCTTGCATGGGACCTAATCATGCACCGAAGGACACATATTTGATTTTTCAACCAATTTATATGCACTGGAGCATGTGCATGTAGTTCAAATTTGAATTATTCACATAAATGCATTGAAAACTCAGTTAATGCATAGAAATGTCCAAACGAACCCCGAAAAATCACAAAAAATCACACAACACTCCTGTTGTTCTAAGTTGACACAAGAAAAAAAATTGAAAGCAATAAGAGGAAATGGATATCGTTTCGTCCACAAAGGTGGGACGTTCCCTACCGAAAACGATCATGCTTGTTGTGAGAAGCTCCGGTTTGTGAGAAGCATATACCGAAACCTGCCCCAAATGGGACAAAATTTGTACCACGACATGTTGATGCCACTCCATGATAGCATGCCAAGTTTCATGAATTTCAGACGAGTTTTGGATTTACTAGAATTTAAAAACCATGCATCTCAATGTTTTGCCGGCAATCAATGGTGCCCCGGTGTTTGAAATTCATTCCTATTTCTTGCATGGGACCTAAGCATGCACCCAAGGACACATATATGATTTTTCAACCAATTTATATGCACTGGAGCATGTGCATGTAGTTCAAATTTGAATTATGCACATAAATGCATTGAAAACTCAGTTAATGCTTAAAATTGTCCAAACGAACCCCGAAAAATCAAAAAATAATCACACAACATTCCTGTTGTTCTATGTTGACACGAGAAAATTTTTTGAAAGCAATAAGAGGCAATGGATATCGTTTCGTCCACGAAGGTGGGAAGTTCCCTACCGAAAACAATCGTGCTTGATGTGAGAAGCTCCAGTTTGTTTGAAGCATATACCCGAACTTGTCCCAAATGGGAGAAAATTTGTACCACGGCATGTTGATGCCGCTCCATGATAGCATTCCAAGTTCCATGAATTTTACACAAGTTTTGGATTCACTAGAATTTAAAAACCATGCATCTCAATATTTTACCGGCAATCAACGGTGGTCCGGTGTTTGAAACTCATTCACATTTCTTGCATGGGACCTTAGCATGCACCCAAGGACACATATTTCATTTTCAACCAATTTATATGCACTGGAGCAAGTGCATGTTGTTCAAATTTGAATTATGCACATACATGCATTGAAAAGTCAGTTAATGCATAAAAATGTCCAAACGAACCCCGAAAAATCACAAAAAAACACACAACACTCCTGTTGTTCTATGTTGACACGAGAAAAAAATTGAAAGCAATAAGAGGCAATGGATATCGTTTCATCCTCAAAGGTGGGACGTTCCCTACCGAAAACCATCATGCTTGTTGTGAGAAGCTCTAGTTTGTGAGAAGCATATAGCCAAACTTGTCCCAAATGGGACAAAATTTGTACCACGACATGTTGATGCCGCTCCATGATAGCATGCCAGGTTCCATGAATTTTAGACAAGTTTTGGATTCACTAGAATTTAAAAACCATGCATCTCAATGTTTTACCGGCAATCAACGGTGGTCCGGTGTTTGAAATTAATTCTAATTTCTTGCATGGGACCTAAGCATGCACCCAAGGACAAATATTTGATTTTTCAACCAATTTATATGCACTAGAGCATGTGCATGTAGTTCAAATTTGAATTATGCACATACATGCATTGAAACCTCAGTTAATGCATAAAAATGTCCAAACGAACCCCGAAAAATCACAAAAAAACACGCAACACTCCTGTTGTTCTAAGTTGACACGAGAAAAAAAAATGAAAGCGATAAGAGAAAATGGATATCATTTCGTCCACAAAGGTGGGACGTTCCCTACCGAAAACCATCATGCTTGTTGTGAGAAGCTCTGGTTTGTGAGAAGCATATACCCAAACCTGCCCCAAATGGGACAAAATTTGTACCACGACACGTTGATGCCACTCCATGATAGCATACCAAGTTTCATGAATTTCAGACGAGTTTTGGATTTACTAGAATTTAAAAACCATGCATCTCAATGTTTTGCCGGCAATCAACGGTGGCCCGGTGTTTGAAATTCATTCCAATTTCTTTCATGGGACCTAAGCAAGCACCCAAGGAAACATATTTGATTCTTCAACCAATTTATATGCATCGGAGCATGTGCATGTAGTTCAAAATTTGAATTATTCACATAAATGCATTGAAAACTCAGTTAATGCATAGAAATGTCCAAACGAACCCTGAAAAATCACAAAAAATCAGACAACACTCCTGTTGTTCTAAGTTGACATGAGACAAAAAATTGAAAGCAATATGAGGAAATGGATAGCATTTCATCCACAAAGGTGAGACATTCCATACCGAAAACCATGATGCTTGTTGTGAGAAGCTCTGGTTTGTGAGAAGCATATACCCAAACCTGCCCCAAGTGGGACAAAATTTGTACCACGACATGTTGATGCCACTCCATGATGGCATGCCAAGTTTCGTGAATTTTAGACGAGTTTTGGATTTATTTGAATTTAAAAACGATGCATCTCAATGTTTTGCCGGCAATCAACGGTGCCCCGGTGTTTGAAATTCATTCGCATTTCTTGCATGGGACCTAAGCATGCACCCAAGCACACATATTTGATTTTTCAATGAATTTATATGCACTGGAGCATGTGCATGCAGTTCAAATTTGAATTATGCACATAAATGTATTGAAAACTTAGTTAATGCATAAAAATGTCCAAACGAACCCCGAAAAATCACAAAAAATCACACAACACTCCTATTGTTCTATGTTGACACGAGAAAAAAATTTGAAAGCAATAAGAGGCAATGGATATTGTTTCGTCCACGAAGGTGGGACGTTCCCTATGGAAAACCATCATGCTTGTTGTGAGAAGCTCCGGTTTAAATGAAGCATATACCCAAACCTGTCCCAAATGGGAGAAAATTTGTACCACGGCATGTTGATGCCGCTCCATGATAGCATGCCAAGTTTCATGAGTTTCAGACGAGTTTTGGATTCACTAGAATTTAAAAACCATGCATCTCAATGTTTTACCGGCAATCAATGGTGCTCTGGTGTTTGAAATTCATTCACATTTCTTGCATGGGACCTAAGCATGCACCCAAGGACACATATTTGATTTTTCAACCAATTTATATGCATTGGAGTATGTGCATGTAGTTCAAATTTGAATTGTTCACCTGAAATGGCTAGAAAACCAATTTAATGTATAAAATGTTCAAACAAACCCCGAATAATTCCAATTCTTTCACGACACACATATAGTTGCATGTTGACTCCTGATAAAAGGTCTAGCAATTCAAACACCGTCCATTGTCGTTGTGACTCCATTATGTAATTCAAATCAAGATGAAAGATCAAGTAGATCGCACACAGTTTATTATCAGCAACCGAGTGAGATGTAGTACAAAATATGTTGGAGCAGCGTCGGTGTATAGTACGCGTATGGCTTATGCGAGAAGGTGCGTCGGATACAGTCCACAGGCGGCGTCTCAAGCACACTAGCTCGCTCCCCAAATATCATTTCACTGTTTGATCGTCGCCGGTGAAATATGGGCACGTGGACCCGCGTCGTGCGGGCAACTTTGGTGGCCCACTCCGGTGAGAGTGCGGCCACAGCTGCCATGCACGTGCTAATAAGGTGCATGAGCGCGGCCGCAATTTGCGACTGGGCGGCAAAGGCAGCCCAAACGGGCGTTGTTGCATCTCAGGTGGCGGCAGCAACATCTGCCTCAGGGATAGCAACTGGCAAGAGCGGCACAACAGTTGTCTGTTCTGCAGTGGTGGCCTTAGCCCTGATGGAGGCCGCCCACAACCATTTCGAGGCCGCCCACGCCCAGCTCTAGGCGGTCAACGCACAAATCGAACGATGCTTCTCCGACAACGATCGGCAACCCACGGCCAAAGAGCTGGCAATCGCCGAGAGCGTTCGAGCAGCCGTACCTTCCTCCGCCGCATAACTTGCGACGATGGAGCTCGTCCAAGCCCAGATCGTGTCCGCCCATGCCCAGCTTGTGGCGGCCTTTTCCAAAGAGATGGAGGACGTGGATGGCGAGATGCTTGCCGAGTATGGTGCAATGGATGCCATGGAGCCCGTTCCCCAGGAGACCGTCGGGCGCAAGCTGGAAATGGAGGCGGCGGCGGAGATCCACGAGCACCAGCCGTAGTAGTACTCTATGTTTTGTTTAATTAATAGCGTCGGTCTTTAATTTGTTAGAGTAATGTTTAGGTCAGCTAGCTCTGTTTAATTTCTAAACTTGCTCAATTAAGAAGTGTGGGTGTGTTGTAGTCTCCTTTGTGTACCCAAATTATGCAATGACGTGGATGACCACTTTAACCATGGAAATTCGAAACTACACTTTTGATGTTCAAACTCATCACACACGGGTTAAGCTATCTGAATTGTTTGTCATGTCCACATATCATACACAGTTCTGAATAAGGGACCGTGTCTGATGACACTTTGTGCGCCAGTTTTTTGGCTGAAGTGATTCCAAATTTTCGGCTTCCGCGGAAATATCTACCTCCCCGACCCCTCCCCCTTACCAAAAGCCACATTTCACCTCTTTCCACCTTCCTTTCCAAGTTGAAACCTTCACTCCTTGCTTGCAGCATTGCCGTCTCCTCGCCGACAACCCTCCTTCACGCTGCTCGGCCTCCTCTATCCAGCCAGGTAATCCACACCCTACCCCATCCTCCTCCTCCTTCCACATCCCACATGCCCCGACCGTCGGCACGAGCGCAACACCTTCCACCCTTATCACCGACCCCTCCACCAAATAAGCACCGGCCTAAGCCATGGTGCACGTAGTATAGCTAGGACCTCAAGGAGCATTTGGCAGCGGAGAAGCAAATTGCGGCCGCACGTGTGGAGGAGGTTGGGATGGCTGCCATTCGTGCCGACCCCCAGATCTTGGAGGAGCACCTTGCCAATTGCGTGTGTTTCTCCTCCCTTTCCTTCACAAAATCTAGTCAATTGTGCTATCTAATTTCACCATGCAATCTGCTGCTCTAGTGTATATGTTCTATATGTCGTGCAGTGTGGTGCTAACTTATTAACTATTTTGTTAATTAGTTGTCGTCTTCAGTTAACTGTTGGTTCAATTATGCAAATGTGATGTTCAATTCTTTAGGCTGCAATTTTGTATTGTCTTCGATGTGAGAAATAAATCAAATGTATCTTTACAAAATTGTGGGTGCATTCTGTTATTGTATACCATGTGAGGAATACATTGAATTTAGTTGTACTAAATACATGAGAAACAAATACAATTGCTACAATTGGCTATAGTTAACTGTTTGGTTAACTCTCTGATCTTCTATTAGGAATATGTTATATTGTGCAATGTGGTGCTTAGTTGATGTTTGGTTCATTTGTTGTGGTGTTTAGTTAACTGCTTGGTTCAATGTTATATTGTGCAATGTGGTGCTCAGTTAATGTTTGGTTCTCTTGTTGTGGTGTTTAGTTAACTGCTTGGTTCAATTCTGCAATGCGATGTCCAATTGTCGTGGGTAGAATTTTGTATGTTGGGCATGTGAGGAATAAATCGCATATTAATACATGTTTGGTTTAATACATGAGAAACATATACAAGTGCGATATTTCGTAGTTCTTAATCATGTTTGGTTTGGGTAAATGGGTTTTCCGTGTGGCTTCAATTAATCTAATGAATCTGCAATGTGCTTATTTTTCATCAACATATTTTACTGATAGCATGCGAACCCTTACTTTACCTGATGACTAACTACCTTATATGTGTTGCAGGGAAACAATGGGAAGCACTGAGGTTTATAATCGAGGTTAGCACGTGCATGGTCCGTTGTCTAATAGCAATTATTGTGCAATTGCAGGAACCATTCTAATATTTTGGTTTTTAACAATTTGGTCTTGCACATGTAGGTCCTGCTGTTAGAGGTTTTGACCCACTGTTTGACCCTTTTTGCATATGGGGAAATGAGTTGTCCATGAATATCAAACAAATCAAGAATCTCGGAAAGATTGTTAGGATAAAGAAATTAGCGACAAAAAACAACAAGATATTTGTCTGCACAATGAAGAAGACATCAATTCACCACAAGATGGTACTAACTATTATACCTTGCCTTTTTTATTCCTTTGCCCCATTTCCTATATAGAGAAGATATTTATGCACATCCTTGTTTTCAGGACTTTCCAAAGCAGTTCACTGATGATCACCTCTCAAACCATCTCTATGATCAGGAGGCGAGGAAGGTTTTCATACAACACCCACGGTTCAATATTGAAGTGTTCCTGAAGAGGTCGAAGGACGGACGGTCAATCATCCACAGGCATTGGCCTAAAGTTGCAAAGACCTTCAACATGAATGAAGGCTCAATATTCGCCTTCCACTTCAGCTGTTTTCCAGATAAGATGCATCTGTCTATATAACGTCTATGATGCTAATTTCGAAAGATTCTACATGTTGCATGTGGAACTTGCTGCTGGTGCAGTTGTGTAATGGGGTAACTGAGTGCTGAAGCTATATCATGTTTTACTCTGATGTATTTCAATTATGAAATTCTGCTTCCTTAATATGGAAATGAAATATATTGCGTTCTTAATGTGAATGTCAATTAGATTAATAAATGGATTATTAATAATATGTCAATTAGCCCGCTAATGTCGAATTAGCCTACTAATTGGGTTTTGATATTGCAAACGTTTGTTGAAAAAAGACCGTGGGCGATGACCTCCGGCAACGCACACAGTTTCTAGGAATAAACCGTGTTTGTTGAAAAAATGGATTATCAATGAACAATCACACATGACTTTCTCTTGAAAACTGTTTGCGTTAGGCCACCTTGCAGAAACGTTTACCACATAAAAACTGTGTGTCATGGATAGCCTTTGCCACACAGTTTCTTCTATGGGCTGTGTGTGCTACATTCAATAATGCAAACGATTTAATGGGAAAAATTGTGTGTGATGTACCTATGAACGGAAACGTTTTCCTTGGATGTGCATACGTATGGAAACATTTAGCGGGGACTGACTGTGTGGGATGTACTCTCGACCGGAAACAATTTCACCGTATAATTTTATATTTTAGCTCTACTGTATGTATTTCTGTATTTGAGTGCTCATTGGTCGCACATGACCTCATTTTGCCGAACATGTGTGCCAGGAGGGCATATGCCCGATGGTTTCTGGGTCGTGTGGGAAGGACCCCCTATCACCCACACTCACTTGGCGACGGTTCCAAATGTCATCGCGGAAAGGGGTAAAAACAGTTTGTTTAGGACCGACGCGCACCAGCGGCAGTCTTTCTTCGAGGATCGCTGCAAATGAGTTAAGTTGATGAGAACCTAGTGATTCAACAACGGACATGAGTACCTGTGAATAGAGTATAGGCGCGAAGAATTTGGAGAGGTCATATGTGTTCTCAGAAGTTTTTGTAAATAAGAGCAGGTTTGAGAAATTTGACCAGATGTGTCTTGAGGAATTTCACAAAGCGTTCTTTGACTTAGTTTCCAGAGTTGTATAGATTGAAAATCCACACAATTGAGGAATCATGAAGGAAAATGTGGCTTATAGAAACAAGTCAAGAATAGATGTTTGTATGAGGTGTTCAGAGTGTGAAGATTGACGAATAAATACCTTTCGAAGATTTTGAAGAAATTCTAGAATCAATAAGGGCAGTAAATATAGCTTTTAATTACCATTAACGAAGAACACGACGAACTGGGAATGTAGATTGGATGTTCGTCAGTCCAGATCTTCCATGCCCTAACTTGGTAGAGGAAGACAGTTACAGCGGTAGCGGAGTGAAGAAATCCGCGAGCGGCATGAGTACGACGGTGACGAGGTCGAGGCAGCGAAGCTCTTCCTCACCGGCGATGATGGAAGTAGCGGAGGCGCTAGGTTTTAAGAGCTCGAGCGAGGGAGTGAGGTCGAGCGGAGTAAAAACAGTACGAGGAGGGTGAGGGGTATTTATAACCGAGGTGAAAAACCGCTCGTCTGTGGAAAATGGACGAACGTGTCCCTAACCCTTCTCATCCTTGTGACATGTGTCACCCACATATAGAGAGGTGGAGATTGTGAGTGATCGTGGGTGAATAAATAAGTATTATCATGGGATGTGGAACGGTTTAGGCAGCAACAGCCGAAAATTCGGATTAGAATATTTTATAGTTTCGTTCACAGATTCTTCAGCTGACAAGGACATAATGAAGATTTTGAACGGGTTTCAAATAGAATGCACATGAAGAATTTGTGAACAGACTGGGTTGAGTATAGCATAGAGGGGGGAAGGATCCGATCACATTCACTTAGCAGAAATAACAACTTGAAGAAATAACTATAAGTGAATGCTGTAGAGGACATAAACTCAAATTGCGAAGTGAGGACATTGCAAAGTTGAAGAAATCAACTGAGGAAATTCATGATGAAGAAAAACTCAAATTGAAGATTTTCAACTTTTGTTGGTAGCGTGACCCACCGTATAAGAATGATGATTTCAGACGCTGCGTACAATTGCCGTAGGGCTCTGAGAATCAAATTGTTCGTTAATTTCTTCACACTTAGAGGGTTAGTCTTCATTAATTGAAGAAAAACTTTACTTCGTGTGTTGCACATCTAAGTCATCAATTTTGCATAAGTGTTAGGATGTGGTGTCCTTTTCGAAGGACATTCGAAGATTCTAAGATATTTAGCTCACACCGCAACTTGCTAAATCTCTTCTCATCCAAGGGCTTTGTGAAGATATCAGCTAGCTGTTCTTCAGTCTTCACGTGCTCGATGGAGATGTCGCCCTTAAACACATGATCATGAAGAAAATGATGACGGATCTGAATGTGCTTTGTCTTCAAGTGTTGAAGTGGGTTATGAGCAATCTTGATGGCACTCTCATTGTCACAATAGAGTGGCACATTCTTCACATTGATGCCGCAATCCTTGAGAGTTTGCTTCATCCATACCAATTGAGCACAACACGATCCAGCAGCAATGTACTCAGCTTCAGCAGTAGAAAATGATACATAGTTCTGTTTCTTCAAAGACCATCATACCAAGGATCGTCCGAGGAAATGGCATGTGCCTGATGTTGACTTGCGGTACACATTTATCACCAGCATAGTCATAGTCTGAATATTCAATGAGATTAAAAGCCAGGCCCTTGGGATACCATAATCCAAGTGTTGGAGTGTGAGCTAGATATGGAAGAATATGCTTCACAACCTTATGGTGTGATTCCTTTGGTGTAGCTTGAAAACGGGCATACATGCAAACACTAAGCATAATATCTAGCCTAGATGCACATAAACACAATAAAGAGCCAATCATGGAGCGGTATACCTTTTGGTCAAAGTCAATACCATTTTCATCAGTGCACAGATGGCCATTTGTGGGCATAGGGATTTTGACGCCTTTGCAATCTTGCATGCCGCATTTCCTCAACACATCCTTGAGGTATTTCTCCTGACATATGAAGATGCCATTTCGCTGTTGATGAATCTGAAGACCTAAGAAGAATTTCAATTCTCCCATCATTGACATTTGATATTCTTCACTCATCATGTAGGTAAGTTCATCACTGTAATGTTGGTCAGTAAAGCCAAAGATGATATCATCAACATATATTTGACACACAAATAATTCATCATCATAAGCTTTGGTGAAAAGAGTTGGGTCAAGTGAACCCGGTTTGAAGCCTTTCTTCATGAGGAATTCCTTCAAAGTGTCATACCACGCCCGAGGGGCCTGCCTGAGGCCGTAGAGGGCCTTATTGAGTCTGAAGACTTTATCGGGATGCTTTGGATCCTCAAAACCTGGGGTTTGAGCAGCATATACTTCTTCCTCAAGCATACCATTTAGGAATGCACTTTTCACATCCATTTGATATAAGATGATATTATGATGGTTATCTTAAGCGAGTAATATGCGAATAGCTTCAAGTCTAGCAACAGGTGCAAAAGTTTCACCAAAATCAATTCCTCCAACCTGTGTGTAGCCTTGAGCTACAAGTCATACCTTATTCCTCACTACAAGGCCATTTTCATCTTGCTTGTTGTGGTAGATCCATTTTGTGTCGATGATATTGTGCTTGCAAGGGTCTGGTCGCTTGAGAAGTTCCCAGATGTTGTTGAGCTCGAACTGATGTAATTCCTCTTGCATAGCTTGAATCCACTCAAGCTCTAGAAATGCTTCATCTACCTTAGTGGGATCTGTGATAGAGAAGAAAGCAAAGTTCCCACAAAAGTTAGACAAATGTGAAGCTTTTGAGCGTGTGAGAGAACCTGGTGCATTTATGTCGCTGATGATTTTCTCAATCTGCACTTCATTAGCAACGCGAGGATGAGCTGGTTGACGATGAGGAATTTGCTCAACATTTTCTTCAGAGCCATTTTCTTCAAATGCACCAGCATGTTGTTCTTCACGTTCTGGAATGACTTCTTCAGCAGATTCTTCGGTAGGAACGAAATCCTCAGTAGCCTTGAACTTAATGGATTCCTCAGGTGGTATTTCATCTAGCACAGGAGGTAGGTGCTATCTTTGTGAGCCATTAGTTTCATCGAACCACACATCTATAGTTTCAACAACCTTGTGGTAATAGGTGTTGAAGACTCTGTAGGTATGCGAGTCCTTACCATAACCAAGAATAAAACCTTCATGTGCTTTCGGTGCAAATTTAGAATTGTGATGCAAGTCTCTAATCCAACATTTAGCACCGAAGACACTGAAATAACTCACATTAGGTTTCTTGTTTGTGAGGACTTCATATGAGGTGTTTCTGAAGAATTTGTGAAGATATACCCTATTGATGATCTGGCACGCAGTATCAATTGCCCATGCCAGAAGCAAGGAGGCGTCTTGTACTCATCAAGCATAATGCGGGCCATCTCAACAAGAGTCCTGTTCTTGCGCTCCACGAAGCCATTCTGCTGAGGAATATAAGGAGCAAATAACTCGTGAGTAATATCAAGTTCATCAAGATAGTCATCAAGACCAGTGTTCTTGAACTCAGTTCCATTGTCACTTCTGATGTGATTGATCTTCACACCAAAGTTGGTTGAAGCCCTCGAGGAAAATCGTTTGAAGACTTCCTACACTTCAGTTTTTTAAGTGATGATATGCACCCATGTATAACGATAATAATCATCAACAATGATGAAGCCATGTAGAGATACAACATTTGTGAATGTGGCATAATGAGTAGGGCCAAAGAGATCCATGTGAAGAAATTCAAATGGACGAGTGGTAGTCATGATGGTCTTTGAGGGATGCTTGGCCTTGGTAATCTTTCTGGCTTCACAATCTCCACACAAATGGTCCTTGTTAAATTTGACACCCTTGATGCGAATGACATGCTTCTTCTTCGCGAGCGTGTGCAAGTTCCTCATGCCAGCATGACCAAGTCATCGATGCCATAGCCAGCCTTCTGAAGCTTTTGTAAGTAGACATGTAGCAGGTTATGGTCCTGTAGAGAAATCAATAATATACAAATCTCCTCTCCTAAAGCCTTCGAAGACTTTGGAATTGTCAGCTTCCATGATTGCAATGCAATGATACTTGCCAAAGACAACAACCATATCAAGATCATAAAGCACTGAGATAGACATGAGGTTGAACCCTAAGGACTCGACAAGCGTGACTTTGTCCACGTGTCGATCCTTTGAGATTGCATCCTTACCTAGACCCAATACCTTGCTTTTGCCTTTGTCAGCGGAGGTCATATGCTTCAGATGCGATGGAGATAAAGCAGTGTCCATCAATAAGCTCCTGTCACTGGTCATGTGATTCGTACATCCACTATCGAGGACCCACTCAGTGGCTTTGGGTTGATCATCCTGCAGATGAATTAGTGCAGATTTCGAACTCCTATATTTCATCAGTGAAGAATATGACATCAAATTCATCAGATTAGTTTCATCAAGCGATAAAGCAGGTAAAGTAATATGAGGACGTAAGAAATAAAAATTCATTTCTTCACGATTAGCTTACATCCTTTCAAGCTTATTCAGGTCTCCAGCAAGTTCTTTAGAAGCTTTAGGTTCGTCTGGAGACGTGACCCTGCATAAGAAGATAGTTCTTTTTCTTCACCACTCACATCTGAAGGGGTGGCAAAGAGTTCATCATTCTATGATCTCCATAAGAGAAGGTGGCATAGATGCCAATCCACTTCGTTTCACATAAGAGGGGTTACGGTAAGCATATGAGTAAGCAAAGAAATTATTCGAGGATTTATGAACATAATTATTTGAAGAATAGTGCACATATCCATAACCCTTAGCCTTTCCCTGTGAAACAGAGGTGTTAGCATGATGATGTTCATATGAGGAGTTTGATCCATGTGAGGAGTGTGGTCCATATGAGGACTTGGATCCATATGAATACTTCGGTGCATATGAAGAATTTGATCTGGGATTCCTATTCTTCACAGGTAGTGTCATGATGACATTCACCTGAAGAATTTCAAGGCACTTTTTGGGAAGCTAGATTTTCTTCATAGGAGGACCGTTCCTGCAGTTAGTGCCAACATATCTAGCAAATACTTCACCATTCTGATTTTGAACAGTTTATAATTGGAGTCAAATGACGCATCAGAAGAATATGAAGATTCACATGTAAAGCCATATAAAGTAGATGGATCCACTAAAGTTCCCTTTGCAGCTACCCATTTAGTTTTGGGATACTGCTCAGGCTTCCAGTAGGTCCCATCAGCATTGAGTTTCCTCTCAAAGGCAATACCCTCTTTCCTAGGGTTCCTGTTGAGGATCTGCTTCTTAAGCACATCACAAAGAGCACGATCCCCTTTGAGGCTTTTGTACATGCCTGTCACATACAATTCCTTCAGCCCTGCATGGTTAGTGATACTAGCAGCATCCTTCAGATGAGGAATTAGTGATAGCAGAGACAGGTGAAGAATTTGCAACAATAGAAGCATTTGAACTTTCAGGAGATGAATTAGCAGATTCACGTTCAATGCACTTCAAACATGGAGGAATAAATTCTTCCAGAGTAGCACTGATTTGTTGAGAAAGTAATGAATCGTGCTCCTTCTGAAGATCTTCATAACTCACTCTTAACTTTTGAAGATCTAGCTTTCTTTGAAGAAATTGATAAGAAAGCTTCTCATGATCAGATAAGAGAGTGTTATGATGACTCTGAAGATTATTAAACTAAGTCTGAAGTCTCTGATGATTTTTCCAGTCAAAGTTTTAGTGCGATCCATTTCTTCCCCAACATATCATCGCTTTTGTCTAGCATATTTTGAACCTTTTCAAGAGCCTTTTGTTGTTTCATAGGAATCTTAGCAAGTTTAGAATAGCTAGGCTTGAGGTTTTCATCAGATTCATCCTCACTTGATTGAGAGGAGGGATACTTGAGTACCTTTGCACCTTTTGCCATGAAGCAATAGGTGGGAGCGTAGTCATCATTGTCGTCAGTGATGTTGGGGAGGTCCTTTTCCACAGTGTTGAAGATGGACTTGCTGACGAATGCAGTAGCGAGGGCTAGGCTTGCCACACCAGTGTCTGACTCCTCAGAAGCCCCCTCTTCCTCATTTTCCTCAAATTCAGCCTTAGAGTCCATTTCCTTGCCAATGAATGCCTAAGCCTTCTTGGAGCTGCTCTTCTTATGAGATGAAGACCTTAAAGGTTTTGATGAAGAGGACTTTGAAGATTTCTTCTTCTTCTTTGAATCATCAGAACTATAGTCCTTGTACTTCTTCTTCTTTGATTCCATTTCCCACCGAGGCCAATCTTGAATGTAGTGACAGGGTTTCTTGCATTTGTGGCAAAGTATCTTCTTGTAATCACGAGATGAGGAATCTGATCTTAGGTCAACGCTTCTTGAGGATTTTCCAAAATGACCACGTCCTGAGAACTTCTGGAATTTCCTCACGAGCATTGCTAGCTCCTGGCTTAGTTCTTCAGGATCACCAAGGCTACTACCAGAATCTTCACCTTCAGATTCAGACACTGCCTTGGCCTTCAGATCTCCTGATCTGCCATAGCTCGGTCCATAGAGATATCTCTTCTTAGCAAGTTGGAACTCATGAGTGTTTAGCCTCTCAAGGATATCAGCGGGATCAATTGACTTGTAGTCTCCACATTCTTTTATCATCAGTGCAAGGGTGTCAAATGAGGAATCAAGCGATCGAAGCAATTTCTTCACCACCTCATGGTCGGTGATGTTAGAGTCACCAAGTGCTTGAAGCTCATTTGAAATGTCAGTGAGGCGATTGAAGGGTTGCTGAACCTTTTCATTGTCAAGTCTTTTGAAGCGATTGAAGAGATTGCGAAGAACGTGAACTCAAGAGTCACGCTGGGTTGAGACTCCTTCATTGACCTTGGACAACCTGTCCCAGATAAGTTTTGCTGTCTCCAAAGCACTCACTCTGCCATACTTCCCTTTGCTCAGAAGGCCACATATGATGTTCTTCGCTTGAGAGTCGAGTTGCTGGAATCTCTTCACATCAGCAGCATTCATGGTAGGAGTGACGGAGGGGACGCCATTTTCCACAATGTACCAGAGATCGTTGTCAATTGCCTCAAGATGCATTCGCATCTTATTCTTCCAGCAGGGGTAGTCCGTCCTATCGAAGATAGGACACTCAGTAGAGACCTTGATCATACCTGCGGTCAACATAACTAAAACTCCAGGCGGTTAAGTGAAAATCACAGAACAAGGGAGTACCTCGCTCTGATACCAATTGAAAGTGCGTTAAGTCGCCTAGAGGGGGACTGAATAGGAAATTTTTAAGAATTCTTCACTAAGGAATTTCAGTGTGAGGAAATTCCTAAGCTAAGAACTACTTGTAGCGGAAAAAAACTAATCCGATGCAGACATGACATAACATAAGCATGGACATCATGATGAATAGGAATCAAACACAGAGTACAAAAAGCATAAGCATAGGATAAAACAGAATGAAGACAAACAGACTGAAAAAATTGAACTGAGGAAACTGAGAATGTCCTCTGTCAAAGTCTTCAAACATATATAATGATTTGGTAGACCAGTTCCAACTGTTGTGACAGTTGTATGTCTGGTTAGAGGGGCTAGGTATTTAAACCTAAGGACACACAGTACCGGACACCCAGCACTCACTGTATTCTCCTTGAACTAAGGTCACACAGACCTCGTCAATCACTCGTGGTAAGTCTTCAAGTGACTTCCAAACCTTCACAAACTCGGTCACTCAGCGATCCACAATTTCCACTTGGATGCTCTAGACCATGACGCCTAACCGTCTAGAGGATGCACATTCCTCAAAGGTAACAAGCGTCGGTTCCACACATGAACAATCTCTTCAGTGATGCTCAATCACTTTGGGTTTGTAGGTGTTTGGTTTGGGGTTTTGGATCTTTCCTCGCTTGATGATTTTCGCTCAAAGTCCTCGGAGGATGGGATGCTCTCAATGACAAGTGTCAGTTTCTCATGGAGTAGCCAACCAGCTAGTGGTTGTAGGGGGCGGCTATTTATAGCCTAGGGAGCAGCCCAACATGATAAGACATAAATGCCCTTCAATGATATCACCGTTAGGTCGGTGGATATTTTGGGACAGCTGGTGTGTAGCACAACAACGGTCGGAAATTTGAGGTATCAAATTCCTCAAGGCTATCATGTTCCTCACTTGTAGGCAATCCGCACTGGCAAATTCCTAATTCCTCAGTCAGGACCTCAGAGACCAGAAGAACTTCATCTCTGTGACTGAAGAAATTGACTGAACTATATGAGATTTCCAATGGCTTCACTCGAAGGGATTGGTAGGTGTAGGATTTTGAGTTGAGCATCACTTGGAAACTTTTCCGCGGTTTTACCTTGACCCCCTTAAACAGTACGGTGTTTCCTATGACTCAAGAAAGAGAAAATGAAACTACAAAAACAAAAGTATTCATGCTTCATGTTCCTCGAATGAATATCAAGTCTTCATGGTCACATCAATTTCTTCACTTTCAAAGTCTTTGAAAAGCCTTCAGAGATCCAAAATCTTCAGTTGAAGACATTCATTTTTAGGGGTCGACTTTCTCTGTAAATATTAAACTCCTCATAGACTTATGGACCTGTGTATACTCACAAATGCATTAGTCCCTTAACCTATAAGTCTTCAATACACCAAAATCACTATGGGGCACTAGATGCACTTACAGGGCCTTTTCTAGGGATATGCCAAAGGGGGAATCGATCACGGAGGGCTTCTACATCAACACCATTGCCTCTCCAATGAAGCGTGAGTAGTTTACCACAGACCTTCGGGCCCATAGTTATTAGCTAGATGGCTTATTCTCTCTATTTGATTTTCAATACAAAGTTATCCTCGATGTTCTTGGAGATCTATTCGATGTAATACTCTTTTGCAGTGTGTTTGTCGAGATCCGATGAATTGTGGATTTATGAACAAGATTATCTATGAATATTATTTGGTTCTTCTCTGAATTCTTATATGCATGATCTGATATCTTTGCAAGTCTCTTTCAATTATCGGTTTAGTTTGGACTACTAAATTGATCTTTCTTGCAATGGGAGAAGTGCTTAGCTTTGGGTTCAATCTTGCAGTGTCCTTTCCCAGTGATAGTAGGGGCAGCAAGGCACATATTGTATTTTGGCATCGAGGATAAAAATATGGGATTTATATCATATTTCTTGAGTTTATCCCTCTACATGATGTCATCTTGCTTAAGGCGTTACTCTGTTCTTATGAACTTAATACTCTAGATGCATGTTGGATAGTGGTCGATGTGTGGAGTAATAGTAGTAGATGCAGAATCGTTTCGATCTACTGGACATAGAAGTGATGCCTATATTCATGATCATTGCCTTAGATATCTTCATAACTATGCACCTTTCTATCAATTGCTTGGCAGTAATTTGTTCACCCACTGTAATACATGCTATCTTGAGAGAAGCCACTAGTGAAACCTATGGCCTCCGGGTCTCTTTCCTATTATATTACATCTCTTTTATTTACATCGCATCTCGTTTACTATTTTGCAATCTTTACTTTCCAATCTATACAACAAAAATACCAAAACTATTTACTTTACTATCTCTATTAGATCTCACTTTTGGGAGTGACCATGAAGGGATTGACAACCCCTTTATCCCGTTGGTTGCAAGGTTCTTGATTGATTGTGCAGGTACTAGGTGACTTGTGTGCTGTCTCCGACTAGATTGATACATTGGTTCTCAAAACCGAGGGAAATACTTATGCTAATTTGCTGCATCACCCTTTCCTGTTCAAGGGAAAACCAACGCATGCTCAAGAGGTAGCAATATAGCACAAAACTTGAGAAAGTCTTCATGAACCACCGGTAGGATTGGAAAAAAATGAATGAATCACAAAGGAAAAGGAATCTTGAGCGAACCACCCTATGAATTAGAAAATGAACGAAGAAAAAAGAATGCCTCACCGGGAAGAATTGGAAAAACCACAAAGATACTTGGGGGAATTTAGAGACAAGAGAATGAAGAGATTGCGAACGGATTAAAGAATACTTTATAGACGCACCGGGATAATTGGGTAATGGTAGCTGGAATGTGAGGACGAAAAATTCTTTTGGAATGATGGCCTTCAGATAATTGAAACGGAAAAAAATGCATGCAAAGCATTTGGGACGGTCATGAAAAGAATTTTCGACGACTCGAAACAATTGAGAGGATGGCATGAAGCTTGCACCACGAATCATTAAGAGAACAAATAAGATTTAGGGGAAAACTCTTCTTCGGTCTTCAAATGTTGAGAATCACAACGAGAAACACCACCATGGATAGTCGAGGCACTCCGGAACAATGAAGAATAGAAATGTTTAACCAATAATGAAAATGTTCTCAAAGCAATCTTGGAGAAGGAATATACTAATGATAATTCATTCTGACGTCAAACTTTGAAAAGAATTTGAGAGTAGCTCTAGAAAAATAGAAGAGTCAGGTAAGATCCTGGGAAAATACCTGTGGGTTATGGGCGCACTCAAAAGAAACGTCGTTGAAATGATTTTTAAGAGAGATTGCACTGGTTTAATTAAATGGCTTGAATGAGGTAACAACCTCGAAATAGCTTGAATTGATGCAGGATGGAAAGACGAATCTTCAGAGATATCATCAGCACTCTGGAACAATTGAATAGAAAGCGGGCCATGATTATGAGGTGCACCGGCATGGGAAAGCATTTGAAAAGAGGAAAGGTATATTATCAACACCAAAAGCTTGAATTGAATCCACTAGAGAAGAAAAGAGAACGAAGAATGATGAACTTATGGCTCCTGAGAATCTTCACAAGTAATCACCAGCTGAAACTTGAAACAAAAGATTGAAGAGACTTCACATAAATAGAATGTATACTTGACTGAGATTTTAGACTCTAGGAAGAAAAAGGGAGAGTGGGTGGGAAAAAAAGAAAGACAACTTCGGACGGAGAAACAACGTCTTGGAGGATGAACTGAGGATTGATGTTGCCAAATACGAAGAGGATCAAATCAACTTGACGATAAATGCACCGGATGAAAAGAGCTGACAATGAACGAAAGCACCTGCATGATCCTAAAGAAAATTCAAACGGGAAGAGTAGAATAATCAAAACACCTACGTCATGATTTGTCACCAGAGCGACGAAGGGGATATGGAGTAAACAAAATTCCTACTCTCCGATATAACTAGACTCCAAAATAGTTTCCTTTTAGACTCAACAATGGCCATGCTATGATCAATCAATGGGGCTCCTATGGTTGGTCGAGGCTCTGATACCAACTTGTCGGGCCCAATATGTGATCCTATCCAAGAGGAACTGGAAGGTCTCACCAAGGATAGAGTGGCATATTGAAGACACTTTTGCAAGCTGGATATCATTACATCGTACCATTACATAATTGATGGGGATACATACAAAGGGCATACAAATGCCACATGAATACATCAATTGATATCAACCATCATATAGAAGAGCGGCATCCGACTACAAATGAAACCAAACTAAAAACAAGAATGACATCCACCCTACTACCCTAGGCTGCCGACCCGGAACATATCCCTCAATCGAACACGAAGCAGAAGAATAACTCCACAGGAAGTAGACATCACTCTATGAACGTCGCACTACCTGTACCTAAAACTGTTGTTGTAGTAAATTGTGAGCTACGAGGACTCAGCAATCCCATTACAATGGGTATAAAGACTAGCAAAGCTTAACGGGAATGGAATGAATAAGTGGTAAGGTTGCAGCAGCACTAAGCATTATATGGTGGCTAACTTACGAGTATAAGAATAAGATGAGAAACTAAGCAATGACCACAAACTAGTAATGACAAAGAAGTGATCCTGAACTACCTACGTTCAAACATAACCCATCCATGTTCTCTTCCCGTTCTTTGTCGAAAATAGACAATCACAGTTACATATGTTGTTGGTGTATTTTAATGAGTTTAGTGTCAAGTTCTCTACAACCGGATATGAAAAACTCCCATCTTCCACATAACTGCGGGCTCCACTTTCGAAAGATTAAATCATATAGGGGTGTCCCAACTTAGTCCATCACAAACTCTCACGATCAATGGAGGAAAATCCTCCTCCCGGAACAACTCGATCAAGCTCAGAATCCCAGTTCACAAGACATTTCGACAATGGTAAAACAAGTCCAGCAAGACCTCCCGACGTGCCGACACCTTGATAGTAGCCGCACATATCTCATCTCACACCACGATCAGATGAACACTATGTACGACAGCCAAAAACCCGAGTTGCCCCATGTGGCGCCACAAGTGGCTCTAGTTTGGACCAACACTCATGAGGAGCACTGGCCTAGGTTGTTAATTAAGAGTCCTTGGGTGCTAGCTGGTCCCTACGCAAGTTTTCGTTGTTATTAGGAAAATGGTAAAACCAATGTTGGGCCTTGCTGGAAGAGTTTTATCCAAAGTGAACTATCAAGGGGGGCCCATAAACCCCAACCATGTTAGGAACACAAAATTCAAGGAACATAACACCGGTATGACAGAAAGTAGGGCGGCAAGAGTGGAACCAAACACCAGGCAAAAGGCTGAGCCTTCCACCCTTTACCAAGTATATGGATGCATTAACTAAATAAGAGATATTGTGATATCCCATGATATCCATCTCCCAACATGGAACAACCTGCAACCGCACCTCCCGCTAGTAACGCAATAAGAGGAGCTGAGAAAAGAGGTAACATAGCCAAACAATGGTTTGCTAGGATGGTGGAAAAGCTTAGAGGGTAACACGACAATCTGGGAGGCTTGATAAACAAGTGGTAGCTCGGTAGTGCGACATAGTGATAGCATCGAGACAACTAGCACAACAAAGATAGTAGTGAGATCCAAGGGAATGATCATCATGCCTGAAATCCTACTAGGAAGAAGATCAATTCCATGAAGTAGACGAACCAACGAAGTCGAATGAATCCTCACAATCGCAATAAAGTTAGGAACTATTGAGAAGAAGCACTACCAAAAAGAAGCAAACAACACGGTAAACACACAACACATGACATGGCCGGATGCTCATCCATGTATGATGCATGACAAGGCTACATGATTCTACTCGTGACAAGAGATGATGCATACAAGAACCTCACATCAAAGCAAGTTTAAATCAGGCTAGAAACAACATGTAACAATTCCGGAAACTCCCCATATACAAATTTTGAAATTGGTCCAGATTTGAATAACCCATTATGTAAAAGTGGTTAAAAAGCAAGTTAAAGTGCACCATGATGAAAACACTTTTCTAATCAAGTTACGTAAAGTTCATTAAATTCGGAGCTATGGTCTAAAAGATATGGACAAACCAAGTTAAACACAGCATTGATGCAAAATGCGTACAAACATCAAGCACACATACTCAAATCAAGGATACAACATGACATGATGAAACTACATGTAAAACCAAGCATGTTTCATATAGAGCATGCTCAAAACGGAGCAACGGTTCAACACATACACACGAAACAAGTCCAAGAAAAGACTAATATTTTGCAGGAATCTGTGGAGGAAAGAATAGATGAAACTGTGAGCTCATTGGATGAAAAAGATGATGAGGAGAGCGAAGAACGAAAGGAGAAAGAGCGGATTAGCTACCCGTGTTCACCTTCTAATGAGAGTAACTCTTCAACCCATACATTGTTTAATGTCCCTTCATTCTTACCGAAGGATGAATGCTATGAAAATTGCTATGATCCAGCTGATTCATTTGAAATATCCCTTTTTGACAAAAGTGATGCTTGCTGCGCTTGTGGCCTTGATGCCAATTTGAATTATGCTTATGGAGAATAACTTGCTATAGTTCCATATGTTAAAAATGAAATTGTTGCTATTGCACCCTCACATGATAGTCCTATTATCTTCTTGAATTCTCCCAACTACGCTATATCGGAGAAGTTTGCTTTTATTAAGTATTACATTGATGGGTTGCCTTTTATCGTAGCACAAGATGATTATGATGAATATAATATGCATGTGCTTGTTGCTCCTACTTGCAATTATTATGACAGAGGAACTACATCTCCGCCTATCTATGTTTCCAACACGATAAACTTGCAAGAAACTTCTTATGCTATGTATTGGCCTTTACTTGATAAGCATGAATTATTATTTTTTGACATGCCGATGCATAGGAAGATAGTTATACGACGTTATTGCATGATATATGTTGCTTTGTGCTCACTACTAAATTAAAATCATTGTTGATTAAACTTGGCTTTGATATACCTTGGGATCCGGAAGGATCGATTAATTGAGCACCTTATGCCGAACTTAATGGCTTTAAAGAAACCGCTGCCAGCGAGACATCCCGGATGTTTTAGAGAGTCATTTTATTCTATAGAGTGCTTTTATAAAGTATTAAAAAATATAGAGGGGAAGCTAAAACTTCTTCAAAAAGACAAGTGAAAGTGAGAGAGACGAGCATTGTTAAAGTGGGAATTTTCTGAATCTTAATTACAGATACTTTTCAACAAAAATAATTATTCCTGTCGGGGAGAACTGATCCACGAACACCTATGGGGCCGGCGGACCGGGCCCCTTTCGGTTCGGCGGGGGGCGGAGGTCGCACGAAGAGCAGATCGAGGCGAGGCACATGAGCAGTTTACCCAGCTTCGGAGCTCTCCGGAGAGATAACACTCCTACTGCTGCTTGTCTGGTTGTATTATCTGGTGTTCTTGCTCTCGAGCGAGAGAGTGTGATGTTTTCTGGGCTACGAATGAATCGAAGCAAACTGTCCAAGGCTCCGAACCGAACCCCCCAACCCCTCCTACGTTGCGCATGGGCCTCCTTTTATACGCTAAAGGGGTCACCGACAGGTGGCAACGCAGAGGAGGGTAAAAACGTAAAAAGCGAGGTAGTTGATACAGTTGCTTGTATAGTGCATCCTACCTAACCCTGACGGCAGGGGACAAGGGCATTAAATGCCTGTCTGAGTCACCCGAACAGTGCAGAAAAGGACCGTTAGGGGCGCCACCGTTTGCCACGATGGCGATCTTGTCAGCTTCGCATGCCACTACGCACCGCTGGCTGCACAACCTCCCGCCACGCGCGGCCGGAGAGGCCCCCAGAGCGACACATTGGTGGATGCGCTGGAGCGTGGGCGCAGAGTGGCCGCCTACCGCGGCAAGCGCCTTGCTGCTGTTGTTATCTTGCCGGGTCTAGAAGCTCGTCGCTCACCGGGCCTCGGTGTACCTTGTTTAGTCTTCCCGGCAAGCTCCTCTTGCCGGGGCTTTGTTGCCTTGCCGGAGTGCCTTGGTTAGCCTTCCCGGCAAACTCCTCTTGCCGGGGTCTTGTCTCCTTAGCATAAATACTTTGTTCTTGGATGGCTCCAAGGGAACCTTGGGGGATCTTGGCGATAGCCCGGCAAGGTTTTTACCGCGGGGTGCTGCAACTGCCCGTGCACAAGTTCGGGGTACTAGGGTACCCCTATTCTAGTACACCGACAGGAGCCCCCGGTCCTGGGCCAGACACGGTGCCGAGCGCTGTTGGGCCAGGCCCAAGACAGGGCACGGGCACACGCGGGCTGGGCCACGCCAAATCTTGTTCCGTATCCACCGCGCTCTCCCATAACGGCACGCGTTGAATGCGGCATCGTGGGAGAGATCGTGGGTGGTTGTTTATTTGGAAGGCCGAAACGTCCGCCCCGTCCCTCTTTATAAGAAGAGGAAACAGAGGCAGTTCGTTCCCCCTTGTTGGTTGCTGCTACTCCTTCACAAACTCCGCCGCTCCCCCCTTCTTCTCGTGGCCGAGAGAGCAGCGCTCCGCCCCCCCCCATTGCCACCAGCATCACCACGCCGTCAACCTTCCCCACCACCTCCGCCATGGCCCCGAAAGCCGACAAGGGAAAGGGTGTGAAGTCGGCCGAGGCGCAGTGGCTCGCGGCGCTGCTGAAGGAGCGGGTGATCTTCACCCCCTAGCTCGGCGTGCAGGAGCTAAGGGAGTACTTCTACCTCTTTTGGGCGACGGAGACGCATGCGCATCCGCGCACGAGGGTACTCCCGGCCGCTGCCTCGGAGTTGGCTTCAAATGGGTACCCATTCTTCCCGCTATTCTTCTATTGCGGGCTCTGCCCGCCCTTCTCGGAGTTCTTCTGTGATATTATGAACACATATGGCTTCCGCCTCCTTGACTTCACCCCCAATGCTGTCCTGACCATGGCAATTTTCACACATTTGTGCGAAAACTTTGTCGGAGTCCACCCTAGTGTTGCCCTTTTTCGCCACTTCTTCATACCTCGGGTAGAGAGAGGAGAGCCGCTTGCCGGAGGGATTGCCTGGGTCTCGAGAGTCGGCAAGAAAGAGGCGTACTAGGAGGGTGAGCTCCGCAGCAAGTGGGAGGAGTGGAGAGCGGAGTGGTGCTGGATCGTTGAGGAGAATCCGCAGCCCTTCACCGCCGTGCGCCAAACCCCAATAGTGCGCGGCAATGACTGGAGCAACGTGGCCCCGGAAGACGAGAGGTTGAAGATCGCCATCACTAGGATTCTTCGCCTCAGGCTTGCCGGGCTCACCGTAGGTGCTGTCGGGGTAGATTTCCTCCGCCGCCGCATTGCCCCCCTACAGGAGAGGGGGAGGCCCGCCTGGGAATTCAAGAATTCGGCGGACATCATGAGGCTGCGGCCGGGCCTTAACTACAACTTCACCGTCTTGGAGTTGGACGCAATGCTCTTGGAATTATTCAAACGCGACCCCCAGCACCCATTCACACTGCCGAGGGGCGTAGTTCCTTTGTGCAAGAACTCTTCCCTTGACCGGATCCGCGCCATGATGCCGTTGTGCGATTCACACGGCATCGTCCCAACTTGGCAAGAGCCTGCGGATGACGTTGTGCGAGCGTTCTTCGACACCTTGGAGGAAGTGCCGGTCCGTGCTGACGAGGAGAAGAGCCTCACCTGTGACACCACCGACGAGGAGCTACAGCTCATCGCTACTAGTGCGGAAGAGGCTGCAGCCGCAGCTGCTGCGGGTGTGTTTGGGTTTACTGTGGAGGAGGCGGAGGCTGCAGAGGCGGCAAACCTTGCCGAACGCGTGGAGTTCATGGGCGAGGAGGAGCCTGCCGGTTCCGAAGCCGAGTCGAGCGAGGCCGGCGAGGTGGAGGCTGAGCCTTTCGAGAACTTGTCGCAGGCGGAGCCCCCGGCCCCGCCAAGGAGGCGCCTTCGCAGGGCCGGGGACGCAGCGGGGCGGCAACCGGCTCCACAGCCACCGAGCCGCGCGACGCGCTCTACCGCGGCAAGCAATGTTGCCGCGGGAGCGCCTCACGCAACAGCGGCAACTGGAGCGGGATCTTCCCGGGCCACTGCCACTGCCCCCGCCAAGCGGGCAAGGGATCCTACTCCTCCACCTCGCCGCACCGGAGGAGGGCCGGACTTCGATCTTTCCGCACTCAGCTCCAACGAGGAGGAAGAAGAGTGAGTTTCTTTGGTGCTCTTACAATCCTTCAATCTTGCTGTTTATATCCTGTATCTGACTTGCTCCAATCTGGACTCCTTTCTTTTCAGGACGCTGGCCCAGAGAGCGGCGAAGAGGGCCAAGGCCACGGTGATCATCATCGAGGATGACCCCATCGTGTCAGCAGGGGGTGGGCCCGAGACCACCTTGACGGACCCGGCAATCACCCCTCAGAGCAGCGCCCAGCGCAGCCCCCAGCGTAAGTTCATAGTTTAGCCTTCTGCTGTCGGGCGCGCTTGAGTGCTTTTTCCTTTGCTGATATCTTGCTTGTTGACTTGTGCAGGAGCAGAGCAGCCTCATCAGGAGCGCCCGGAGGCCAGTCCCGAAGTGCCACCTGCTTCGACTGTGCCGCCAAGGGAGGAGTCCCCGGCAAGGAAGCGCTCTCCGGCAAGGGGGGACTCTCCGGCAAGGGACGGCACTGCTGATCCTGCGGCGACCGAGGCCACAACTGAAGATCTTGGCGCAGGTAATCCACTTGCCTAGAAACTTTCCCTTGGGTTATGCTTCTTCCGTTTTCCCTTTCTTGGATTTTTGATTGATTTTCCTCCCTTGTTCATTCTTCAGACCCATCTACGGCTGAGACAATGGAGACAGCGGGCGCCGACGAGGAAGGTGCCGGTGCTGATGAGACCGCCGGCGAGGAGGCCGCCGGGGCTGCTGCTGCGGAAGCCGACGAGGGGTCGGGCGATGCGCTGAGGCCACAGGAGCTCCGGGCGCTACGCCGACCGCCGAACCCTCTGCCGCTTCTGCGGAGCCGGGCTCCAAGGAGCCCCAGCCCGGCGCCTACTTGCAGGCCGGTGACAATATCTTCATCAAGCTACCCTGGGCGTCGAGCTCCAGGGCGCCGGTCGAGGGGGAGACTTTTGACGGGGAGGTGCTCGCCTCTGTTGGACTGTCATTGGTTGACGCGCCTGGCAGCAGCAGCGGCGAGCCTGAGGAGGAGCAGCTGCTGCGGAAGCTGCTGTCACTCTACCGCACCCGGCAAGCCAAGCTGGCTTCCCGGGAAGCTCTTGTCGCGAAGGCGGGAGTTGACATGGAAAAGCGCGCGGAGGAGCTCCGGGGCCAAAATCAAGAAACTCTCCGGTCCCTGGCGCAGGAGCGGGAGCGAGTCGACGAGGAGCGCACAGCCTTTCTTCTCGAGAAGGCCGAGGCTGAGGAGGAACAAAGGCTGGCTGCCGAGAAGCAGTCTGCGCGGGAAGGTGAACTAGTGCAGGGGAAGGCCAACCTCGACAGCTACAAGGAAGAGCTCGCCGAGCGCGAGCGAGCACTTGGCGGGGCGCTCAAGGAGGCAAAGGACGCCGCGGCAACTGCAGAGGCCGCCAAGAAAGAGCTAGAAGAGAAGGTGGCACAGCTGGAGGACGACATTGGGAAGAGCGGCGAGGAGCTTGCCGTCCTCAAGCGTGAGCGTGAGAAGGATGCTGCCGCCCACGGTGAGCTGCAAGGCCTTCTCACTGAGAGGGGCAAGGAGCTCAGCGCCGCCAAGGATTCCAAAGCAGACCTAGAGCTGAAGCTGGCCACGCTGACGCAGATGCTGGAGGCCGCCAAGGAGCAGGAGAAGACCTTGTTGGAGAAGGTCAAGGCCGACGCGGCGCTGCTGGAGAGCATTGCAGTTACCCAGAACTCGTTCAGAGACACTGTGGAGCACTGCACCGAGGGTCTGGTGAACATTGCCGCAGTCATCAACGAGGAGCTGGCGCAGCTGGGGATGGAGGACTTTGGGTACCCTTCCGACAAGAGTCTTCAACCCAGCGCCAAGCTCAGCCTATTCTTCAAGGGTGTGGCGACGGCACTCCCGCGGCTCCGGGAGAAGATCCCGAAGCAGCTGGCCGACGAATCGCGCAAAATCTGCGCTGGTGTTCTCCAGAAGGTGCTGATGAAGGTGGCCTTCCGCAACCCAGGCCTCAGCTTCACCAACGTCCTCAGGTCCTTGCCGCCTGATGCCGATCTGGATGCACTCAAGGCCCTGTCGCACCCATTGTGGACAAGGTGAGCGAGATCAAGAGAGTCGAGGGCGGACGCGTAGATTAGGCCGCCCATTTCTTCTTTTCCCTTGTCGCTGCTAATCATGTTATGAAAATAGTCTGTTAGAGCTGCGACAAGTTATCTTGTAATATAACTTTATTTCTGTTATCAATTGCAATGTTATTTCCTCTACTAGATTCCTTCCTTTGTATGTTTTTACCCTACGCTTCTAGGGAACTTGTCGGCGCAGGCGCCCGAGCCGTGAGCGCTGAGTGCGGAACTTCAGCAGCCTGCTGGCGGCGCTGCTTCCGACAAGAAACCTTGTCGCGACTAGGTGCAGCATGCTTAAGCTGTTGAGCGGACTCAAAACAAAGTAAGGGCGCAACTCGCCACGAGTTGGTTCCTCCGCGCACAGGTTTTCCATACAAAGCAGGGTCGTTCGAGGAAGATAACTCAAAAGTTTAAAAAGTGATTGCTCAAACTTTGGCAACTTAGCTTTTTTGTCATTTGCTTCCCGGTAAGGCAAGTCTTTGCTTGAACGACGCCTGGCCCATACCACAATCTTCTCCTTCCCCCCCGGCAAACTTGTGTGCGAGAGAACCTTCTTTTCCTTTAAAAGAAAAAGAAAGAAGAGAAAATAATAATATGGAGCTCTTCGGCTCGTTACTGCTTACCGGATGTAGGTGCTGCACAAAGTGTCAGATAATCGCATGCAAGAAAGGAACTAACGCATGAAATGGACAAGCTGTGCGGAGCACATGGGGTTTTACTTATGCACGGGATCTGCGCCCGGCTTTGTACAAAGGATTAAATGCAACAGCGGCAAGACTTGTACAAAAGGTGGTTGCCGAAACGGGTTCGGCAACCGCGCCTTATGGGAAAAACTTACGAAGATGTTCTATGTTCCAGGAGTTGCTCACCGGAGTGCCATCTTCGGTCTCAAGGCGGACAGCACCAGGCCTTGTGACTCGTCTCACCCGATAAGGGCCTTCCCACTTCGGCGTCAACTTGTTGGAATTCTTGGCGGACTGAACGCGCCGAAGAACAAGGTCGCCTTCCTCAAAGCTTCTGGCTTTAACTTTGCGGCTATGATAGAGGCGCAAAGCTTGCTTGTATCGAGCAGCTCGTACAGCAGCCTGAAGACGATCTTCCTCAAGGAGCAGCGCGTCATCTTGCCGCAGCTGTTCTTGCTCAAGCTCATCATAAGCGAGCACTCGAGGTGATCCGTATACGAGTTCCGTGGGGAGAACTGCCTCTGCTCCATAGACTAGAGCGAAAGGTGTCTGGCCAGTGGCTCGATTTGGCGTCGTTCTGATCGACCAAAGAACCACCGGCAGCTCCTCGATCCAGTTCCTTCCGCACCTGTGCAGCCTGTCGAAAGTTCTGGTCTTGAGCCCGCGCAGCACTTCAGCATTTGCCCTCTCTGCTTGACCGTTGCTTCTCGGATGAGCAACAGAAGTGAAGCAGACCTTGGCGCCAAGGTCTTGGACGTACTGCATGAAGGTGCGGCTCGTGAATTGCGTGCCGTTGTCGGTGATGATCCTGTTAGGGATACCGAAACGGCAAACAATCGACCTGAAGAACTTGACTGCTGACTGTGCTGTCACCTTCCTCACTCGCTGCACTTCCGGCCACTTTGTGAACTTGTTGATTGCGACATACAAGTACTCAAAGCACCCGACAGCTCGGGGGAAGGGGCCGAGGATATCGAGGCCCCAGACCGAAAATGGCCAGCATAAAGGGATTGTCTGGAGAGCTTGAGCTGGCTGGTGTATCTGTTTGGAGTGGAACTGGCACGCTTCACACTTGGTTACTTGTGCAGTTGCATCCTGGAGGGCTGCCGGCCAAAAGAAACCTTGCCGGAAAGCTTTGCCGACAAGTGCTCTTGCGCCAATGTGGTGGCCACATATGCCTCCATGTATCTCCGCCAACAGCTTTTGTCCATCTTCCCGGCGAATACACTTCAATTTTACACCGTTGAGTCTTCTTCTGTACAGTATGCTATCGACAAACTGGTACATACTTGACTGCCGGGCTACTCTTTCCGCTTCTTCTTGTTCTTCGGGAAGTTCTCCTGTCTGAAGGAAGTGGACAATCTGCTGTGCCCATGCTGGAGCTTGTGGCTCGACAACAAGGACTAAAGGCACATCTGCTGCTGCGGGAACATCTGCTTCCACGGCAAGGACTTGTGGTCCTTCCGGAGCTTGATGTTCCCCGGCAAGCTTGCCGGAGCAAAACTTGTCGGGAGCGTCTGCTTCAACGGAAAAAACCATAAGGCTTGCCGGAGCAGACTGCCCCTCAGCTTCCTTGGTGTTGATCCTGGGGACTTTCTTGGCGGCGGCTTCGGGGAGCTCTCTGGAAATTAGTCACCAGAAACCAACTTCCTCTTCTTGCTTTGTCCAGTTGATGGTGTTACGGATGGTTGAGTCAACTTAAGCACAAAGATCCCTGGTTCCACAGGTAACTTTAGTGCAGCGCACTTTGACAGGCCATCAGCAATATCATTCTGAGCTCTTGGGATATGCTCCATTTGTAGGCCGTCAAAGTGCTCTTCTAGCTTCCTCACTTCATCAACATATGCTTCCATCAACGGACTCTGGTAGTTCTTGTTCACTTGTCGGACTACAAGCTGTGAGTCACCCCTGACAATGAGCTTCTTGATCCCAAGGTCTGCTACGATTCTGAGACCGGCAAGCAATCCTTCATACTCTGCAGTATTGTTGGTTGCTTGCTCTTTGGGAAAGTGCATCTGGACTACGTACTTGATGTGCTCTCCGGTGGGTGCGACAAGCAGCACGCCTGCACCGGCACCTTGTAGCGAGAAGGCACCATCAAAGTACATCAGCCATTCTTTGCTTGCCTCTTTGACGGGGATGCTCGTTTCTGGAATTTCTTCATCTGGGGTTGGCGTCCACTCTGCTATGAACTCTGCCAATGCTCTGCTTTGGATAGTTGAAGTGCTCTCAAACATAGGCCAAAGCTTGACAGTTCCAGCGCCCACTCGACAATCCTGCCCGTTGCTTCTGGATTTTGCAGTATCCTCTTCAGCGGAAAGCGAGTGACGACTGTGATCTCATGTGCTTGGAAGTAATGGCGCAGCTTTCTCGAGGCCATGAGGAGGCCGAAAAGCAACTTCTGCACACCAGAGTACCTTGATCTAGCCCCCTGCAGAAGAGAACTGACAAAGTAAACTGGGCGCTGCACCATTCTCCTTGGCATCTTATCATGTTCCTGCGCAAACCCATGTTTGTCAGGACCATAGCTTGTCGGTGAAGCCCCCTGCTTGTCGCTGGATGGATCTGCCGTGGTCGCTGGCTCATCATCCGCCTCCCTCTCTGCCACTAACGCAGCACGAACCACTTGATTGGTTGCCGCTATATACAGCAGCAACTTCTCTTGCGGCTTAGGTGCGACAAGCGTTGGAGTGGAGGACAGGTATCTCTTCAAATCCTGCAGCGCAGCCTCCGCTTCCGGAGTCCATTTCACTGGACCTGCCTTTTTCAAAATTTTGAAAAATGGCAGGCCGCGCTCAGCAGATCTAGAGATAAACCTGCTGAGAGCAGCCACACAACCGGCAAGCCTTCGTACATCCTTGACGCGCTTTGGTGCATCGATCTGCTCAATGGCTTTGATCTTGTCGGGATTGGCTTCAATTCCCCGCTGAGACACGAGGAACCCGAGAAGCTTGCCGGAAGGGAATCCAAACACGCACTTCTCGGGGTTAAGCTTGAGGTTGATCTTGCGCAGATTTGCAAATGTCTCGTCTAAATCTTGAATCAGGGTCGCCTTGTTCTTGCTCTTGACCACTATGTCATCCATGTAAGCTTCCACATTTCTGTGCATTTGCGGCTCAAAAGCATGGTGGACTACCCTTGCGAATGTTGAACCAGCATTCTTCAAACTGAAAGGCATCCGTACGAAGCAGTACGTGCCACACGGGGTGATAAATGCGGTTTTCTCTTCATCTTCTTCTGCCATGAAGATCTGATGGTATCCTGAGTATGCATCAAGAAATGAAAGCAAATCACATCCGGCTGTGGAGTCAACAATCTGGTCAATACGCGGCAAGGGAAATGGGTCTTTGGGACAAGCTTTATTAACATCAGTGAAATCAATACAAAGTCTCCATTTCCCGTTAGCTTTGCGCACAACAACAGGATTGGCCAACCACGTGGGAGGGAGTACTCCTCTGACAAGGCCTGCTGCTTCCAACTTCTTGATTTCTTCTGCAATGAATTCTTGGCGCTCTACTGCCTGCTTCCTGACTCTCTGCTTGACAGGCCGCGCATGAGGACAGACGGCAAGGTGGTGCTCAATTACTTTCCTGGGAACACTGGGGATATCAGACGGTTGCCACGCAAACACGTTGACATTCGCCCGCAGGAAAGCAACGAGCGCGCTTTCCTATTTGGGGTCAAGAGTGGCGCTGATGATGAAGGTACCACCAGTGCCATCCTCCTTGGCGGACACTTTCTTGGTCTCAGGTGGAGCTGCCATTGCCTTCTTACACTTGCCGGTGGAGCTCGATGGTGCGTCCTCGATGGTAGCGCAGCACTCCGAAGAGGTGCGCTTGCCGGAGTGGGCATAAGAGCTCTTGCCGGACTTGGTCTTCTTCTTCCCCTCGGGAGCTTCAGCGGCAAGTATCTTGCGCTCTGCTGCGGCTGCGGCTTCCCGGTAGATCTTGTCGGCACAGATAATAGCATCCTTCTTGTCGCCAGGGACAGAGATGACACTTATTGGGCCTGGCATTTTCAGTACGTTGTACGCATAGTGAGAGGCTGCCATGAACTTGGCGAGTGCCGGACGGCCAAGGATTCCATTGTAAGGTAATGGAAAGTCGGCAACGTCAAACATGACCCTCTCAGTCCTGAAGTTTAGCTCGCTGCGAAATGTTACTGGCAACGTGATCTTTCCCTTTGGCTTGCTCCTTCCCGGGTTGATTCCTTGAAATGTGCCAGTCTCTTCGAGCTCGCTGTCAGGGATCTGGAGTTTCTGGAGCACCGCGGAGGAGATCAGGTTCAAGCCGGCCCCGCCGTCAACTAGCATCTTAGTGACCTTGAGGTTGCGGATTGTTGGTGAAACCAACATCGGCAAGCACCCGACCGCAGTTATGCGATCCGGGTGGTCCTCAATATCAAAGATGATAGGCGTGCCGGACCATTTCAGAGGCTTGCGTGACTCGACGGGTGGTTCTGCTGCATTAACTTCCCGCACCCACTGCTTGAGCTGGCGGTGCGAGGCATGTAGAGAAGCGCCACCGTCAACGCACAAGACCTCTGTGGCTTTCTGGAACTCCTGCTCATCAGTCTCCTCATCATCCATATCTTCATCTTCGTTATCATCTTCATCCTTGTCGCGGCCATGGGGAGGTTTGTCTCCTTGCCGCTGCTTGGCCTTGCCGCGGTGTCCTCCTCGGTCGGGACGTTTTTGCCGGATCCACCAGCTCCTTCCTGGGCCTTCTCCTTGTCGCGCCCCTCGTATTCAGCTTTCTGTTGCTCAACAAGCTGCTCGACCCTCTTGCAGTTCTGAAGATCATGGCCCTTGGTACGGTGAATCTTGCAATACTGCTTGTTGGCGTCGTCCTGCTTATCGGTGACCGCCACCTCAGCGGCAACCTCCTTGCCGGAGTCACCAGCTTTGGCTTCCTTGGCGCTACCACCGTTGCCGGACTGCTCAACAACTAACACTTCTTTGCCTTTCCTCCTTCTGTTGTTCCGCCGCCGGTTTTTCCTTGTCGGGGCAGCATCTTCGCTGTCAGATCCTCCCGCTCCTATATTTTCTCCGGGGAGTCTCCTCCCTTCCTCAGCATGCGCACACTTGTCGGCCAGTGCATATAACTCACTGACGTCCCTGATCTTGCACATCGCCATTTCCTCCCGCATCCTGCGGTTTCGCACGTTCTGATGGAACGCGCTGATCACCGCGGCAGGGTGGACGTCTGGGATGTTGTGTTGCACACTACTGAATCTCTGAATGTACTTGCGCAGGGGCTCTCCTTCCTTTTGGGCGAGCAGAGGAAGATCACTCTCCTGGCCATGAGGCTTGTGTCCGCCTGTAAAGGCGCCGACAAACTGATGGCACAGATCAGCCCAAGAGGATATGGAGTTGTCCGGCAAGTGCATGAGCCAGGATCTGACGTTGGGCTTGAGCACCAGCGGGAAGTAGTTGGCAAGGATCTTGTCATCTCGTCCCCCGGCAGCTTGCACCACGATGGTGTAGATGCTGAGGAACTCTGACGGATGCGTCTTGCCGTCGTACTTCTCCGGTACGTCTGGCTTGAAGTTCTTTGTACTGGGCCACTGGACTTGCCGCAGCTCACGAGTGAACGCAGGACAACCTACCGCGTACGGCAGATCGCCTGGTTCCCCTAGCGCATGCATGTCAACAGAGGGCCCAGCGCGCTTGTCGGATTGACATCGCGCTTCTCTTCGGCGCTCGATGCGGGTTCGAGCATCTTCTTGTTGTCGATCATGAAGAACTTGGCGCTGATCGCGACGAGCTCGTGGATCCGACGATGCAGTGGAGTCACTGTCGAGGTGGATCCGGCGAGTCGGCGATCTTGGCCTTCGGGGCGGTGATTGCATGGTAGTTGCACCTCCGCCCGTTTCATCGCCACCGGCTCGCGTCCGGCGGTCCTGCCGTGGCGGCGACGCGCTTGGCCGCCGTGGAGTGTCACCGTTGGCATAGCCGATGAGACTCTGAATGGTGGCTCTCCATTCGTCGATCTTGTCCGACGTCGGAGGGTAATCTAGGAGAAGTTAAGCTTGCGCCAAAGCTTGTGCTGGAGTGGTGGGTGGCAGTGGCGGACGGCGCGAGGAGCGGGACGTGCTCGAACTTCTAACTATGTTAGAAGGAGCAGTATCCCGTCCAGGCGACCGTGCCCCGCTCGTGCCAGCACGCTGGCGTGCATGCTGGTCTTGAGCGCCCCGAGATCCACCAGCTTGGTCTTGGGCTATCATGCGTATGGCACTGCTAGTGCCATAACGCTGTTGATCTTGCGCCTCCTGAGAGTGGCGTGGAACATGTACAGTCGCCGAGGTTTGTGCAGCCTTGTTCTTGGACCTGGCGGCATCATGAGCTTCCTCGTCGACGTCCTTTCTTCCGCCGGCGTCCATCCCACCACTCGTTTGCTCCAACGGTGGCGGAAGTGACGTGGATGGAGCGGCTGCCGCCGAAGTCTTCTTCTTCGGTGGCATGTTGATGAAGGGAATAAAGATCTAGCTCGTGTGAACGCCGGATCTGGTTCACACAATCTCAACACCCCCTACCTGGCGCGCCAAAGATGTCGGGGAGAACTGATCCACGAACACCTATGGGGCCGGCGGACCGGGCCCCTTTCGGTTCGGCGGGGGGCGGAGGTCACACGAAGAGCAGATCGAGGCGAGGCACACGAGCAGTTTACCCAGCTTCGGAGCTCTTCGGAGAGATAACACTCCTACTGGTGCTTGTCTGGTTGTATTATCTGGTATTCTTGCTCTCGAGCGAGAGAGTGTGATGTTTTCTGGGCTACGAATGAATCGAAGCAAACTGTCCGAGGCTCCGAACCGAACCCCCCCAACCCCTCCTACGTTGCACATGGGCCTCCTTTTATACGCTAAAGGGGTCACCAACAGGTGGCAACACAGAGGAGGGTAAAAACATAAAAAGCGAGGTAGTTGATACAGTTGCTTGTATAGTGCATCCTACCTAACCCTGACGGCAGGGGACAAGGGCATTAAATGCCCGTCTGAGTCGCCCGAACAGTGCAGAAAAGGACCGTTAGGGGCGCCACCGTTCGCCACGATGGCGATCTTGTCAGCTTCGCATGCCACTGCGCACCGCTGGCTGCACAGCCTCCTGCCACGCGCGCCCGGAGAGGCCCCTAGAGCGACAGTTGGTGGATGCGCTGGAGCGTGGGCGCAGAGTGGCCGCCTGCCGCGGCAAGCGCCTTGCCGCTGTTGTTATCTTGCCGGGTCCAGAAGTTCGTCGCTCACCGGGCCTCGGTGTACCTTGTTTAGTATTCCCGGCAAGCTCCTCTTGCCGGGGCCTTGTTGCCTTGCCGGAGCGCCTTGGTTAGCCTTCCCGGCAAACTCCTCTTGCTGGGGTCTTGTCTCCTTAGCTTAAATACTTTGTTCTTGGATGGCTCCAAGGGAACCTTGGGGGATCTTGGCGATCGCCCGGCAAGCCTTTGCCGCGGGGTGCTGCAACTGCCCGTGCACAAGTTCGGGGTACTAGGTTACCCCTATTCTAATACACCGACAATTCCCTTGTACAAATCCATTTTATTATAAAAATAAGGTGCCACGATTTGCCATTAGGATGATTAGATTGCTTGTTGGTATGTGCGGTGCAAAAACAGAAACTTTGGCTGTAGTGCGTGATTTTACATTTTTTACTTTAGCGTCAAAAGTTTCTGAAATTTGTACAAAGTACTGCTATGCAATTTTTTTTATTTTTTTCCCAATTTTTCAAAAAAATTGGAGTTACAGTGGTATGGTAAATGTTCAGATTAGTACAGACCGTCCTATTTTTGACAAATTATGTTTTTGATGCATTGTTTTTGCTTGTTTTGATGAAACTATTGACTATATTGGTGGTATAAGCCATGGAGAAGTTATAATATAGTAGGGAAAATGCAAAAACAAAATATTAATGATTTGCGACAGTACTTAAAGTAGTGATTTGCATTATTATACTAATGGATCTCACGAGCTTTTTGTTGAGTTTTGTGTGGATGAAGTGTTCAAAGATCGAGGAGGTCCCGATATAAGCAGAAGGAGGAGAGGCAAGAGTTCAAGCTTGGGGATGCCCGAGGCACCCCAAGTAAATATTCAAGGAGACTCCAGCGTCTAAGCTTGGGGATGCCCCAGAAGGCATCCTATCTTTCTTCAACAAGTATCCGTATGTTTCTGTTTTCGTTTCGTTCACGTGATATGTGAGCGTCTTTTGTGTTTAGTTTTCAATTTTCATTTATGAACCATGCTGGTATGAGATAGTCCATGGTTGATTTATAGAATGCTCATTGCACTTCACTTATATCTTTTGAGTATGTCTTTATAGAATGTTTCATGTGCTTTGTATCATTTGAAGTTTGGATTGCATGTTTCTCTTCACATAAAAACCGTTATTTGTAGAGTGCTCTTTTCCTTCACTTATATCTATTAGAGCATGGTCTTTTGTAGAAAGGTAAACTGTCATGCTTCACCTATATCTATTTAGAGAGGCAACAGGAATTGGTCATTTGCATGGTTAGTCATAAAATCCTACATAAACTTCTGGATCACTGAATAAGATATTTTTTGATTCCCTGCAATAGTTTTGCGATATAGATATGGAATATGTGGGAGGAACTAGTAAAAGGTTTTTGTTAGTAAGATTATTTTTGTTAAGGTTTGTGATTCCCGAAGCATGCACATAGAGTCTCTTGTTATGCTATGAAAATGGAGCGTGATTTATTATTAATTGTCTTCCTTTGTGTGGTGGTTAGTGGTGCGCAGTGATTAAATCCTACCAACCTCCCCCCTAGGGGCATGCGTAGTAATAATTTGCCTCGAGGGCTAAGAAACTTTTTCAATAAGAATATGAGTTCTTTATGACTAATGTGAGGCCATCGACTATACACACTCTTACCTTTTCGCAACTTGCTAGCCTCTTCAGTATCATGCATTGCCCTTTCTCACATCGAGGCATGGTGCAAACTTCGCCGGAGCATCCAAACCCCATGATATGATATTCTCTAGCACACATAAGCCTTATTATATCTTCCTCAAAATAGCCACCATACGTACCTATTACGGCAGTTCCATAGCCATTCCGAGATATATTGCAATGCATCTTCCAGTGCTTCCATATTGATGACTTGAGCACTCATTATCATCTTGATTTGCATGATTGTAAGATAGCTAACATGATATTTCCATGGCTTGTCCATTTTTTGATATCTCTGCTATCCTACATCATTGCATGTCCTGGTACACTGCCAGAGGCATTCATATAGAGTCATACTTTGTTACGGGTATTGTCGGGGATATACCCTGTGGTATGACCGGACTGGAAGTATGACCCGGCTGGACTTGGCGACTCACTAGTAACCTGCTCTAACTTGGCGACTCACGAAGTGACCCGCCTAGATCTCTCCACTCACTGATGACCCGGTTGGGCCTGGTAATTTATTGGTAACCCGGCAGGGGGGGGGGGGTCAGAGGAGCGACAAGAGCTAGTGGCCCAACGGGCGGTTCATGGGAGGCCGTCTCGTATTATGGTGGGTCGGCGTAAAGATAAAAGGCATAAGGAATATTCCCTTATAGAGGAAGCAAGACTAGGAATCCACTTGTAATAGAGTAATCCTAATCCTAATAGGACTAATCATGTAAGATACCCCTTCAACATATATAAGGAGCAGGGCACCCCAAGAGGGACAAGTTTTACAAGTTCCACGAGTTAGACAGATTAGGATTAGACAAACAAGTCAATAGCTCTCAAGATAGAGCACCCTTGTAACCGTGATCACGATCATCAATATCAATGAAGCAGGATGTAGGCTTTTACCTCCATCGTGAGGGGCCGAAGCTAGGTAAAAACCTCGCGTCTCTCGTCCCGCTCAACCCCTCTCAAGATACCACATAGATGCGTTGGCCTCACGACTAAGTCATTTTCATGAGGACATCTGCCGTGACAATTCCATGACAATTAGCACCCACCGTGGGGCTTGATCCCACGACCTCCTGGATAGAGGAGCAGAGTGATGACCGCCTTGGGGCTCGCGCACGGTGGTGTTGAGTTCTTGGAGGGATCTTTCTAGGGTTCGAGAAATTCGCAATTTTCCGGCTCAACAAGAGCCGGCGTGAAAAATTCACATCAACTATAAGTTCATTGGTCAAGATTGATGAAGTATTCTGCGGCGGCGAGCATGAGATTGGGACTATTTTAGGGTTAATTGTTATGCAGCCGCCTCTCATACCGTGGAGATTCCGCCGAGTCCGAGTTAGCCTTGGGTGATTCATCATGACACAGGTTGATGGATAAGGAATTTTTGACTCCGACACTGCAATCCAGGGGCCGTCAATCAAAGCTACTGTTTATTCCAACTACTCCCATCAAGATTAATCGAATAGTACTACTTGAGTACTACTATTCATCAGGAAGACACGCTGCCAATTGGATCCGCGCGCATGCAGTCAAACACAAAATCAAAGATCATCCACGACTAGGATGGATTGGTCAAGCCGGCCATGACTTGGAGAAGGGACCAGGCGTGAGCACGGACTCTAACGACTCTAGTTGCACGTTCAGTCGTGGTCGCTAGCTCCAAGCTGTCGTCGTCTGAACCGACCACCGCCGTCACCGTGTCTCGCTCTGGCCTTGAGCCGCCCGCGTCTGCTGCGAGCTGCTGTTGCCGCGCCTCGCTTCGGCCTTGAACCACCTCCCAAGCCGTCCACCTCTGCTGTAAAACCAAGATAAGAATACATAACGTGGATGGTCCGTACCTCCCGATCAATAGGACACTGTTTCGACCGTAGGAGGTCCGTTTCCTCCATTTTGTCATATGCCAGACCCCTCTCGATGAACATGATCCCGTTTCGAACATGGCCAGTCGAACACAAGGCTGTTTCCTCCATTGTGCGGTATGCCATGCCTCGTTTCCATCGGCTATTCAGTCCAAGCCCTCCTGATGAACATGACGACGCATTTCGTTCCGACCCAGCCAGTTGGCTCCCCATGAACACGACGACGACACTATTTCTCCGTTCCGACCCAGCCATGTACGCGAGTAAGCGTTCGAGACCCTACTTGTATGTACGTACGTGCCCATATTTTCTTTCTTGCACACTGGTCACTGTACGTACATGTAAATGCTATGTGCGTGCCTCTACTACAACACGTGCGCGCCTCTACTTGGACAAGTATGTACGTACACGTCCACTATAAGAATGACAACGCTACGTACGCTTCGACTAGGTGGGTCCCGACTGTCAGGCACTTCCTTGCATGCGAAGATGTAGCTTGTGGGTCACAGCAGTCAGGGGGCGAATCATTTTTTTGCCCGGACACACTTCTTTGCGTGTGAAGATGTAGCTGGTGGGTCCCAGCAGTCAGGGGGGAAATGTTTTTTCACGTAATATGGTGGCCCGTCCGTTGGTTCCCCGCTGTCAGGTGGAGGAATAATTAGTTTGTGCGTAATAAGGAGGCACTTCCCTGCGGCTGCCGTGGACCCAGCTGTCAGCCTCTCCACGTACAGTACTCTTCCGATGGAAGTCGGTCATTGACCACATTGACCACGCCGCGCCGAGAGCACCACGGCGGTGGACGACGGCGAGGCCTAGGAAGGGGACAACACGGAGCCGGGGAAGACGCGGCAGTGGATACCCACGCGGAGAGGAGTACGAGGGTTCACTGGTTCGGCTGCGGTGTGAGGTTGCCGTCGCCGCAGGATAACAGGGGGTGTGGGTGAGTGGAGGGATTTCCTGGCCAACGGTGGAAGTAGTAGGGGGCAGTGAGGCCTCCGCGGCAGCACAGCCGGCCATGGGAGGCAGGAGCATGCGGCACTACCGGCGCTGCTTTGGGTGGCTGGAGCAAGAAGACCAGAGGTTGAAGAAGCACGAAGGCCGTTGGATGGACATCCTATGGTCACTGCAGCTAGAATCCTTTATATTGACTATGTTGACAAAGCCCTTGGTACGTGTCAACTTAGTAGGCCCACAGGTCAGCTTCCGAAACGGTGCGCCCCAGATGTAAGGGGAGGAATCATTTTTTTGGCAGGTGAAGCTAGAATATCCGAGATTGAAGAAGAAGCACGGCATCCGTTGGATGGACATCCAACGGCCAGTGCTGCTAGAACCATGTGTTGACTATAAGTTGACAAAGCCTTGCATATGTGTCAACTCTCTTTTTCTGGAGGGAACGCGTCAACTTAGTAAGGCCACAAGTGTGTGGCAGAGAACTTATAGCCCATTTGAGATTTGTGAGAATGTGCAACCAATTTTTGAATTTTAATGGAATTTACTACAGCCCATTTACAGTTTGTTAAAAGTACAACCCATTTCAACCAACCGTTCAAAATAGAATTCAATAAAATTTCCCACATTTTGATGGGATCCAAAATATTTTTATCCTGAAATTTCTAGTCAGATTAAATACAATTTCAATATAAATATATATTATGTAAAAATCCAACGAAACATTGCGCTCGCAACAATTAATGAAATTAAAATTTTCAATATCCAAAAATAATATTTTATAAAGTAATTACGAGTTTGGTGCATTTTTTTATAGTTACTGCCTAGTTTTTAAAATTACATCCCATTTATTATTTCTTAAAGCCCATTTTCTTGATAAGCCTTATGCATCCCTCCTAGGAAATATTTGCAGCCCAGCGTGGCGGAGAATAACAACTTGACCTTCCCTGGGTATTCCTAAAAGAAGTATAGCTGGGCTAGCCATTTTCAGCTTGAAAAAAAGTTAATATCTGGGCTGGATATCTGGCCTGGGCTAGATGGGACACAACCCGCCCAGTTAATACCTGCAGCAATGTTTTCATTGTTGTTCAGAGGAGAAAAATTAATATCTAGGCTAAACATCACTCAAGAAAAACTCTGCAGTGCTCACACCTCAAAAACACAAATACTGCTCGAGCTGCTTGGTCCCAGCTGTCGACCGCTTCTTGTGCAATTCTCTCGTTTATTGACTACATAGGTTGACAATGGTGTGGGACAGTGATGTCAGGAAACCAGGAGGAAGAAAAAAAATTGTAGTTTTATATACTAATAAGGAGGCACTTTCGTACGTGCGGCTATGGCCCTGGTGGGTCCCCACTGTCATCCTCTCCAAGTAAAGTCATCTCCTCATCCTCTTGTCCGTTGACCATGTTGACAACGCGAGACAGTGGCACCACGACGAGCACAACAACTCGAAGGACGACGGAGAGGGCCTCGCGGGACCTACGGATGGTCTGATATAGTGTCCGCTGCTCATTCGGGAAGCCAGGATCACAGGGCCACATGTCGGCGAAGGCATTGTCGTTTGCTTGTTCACCGGTGCTCGTTGAGGGGATGGAGGTTGCAGCATAGGTCCTACTGCGTTGGTAGCTCTTCCGCCCTTAGGGCGTCGAAGTGCGGCCACACCTGCTCCATGGTGAACACGGCATGAACCGACTTGGACAGTGGCGCCGGCTCCTGGTCGGAAGCTACGTCCATCGTCTGATTGTCTTTGCTCAGCTCGGCGAGCTAGCTGGCGAGCAAGCATGTCCGGTTGCTGGCCCGACCCGCTGCCAAGCACGAGTCTCACTGCCCTGGCCCACCCAGACCGCCGCCCTCACCCGCGTGCGCTTTCCGCCCGAAACGGTCAGTGCCGCCCGCCCTGCTGCACAGTGCAGGCGATTGCTCCGCCTTCAAACGACACAAGTTTCGTCTGTCTGTCCTTATGCAGCCCACATTAATGATACGCGGTTGCCGAGACGGCTACTCCGGCACCACACGTCCGTCCCTCCGCCGCCCACCATTGCTATATAAACTTCTGGGCCGGCCATAGCCACAGTCATCCACATCCGTTCCCTTTCTCATGTCCACACCACTACTGCCCACCATGGCTTCCTCGCGTTCCAGCACTCTTCGGGGCAGGCGTACGATGGACAACAAGAAGATGGTAGCCATTGATGTCGACTGGCTGGCCGCTAGGCAGCCGAAGGATGATGACGTCCTAATGGAGAACATGGTAGTCGACGATCCAGCGCCAACCCCCTCCTCCGCACCATCCTCACCAGTGCATTGCACCATGACCATCGGCGAGGCCCGTGCCCAATATATGGACATGGTGAGGCAAAAGCATGAGGAGCAGTTCCGGGAGGCGCAGGCCGACGCCGCCTACAACCACCATCTCCTCCAGGAGCATCTGCAGGCGGAGAGCAGATCGCCGTGGAGCGGGCGAAGCAGGAGGCGCTGCTCGACTCATACCGCTCTGCCTGCGAGGGCCGCCTCAAGCGCTGGCGGTACCGCATGCGGGTGACGGAGGCTGGGGCCACCTACAAAGAGGGCGATGAAGTAGGCGAGGCGCTGTTTGGCGAGACCGAGGACGAGGCAGAGGACAATGCCGGCTCCGATGTGTCCCCGCTCCGCTGGCGTTGACGAGGCCATGCTCCGCTGAGGCCCCGCGGCGCCAACAATGAGGCAGAGGACACTGCCGGCTCCGCCGAGGCCCCACCCTGCCGGCAACGAGGGGGAGGATTTCCCCTACTCCGCCGAGGCACTGCCCTCAGGCAACGAGACAGAGGACATCGCCGACTCCGCCGAGGCCCCGCCCCGCTGCCAACAAGGCCGCGCCACACAGAATACAAGGAAGAGTAGAACACGGTAGGTCGCCGTCGCTCGGGTCCAAGTAAGGTCACCGCTGCTACCCTCCGGTTGCTAGCACTGAGTTGTACATCATGGAGCAATTCTATGATTACAGGATGATTGAAGAGCGCTCAGTGGTTGAGCAACCTCATGAGATATAGTCATTTGCTAGAGAACTTGAGCACTTCAGTTTTATGCTACCAGACAAGTTTTTTGCCGGAGGTATCATCACTAAGCACTTCAGTTTCTGGATCTCATTGGCACTCTTGATGTGGAAGAAAAGGCGAGAGCAAAGGACACACATGTTCGAGGAATTGAGGGAGGATCTAGTGCCAATCTAGTGCAGAAGAAGAACTTCCAGCCCCACAAGTTCAAGAACAAGGGCAATTTTGATGGTAGAGCAAAGTTTGATGGGAAGTACAAGGTTGTGCAACACACGAACTTCAAGAAGAATGAAAAGAAGAAAGGTGTTTGTCATGTGGGGATCCTGATCATTGGTCTCCTAGTTGCCCTAATCGCTATGACAAGCTAGGCGGGTTGACCACTGACGACCGGTTAGCTTTCTTGGCGGCGACGTGGAGTCGGAGAGCTATGTTGGAGAAGGACGCTGCTTCTACTTAACTGCTGGTGCAGTTGGCTGACTGGCACATGGGCCCAACAGGCATCTGGGCCACATGTCAGTTATGCAACTGCACCTGCAGTTAAGTCACTGAAGCTTATGTTTGTCTCGGCCAGACACAGGTGGGTAGCTTTGGTTAATTAATTATACCTCCAGCGCACCCCTTTTTAGTTCAAGAATGTATGAAATGTAATGAAATCTGGCATTTTATATGAAATCCGATAGTCTATGAATTAATTTATTTTGATTAGTTCGAATTCTTGCATCACTGGCATTGGATGAACATGCAAAACAATACGTACCACCATTATTCTGAGGGTGATCACCTCATTTGGAGTAGTTTCACATGTACTCCCTCCGGTCCTTTCTAGTCTGCATACAAGTTTTGTCTACAATCAAAGTATCTCTACTTTTACCAATCTTATAGAAAAAAGTATGCACTATCACAATGTGCGAAGTAAAAAGGAATAGAAGGAGTACAAAGAGTTTGAGCAGCTTTTTAGCTTTCCTGTACATTGCAATCAAACACACAAGCCTGACAATTCGTAGAGAACACTCAAAACAATCGATGATTATGCATCTCAGCGATTCACATGTCAGAGCCAATATTTACTTCACTACTAAAGAATAAAGAAAAATGGATCAACGCTGCTGACAGCAGAGGGCGTCCCATTCGAAAATATCAAACACATGTCTTCTTGCTAAAATCAATGAGCAAAATTTGACAAGGTTGTCCCATTCCAAAATATCAAATGCTTATGATTGTGGAATGGGCAGGGTTTGCCATCAGTTCGAACATTGACATGGCACCTCGTGCTAAATAAACCAGCTGTTCTTCTTGTGCAGTTCCACCAAAATCAACCAAATTCGCTCGGCACCTCCTTTCTTGTGGTGGAAATGAATGATTCGATGTATTCATGAACATTTTTTCCAGATCCCATTGAAATCAAGCTGAGACCCCTGTTTGCACAAATACAAAAAAATTGATTAGTATAAATCAAACTATACTATGAATTGACGGTTTAAAGAGGCACCTAAATGGTCCATGTAGAGCACACTTTTAGAAAAATGGAACTCACCAGAAACAATCCTAGAACAACATTGTACTCGCGCATCACAGCTAGAAAATGGAGATTTGTCAGTCCTTCTGAGCTGAAGTTAGTTTGGTCTTGTGGGGGTAATGTAACCATCCTTCAACTGCTCCTTCTGATGAGAATATAGACATGGCTTCTTCATCCTAGCAAAATCGGAACTAGTCACTTCACGTAGTCCATATTCCTCTTCAGAGGAGGAGGATCCTGTTGTGCAGAGACAAGAGGACAAGTAAACGCTAGCATCCCTGTTTGCTCAAAAAAGGAAAGGAAATATTTAAAACAACACAGATGAAGCACTTCTCAAGGACAATACCACTTTTTGATGACAGTATCTAAACATTAGCACAACACCAATAGAGATGACAAAGCTTAATTATATGGATGAAATCAGTGGGTGAGTACCAACCTTTGTCAGGAGGCTTATTGCGTAGAGCATACAAATGAAGCACTTCTCCAGAACCATCTGTTGCTATCTACTGTGGTGGCCATGCTTACTACATACTCATCGATTAGTTTAATGTTTCCAACATCTTCTTGTGTAGTTCCACTAAAATATATGGTATCTTCAAATAAGATCCCTGTTTGCACAATTAGAGATAATTACGTATTACATTAAGAGTGGCATCAAATCAGTGGCAAAACAATTGCTCGTTCCATCCATAGCCAAGCTTTTAAATCAATGCTGATATGACCGATATAAAGGCCGATATACCACTTTTGGGATCTACCGATATATACATAACATATCGTTTTGTAAATATCATTTTCAAACATATCACCTGATATGGACCGAAATATCAACCGATATGGCCGATATCTAGCCCGATATGTCCACCGATATAGCACGATACGTAGATAACAATAGTTCTTTATTAAATAACAGTGAAATAAGATTATGCACTTATCACTACTAGGAAAAGGGCTATAGATGGAAATGACACTAATGGCGCACCAGACATGTGGTGCGCCATTAGTATATACTAATGGCGCACCATGTTGGTGCGCCATTAGTGTCCAAATACTAATGGCGCACCACATCCACAGTGCGCCATTAGTAACAATTTATTTTTAATTTTTTCAAAACTACTAATGGCGCACCGTGGGAGTGGTGCGCCATTACTAGTTGAACTAGTCACCGCTCCCACGGTGCGCCATTAATAAAAAAAATTAATTTTTTTTTCAAAACTACTAATGGCGCACCGTGGGAGTGGTGCGCCATTACTAGTTCAACTAGTAATGGCGCACCACTCCCACAGTGCGCCATTAGTAACTTGGCCAAAACATTCGCCCGAATGCACCCCCCCCCTGTGGACCGCCTTTTCAGTTTCGAAAAAATAATAAAAGAAAATGATAGAAATGTCAAAAAAAGAAAATAAGATTCCCATGTGATATGTGGTCTAGTTGTTAGCAAAATTTACAAACATGAATTTTGGACTTTTTTGCAAAATCTCTCGAGAATTTGTAAAAATGGGCATAACTTTTGCGTACGAACTCGGATGAAAAAGTTTTTTATATGAAAAATCATCTACTCGAAAAGTTACATCCGAATTTAACCGGGGGAACCCTGTTAAACATTTTCAAAATCCCCAAAAACCTAACAGAAAAAAAGTTACGGGGCTTCTAAGATCCGGAGGCAAAAAAATTCAAAACATTTCAAACTTACTAGTGGCGCACCGTATGCTAGGTGCGCCACCAGTAATAGAAAAAAAATTGGTTTTGAAATTTTTTTTGAATTATTTTTCAAAATATGATACGTAATATGATCGGGAAGTTTGAAATATTTTTTCAAAATTTCATCATACTCATGAACATGAACAAAGTCCTAGACATCAGCAAGGTTTAATAGGATTGATATGATAGATATATCAACAAGTGCCTATGAAGTGAGGTGGTGCTAGGGTTGGATAGAACTATGAAGTTAAGCGTGCTTGGGCTGGAGTAGTGTGCGGATGGGTGACCTGAGATTAAGCATATTGACTCGAGATTAAGCCATAGTGACCCAAGATTAAGAAAATAAATAAATAAATTTGAATTTAAAAAAATGAATTTTTTTTGAATTTGTAAAAAAAATGAAATTTTTTTTGAATGTAAAAAAATGATTTTTTTTTTAATTTAAAAAAATGAAAAAAAATTTGAAAAAAATTATTACTAATGGCGCACTTCTATGTGGTGCGCCATTACTAAGTCAGATAGTAATGGCGCACCTGTAGGCATACTAATGGCGCACTACTCGTGCGCCATTAGTATGTGGTATACTAATGGCGCACGAGTGGTGCGCCATTAGTAAAATATACTAGTGGCGTGCTACTAATGGCGCACCAGTAGTGCGCCATTAGTAGGCAAAACTGGTGCACCATTAGTAGGCCTTTTCCTAGTAGTGTACAACTTCAACATATATTATCAGAGTCATGCACAATGTTTCATACAAATGCATACATATCGTATTTTTTTATCATAGAGTAAGAATTTTGTGAATCTTTCCTTAATAGTTTCTTAATCAACGAGTTAATAAACAAGGTATCTAAACATGTTAAGTTGAAGCATTGACACCATACATTTTGTTTTACTAAAAATACATGTTTTGAACAAGAATAGTGAAAAAAACTAGACGTGTTTTCTCCGATATATCTACATATCATCCGATATATCACCCGATATCCGACATCCGATATGTCGAAGCCAAACCGATATGAACCCGATATCCAATATTTTGAAGCTTGGCCATAGCAATAAATTAAGATGCAAAACTATATCATTACTTGTGTCATCACAGTTCTAGTGCTTCATTACAGCACCGGGAGTTGATTTTTGTTTTCCTTCTGCTTTTTCTTCCCCTTCATCACTTGGTTCAATAACAAACAAGCTCCGCCTTCAATGTAAGATTTGGCATGTCAATTAGGTTGCACAAGTATAGCACTAAACAATGACATTGATTTTCTAATGAAAGTGGCAAAATACAGGCCAACAGTTGTGAAATATCCTTATATTACCTCAATGGGATATTACGGTGCACATACAGATTGGAAGTCTTGTCTCCATTTGTGCAGTTCACTAAAATCAAGCAACATTACCGTACAAGTAGCACAACATATGAAAGGACACTGAAGAATCATGTGAAAGAATGCTAGTACTGACCTCTCATGACACGGAATCCAAACAACTCACAAAAAGAAGATCTGAACCAAATTTGCCAACACGAATAGGAAGAAAGATCTCCTCTTGTGCAGTTCCACTAAGATCAAGCAATCAAGCCACGTTATCGGTGTGACATTTTGGTTGAACTGCACAAAACACTCTAAAAACAAAAGTGTTTTGTGCAGTGCAAAAAAAGGTCACAATGCAATGAGGTGAAGTAGATAACCCTGTTTACACAGAGGTGCAAAGGAAACAACTAGTGGTCAATAACAGTGGATGACACAGAAGCCAACAAAAAGAAGCATCTACCTTGTCTAAATGGGAAAGCATGCAAGACAGTAGCATTTCTCAAATGGTGGCATTGATTAATATTAACAGAGAGATTATATTAACAATAAAGTTCGTTAAACATGTAATTTGCTTTTAACTGTGACATTGCATCAATTTTCGAGCGGCACTGTTAGAGGGTGTTTGTTTACAGGGACATTTTGGTGGAGGGACTAAAAAACTCTGTGTCAGTCCCATCTAAACCAAACAGGAGGGACTTTTGGGGACTAAAAGTAGGCATTTGGGACTAAAGAAAGAAGACCCCGAGGGAGAGTCTTTTTGGGACTTTTTCCAACAGTTGCCCCTGCCACGCATCGCACCTTGTATCTATTAGTTCATTACTAGGGGTAACATGGTCTTTTAGCATGTCATTTAATAACCTCTAGTCCATGTTTAGTCCCTGGAACCAAGCAGGTAGGGACTAGGGAGTTTTTAACCAAACAAGGCCTTAGATTAACAACAACTAAAGAGTTGCACGGGACAGTGGACGCACCAGAACCATGTGCATCTACCGATGTACTGGGGTGATGCACAGTCTGTTTCAACAAAGAACAAACAACCAAGGAGCATATTTGTGTTGGTCCTAGTTTGTTTATATTTAGACACCTTTCCCTATGTGAGCGCAGCAAATCTAGTCCTGCTCAAAGTCGACATCCTTGTCCCCCAAAACAAAAGATCAGTTCATTACAGATGTGCGCACTGCGTTTGTCATTGTTTTCCCTTTTTGACGAACGTAGGTGCTGGATAGCCAGTCTGCACTAATACTTTCCCCCTTCCTTTCCTCTTTGAACCACGTCCTAGATTTATGCTATACAACTTTCCCCAGTACTTTCCCCCATTCCTTTCCTCTTTGAACCACGTCTTTGATTCATGTGATAGAACTTTCCCCACTACTTTCCCCCTTCCTTTCCTTTTTGAACCACGTCCTAGATTCATGATATACAACTTTTCCCACTACTTTCCCCCATTCCTTTTGTATTTGAACCACGTCCTAGATTCATGGTATACAACTTTCCCCACTACTTTCCTCTTTGATCCAACACCTAGATTCAAGTGCAGAAGCGGAAAAAGCCCACATGCAGCTAGAGCAATGCATGTGGAATAAGTAAATTATACCTTAAAGTTCTTGGGGTGTGGTTCGGTGGGCGACCGAGGCCATTCGGCCCACACTATGTATGGCGGCAAAGAAGAAGGGGCCGGAGGCCCTCCTGCGCTGCCGCTCGGTGAAAGCGAAGAGCTCCGCCGGTAGTGGATTCCCTCCCTCGCCGATAGCGACAGCGTTAAGCCTCCTTCCCTTGCCGGCGGACGGATCCTGTCGGCTCTTTGACCAGCTGTGAGGGGGGAGAGAGGCCAACAAAGTCTTGTTTAGATCTGGAGAGGGTGAGAGAGTGTGAAGAGAGCAACTACAAGCAGACCAGCAATGAGGGGTGAGAGAGAGGCCAACAAAGTGTTGTTTAGATCTGGAGAGGGTGAGAGAGTGTGAAGAGAACAACTACAACTGCTGAGCACCAGCGTGTATATATATACTTGAGAGAGTGTGAAGAGTGCAAACCCTAGAAAACAAGCACCGAGGCTATAGCTGATTGTATAGTTCCATATCCATCCATTTTGAGCAGTCAAAGAATCCTCCTGGCACGAATTATGCTCAAGTGTAGTTATCGAACCCGAGACCTCAAGTTTGATGAGCGAACAGGCTAACCAGCTACACAACCCTCCCGTTATGTTCAACGAGATGAAAATAACCTTTTATACATTCCTGCATTTGTGTGACAAGCATGCCGTGGTTTTTTTTTGTGGGAGTCATTGGGATTTAAATCATAATCGTGTCATGTGGCTTTGGTGGTAAGACTATCCACAGTGGTGCAGAAATAATGCAGCCTTAGTCACCTTACCTCTCTCCACGTAGTACGTTGGGTCTCACCAGTCAGAGGGTGAAACAAACAAATTAATAAGAAAAAAGTAAAAGCACCAGCGGTGTATCTTACCTCACACATCTCACTACTGCTTGGGAACACTGTCCAATTGATCCCTCTGTTCACTCACGTACTATTTTAAGTGAATCCTTATTATAACATGCACACAATTTTGGGCACCTGTATTCGACCTAAGTCAGTGTGCCACCGTATCTCGTACGACTCCCTCCGTCTAGGTGTAATAAGTCACGTTAGAAGGTGCAGTGGGACCAAGGTGGATGCAGATTGGAGGAGAAGGAGAAACTTGACCGGTCATTCCTCTAATCAAAGCCCTGATTTCTGTCTCTAATTGCAACAATTAATCCAAACAACTAAGAGATGCCATTTTAGCTACCATTTAGGGCCATGTATTAAATCGCATGCAAGCCGATTTTGATTTCTTCACTAATCAACACGTAGTTACGCTCCATGCATTGGGTTTCTGGGGGAGATAACAAGGCAGAGTAAGGAGAGTTTGGTTACATTGCTTAGGCTGGTCATAGTGGTGAGTAACTTGGACTAGTAACATGCATATGTTACTAGTCTATGTTACTACTACGCGAAGTTTGCCGTCGGAAGCGAGCCGATCTGGCTATCCTGAGCTAGCAAGGTTTTTCTAGCCCACCCAAGCTAGCTGGCCCACAAAAGCTAACATATTTTAACAGTTCCAAATGCCTAACCTTGCTCGGTTATGCTATAAGCTGTTCTTGCTAAGGATCCAAACGCTCCCTAAGCAACAACACTCGCTAGCAACGAGGCCATGAGGGGATTGAGATACCAAGTTAATGGATGAGGGCTAAACATTTTGGGAATATTTGATTTCCGTAAGTTGACTTAATACCTAGATGGAGGGAGTACTACTCCTCAGTCCAGGTTTGATGGAATATTCGTCACCTCTTCGCTTCTTGTACATACTCCATTTGTATCTCACTTCCTATGGCTTCTCACTCGCACGATTTTCCTACCCTATGAACCTGTGTGTGCGTGTGTGTGTGTTTAACATCATGTGTGTGTTGGAGAGAGCGACAGATCGACCTACTCCTACAGAGACATGGTGTGTAGTGTACGATTTTAACCGCGAGAGTCGGTGCATCCTCTCATTTCCGTGCATCCGGTACGGACAAGCGGACAGCTGCCATGCCCGCTCCTGACCAGCCTGGCCCACCCAAAGCCCCTCCATCGCCCGCGCGCACTTCCCACCCAAAACGGTCAACGCGGCTCCACAGAAACGGTGCTGCATTCATGCCCGGGCAGAGCGGATGCAACCTCTCAATGGCGCATGCGTTGAAGGGAGAAGCGGATTCAAGAGTGATGGTTGCTTCCTCCGTCCAACTTACTACCGGGTCTATGTCATTTGATGGCTCATTGGTCATTATTACTGAGGTGGTAGGACTGCTGGATGTGCCACGCTTTCGGCGAAATTTTCTCCATTCTTACGACAGAGGAGTGCAAGAGAAGTGAAAACACGCAGGCTCAGTGATTACATGGCCCACCTCACACTATCACCATATTTTCTGGACACCGTGCGACACCTAACTCTTTACATAGTACTCCCTCTGTTCCTAAATATAAGTATTTGCAGAGATTCCACTAGGTGGACTACATACGGAACAAAATGAATGAATCTACACTTAAAATGCATCTATATACATTCGTATGTGGTTCATGGTGAAATCTCTACAAAGACTTATATTTAGTAACGGAAGAAGTACTACTAGAGTACGTACTGTATTTTATCAGCAAGATAGTACAATGCTATGAAGCTTCTAGCTTCTGTTACATGTATCTTGCATCCAAGGTTGCCCGTTGCAACATTTCATCAAATACAAAGGAGACTAACACGCATGCTATTGCATCTCAATGATTGACGGATCATAGAAAATATGTACTCCCTCCGTTCCAAAATAAGTGTCTCAACTTTATGCAGGGGGTGTTTATTTCCTTGGACTTTTTAGTGTAGGGACTAGAAAAGGTCCCTCTTAGAGACTTTTTAACCAAACAAGAGGGACTACTAGGGACTAAAACTTGCTTTTTGGGACTTAATGAAGAAGACTCTTTTTTGGGACTTAACCAAACAAGAAGGAGAGTTTTTTTTGGGACTTTTCCAACAATTCCCCTCCCTGCACCCATTGCGCCGCCGCCCCATGGTGTTGTTTGGTTGTTATTTTTCTGTATACTAGGGGTAACATGGTCATTCAATAACCTCTAGGGAGGGACTAGGGACTTTTTAGTCCCTGAAAACAAACATGGAGGGACTTTTTAGTTGGGACTAGAAAAAGTGCTAGGACTTATGAACCAAACAGGGCCTCAATATGGACTACATACAAAGCAAAATGAGTGAATCTACACTCTAAAAGATGTCTATATACATCAGTGTTTGGAGTATGTACTAGTAGTTCATATCGAAATCTACTAAAGGACATATATATTTCAAACAATATGATAATCTCTCTAACCAAGGTAGTAGGGACGAGGAGTAAACAGAGGGAGTAGTAAAATTTTCTCCTCGTCCTGTCAGCCACCGTGCGCGTGGGCGAGGGAGCGGGCGTAAGGCATACAATACTACTACTAGTAAGCAAGCTTCACCTCATCCTGCGAGCCACCGCGCTCGTGGGCGGGGGAGACGGTGTACTAAGCAAGCTTCTCCTCGTTTTGTGAGTTGACGGGACACATCAAAAGTACTCCAGTGTATAGAGCCTTGCCTCTAAGGTAGGCCCCACATGGTTTGCCTCTTTTTTAACATAACGTGTCAAGTCACAATTTGTTTGTTCACCCGTGGTAGAAGATCCTCCCTCCATCTAGTGGACAACCAGTACACGTGTCAAATTAGCATGTGGGCTGCCTTTTCATACAGAAATGAGCTCCACCATGTACCCGCGTGGGTATGGTTGGGAAAGAGACGGGAGTACGTGCGCCGTGCGTGCACCTCTTCTCTTCGTGCACGTCCCCCAGCTACGTGGGTGTGTGTGAGAGATACAAACCTAGAGAAATGGCTTGTGGGTTCGTGAGTGTTTTTTGTTTGGGGGGGGAGGTTGATTTCGTGGATGTATTTGTCGGAATATGTGTCGATGACATCTCAAACAAAATTTTGCATGCAATGTGTGTGAAATGAAGGCCTATCTGTATCATATATAGAGGGCCGGGCGATCCACGAGAAGAGAGGGAGGGGTCATAGATATCGATAGAGTCGAAGAGAGGATCAAGTGGGTGGGTGGGAGATCGATGGAGAGAGCCATCGAAATTGTGTGTGTGTGTGTGCAAGCCAAAGATATAGGGCGACTGACCTACCAGAACGTCAGAGGGCACATGTCAAGTTTGTGTGTGCCAGGGAGACATGACTAGAGCACTCGATGTATTAGTGTGTGTGTGTGTGTGTGTGGGAGGTGGTGGGGGGAGGGGTAGGAAGAGGCCTAACTATAGAGGTAGAACGACTCGTATATGTGTTGAGAAGGAGAGACCTAGCTATGTCTTGAGGGAGATCGGTCGGCATCCATACATAACTGAAGGACGGGAAATAGAATGGGACACAGAGAGAGAGAGAGGAGAGAGAGGGAGGGAGAGGGGTAGAGTACTGGATGGGTGATGGAGTTGCTTCTCAAGGATGGTGGGAGAGGCCTACTAGACAAACTGAGGGTGGAACTGTAATATTATCAATAATAGTGGAGATGTGTTTCTGTGTGTGCCTGTGCGTGATAGATCTGTCGAGATTCATCCATGGATGATGAAGGGGAACCATGTGTTTTGTAAGCAAACCTAACTAGATCGGTAGATCAATTGTTGTTTGTGGGAGGAAGGGAGAGACATAACTAATGAGGTAGATCGATCGACGTGTGGGAAAACGAGTTATAAGGACCTAGCTAGCTATATATATTGCGGAAGATCGGTCGGTGTACGTCCATTTGTTAGAGGCAAATAAGGACCGGCAAGATGGATAGACAAAGAGAATGGATCTAGGAGGTGGTGCGAGAGGCCCAACTACTAGCTAGATAGGGGGAGGAGTGTGCGGTTGTGAGATCGATGAAAAGAGGGGCAAGAGTTTACACGTGTGTGGGACCATATGAGAGACATGAGGCAAGGACACATAAAGGAGGAGATTGAAGGTGCGTGTTTGTGTTGTAGGCAGACATCGCTGGAGAGGTTTATCGATCGGTGTGTGTCGGAAAGGAGTTGTGGAGACTGTGGGAGAACAACCTAAAGAAAAAAATGAATGTCCGTGATGAATAGAATGCTGAGGGAGGGGGAGGGCGAGGACGGCGTGTGCATGCATGAGATAAAGTTAGTGGTAGCTACAAAGGTTAGAGGATTGTGTGGGTGTAAGAGACTAACAAAGATCATAATTTGATATGAAAGTGGATTCATATATTTGAATAGGAGATCATAGTGTTTTAAACATAAGCATGCATGAATATAGCGGTGATATGCGTGTTGTGGTTTTGCACATGTTATACCATAATGTGATAATGCATGGCGTTTGCAACTCATAGCTAAATGTCGAACAATCTAAACCATACTATACATCGAACAATCTCACATTTTACTTGAATTTGTGATAATGTGTGGCGTTTGCAGCTTACAACTAAATATCAAACAATATAAACAATACTATATATCGAACATTCTCACATTTAATATGAATTTTGGAAATGTGTGGTGTTTGCAACTCACATCTAAATACTTGTAGGCGTAGGGGGGGCACCATACATAATGTGATAAACACATTATACATATGAGACATGGTTTAGATTATGAAGATCTAGCTAGAGCTTAAAATGTACTATGATTTGAAATCAACATAAAGTGGATTCAAAAAATTGAGTTCGAGTTCATATAGTACACATAGTTCATATGTAACTCGAGACTAATCATGTGGTGTCTTGTGAAGATAATACACAAATGATGGTTTAACTTGACAATAATGATGATTGTAGATCTTATTAAAACAGAGAAATGAATTGAAATGTTTTGACTTCACAATAATCATTATTGTAGATATTATTCAAATAGAGAAACAAATTCAAATTTAGTTCATATTGAAGCGGTAGTATATACGTTTGGAATGCACTAAAACGTTCATTTGAGTAGTAGGTTGCATGCATTATACATGTAGCGAAATATTTTAATTGAACTTAACATGAATTCAAAGTTATGAATGACATTTGTAGTGCGAATTTATTTGGTACAGTACATGTTAGGCTTGTCCGGAAATATCAACCCGCGCCTTGTTCGCCCGAAATATTTAAGATATAACTTTGTTTCGCTGTGTTCCGACAAGACCCTCCATCTCAACCCGTGCCTTGCTATTCCAAAATTACAAAGCACGCGAAAACTCCCACCTCCTGTGAAATACCGACACGCAAAATGCCTGTGATACACCTGAACCGAAAGAACCGCCTCAAATCGGTGGGGGTACTTTCATAACTTACCCCACATTTCGGACAAGCGCGTTCCTAAGCCATGATTCCCTACTCCCATCCCATCCGTCCACCCATTCGTACACCGAGGCCGAGAAAACAAACAAAGCCCCACACCCTCCTCCGTCCGCCACCCAGCCAGAGCCTCTTCCCCAACGATGTCGTCGACAACAACACATTGACGTCCCTCATCCACCGTACCGAATGAGGATCCGTCATCGATCTGGTCATGCCGCCGGTTCATCCACCCCGTCCTCCACCTCCAAGGAGCTGCCCCGACATTCCCCTCGTCTTTCGTGCCACCTCGATTCACACACTGCCGTCTTCACCTGCACCACCGGAAGAGCATCATCATCATCGTTTCCTCGGATGAAGCTACGGCCTAATTGGCGCCACCAAAGAGGTTGTACACTAATTGCCGCATTTTCTTCTCGATTCGATCTCATGGTGCTGCCAGCACTCGGTCCCGAGCCGACACGACGCGGCTCCATCCACGACGTCGCTCCCTCAGCGGCGACGTCCACATCAGTAGGAGCTTCTGCTGCTTTAGCTCTCACGTGCGCTGCTGCTTTGCTCTTGCTCTCGGTCCCCTGCCTTGTCTGCTCTTGCTCTTGCTCTTGCTCGCGTTGTTGCTCTCGCTCTTGCTCTTGCTTGCGATGCTGCTCCGATTTAGCTACACTTCAGTCGACTAAATCGACTTTTGGGTCGGTCGATTTTCAGGGGGTGTGGGGGCTCGCCAGAGTTAATGAAGAACAAGCCGCTGCAGGGTGGGGGGCTCGCCGGAGAGGTACCCCACTATCTATCATAGGGTTCAGGGTGGGGGCGGTGCTCGCCGGCGGTGGTCGGGTGGTGGCGTGGGGATCGCCGGATAAAAAGCTCGGCACAGGGGGGCCTAGAGGGATGGCCGGGGCGGAGGCAGACCGGCGGTGGGGAGTGTTTTTGGGGCGGGCGGGGCAGCGCACCGCCGGCCGCGAGCGGCGGGGGTGGCTGTTTGGCCGGTGGTGGCTGGCGGCTCAGGGGGGTGGAAGTTGAAGATCAACTGCAGGCCCGTGATTTTTTATCCAACGACTGCAAAATCAACTGACCAAAGATGAAAAAGTCAGTCGACTGACGTGTAGCCTCACCTCTAGTGCGTTCAGTTTTGACAGTAAAATTCAGTTTCGACAGCAAAATTCAGTTTTGACAGTTAAATTCAGTTTCGATAGTTAAATTCAGTTTCCATAGTTAAGCTCAGAGATGAGCGTCTGATGGGTTTTACATCTAGCACTTTGTGGTTATGTATTTTACTTGATCTATTGGAGATGTTATTAGAATTCCACTTAGGTTAACATTGTCTCTCTTGTCTTGCTTCAGCCTCGGCGTCGTACGACTCACCGGAGTTGCTCCAACGACCAAACCCTCCATCACAGCAGAGCAGTACCTCGGGCTCCATCTCCACACGCCTAAGATCTTCTTCCCCTCCTCCGACAGCCAAGTCAGCCGGAGCATCCTCACCGGTCAACCCAATCACGCTGAGATCCAAATGTCTTCGCCAAAGAGGTTGTACACTTGTTGCATATCTTTTTTACTCTACATGTTATATATATTGTCCACTGAGCACACGGAGTAACGGGAAATACGATTATTTTATCCTACTACATGACAAGCAGTGAGGTACCAGGCAACTTAGCGATTCGTGATGGACTCTCTTGAACGCCATCATTATTTATCTCTACGTGTTTGAGCTGTGAATTTGTCAATGGCCCTAGGAGGTGAGCTAGTAGGGCAGTGGCATGGGTCAAAGTAATAGAAGTAGCAGAAAAACATTTTTTAGTGTAGGATTTTCCTTGATCAAGCCTGCCTAGTAGAATCGCCAGTGCTTGAAAGGAAAAGGGAATGAAAAACATAGGAATTGGAAAGTTTCCTATGCTACTACTTTTCATGAATTTGGTGCAAAGGAATGGAACAAAGGAAAACTGTAGGATTTGTTCCTTTAGTGTCTCCTTGAAAGAAAAACCATAGGAATTTTAATTTCCACTTGTCCTCCTTTTCAAATTCCTATTCATGAAGCACAAGACTAAGAGATAGTAGCATAATAGCATTATAATGGTACATTTTCTTGTGGTTTGACTTAATCTCACCATGCTTCTTTCCATCCTATGTTCTTCCAATTCTTGTGAACCAAACACCCAGATTGGCAGAAACCCTGTGTTTTTAAGTTCTCTGTTTTGCGCGTGCATTCCTATCATATTCCTGTCTATTTCCTATCCCTGCATTGTTAGAATCTTGAAATTCAATCAAGCCCTTACACAATTACTTCTGTTACAGATATGTGTCAAAGAAAACCTTGTGTGGTTTGTCCTGCTCCCGCGGTGCTGTGTTCCACCCCAGCTCAGCTACTCCAATGATGGAAGGGTTCACCATAGTAGGGATCCGCTCTCCAGACTGTCTTTCGCCGCCTCAGATCTTCTTCCCCGCTGGCAGCCACGACAACTGCATTACCATCATCAACTGAGCAGATGACCTCGAGGACTACACGGGTCCGCAAGAGAGGTCGCTCTCTTCCATGTCTGCTTACGTTATGCATCGCTTAATATGATGACATGCTACTTTATCATCGTGTTGACCTATTAGACTCCGAGTCAGGTCCAAACTTATGCTGAAACTTGAGTGTTTAAATGGTTGTGGGGTACATATTGGGGCAGCAATCAATACTATCTGTCTACTATCTGGTTAATCTCGGGTGTCTACTATGAGTATCATGTTGGGTGCAAACAAACATTAAAGGAGCCATTATCTGTATTTTTTAACTAAAGCTATTATCTACCTGCTATCATTGGTTTTGGGTCTATCCACAATTTGCTACCATCACTCTGGATTTGTGCATGCACTCCTTACATAATCTCACTATGTTTTTTTCCTATGCATGTCAGTTATTGAAGACAATGGAACTGAACATGTAGATCAAAAGAGACGAGCCTTGCGTGGCAATCAAATTTCATGCAGACGTCGCTCCATAGTGGGTGCAAAGGCAGCCCCCCTCCACCCATTTCAGATGGTAATCAAGAGGAAGAAAACTGTTCTGAGGGGGATTCAGAAGAAGAAGACCACTCCTATTTACCCCATGAGGTCTTCGCTCTAACTTGGCACACTGATGTTGGTAATATCATGCATATGGTGCCTTGCATTGCTTATAGTATACATCAAAGATGTCATCTGCTTAGTTTAGACATGCTTTGTGTCAATCCCACATGTTTAGTTTCTTTATCGTATATGTGAATCATGCAATGCCATCTTGTTTAGCCAGGCATCATATATGTGAATTTTGCAATGCCACCCTGGTTAGCCAGTCATCTTATATGTGAATTATACCATGACATCATTTTTTATTATGTGTTAAATTTGTCAACAATTTTAGTACATTCAATTACTCTTCCTGTGCATCAGCCATTTGGCACGGTCATGGAAAATATGGAGTGGAAACAAGGTCTTCAGAGCAGACAATGCTATCTGACGAAGCGCATGTCTTGCTAGTTATAGATAGCTCCTCAGACGAGGATTCAAAGATAGATGACCAGTCCTATCCCCCCCGAGGTGCATACTCTAACTTGGCAGGGTTATGTTGCTCATATCATGCGTATGGTATCTTGCATTGGTATGTCATTTGCTTAGTTTAGACATGCTTTGTGTGAATGCCACCTGTTTAGTGTCTAATTACCATATATGTGAATTATGCAATGCCATCTTGTTGCAAGACATTATATATGTGAATTATGCAATGCTATCTTGTTGCAAGGCATTATATATGTGAATTATGCAATGCCATGCTGTTTAGCCAAGCGTCGTATATGTGAATTATATCATGTCGTCCTTTTTTGTCATTGCTTTTGTAGACAATGTTTGGACATTTAACTGCTCTTCCTGTGCATCAGCCATTTGAATTGGTGATGGAGAAATCTGGAGTGAAAACAAGGTCTTCATATCAGACAATGCTACCTGCTAAAGCAGATATCTTGCTGGTTGCAGATACCTCTTTAGAGGAGGATTCAGAGCCAGATGACCAGTGCTATTATCCCATTGAGTTGTATGCTCAAACTTGGCAGGGTTATATTACTCATATCATGCATATGTTGTATTGCAATGCTAAGTTTTTACATCATATACACGATATTGAATGCCATCTCCTTAGTTGACACATCATATATGCGATTGCCCTCTTCTCACTTCCTTAGTATATAAATCATATATTTGAATTATATCATGCCATGATGTTTACATAGAAAGCATGTATCGGAATTATGGCATGCCAACCCATTTTCTAAATACATAATATAGTTATACCATCTCATCATGTTTACATAGTCATCATATGTTGAATTATGTCATTCTATCCGTGAATTATATCATGCCATCATGTTTCCATCAATTACATGTTTGTGATTTATGGCATGCCAACCACTTTAATAGACACATCGTATAGTTATATCATATCATCCTGTTTACATAGTCATCATATTTTGAAGTATGTCGTTCTATCCTGTATAGTTACCATCATACATGTGAAATTTTGTCATGCTATCCTGTCGAATTAGCCATCATATATGTGAAATTATGTCCTGCTTTTCTGTTTGGTTAGACCACATAAATGTGAATTATTTCATGCCCTATTTTCTTCCCTACTATTATTGCACCTGTCTATCTTAGAATGTCTGTACATTCAATTACTTTTCTTGTTTATCAGCCATTTCAATTGGAGGGGTGATGGCAGTATCTGTGGGAGTAAAAACAAGATCTTCTGAAAAAGATCGTGCTACCTATCGATGGAGATAGAACCATGGTTGACTTGCCCAAGAACTAGCCCCACCACACATAACCCAGACTCATGCAAATTGTACCCCTACCCAATTGGACAGAGAACCAGCTACACCCCTTCTAACCCCAACCCCAGCAGATAGTAACCCAATTCCCATTGACACAGCATCGTCTCCACCACACAGCACCCAAACACGAGCAGTTAGTAAGGCCGCTGCAGTGCCCAAAGCACGAGGGCTACCACTCTAAACCCCAAGTAAATGGTTAAAGCAGAAGAAGAATTCTTCTCGGGTCAAGTTCCATAGCTATGGTTCATAATACTTTGCTCTTGCATCATTGTATTTACTCATACCAACTAATTTGAAATTTGAAGGATGCAACTGAAACTCCAATGGTGCAACAGGTATGTTTTAACCCTGTTTCTTTAACGTGTTTGCTTTTGTAACTTGCTCTATGTTGATTTCAGTTTCAATTGAATAAACAGTTATGTTCTCATGCCATGCACATTACAAGTGTTGTTATTGCTGTGTAGTTTCCCACACTTATATTCTGTCTTTGCTGCTTTGTCTTAAATAGATATGATTTGAACTATATCTATCTTGATTTGGCAACATAAACTAGCATGATATAGACCATACAATGACCATACTACATAGATATATGTTGGTTTCATGCTGTTATCCTGTCCACCTTACTACTGAACTGTTTTACCAAAATGAGTTTCATATACTACATTGTAAACATGTGATGTATTTGTTTGTTTCTATTTTAGAATGCGAATAAAATATTGGAGAAGAGTACCCCGTTATGCAACGGTAAAGGAAGTAATGCAGATAAGGTTCAAGATAGTGAGACATCCCTATTGGTCTCCAAGAAAGCTGATACAAACTATATTGAAGACACTAAGACAACCCCAAAGTCCTGTCTTGATGTAGTGTTCGAGTTACTGGCTACTACTGCTGGCACCAGCTCTTCGAACTCGCTGCCTGAATCAGTTCAGCTTCTTGAGTCTCAACTTCAAGTTGAAAGACATCGATCAGATGTTATGCGACAGGAAGCCGAAGGACTGAGGAAGTCCCTGCAGAATTCAGATGCATACTTTCTGGTGCAACAGCAAGTGCTGGAGGATTTAAGCACCAAACAAGAGAAAGTTAATAAGCTTGCTAAGCATCTTGCCAGCATTATGGGTACCCAGGATATTGTTTCTTGAGCTCTTCTGAAGTGGTTTCAGTTCTGGACATGTTTTGCTGCGACGTTTATATGCTGCTTTGTTCCCTATATTTGCACTAGTGGCGAACTTTGATGCCCAGTGGATGTAATATGTGTAATAGCCGTGATAGCCTAGCGTAAGTTGCTTGCTAATTTATTTCCATATTGTCTTGTATATTTGTTTTCTTGTAGTCAGTGTAGTTCTTTTTTTGTGGTTTGCTAGTGGCCGAAATAACCTATTTTTTAAAACTAGGCCACAATAACCATGGGCTACATATTTATTGTAGTTAACGTGGGCCGCCTACGGGCCGTAGAAACAATGGGCCTTCTACGGGGCATAGAAACAATGGGCCTTATACGGGTCGTAGACACAAGGGCCTTCTACGGGCCATATCATCAATGGGCCTTCTCCGGGCCCTATGATCGGTTGGCCAAACATGGGCTAATAACATACCACATTATGGCCGTAAATGGGCTAGAGTTGAAATCATTCGTTCATGGACCGACCATAATGGGTCGTCATTAATCGACCGTATTTGATGACACTATGAAAACGGCCCAACGTATTAATGGGCCAAAAACGGGCCGACTGTAACGACGAGATGAATTTGGCCCACAAGCAGAAAATAACAGTAACGGGCCGTAAGTAAACGAATGCTGGAAATGAGCCCAAGAATATATGGGCCCTGAGAAGGCCGAAAGATAACATGGGCTAGAAACGGCCCAACAGAACAATGGGCCGTTAATGGGTATAAAGTGATACACTATTCTTACGGGCCAGTTTCAACACGTGCCGTTAATGGGTCGAGGGTTACTAAGGGCCTCATATGGGCTGAAAGACGTCATGGGCCATACATGGGCCGGAAGTTAAAACAGGCTGGAATTATATTGGATGGCCAAGATGACGCTAATGGGCCTAATTCGGATAGGCCGTAAACGGGCCCTGGGTTAGCGGGCTGTAAATGGGCTATATGCGAACAGGCCGCTAACAGGCTTGCCATGGGCCAGCCCGCCACCTTTTGACCAAGTCAAACGGGCCGGCCTTTTCACAGGAATGGGCCTCTGTTTGGCCGTGCCACGTGTCGATGTATCATAGGTGCTTTGGGTCCAATGAGTGGATGACATCTGTCCCAACGGTGAGCCGACACGTGTTTCCTCCAGCCAATGATGATTTTACACGTGGAAAATCCCCATTGGTCGAGGCAGTTAACGGGTTATCGGATCCAAAACCGGACCCGATAGCTTAACGGCGTTCCGTTATAGTGGATGCCTCGTGTCGGTCACCCTTGACGAAAGCACTTCCGTGACGCGCGATTTATCGTCATGGAAGTGGACACTTATGTGATGATAATTTTGGTAATGTAATGGAACACTTATATGACAGCACAGGTATGACTATCTTGATTCTGTCATAAATTTCTCATGGATGTACATGCATGATAGAAAACATGACCTACTGTGACAAACACGTATCATCACGGAAGTGTATTTTAGTAGTGGATCCTCTGCCTCCAAGTTGCCACTTCAAAATGCCGACGACGCAAAGCTGTTGTAAATATGTCTGCCGCGGCAAAAAACAGTCACACCATACTTCTTGTTTGGCCAAGCCGCCGGGTTTCCACTGCGGTTGAGCCGCCACCGCCGTCGCCTCGTGGGCCGTCGTCGCCTCGTCAAGTCGGCCGCACCTGAACTGCCACCATTGAGACCCGCCATGGCTTGCTCTGGTTGTCCCCAGCCGGTTCTCCTTTGTCGCCACGACCCACCCCCGCAGCCTCGCAATCAAGCTGCTCCGCACCAGTTGAGCCACCGCAGCCGTGGCATCGCCTTTGACGGCCGGCTGCCTCCGCCATAAGCCGCCGGGCACCACGCTGGCCGCCTCCACCTTCAAATCAGCTGCCTCGAGCCGCCATTCCTCTACCTCTTCCGCCTATTCGAATAGCCGTGGTTCATCTCTGCAGCCTTCTTCGTCACCTCCGCGGCCTGCCTACAAGCCGCCCTTGTGCGGCCGTGCCTCCGAGAGGTTCATGCGCCCTCATTTCCTCTACCGCGTTCCCCCGATGAGTCGGCCACACAAGTGATCATCTGATGGGCTCGTTCAACTAGGCGTGGCTGTGTAGACATGCAAGTTTTCACAACAACAGGCAAAATCAAAGGCGTTTGTCATTGGTATTTTCCATGTGAAGGCAGAGTTGGTCAATCAGACTAGATGGAGTACTATTCCCTGGTGTAAAATACCAAGGCCTGCAAATGAAGTTGCACCTTTTTACTATCAGTCTACTACACGGAGAGGCAAATCTTACAAGGGCGCAGATGGGCACCTAGACGGGTTGTCTTTTTCATCCGACGACTACATCCAGTATCATCCAACACCAGCATCCTGTTCATCCGGCAAAAATATCAGGTGATATACATCCAAGTTTATTTTCTTAAACATATTGTTTTCATCAAAGAATAAGTACTTGGTCTTATAATATTTTTGCATGACCGTTATTCATTACAAAGTTGCCGCAAAGGGGCATGTGCCAACATTATTTTTTCGCTAGCGCTTGTCCGTGCCGAACTGCTCGATGGATATGTGCACAAGTCGCCGCCCCCACTACATCAACACACGCGACTGACTCATTGTCCGCGCCTGCGGCCGAGCCGTTTCCAATGTTGCGGGCGACTCTCTCGTCCGCACCGGCTTACAACGCCGCTGCCGACTCTCTCGTCCCCGCCGATTACAATGCCGCCGCCGACTCTCTCGTCTGCGCCGGCTTATAACACCACTGCCGACTCACTCGTCCGCACCGGCTTACAAACGCCGCGGCCGACTCGTCTGTCCGCACCAGATTATAATGCCACAGCCGACTCGCCTGCCTGCACCGGATGATTCAATGGATAGGGCACACAAGTCTCTTCAACAACCAGCTAGGATGAACCACTAGCTAAATTATTGACGCAAATCATACGGGGCCATTCACAACTCGCCATAGTCGACCTGAACTTTTCATGGATTCACATTGAGTTATCAATGCCAAGGATATACAATGAGTGTTGCGAAGATCATTAACTCGCCACCTTGCTTCCACCTTCAACATATGATAGCGATCCGCTCTTTAGTTATATGTCGGTTTATATCGGGGCCAAGTATGAAGAATCTCAAGCCAACTCCTCGAGTCTTCTTGAGACTCAGAGGCTACGATGACATGACTTAGCAAATTTTGTCAGCAAATTCAAGAACCCTGGATCATTGGAGGGAAAATAACCCGGTCTCAGGTGTACTGCCACATTGGCGAATATTTAAAGGCCGTCCGAAAATTTCCGTCTTAGAAACAAGGATTCTGGTTCAAAATCCGGTCCAAGGGAAATCTATTTTCGGCTTAGAAACAAGGATTCTGGTTCAAAATCTGGCTCAAGGGAAATCTATCTCCCATAAAGCTCTGAAGCTCTCAAATCCATTTTAAAACTCCAGCTCAAGAAGAATATCCATCTCTTGCAAGTTCGAGTTCTCAGGAAAATTACAGGGAGCAAAGAGAGTTTGATGCACAGCACGGCTCAAACATAGGTCCCTGATGAGCACAAATTGTCAATATGTCACTTGGGGGCTTCATGTTCAAATATATGCGTATTCGACAAAGGAGAACATAGCGTTACAACCCTCTTGAACAGGTTTGTTCAAACATAGGCTTATTCAACCAAAGAGAACATAACCTGTCCGGATCATCCTACCTGTAACCAGCTGCGTCAACTCCATCAAGTAATCCTAATTGACCCGCCGAACTCTTAACGATTAGTCTTTACGGTGTATTCGACCAAGATCTGAGTTTGTTAAGGTTCAAACGGCAGCTTGTCATGCGACATCATGGTTTATAGATAGTCGGGATGGATCCATGCTACATAAGCTACCTTCCTTGAAACTTGGATAAATCGACCTGTGATGTATGTTGTTACACTGACCCCGCGTACTCCTGATAAGTCTGTAAAGCAAGATACGACTTTATCTGGGTTCAAATGTCGATTGGGTACTGTGAGTCAGGCTCACAGGTAGCACATACCTTCCAGTGGCTCCGGATAGTTTCATTGAAGTATTCTATCATCATACTCATACATCATCATATATTGCATCATACACATGCATCATCATATATTGCATCATCATTGCATCATCATAGCATGCATGATATGTGCATGGATATACTGGTTTATCTTGCAGGGACCGGTTTCAAACCAGATTATATTATTCAAACCTTGAATAGACAACATGGCTGAATGGTTATCAATAACCAATATTATGATTGAGGTTTTCACAGTCGCTTCAGCGCAATGGTTATTATTTATCAATGGATATGATTTATTCTACGATGAAAGGAATAGTCCGGAGTCGTTGTAGGCTTACGACCCGGCACTTGGGGGCTACATTATTCACGTTAAGATTACATCGAATATGCAAGTCCCATGTCACAGCCAACATGCACCATGGCACTTGGGGGCTAATGCAAAGTCATGTTTTGCTCACCTTATCGAAGACCCGACTCATCACATTGTAATGAGCCGGCCCTTGGGGGCTACCAATTGCTCCTGTCAAAAATTCAAGGTACACAAGTCTTAATCCATAATATTGAACGGTTCACTACTCAGTTGGTAGAGTACAAAGCTCTAAACCTTATGGACGTGGGTTCGAGCCCCATGGTGAGGGTTACATCATATGATATTATTTTCAATGAAGTATGTATAAAGTCCCAGCTCATTATTATCTTACTAAGCTGGCCCTTGGGGGCTACATGTTGTTGTTCAAATCTACATGATCATATCTACAAAGTCCCTGCTCATTATTTCTTAATGACCCGCCCCTTGGGGGCTACATTGGTTGAAGTTTTTATGGGCATCAGGCAATTACAAGTTCCAGGTTGCTGCAAGCATGACAACCCGACACTTGGGGGCTACATATATGGAGTATTCGATCAGGAAATAACAATGACCCGGCGTCAGCAACAATTATGACCCGGTGCTATCAATATTTACAAACCGGATATTTTGGCAATGATAAACCGGCAAGTTCTACAAGCCGGCTTAAAGTCAGATGAGTATTTCAAGACCAATATTTTTGTTAAGCATTAGGGGATGAATCAAATATTCTTCACAATATATTTCTGTGAGAAGCCAATGTCAGCAAATTGATTATGAAGCTGGTTTATTGACCCGGAATGTCTAGAAGAAGGAAATGACAAGGAATTAAGGATGATCAGGTGTCGGCTTACAAGAATTTTTAACCTGTAGCACAACCTATCAATTTGTTCTTGTGTTTATTTTGCAGGTTCAGTTTAACATGGATAAATCCAAATTAAACTGGTGGCTAATGTCGGGGATGTACCCTATGGTATGACCCGGCTTGTTGGCGAGTCCCTAGTAACCCGCTCTAACTTGGCGACTCACGAAGTGACCCGCCCGGGTCTCTCCACTCACTGATGACCCGGCTGGGTCTGGTGACTTATTGGTAACCCAACAGGGGGGGGGGGGTCAGAGGAGCACCGAGACCCGGTGGCCCAACGGGCGGTTCATGGGAGGCCGCCTCGTATTATGGTGGGTCATCTTAAAGAGAAAAGGCATAAGGAATATTCCCTTACAAAGGAAGCAAGACTAGGGCTCAACTTGTAATAGAGTAATCATAATCCTAATAGGACTAGTCATGTAAGCCACCCCTTCAACATATATAAGGAGGAGCAGGGCACCCCAAGAGGGACAAGTTTTACAAGTTCCACGAGTTAGGCAGATCAGGATTAGACAAACAAGTCAATATCTCTCGAGATAGAGCACCCTTGTAACTGTGATCATGATCATCAATATCAATGAAGAAGGATGTAGGCTTTTACCTCCACCGTGAGGGGCCGAACCTGGGTAGGAACCTCGCGTCTCTCGTCCCGCTCAACCCGTCTCAAGCTACCACATAGATGCATTGGCCTCACAACTAAATCCTTTTCACGAGGACATCTGTCATGACAATTGCACGACAGGTATCATGTTGTTATATTGAGTTGTAAGTAAATAGAAGTGTGATGATCATCATTATTCATTATT